>NC_136068.1:917307987-918507987 GCF_964261635.1 Lissotriton helveticus | reverse complement strand
TGCTCCGTCCATCACCACCCCCTTTTGTACCGCTTTGTTCGCCATAAGTTGGCAGGGTATGCTCAGACGTGAGTCCCTTGCTCACTTTGCCACTGGATTCAAGCAAGCCTGGCTGAATACGGCTGTAATGCCAGAAACCGGTCCTAGGAAGCTTGTTTCCGGTCCAGGGAAGGCATGGCTTGGCAGTTCGGGCTGGACTGTTTCCATGAGGCACAGGGTCAGACTGATTTGCATATGACCATGTCTGAACTGGGGTGGCAGAGAGGGCTAAAGAATGGTGATGGATTAAACCCAGATCTGTTGACTGGGTGTGAGTGTTTGATTGGTTCAGATGCTCCGTCCATCACCACCCCCTTTTGTACCGTGTGTCAGTGTGTCGGCATGAAAGTCGTGATCTCCTCTCCTTGTCTCAGCAAGATGTGATATTTAAATACCCAAATGTCTCCACAGGGGTTCTACCTTGCTGTACCACTTGTCGGAGTTAGGATGATGTTGGGAATTAACTTTATATATAGTTATTATACAGGAGATGGTAGTCCTGCTGAGTTTCCAAGAATCCTCATGCATAATGTATGAGGCTTTTACCAGGGAAAAACCTGCGTTCTGTGTGCAGTGTTGTATCTAGGTACAAGGTCAGCCCCATAGAAACGTTATGTAGGTAATGTAGGGAAGAATATAGGTGAAGGGTTAGGATGTTACCTGAGCCTACATTGGGGTACCTACATGGAGACTCATGATCTCCTGAAATTGTGCGCCCTAGTTTGTGGAGGTGGAGACCTGGGGACCTCCCAGGGAAAGGGACCCAGAGTGCAGCGTCCATTCTTGCATGGGAGGGGAAGCAGGGAGACCTCCCTAACTTACTCCACAAGTGATTTTCTGAATTTCTGGAGATCATTGAGTAGACCATCCCAGCAGTTTTAGCTCATTCACAGCGTCATCCGCTTGCTCAGTCATTATGTTTAATAAGAAGAGTCCTTTTCATGGGAACTCAGGTAAGGTGTTATGCACAATAGGAACAATGTGTCCTTCAAGCTTGATTAACCAACATCCAATACATAGGATTTTTGCCTACTCACCTGTGGCGGATATGTGTTCCCTCCCACTCCAGATGTCTCTGGGGAAATGTGAGTAGGCGGCTCTGAGACTAGCACAACTGAACCACTCAGATTTGACTGTTAAATAAGTACCCAACCAAGGTTGGCAGCGCCATGTCTTGTAGTTCCCATAAAACCTATATAGGAACTGCGCATTTGGAAAACAAACACTGCAGGCCTGGTGTCCAGACTGATTTCAGACACTCCCACAGGGTATGTTGGCCTGTATACCAGCTAGCTCACAGTGCCACTAGAAACTCCTCTTATCAAGGAAAGAATAGTGCTTGGCAACTATCGAACTTGACAACCCTGATCCCTCAGGACTGTGGAAACAGTGTAATACTTTTTGCTCAGTCACTCGTGCTCACTTAGTCTCAGAGAGATACACACAATAAACGATATGGACGTTTTTCAATAAGCATTTATTGAACACTCGTCATTCTAGTGTAAAATAGGTGTGCTGAAACCACCATTAGACAGTAACAGATATAAATGATTTGAAGCACTAGGAAAGTAAAAGGATGGTAGATTTCTACCATTGTGCTATAACCATGAATACAGACAAGTATATAAAATACATGATAATAAAATGGATACTCCTACGATGCTACCCTAACTAGATGTACCTAAGTGTACCTAGCATGTGTGTAGGTATTAAGCCAAGAATCCCTCTAGGATAAAGTCAACCCCATTACCTGAAGTGAGAGACTGTGGGACCCCGTCTTGGTCTCGAGTTGGACACCCCGCACGTGATGTCAGACCACTGCCAGCTGGAGTATCTGCATGCAGGAACCTCAGTGTCTCGAGTCTGTGTGTCGGCATGGAAGTCGTGATCTCCTCTCCTTGTCTTAGCAAGATGTGATGTTTATATACCCAAAGGTCTCCCCAGGGGTTCTACCTTGCTGGGCCATTTGTCGGACATATGATGACGTCGGGAATGAACTTTATACATAGTTATTATACAGGCAATTGTAGTCCTGCTGAGTTCCTAAGAATCCTCATGCATAATGTATGAGGCTTTTACCAGGGAAAATCCTGTGTTCTGTGTGCAGTGTTGTATCTAGGTAAAAGGTCAGTCCCTAAGAAACGTTATGTGTGTAATGTAGGGAAGAATATAGGTGAAGGGTTAGGATGTTACCTGAGCCTATATTGGAGTACCTATATGGAATATAACACACATTCCTAATCTGACTGGACAACAGAATTAAATTCTATCGTACTACTAGGCTGTCTAGGCACTGGTACCCAAACAACTACAGTAAGACAATAGTTTTGCAAAAAATGTAGAAGAAAAATTCAAAAAGATGTTAAAAGGGAAAAATTGTCACTCAAGCAATAGCTCTAATGCATCCGTATATATAGTTTGAACTACTACAAGCATCAGAAAGCCATGAAGGTCATAAAAAGTGTCAATTTGTTTTGGAGTTCCAATTTGAGTTTGTTGTAAAAAAGGCAATTTTTTCTCCAGCACACGACGAGCCAAATGTTTATGTGTCTGGCTGGTAGACGCAACATTGCTGTTGCCTGTCAATTGGGCACAGATGATCTTCTGGGCTGCCAGCAGCCGATGCTGGGGCAGCTTGAGGGCCATCCAAGGCCTGGGTGTCAGTGGAAGAGCCAGTATCCATTCCAACAGGAGCATAGACGTCCTGCGGAGGCTCTAAGAATGCCGCCATCAACATAGGAATATGCTAGGGCACTGCAGAACATGGGCCGTTATCGGGTCCACTAAAGCATCAACGTCCGGTTGCGCAACTGATGGAAGTGTCAGAAAGAGATCCAACATGCGTTCTTCGCCGCAGAACCGGCATCAGAGAACAGGTAGGATGCAGTCCATCGAGCTGGTCTAAATGACAGGAACCAAGAGGCGCTTAGTTCCCGTAGGCGAGATGTGCCCAGATGTTGGACCATACGATCATGGTATTTATGCTCCATGAGTACTGTTTATATCTCCTTGGTGTCTGGGATGTCCATTGCGTAGCAGAAAAATTAAACTCAGGATACCTGCTATTAGAAACAGGATCAGCAGAAGTCCTCCAAAAATGCTTCAGAATACGGAGTGTACAACGTTTTATATAACTCAGAGGACTGTCTGAAAGGTGCTTAACAGTCCTGAAACTATGGACTTAAATCGGTGGACTATACCTGTTGCATCAGACATGTTAAAGATACGATTTACCCTTTCTGTGATATGGAGGAGCAGTTCAATTTATTTTTGGTAGCTCAGACGGTATTGTTGAACTTATAGATAGCTCTTGTTGAGACATGTTTATGTAGACATCAGAGTTAGGTCAGATTGAAATTTGTCTATCATTTTGATTTTGAATTTCTGTTTCAAGAGAACCAGCTCCATGGCATTATTGCATAGTCCATCATTCCATGTGGGAGACTCTTCAAACGTGATGAGCCTTCCGTCTGAACTTCTTGTATGGTAGCGAGAGGAGGGCGTCGGCTATGCAGGAACACCCGAGGCCTACTATTCAGTATTGGGCACATATTGTGGTTTTATCAGATCAAAGGAGACAAAACTTTTATCCAGCAAGAGGCAGCAGAAGTACAGTTCTTGTTCCTTCAACAGCCAGGACAGGTATGGGCTTTCTGTATGTTGATGCAAATTATTTTTTGTCCGTTATCTTTTCTCTGACTAGATCCCCGCCTTTAGGGACCACGACAGGTCTTGCCATGACTGACATGACTTCTCCAGTGGCGGTCCGTTTTATTTGAACATTGCTCTTTAGTGTTTCTGGATTCATTCAGATCCAGTAAAAAAGCCAAACATTATTGATATCAAAAGGTTTTTCATCCGCAAATGTGCCTTCACAATCAAAGATCGGGTACCCACATTCTAGTCCCAAGTAGGATCTTGTAAGGAGTGACACTCCCTAGAGAACTTCTTGGCATTTTTTTAAGGCCCTCTGTACCTCATACAAGTGACTGACCCAACTACCACCGTGCCTAATACTCTAGTTATTAATGATTGCTTGAAGTCCCGGTTTGTCCCCTCCACAACCGAATTTTCCTCTGGATGGTACAGAGAGGAGTACCTCAGTGCAACACCCAAACTTTCCATGGCTTCCTTGTAAGCCCTAGAGCTAAATCTTTGATAACAGTCCAAGCATCAGCATACCCATAGGAATCTCGAGCAGAAATCCACTGCTACCATTGTACACTTGTAAACCCTATCAGATTGTAAAGGGCTGCAGTGGTATAATAGACACAGGCAAGAGGTCTGTCTGATATTAATATTGGAGTCTGTGCTGGACATGTTATGGTTGAGCTCCTCATCTGCTGACAGATGTCGCCCTTTAAGACATAGTCTTTGGTCTGCTTTGTTAACCCTGGCCACCAATAGCGTTGTTTCAGTAAAGAAACTGTCGCTGTTTCTCCTGCGTGCGCAGAACCCAGACTCTTGTGTGCAGCTAATATTAAGCCTAATCTGTGATCCATGTTTGGTATTACTCTATCCCCCACTCCTGAAATCTGAGCAAATGGAACAATATTTACATCTAACTTATAGGAGTACTTGAGTAGGAAACCTTTTGGCAGTGCATTGTTGTCTTTGTGTGAGGCAATGACAGCTACCATTATCTGTCCGTCTATTTTCATTTTCGAACAAGTGACTGCAGCTATGGACGCAGTTCGTACTGCCCCCTTCGCAGCTTTATCAGCCAATGAATTCATCACGTTGATGACTCAGCGTGTGTATCACGTGAGCTCTTGGGAGTTCGTTTTTCAACTCAGCTACCTGTTCCCATTGCATTTTATGGTTAATTCTGCCATTTTTTGATTCTTTTAACCCATTTTGTCCCCAATAGTGAGGATTTTTATTATAAGACTGGACACAGTAAAAAGAATCGCACACAATTAGTGTGAGGAATTCTCTATCCGTATTAATCAGTGCTAGTAAAACAGCTTTCAGTCCTGCTAGCTGAGCTGTGCAGTCTCCTAGAGACTGAGTTTTTGTCCAACTTGGATGGAACTTGTCATACTGCATACGACCTTTTACAATCGCACATGCAGTGGGGTATTTTTGTTTACTTCCATTGGCCGGCTGAGCAGATCTGTCAGTGTAAATGATGTATTCATACTGATCTAGAGGCATTATTTAATTCAGGAGAGGATATTCTTGTTCGTATTGCAGGAATGCTAGTGTTTTTAAGACTTGGGTTGTATCTATATTCTACATCTGAGGCAGCAAGAAAATTAGCCCATTGTAGCCATCTCGGATGTAAGGCTCTAGCATTTGGAACGCTTGCCTTTGTTGCAGCCTCTAAGGCCGATATTGGAGTCACAACAATTATTTGTTTCTCCTGAGCCAGTGCTCTTTACCTCACTACCGCAGTCTGTACGGCTGTCAGAATTTTTTATGTAGATTCAAAACGCATCTCAGCGCTTGTGTACAAGTGTGATTTATATGCTATTGGTAGTGCTTCACCTTCATTGTATGTTAAGTAGGAGTACCCAGATTGACCCACAACAATACGGATTACTAGACTGTGGAAATGTACGCGTGTCTGTAAATGTCTGGACGCTATCATGTCTGCTTGTAGGAAACAAAGGATATCTGTGTGTTCCTGTGTCCATTGCTTAACTGAAAAATCTGGTCTTATGAGGTCGTAGAAAGGTTTAAACCTTTCTGCGTAATCCAAAATGTAAGTTTTGCCTAAATTCAGGAATCCCAGTATGGATTGTAAATTTTTCAATGATTTTGGAGGTTGGATCAGCACACACTTTTCTAAAAAGTTAGCATCCAAGCTTTTCCCTTCACTTGAAAGCTCATATCCTAAAAACAGGACATTGAGGTGGGCTATTTTTGATTTTTTTAAGTTAGACTTGTAGCCTTCTGAGGCAAATCCCAAAATTATGGTGCTCACCCTGGTCAAGTGCTCCTCCAGGTGATCATCTGCCAGATAAATATCATCTAAATAGGACAATGCCTCCTCGTCTAGATTCTGACGTAACTCTGTTACCCTGGTGGAAAACAACCCTGGGCTGTTCTTATACCCCTGGGGGAGTCGACAAAATTGTCTCAGTGACCCCAGCGGTGAGAATGCTGTCAAATATCTGCTCTCAGGCACTATATTTTGGCAGAAAAATCAATTTGAGATATCTAATGTAGTTTTGTATTTTTTCCATCAGGTTCTGGCAAGCTATTGTTACTTCTGGAGCTGCCCTGTTCGTCAGACCCCATACCCCGTTCAGTAGTTTAGCCCTCAGAATTCTGGGAATGTCTAACTTTGAGACCTGATACTTTCTTCTTTTTGAATTGAGTTTTAGTTTTTTCTTCTTTTTTGGAAGCGTAGTGTGAAGTGAGTTGTGCGTCTCTGGACTTTGTACCCTCTTCTTGTCTGTCTTCTGACTGTCCTTCCCTCTCTGAGTTTGTCGATGAACCCTGAAAGGAAGAAGAGGAATGTGTATCATTATCCTGATACTTGTCAGGTTTTCTAATGTTGTCCCTATTCCTAAGGTTATACCTGCTTTCGGAGGGCTCCTGTTGTGGAGACCTACCTCTGGATTGAGATCTGATCTCTTTATTCTTTTGTTGTTTGTTACTATCCCATTTCTTCTTTGAAGAAGCCAGTGTTTGCTTAAAGGTATACTTTTCGGGACTACCCATCAGTTGAGGTTTTATTGCTCTACCCCCCCCCCGAACTGTCTCTGCCTAATTCTGCATAAGCAGTTTCAATTATTTTAGGTAAATCATGTTCCTGTTGTAGAGGAGTGAACTCCCTAGGCGGTAGCGGATTGCCACTGATGCTGCCTCACCTTTAATATTTGCGAATATTATAGCTGATACCTGGGCAAAATTACCTAGTAACTTCATTCCTAAGTTCAGATCAGGTTCTGCTCCATACTCATTCTGTATTTGTCTTAATATATCTGGTATTACTCCTAATGAAGGGATACCATGAGTTCTAGTATATATTGCAGCGAAAACTGTACCCAAGAGAGGTACAATCCTCTATTGACATTTAGTTCCTATATTACCTATACAGAAGCTGTGCATTATGGATAACATAAACAGTGGGTTGAGTGGCAGACTGATCCTGTGCACCCCCACCGGATACGTTAGCCTGTCTGTAACAGCTAGCTCACAGTGCCACTAGAATCTCCTCTTATCGGGGAGAGAATAGTTTCTGGCAACCTCAGAACATGACAACCCTGATCCCCCAGGACAGCCGCGGCCCGTGGAGCGAGTTGCGGTGGGGCAGAAATGCGGGCGGGGGAGGGGCAGGGTGGGGGGAATATGGATAATTGGCAAAATGCGATGCAGCCCGTGCTATGAAATTCGTTTTATTAATTAAATTGTTTACTTACCTCCAATTATCCTTATTCCCGTTTTTAGCACCTGCCCCTCCCCGCCTTTCTGTCCCACCGCAACTCCCTCCACGGGCTGAGGCTTCCCCAGGATCGTGGAAACAATATACTACTTTTCGCTCAGTCACTTGTGCTCACTTAGTTTGGCCCAGAGATACACAGAATAAACAGGCTGGGCGTTTCAATAAGGATTTATTGAACAGTTGTTATTCTAGGGGAGAACAGATGAGCTGCAACAACCATTAGACAGTAGCAGCGATATATGATTAGCAATACTACAAAAGTAAAGGGATGGTATAGTTCTACCAACTTGCAGTAATCATGAATATATACAAGTACATAGAATACATGATAATAAGTGTGTACTCCTACGATGTCTCCCTAACTAGATGTAACCAAATGTACCTAGCATCTGTGTTGGTGATATGCCAAGAATCCCTCTAGGATCAAGTCCACCCCATTACCTGAGAATTAGAGAATGTGGGACCCCATCCTGGTCTTTAGTTGGACACCCCGCGAGGGATGTTGACCACTGCTAGATGGAGCGTTTGAATGCAGGAACCTCAGCATCTCTGGTCAGTGTGTCAGCCGGGAAGTTACGGTCTCCTCTGTCTCTCTAAGCAAGACATGATGTATATATACTCATAGGTCTCCCCCAGGGTCCTACCGTGCTGTGTTACTGTCGGCCTAAAGGATGACGTCGGTCCTGAACTTTATACAGAGATATCATACAGGGGATGTCAGTCCTGCTGTTAGTCCTGCTGTGCTTCCAAGAAGCCTCATGCATAATGTATGAGATTCAAACTAGGGAAACACCTACATTCTGAATGCAGTGTTGTATCTAGGAAAAAGGTGAGTGGCTAAGAACAGTTACGTATATAATGTAGGGAAGAATATAGGTGAAAGGTTGTGATGTTACCTGCGCCTATATAAGGTACCTATATGGAATATAACACCCACTCCTCTTACGACTGGACGACATATGTAACCTATAGCGTACTACTAGCCTAACTAGATATAGGTATGCTCAAAGTTCATTAAACATACGCTTTGCTAAAATGAATAAAAGAAAACATTTTGCAAACTACAGCTCTCAAAGTGTCCGGAGTTATAGTCCGAACTACTATTAGCATTAGAAAGCCATTTATGCCCAATACATGAAAGGAATGTTAATGTCAATTTTGTTTTGAGTTCCAAATTTCAGTTTGTTTGAAAAAGGGCGAATTTCTTCCAGCACACGATGAGCTACAATGAGTGAAATTTGTATGTGTCATGGCTGGTAGACGCAACATTTTTGTAGCTAGCTTCTGCAGTAGACGGCCCCTGTAGCACCTCGCAAAGCACGTCATTTGAGAACAGATGATGTTCCACGCTGTCCACAGCTGGTGCTGGTGCTGGGGCAGCCTGTGCACGATCTAAAGCCTGGGTGTCAGTGGAGGAGCCGGTGTCCATACCAACAGGTGCAGTTACAACCTGTGGTGGCTCAAGGAATGCTGCCATCAACATTGGAATACACAGGGGACATTGCAGAACATGGGCCGTTATCGGGTCCAGTAGAGCATTCACGTCCAGTTGCACACATGATGGGAGTGTCAAACAAAGGTCTAACACGCATTCTTCTCCATCAAAAAGGCGTCGGAGGACAGGTAAGGGGCAGTCCATCCAGACTGGTTGAAATGCTGAGAACCAAGATGCACTGTGATCCCCAGGTGTACAGAATATTATGACAAGACTGGGAATAGTGACAAATATTTTTATTTAAGAGTGATTTGAAGTAGTTCAACGTTGGTGAAGTTTCCAGAAAGGAAGGAGCAAAAAGGGGTTTAACACCGGGAGTAAGGGAGGGGAAGAAAATGTTCTGGGTATCGGTCCGTTTCTACAGCGAAGAACGAGGTCTGGTGGGAGCTTCAGGGATGACGAGGTGCTCTTTTCGTCTTCTTCTTCTATTCCTCAGGGTGTCTGGGCTGAGGAGGTCTGTGTACATGGGGTATGTACCGAAAGCAGTGTACCGTCACAGACACCCCAAACATCAGTGTGCAATACCGGGGAAGGTAGACCAGTGCTCGGGTAAGGGAGGGAGTAGAATATAATAAAAAGGAAAAGAATTTAGTCGGGTGCGTGCTCACACTCCTAGTTTCCACCAACCCATGAAGAAACCCAAAAATGGTACTTGCCTAAGGCCACGACCCTCCTGGGCTGTGGCTGTTGGAGCCTTGCCGCCCTCCTCCTCTTCCTCCGATCGGCCTGACTCGTGGGCGTTGCCACTTGGCGGTTCTCGGCTGGAGCTCTCGCTCATCTCGGCGTCCTCTCGCTGGTCCGGTATCCTGTTTGCAACGTCAGGTCCCTGGTCCTCTGGGTCCGCCTCCGACAGCTCCCCCTGTTCTGTTTCCTCCTTTTGTTTGCGGGCTTGCGGGGACGTCATCACTGCTTTCGGAAAGACTAGACCGCCTACCTCCTGTTCCGGCGGTCTAGTCGCGGGCGCCATTTTAGAAGTCCCGCTCGTGAAGTGCACAGGACTACATTGCTCTCCTTCCAGGCATGTACGTTCGGGCCATGTTTCTGACGGATATCGAGAAAGGAAATCCACATTCCCTTGGGCTCGTCCAGGGGCATGAATAGTCTGAAAAGAAAAAGGTTGTAAGGAAAGAAACCATCGGAGTATTTTGGGGTTGGTGTTCTTGTGAGTGGCAAGCCAGGTGAGAGGGGCGTGATCGGTAACTAAAAAGAAGGGGCGTCCTAACAGGTAATATTGTAGGACCCTCATGGCCCATTTGATGGCCAGGCATTCTTTTTCCATTGTAGAATAATGTGTCTCTCGTGGGAGCAACTTACGGCTGAGATATAGTATCAGTCTTAATTCACCTTTCTGATCGGGCTGGGAGAGAATAGCCCCTAGTCCTCGGTCAGAAGCGTCCGTTTGTAAGACAAAGGGCTTCTCGAAATTAGGACATGTTAAGACTGGAGTTTGGCATAACAGGGTTTTTAAGGTCTGGAAGCTGTTGTTTTGAAGGTCTGTCCATTCTATTCTGTTATTAGGGTGTCTATGAGCTAGGAGGTCGGTTAGAGGGCAAGCTAAGGATGACAAGTTTGGGATAAAACATCGGTAATACCCAACTAGTCCTAGGAAGGCTTGTATGTCTTTCCTTGTGGTTGGCTGAGGTATATTTTGTATCGCCTCTAACTTGCTGCGTTGTGGCTGTATTGTACCATTTTGAATGGAGTAGCCCAAATATTTTATGTGGTTGGTTCCTAGGGTGGTTTTCTTGGGGTTGAGTGTTAATCCCGATTGGTGGAGAGCCGAGAAAATGCGCCTAAGGTTGTCTAAGTGTGTCTCCCAGTCAGGGCTGTATACCACGATGTCATCCAGGTAGGCTACTGCGTATTGTTGATGGGCTCGCAGAATGATGTCCATTAGTCTCTGGAACGTGGCGGGTGCTCCGTGCAGTCCAAAGGGCATGATCTTAAAGTGGTACAGGCCCGATGAAGTGGAAAAAGCTGTTTTCTCTCTAGCAGCAGGATGGAGGGGAAGCTGCCAATAGCCCTTTGTTAAATCAATAGTGGACATCACACGAGCACCCCCAAGTCTTTCCACAAGCTCATCAACCCTTGGCATGGGATAACTATCGAACTTGGAATGTACGTTAAGTTGGCGGAAGTCAATACAAAATCGTGGACTACCGTCCGGCTTCGGCACCAATACCACTGGGGAACACCAGTTACTCTGGGAGGGTTCAATATTATCTGCCTGTAAAATCGAGTCCACATCTTGCTCCACAGCCTGTCGTCTAGCTGCTGGTATACGGTAAGGTTTTAACTTTACGACTACTCCTGCTTTGGTTCTTATATCATGGAGGACTATGTTCATTCTTCCCGGAGTGCTGGAACACACTCCTGAAAAGCTATCCAACACGTTATACAACTGTGATTTTTCTTCAGTTGTAAGCATTTCTCCTACATTGGGTCGTTCTACTGTTGAGGGAGTTAAGGGATAATCAGGTATTTCTAGAGGTCTTGTACAGGTGATGTGGTTCACTGATATCACAACGTTTCCAACCTGGGGGGGGTCCTTCCCATTTTTTTAGTAGGTTGATGTGGTATACCTGTTCCCTAGCTTTTGTTCTGGGTATAGCCACCCTATATGTGACAGAGGTTACCCGACTTGTGATGGTATAGGGGCCTTGCAAGGTTGCTAACAACTTATTTTCTGAAGTGGGCATTAGTATTGGAACTCTATCCCCAACCTTCAATTGACGAAGCTGTGCGTTTTTGTCATATACCGCCTTTAGTTGTTGTTGGGCTTTTTCAAGATTTTGGTGCACCTCCTCCCAAAGGGAGGTTAGGGTTTTCTTTAGGGCAGTGGAATACGTTAGCAGGGGTCTTCCCTCCTCTTCTTCTTCAGGCCATTGTTCCACCGTCATATCTTGCAGGGTACGGGGTTTCCGGATGAAAACAAGCTTGAAGGGGCTGAACTCTGTTGATGCCTGTTCATGGCTCCATATGGCAAATAGCACCAATGGAAGTTTTCAGTCCCAGTCTTTCCCCAACTCTGTTATGCACTTTCTGAGTAAGGTCTTAATTGTTCGATTATATCTTTCTACAAGACCGTCCGTCTGAGGATGGTAAACGGCGGTACGGAGCTGGTGAATACCCAGTAAGGCACAGACTTCTTTCATCAGTCTAGACATAAAGGGGGTCCCCTGGTCAGTTAGAATTTCCGAGGGGAATCCAACCATTGAAAAAAAAGAGACCATTGCTTGGGCGACTACAGCGATAGTCATGCTCGTTAGCGGTATCGCTTCGGGGTACCAGGTGGCATAGTCGACAACCACGAGAATATATCTGTGCCCTCGGGTGGAGGGTAAAAGGGGACCAACCAGGTCCATGCCTACCCGCTTAAAGGGGACATCAATTACAGGCAAGGGTTTTAGTGGGGCTTTTTTATCCATATACGGGTTAACTAGTTGACACCTGGGACAAGATGCACAATACCTAGCCACTTCCCTATAAACACCAAGCAATAGAACTTGTCTAATAGATATCGCAGTGTATGCTCCTGCCCATAGTGACCACCCCCAACCTGACAATGTGCTATGTGCATGGCTTGTTTTCTGAATGGAAGGGGTACTAAAAGTTGTTCTTTTCGTGAAGGCGGAGCCCCACAGACCCGATAAAGGAACCCCTTCTTAACAAGGAAATATGGTCCTACCTTGTTAGGATCCTCTTTGTGGGCTTGACTCCAGGCATGAGTGAGAGTGCTGTCATCTCGTTGAGCTGTCCTGAAGCTATGGGCCGGCCACTCACTTTTCTCTGGGGAGGAAAGGAGACATGTAACAGGGGAATATAAAGATTTCATAAAGCCGTTCGCTCCCTCCTTTTCTCTGACCGGGACTTTGGGACCTTTATTTTGATTTGCGGGAACTCAGAGGTAGCAAAGTGAGCTTCTTGTAACTATTCTGTCTCAGGAGACTTTTTAGACACGATAGCCAAATATACATCAAACCGGGGCAAGTCTTTTCCTAATATGACTTTTTCTGGAAGGATCAGGACTATGCCGACTGTTCGTATCTGGGGTCTCTGTCAACATCCATAAGGACATTAGCTACTGGATATAGCTGGACATCCCCATGAACACAGGACACCTGTATTTGGGCTTCATTTTTAATGTGGCTCTGAGGAACTAGGTCTTGGGATATTACAATGTGGTGACAACCGGTATCTAAAAGTGCATCGACAGACCTCCCATTTAAGCGAATGGTTTTTCTATAACGGGACTTCGTTTCTCCAGTAGCTAATACCCTTCCCCGGGTCAAACCAACCTCCATAGGTTCTGAACTTGCACTTTTTATTGGGCAATTCTTGGCTATGTGTCCCCAGTCTAGACATTTAACACACTGAGGTCCGGATGTTGACGGCAAGGGTTGGGTAGAAGTTCTTGTCATTCCTCTCCCTACACTGGCACTCCTACTTTCAGTCTGTCTAAAGGACGTTTTTGGGGCTATGGTTGGAGGGGCTCTTACGTGCTGGGTCTTAAAATCTGGGGATCGGTGGTAGGCACAGGCTAGGTCCACCGCTGTTTGTACCGTCAGGTGTGGGTGTTGTTTCAACCAAGATCTGGAGTTAGCAGGAAGGGCTTCTAGGTATTGCTCCGAATACACTTTTTCCGAAACCTCTTCCATAGTAGATTGACTGGGTTGTAACCACCTTTCTCCCAGGTCCCTAACCCGGTAATATAGGGTTCTTGCGTTGTCGCCTGCCACCCACTTCTCTTTACGGAACTTAGATTTGTAGTATTCCGTGTCATATCCCAGCCTTTCAAGGATGGCTTTCTTGGAGGAGCCTAGCTCGAGGACGGAATGGCCGCCTTTTAGATCGGCTCCGTCGGCCCTCCGGCTAACCTCGACTATCCTGCAATATATCCTGCACTGCGACGATACTTCAATACAGAATTTGAAATTTAAAGACCCACTCTTACTCACCGTCTGGTCCGGAGGTTCCTGTGTGCTGTGGGTCCGCAGCTGTGCCCTCGGTGAGATTGGGGCCTCCGGGCACTCGAGACCGGGACCTCGCCTGCGGGACCCGACCGGCGGAGAAGAGATTGCCGGCCCCGGCCGCGAGAGTGAGCCACTGGTGGGAACCGTTATGCGTGTGCCCCGGAGATCCTGAACCGGCCCCGATGACTGGGCCGTGCGGCTGGAGGGGGATGAGATGTGTTGGGGGCTGACCGTGTGAAGGGGTCCCTTCGCCTTTGTCCTGTCCGGCGGCCCTGAACCCCGCGCCTGGCTCTCGCCTGTGGGGCCTGCCACTGTTCGGAGGGGACACCCCCCCCATCGGGCGCTCGCCCATCCTGTGCCGGTGAGGCCGTTGTTGGGAGCCTCCGGAGGTCTGTAAAGTCCTACATTTGGGAACTGTTTGGGGGCCCACGGTGGAGTGTGGGGCGGCGAAACTCACAAGATGGCTACCGACAACGCGGGGGGTGCTCCGCTCTGCACCGACGCTCCTTACCGGCCGGATTGTGCGGAGGCCTGGGTGTGTACTCGAGCGCCCACGCCCGGAGATGTCCTGGACGCCTTGATGTCATTGTACGCTGTCTTGGCCCCCGGTGCCTCTACCGACCCCATGCGGCTCGCCGCCATTTTGGGCCGCCGCTCTTTCATGCACCCCTATCGTCCTGATGCCGTCATTGCTTCGCCCCCTTCGGCTGCGCCAGGAGTTGCTGTTGTTGTTCTTCGGCCGATTGATGGGCCGGTGACTTTTGACCCTCTGCTTCCTCACCGCCTGGATTTCGAGGACTTCCACACGACGCAGAGATCTGCTCCTTCCCGGGTATCTGGGACTTATGGTGGGCCGCTGTTTGCTCCCGCTTCGTTGGATTCGAACTTTTGTCCTGGAGGGGTACCTTTGTATTGTCGAATTGCGCACCTGGACTCCGGCTTGCCTTTGCTTGCCCTGTCGTTGCTGCTACAATTGACTTGCTTTATTGACTTTTTGTATTCCCTCCGTACGAAGGCTCTCCCTGATTTATATCACTGCCGTGACTCTGGACAACATTACGATTATTTTGTGCTGGGTGGTCCGCTCCACATTATCCTTTCTTGGGTTGGTTTCGTGGTTAGGAAGGGTTGGGGGTGAGTTGCACGACATGATAGTTTGCTGGTTTACCTGCCCGTTGCACTGATGTTTGTACTCCCGACACGGTGAAACGTTACAATCTCTTCCTTCTCCCCCTCCCTGTGGTTTTTGCTGTATGTGAAGGTGTAGTATTGACTTGATACTTATTCATTCGTTGGTCGGGGGAGGGTCGTGGCCGAATGTGTTTGCTCATATCCTCTGGCTCCTCCCTCACATTTTATTTTTGTTTCGTATTTCCTCTCCTCCTCTTTTTGTCTTCTTCCTCTACTTTCTTTTTTCACTATATTTCGGGTTTCGGATTAGGGCGACAGGCACGCTGTTTGGAGGGTAGGCCGTAGCCTTCTGCAGGGGTGCGGGGTGGGACGGGTGGGCGGGGTCTTTCAGATGTTTTCTTTTGGTTCTATGGCCCTTTTCTATCCCTTTATAGCGGTGCCGCTTCTGTCCTCGCTTCTCAGGCATGAGTGGGTTGGGGTCTGTTGCTATGCCACTTTTATCGGTTTCGATGCTTCGTCGCGACTGCCATACCCTTCTTTTCGCCAGCTCTCCACTTTCTTCTGTACTATTAGCCGCGGGTTGCCTGGCCCGGGGTGGCACCCATCTTGCACGATTGTGTTTCTCCTTTTATATTTCTTATTTTGCTCTTTCTCCTTCCTTTCCCCCCTTTTCTGTCCCTTTTTGGTTTCCTCCCCTTTGTTTCCCCCCTATTTTTTCCCCCTTTCCCTTCCCCTTTCCCCTCCCCCCCCCCCCCCCTCCCCCTTTTTCCCAGGCTCGTATTGAGAGAACTGGGTTCGGTTCGTACAGTTTATCCGCTCCCCTTGCCTCTGTTAGCGTGTTATTGGGTGGGGGACATGAGATCTTGGTAGCACTTGTATGCTTCTCCACTATATTTTGCGTTTGTTTCGTGCTACGGTCGACTCGTGCCCTTCCATCCTCTCCCCCCCCCCACCCCTCCTCTCGTTTTGGCATGGGTGTATTCCTGTTTCTGGGTTATCCCTTATTTGTGAGTCAGCCATGAGTCTTGTCCCCTTATCATAAAATAGACCTCATTGATCCTGATATTGGGCCGTTATTGTCGCTTATCCCATTTCTAGCATTGTTTAATTATGTTTGCTTGCCTGCCAACTGGCCTTGTGTCGCTTATTTTGATTCTTGATCGTCTTTGACTTGTGGCCGGCCGGATTGGTTGTAGGCCCGCACATGTTTATCCTAATGATGCAAATAAAGGTCTTCAAAAAAAAAAAGGATGGCTTTCTTTATCTTGGTGTAGGGTGTGATGCCCGAGGTGTTGGCGGCCTGATAGGCAGCTTGTAACTCCCCGGATAAAAGGGGGGCTATATACTGACCCCACCGTTCAGGAGGCCAGCTCGCAGTTCTGGCCACCCTTTTCAAAATTTACAAAAAAATAGTTGGGGTCCTCTCCTTCTTGATATTTCTGGAGCACCAAACTGGGCACGTTAGGGTGGACCCGGGCTATAGATATGGCATCAGTGAGCCGCAGAATTGCTATGTCCTGTACTGTTGGTTTTTGACGAATAGGGCAGCTTGTTCCTTCAGGGCAGAGTGGAAGGCAACTCTTTCTTTATGGGCTGCTTGGGCTTGGCGTTCCATAACCAGTTGTAAGTGTCTCTGACCCTCAGCTAACTGGGCGATCATGTCTTCATGGTAACGGGTTGGGTCATTTAGACTAATGACGCAATCCCACTTCTGACACCACTGTGATCCCCAGGTGTACAGAATATTATGACAAGACTGGGAATAGTGACAAATATTTTTATTTAAGAGTGATTTGAAGTACTTCAACGTTGGTGAAGTTTCCAAACAGGAAGGAGCAAAAAGGGGTTTAACACCGGGAGTAAGGGAGGGGAAGAAAATGTTCTGGGTAGTTGTCCGTTCCTACAGCGAAGAACGAGGTCTGGTGGGAGCTTCAGGGATGACGAGGTGCTCTTTTCGTCTTCTTCTTCTATTCCTCAGGGTGTCTGGGCTGAGGAGGTCTGTGTCAGGCAGGTACCCTCAAAGAAGGACAAGCGATACAAAAAATCAGTAACTGGGGTATGTACCGAAAGCAGTGTGCCGTCACTGACACCCCAAACATCAGTGTGCAATACCGGTGAAGGTAGACCAGTGCTCGGGTAAGGGAGGGAGTAGAATATAATAAAAAGGAAAAAAAAGGAGGGAAGGGGATTTAGTCGGGTGCGTGCTTACAATCCTGGTTTCCACCAACCCATGAAGAAACCCAAAAACGGTACTTGCCTAAGGCCACGACCCTCCTGGGCCGTGGCTGTTGGAGCCTTGCCGCCCTCCTCCTCTTCCTCGGGTCGGCCTGACTCGCGGGCGTTGCCAGTTGCCGGTTCTCAGCTGGGGCTCTCACTCGTCTCGCCGTCCTCTCGCTGGTCCGGAATCCTGCTTGCAACATCAGGTCCCTGGTCCTCTGGGTCTGCCTCAGACAGCTCCCCGTGTTCTGTGTCCTCCATTTGTTTCTGGGCTTGCGGGGACGTCATCACTGCTTTCGGAAAGACTAGACCGCCTACTTCCTGTTCCGGAGGTCTAGTCGTGGGCGCCATTTTGAAGTCCCGCTCATGAAGAGCGCAGGACTACATGCACTTAGTTCCCTTAGGCGAGGCGTGCCCAGCTGTTGTACCATGCGGTCATGGTATTTCCGCTCTAGGAGTGTTTTTTCCATCTCCTTGGTGACTGGGACGTCCATTGCATAGCACGTAGAATACAATCAGGATACCTGCTATTAGAAACAGGATTAGCGGAAGTCCTCCAAAGGTGCTTCCGAATACGGAGTGTAAGAAGTTTGGTATAACTCCAAGTACAGTGTGAAAGGTGCCTAGAAGTCCAAAACCTAAGGTCTTAAAAAGGTAGACAATACCATTCATATCAGACATGTTAGATACGATTTACCATTTCTACGAAATGGAAAGGGCAGTTCATATGAATAAGCGCCTATATCTCTGCTGAAGACCTTGAGATCTGGAGATCAATAGTCTCTCGAGCGGAGGTTAAGGGCACAGACATCTGTAAAAGCATGGCTTTCACTCTGCTTAGAGTATCAAACCGTATTAAAGAAACATTCAGTGAAGGCCATAACGGTGCCTCCTTGACTGTATGTGTCAGTGGAAACAATACTTGCATACAACAAGTAACCCTGGAGCTCACGGTTACCAGATATGCGATGCCCGGAAGCATTCCGCAGCAGCCTTGATCATTCAGCATCAAGTAACTCCCATTCGAAAGTAGCCCGAACGCTGGAGTAATCACTGCAGCTGGGGAACCCCTCAGATGACCGGACAAGTTCCCTACAGAACCATTACAAGTCCCGTGCAGCATTATAGCCTGTCATATGAGTGATCAACTTAAAGCGTTCTTACAGTTTGTACTGCTTAGAAACACTTCTTGATCTTCACTCCGGTATCGAAATCTGTATGGTAATTCTCACGATTCCTTAATGAATTCCTTACCCATTTTTTCATATCTGCCTGCCTGCTTTTGTTCAAGACAATATTGAAACTGAAAAGGAGGGACCGGTAGATTTATGTGACCATGGATTAGCCATTCCATGGATGGTGATTCTTCCACTGTAAATGTAATCTATACAGTTTTCTGATACGCAGCATTGTATATTTTGCTCCCCTTTGTGCCATTTCTATCTATTTATCTGTTAGATTGTAGTCAGAAAACAGAGACGTACTATTGATAAAACGCCAAGGCACGTAGCCTGCACGCAAAGACTGTAGTGTCCAACTTAACAACATGATAGAATGTAATTGAGATTGCCCGTGTTGTAATATGGCCAAATCTTGTTCTAGTATGTCTATCACAGAAGATTCAATGTTGTCTAAGGAATATATCCTGGTGGTCAATGTTCTTAACTGAAGCAGGGTCTAGTTTTTACCATATAGTGCCCCAGGCCCATTCTGTCCACATATGAAGCATAAGAGTCTAAATTGTCCCTGCCAGCTCATAGTCAGGGTTGTGTTAAAATTATCCACACTGTATTGAGCGTCTAGGAGGCAGTAGGCCTCTTGCCCATCTGTATACTCAGATCTACACCTTTCTGAACATCAAGATGTAGCAAGAACAGGATGTGTCTGTCATGTAGAAGAACAAAATTGGCCAAGACTAAGTGTTCAATTTCATTATGATTTACGGTCAAACATCAAGTGACATTTTGGAAAACTTTTGTAATGTAGTGTCACTTCTGTTTTCCTAATATTTCCGAGAAGTGACCAAAGTGTTTTTCCTAATATTTCTGAGAAGTGGCCAAGTGCGTCATGTTCTACGGTCAAAGCACCTGATCTATGGTCAATAATTCCTCATTTAAAGAGTATAAATGATCTGCTCTTCAGTCCACTCGACGGACTGCCTCGCAGAAATGAACCCTTGGGTCATGACACATATGTGGTCTTCCTCAGCCATCTTCTCTAACATTGGCTGAGGCTATAATGCTGATTATATCTTTAAACTGTCTCTTTCTCCCTCCTCTGCATTTGCCGTGATTTTTTTAACTTACAAAATTGCATGATTTACTTTGACGTTTGATGGTTAAAATTGTTCTTTAATAAAGTGCCACTCTGACTCAGTTCTGACTCAGTTCCTGCATTTCACACGTGTGTTTCCTTATTATAGATAGAGCACCCCTGCTCAAATTAAATTGGTGTAGTGCACCCTAAAAAACGACCCTTTAACATAACCCATTGTCTACCGCTGCTAGTGTTTTTGATAGATTTATACGGTCTATTTCCGGTAATCTGTCCGAGGCCTCTTGTTGGGATAATTTCCATATTTCATTGTAGGCAGCATAAATGCCAGCATATATGAAATGTTTCTGGCGTGGTTTCCTGGGACCTAGAAACAAAAATCCCTACGATCCACATCCTGTATGAGTAAGGCTAAGCGATGTTTCACCTGTGTGAGTGTTGAGGTTTTTAGCCAATCGAGGCACAACTTCCCAACACTGTATGACGTCCCTACCCCTGGATGTTGTCTCTGTACATAGCGTGGATCTGGCCTATGGATTGTGAAACCTTCGGTTTTACCCATGAATCTTTTCTGACAACCATTGGTGTCTGTGGGCCAAATCAACAATTTCTTTCAATCGGGGTCTGATCTGTTATATTGTATAATGTCATCTATTGTAATCCCTTCCTGTGATGTTAAAAAACTTGTGTTTATTGATTTTCCAAAGAAATAATATACAGCAAAACAAATATCCAGCATATACAGACACATATATACAGGTTCACATATGATATTCTTTCTACACAGAAGCAGTCCATGGTATAAAGAGAAGCCAACCAAGTCCATGACACTTACTCGTAACCTCAAACCATACATCAAGCAGTGCGGCAGAGAGATAAGTATTTATAGTTATGACTCTGTAGGTTTTGAGAAGTCAAGTTAGCCCACATTGTTTAAATATCTTCCGCCTAGTATCACTATGTAGATAGTGCACCCCACATTTGGTATAATGGGTAGGGGGGAAGGCGAAATGGTGACCCGGAGTGTGTAATGCAGTTATCCCATGAACTCAGGTTTATACACCTATGGCGCTTGTACTTCGTCAGTTGCGGCAGGAGCAACTAAGGGAGGCATTATGAGGTCGCTTTTCAGAGGGTCCCAGATATCCTTAGGCTGTGACGCCACCCTTCCTGTGATGTTTCGTTGCCCTTCGTGTGTGATGGTGTTAGCAGCCGAGGTGTGTCCAAGTCTTTATTCTTGGCTAGTCCAAGGCAAGACGTCTGTTGCACTGTCTCATTCAAAAACATGAGTTGTTGAGCGATAAGGCATGCTCTGAATAAAGCTTCTATCTCCTGCATTTGCCAATCCCTTGTACCCCAGACTGATTTTAAGTCTTTAGTGTCTTTCCATTAGGTGTAACCTTGTTCAGACAACTGGGCAATAAAGGATGCAGAGTAAATCTGTTTGGTGTTTGTTAACATATTTTTCTGTGCTGATGTTGGTGCAACCTCATAATAATATGAGGCTGGGTCAGACACATTGTACCCTCAAAAAAACGGACACGTTTGTGAAAATGTTTTTGAACTGCCTTTTGGTGGTGTTGGACATTGTTCCCACTGGTAGTATGTGAACACCTTTCTAGGATTAGCAGATTTATGCAAAAAGTGATGACCATAATGTTGATAAAAATATATGGTTTTGTAATCTGATGCGCCTTCCAATGTTTCACTATTATAAAACACAGCAGATTTTTCCAAATCAGACAACATGTTATTTACAGTTTCAAAGTCCCAATCATCAGAAAATGTACTTGAGGTAATGATATCACTCAACAATATTTTAAATAAATGTGGAATTTTTAAAAGTTTGGTTGGGCCGAATATGTCGAAATCAACCTTGTTCCAAATTATACCATCGGTTATAGGAATTACTGTAATGTTCACTGATGACAAGTCTCTTTGTTCTCGATAAGATGATTGATGCGGTTTTAAAAAAGTTCACATTTTGTCCTCTATTTTCATCTGACCAGATCCCCAACTCTTGGGATCCAGACAGGTCTTGCCGTGACTGATTTGACTTCCCCAGTGGCGGTCTGCTTCAGGTGGACATTACTTTGTTGTGTCCTGAATTCATTTATATCCTGTAAAACAGCCAAATGATCATGGATGGCAAAAGGCTTTTCATCCGCCACTTCGCCTTCACAATCAAGATCAGGTACCCACATTTTTGCACCAAATAGGACCTCATGTGGAGTGACCCTCCCTAGAGAGTTTCTTGGCATATTTTTAAGGGCCCTCTGGACTCCATACAGATGTTCTACCCAGCTCTCACCCGTGCCTAATACTCTAGCTGTTAAAGGCTGCTTTAAATCTAGTTTTTTCCTATCCACGACCAACTTTCCCTCGAGATGGTGCGGAGAGGAGTACCGCAATGCTACACGCAATCCTCGCATGGCCTCCTTGTAAGCCCGAGAGCTAAATGCAGGGCCCTAGTCAGAATGTTATGTACCAATTGCGTTTGACCCAATGAAGCCTCAAAGATCTTTTATAGCAGTTTGAGGGTCAGTCGAGCACTGTAGCCATACCTATAGGAATCTCGAGCAGGAATCCACTGCAACAATGATATATCTGTATGCCCCATCTGTTTTTAAGGGCCCACAATGGTCTAGGTAAACATACGCTAGTGGCTTGTCAGATTAACAATGGTTTCTGCGCAGGACGTGTTATGGTGGAACCTTTCATCTGCTGGCAGAGGTTGCATTTCAAGACATGGTTCTTAGTCTGCTTTGTTAATCCAGGCCACCAATAGCGTTGTTTCAACAAGGAAACAGTCGCTGTAACTCCTGCATGTGCAGAACCTATACCCTCGTGTGCTGCTAGAATTAAGCCTAACGTACAATCCATGTTTGGAATTACTCTATACCCCACTCCAGGAATCAGAGCAAATGGAATGTACTTGAGTGGAAACTTTTTCAGTAGTGCATTCCTGTTTTTGCGTGAAGCTATAACAGCTACCATAATCTCACAGTCTTTTCTCTTTTTAGAATGAGTGATTGCAGCTACGGAAGCCGAGCGTACAGCCCCCTTTGCGGCTTCATCAGCCAATGAATTCCCATCAGCGTGAACGCCATCAAGCTGATGACTCAGCCCTTGGTAGTTTCGATTTAAACTTCACTACCTGTTCCCATAGCATTTTGTGCTTAATTGTACCACCTTTTGCATCTTTGAACCCGTTTTGAACCCAGTATTGCAAGTAGTCATTATATGACTGCAGACATTAAAAGGAATTGCACACAATTAGTGTGGGGAATTCTTTATCCATATTTACAAGTGCCAGCATCAGTGTGTTTAACTTTGCCAACTGTGCCGTGCAGTCTCGTAGAGGTTGCATTTTAGTGCAACTTGGGTGGAACTTTCCATCTTGCATGTAACCTTTAACGATTGCACACACTGCGCTATATTGTTGCTTACTTCCTTTGGCCGGTTGAACAGATCCGTCAGTAAAAATGATAAATTCATACTGATCTAGAGGCTTTATTTCGTTTGGTAGAGGATAATCTTGTTTGTATTGCAGGAATGCTTGTGTCTTTAAATTTGGGTTGTACCTATATTCCACATCTGTTGCAGTGAGAGAATTAGCACATTGCATTCATCTCAGATGTAAGGCTTTAGCTTTAGGGACGCTTGCCTTTGTTGCAGCCTCTAAGGCTGGGACCGGAATCACTACGTATTTGTTTGCCCTGAGCCAGTGCTCCTTCCCTCACTACAGGAGTCTGTACCGCTGTTAGCATCTTTTCTGTAGACGCGAAGCGCATCTCAGCATTTGTGTACAAATGTGACTTTGTATGTAATTGGTACTGTTTCACCTTTATTACATGTCAGATAGGTGTAGCCTGATTGACCTGCATTTATACGGATCACCAGGTTGCGTACGTTTACGCTTGTCTGCAAGTGTTTGGAAGCTATCATGTCAGCTTGTAAGTAACGAAGTGTTTCTCTGTGTTCCTCTGTCCAATGTCTTACTGAAAAATCGGGTTTTATTAAGTCGTAGAAAGGTTTTACTCTTTCTGCCTAATCTAGAATATATGTTCTCCAAAAATTTAGGAATCCCAATATTAAGAGTAGATTTTTTTTTATGATTTGAGGTTGGAGCAGCGCACATTTTTCTTAAAAATTGGCTGCCAGGCTGTTCCCTTTATTTGAAAGCTCATCTCCTAAAAATAGGACAGTAGAGTGGGTAATTTTTGATTTTTTTAAAGTTGAATTTGTAGCCCTCAGATGCAAATCCCCAAATTATGGTATTCACTCTGTTCAAGTGTTCCTCCAGGTCAACATCTGTCAGATAAATATCATCCATGTAGGACAATGCCTCTTCATCCAATGTTTGAAGTAACTCGGTTACTCTGGCCGAAAACAGCCCCGGGCTGTTCTTATACCCTTGGGGAGTTGACAAAATGGTGTCTGAGACCCTAGCGCTGAGAAGGCTGTCAGATACCTGCATTCAGGCGCTATATTATGGCAGAAAAATCCACTTGAGATATCAAGTGTTGTTTTATATTTTTTCCACACAATGTTATTCGTTAATGCAGTTATGTGTGCATTGTGGACTGCAAATGTCCTAGTGCAAGTTTTTAAATGTCTGTAATCTAAAATGAGACGATATGTATTATCAGGTTTCCTGACAGGAAACAAAGGATTGTTCATTTGAGAGGGGCAAGTTTCAATCACCCCTTGGTATTCAAGTTGATCTAAGATCCTCCTGACCTGTTATTTAGCTTATTGCTTTATTGAATATGGCCCCTGTGCAGTTGGACTATTTTTTAAAGGAATTATGTGGTGGGTTGAATCCTCATCCCATCCAACATGGTTTTTGTATAATGCTGGAGTCTGAGCTACCGCCCACTCTTGCACCTATGGGAATATGATCTGAGAATGCCAGTAGAATTACCGTTTCTCCGTTAGGGCAATCCATGACACATACTGGCGGCCAATATTGTTACTTCTGCTGCACTGTCTAGCATCGTCAGAGCCCATTCCCCGTTCAGTAGTCGAGTCCTCAGAATTCTGGGCATGTCTGATCTTTAGACCTGCAACTTTCATTTTCTTGAACTGTGGCTTTTGTTTTGGCTTTTCTTCTTTTTTGGAAGTGTAATCCTGAGCGTGCTGCTTGTCTCTGGACTTTGTACGCTCTTCTTGTCTCTCTGACCGTCCTTCCCACTCTGAGTTTTTTGATTAACCCTGATAGGAATGAGAGGAACGTGTATCAGTATCCTGATACCTGTCAGGTTTCCTAATATTATCCCTATTCCTAAGGTTATACCTCTTTCCGGAGGGCTCATGTGGAGGAGATCTACCTCGGGATTGAGATCTGTTCTCTTTAAACGTTAGTTGTTTTTTATCATCCCACTTCTTTTTATTTGAAGCAGGTGTCTGCTTGGAAGTGTCCTTTTCAGAACTGACCACCAGTTGTGGTTTTAAAGCTTTCCCACCCAAACTGTCTCTGCCTAATTCAGCATATGCAGTTTCAATTATTTTGGGTAGTTCGGGTTCCTGTTCTAAAAGACTGAACTCCCTTAGGCGTTGGCGGATAGCCACCGAAGCTGCTTCCCCTTTAATATTAGCTAGTATTATGGCTGATACCTGGGCATAGTTACCTAGTAACTTCATCCCTAAGTTCAGAGCAGGCTCTGCTCCATACTCGTTCTGTATGTGTCTCAATACATTGGGTATCACTGCTAATGAAAGAATACCTTGAGTTCTGGTATAAATGGCAGCACAGACTGTACCCCAAGTGGTACAATATTCTACTTGTGGTGTTATACCGCTGGGCAAGCAGATTGTTAGCATTCTGTATTTTTCAAACGGGGTAGTATTCAGCAATACAGCCTCTAGCTGTGTTATTTTCTGAGCTACCCAGAATGGCATTTGTTCATGTTTAGTGGGCATTTTACCCATCACCGCGTGTAATGTTTGTGGTGTGATTTTAGTTGCTGTACCCTGAGCTTGAGTTCCATTTATTGCAACTATTGCTGGCTGGACTGGAAATGTCCTCACGATGAATTGCGTCAAGTTTCTATAGATTGTAATTAAATCTTTGTGTTTTATGAGTAAGTCTCCTGGTGGCATTGTTTCAATGTCAGGATGTGGTGTGTAGGCCGCTAATATCGGTCATGTTGTCCCTTATCCTCCGAGTGGGCCTAATCTTAATCTTCCTCTTGTAAGGGGGAGGGTACCTTGAAACCAGTATAAGTGTTCCTGGTACGTGAGCGGAACCTCTATGTCCTCGAATGGACAATATTCCACCGGTGCATCTCCTTCTCTGTAAGAGTGAAATGTCTTTGTTTTTGCATTTGCTGCTGGGAAAGTAACCCACGAATAAAATACCTCTGTTTTATTTGATTTGTGTGCATCGATCACAAAAACTACTAAGCCCCCCCTAGCTGATAAACCATTTTCTAACAGTTTCAGGGTGACTGTAAGTCTGAATTTTTCTGCAATCGGAATTGCATCTGCATCTTCTTCTCTGGCTGAGAGGTGTAGATCTATTCCTACGTCAGCTCCTGTCTCAGGCATTTTTGTAAAGAAGAAGTTTGTCCAAGGGAACTAAGATAAGGCTTTATGCATAATTTTAGGAACACTGTGTCCTTCAAGCTTAATTAACCAACAGCTAATAAATTGGGTTTTTCGCTTACTCAGGTGTGGTGGAGTTTGTGCCCACCCACTCCAGATATCTCTGGCATTTTGTGATTAGGGGTCTTTGAGAATAGCACAACTGAACTTCTCAGATTCTACTGTTAAATAAGTACCTAACCAACGTTGGTGGCGCCAGGTCGTGTAGTTCCTATATGACCTATACAGGATCTGCATGCTTTGAATAACATAAACTGTGGGTTTGGAGGCAGACTGATTCTGCCACCCCATCACTGGATATGTTAGCCTGTCTGTATCAGCTAGCTCACAGTGCCGCTAGAATCTCCTCTTATCAGGGAGAGAATAGTTTTTGGCAACTTCAGAACATGTCAACCCTGATCCCCCAGGATCGTCAAAACAATATACTACTTTTCGCTCCGTCACTCGTATTCACTTAGTTTGTCTCAGAGGTACACAGAATAAACAGACTGGGAGTTTCAATAAGGATTTATTGAACAGTTGTTATTCTAGTATAGAATAGATGAGCTGCAGCAACCATTAGACAGTAGCAGCGATATATGATTAGCAATACTACAAAAGTAAAGGGATGGTATAGTTCTACCATCTTGTAGTAATCATGAATATATAGAAGTATATAGAATACATGATAATAGGTGCGTACTCCTACGATGCCTCCCTAACTAGATGTACCTAAATGCACCTAGCATCTGTGTAGGTGTTATGCCAAGAATCATTCTAGGATCTAGTCCATACCATTACCTGAGAATTAGAGAATGTAGGACCCCATCCTGGGCTCGAGTTGGACACCCCGCGAGTGATGTTAGACCACTGCTAGCTGGAGCGTCTGCATGCAGGAACCTCAGTATCTCTGGTCAGTGTGTCCACCAGTAAGTCACAGTCTCCTCTGTGCCTCTAAGCAAGACATGATTTATATATATACGCATAGGCCTCCCCCAGGGTCCTACCTTGCTGTGATACTGTGTCAGCCTAAAGGATGACCTCTGCCCTGAACTTTGCACAGAGATATTATACAGTAGATGTCAGTACCGCTGTTAGTCCTGTTGTGCTTCCAAGAAGCCTCATGCAAAATGTATGAGATTCGAACTAGGGAAAACCCTGTATTCTGAATGCAGTGTCTTATCTAGGTAAAAGGTCAGTGCCTAAGAACCGTTGTGTATGTAATGTAGAGATGAATAGAGGTGAAAGGTTGTAATGTTACCTGTGCCTATATAAGGTACCTATATTGAATATAACACTATCTGGGGTGTTATCCCCATGGGCAAGCACATTTTTATCGTTCTATGTTTTTGATGTGGGTTGGTGTTTGGAAATACCGCCTCTAGCTGTGTTATTTTTTGAGCCACCCAGATTGGCATTTGTTCACGCTTAGTGGGCATTTTACCCATCACTGTGTGTAATGTTTGTGGTGTAATTTTAGTTGTTGATGTTTGAATTAGACTTGTTGGTGTAGCCATTGCTGGCTGAACTGTGAGTGTTCTCATTACAAACTATGTCATGTTTGTGTAAAGTCTTATTAGTTATTTATGAGGTGTAAGTAAGTCTCCTGCAGCCATTGTTTAAATGTCAGAAGGTGATGTGTAGGCTGCTAATACAGGTCATGTTGCTCCGTCTCTTCTGAGCGGACTGAGTTTTACTTTATTTCTTGTATGCGGTAAGGCGCCTTTAAACCAGTATAAATGCTCCTGGTAAGTGAGGTTAACTTCAGTGTCCTCGAACGGACAATATTCGTTTGGTATTTCATCTTCTGTGTAGTAATGAAATGTCTTTATTCGCACATTTGCCTGTGGGAATGTAACTCATGAATAGAATACCTCTGTTCTAAATGATTAGTGTGCCTCAATCACGAAGGATATTGGTCCACCCCTAGCTGTTAAACCATATAAAGCTAGTTTTAGGGTGGTGGCATTTCTAACATTTTCTGTAATTTGTATTGCATCTGCATCTTCTTCTTTGGCTGAGAGATTTAGCTCATTCACAGCGCTATCCGCTTGCTCAGTCATTATGTTTAGTAAGAAGAGTTCTTTTCACGGGACGTCAGATAAGGTGTTATGCACAATAGGAACAATGTGTCCTTCAAGCTTGATTAACCAACATCCAATACATAGGATTTTTGCCTACTCAGCTGTGGCGGATATTTTTTCCCTCCCACTCCAGATGTCTCTGGGGAAATGTGAGTAGGCGGCTCTGAGACTAGCACAACTGAACCACTCAGATTTGACTGTTAAATAAGTACCCAACCAACGTTGGCGGCGCCATGTCTTGTAGTTCCCATAAAACCTATATAGGAACTGCGCATTTGGACAACAAACACTGCGGGCCTGGTGCCCAGACTGATTCCAGACACTCCCACAGGGTATGTTGGCCTGTATACCAGCTAGATCACAGTGCCACTAAAAACTCCTCTTATCAAGGAAAGAATAGTGCTTGGTAACTATCGAACATGACAACCCTGATCCCTCAGGACTGTGGAAACAGTGTAATACTTTTTGCTCAGTCACTCGTGCTCACTTAGTCTCGGAGAGATATACAGAATAAACAATATGGACGTTTTTCAATAAGCATTTATTGAACACTCGTCATTCTAGTGTAAAATAGGTGGGCTGAAACCACCATTAGACAGTAACAGATATAAATGGTTAGAAGCACTAGGAAAGGAAAAGGTTGGTAGATTTCAACCATTTTGCTATAACCATGAATACAGGCAAGTATATAAAATACATGATAATAAAATGTGTACTCCTACAATGCTACCCTAACTAGATGGACCTAAGTGTACCTAGCATGTGTACAGATATTAAGCCAAGAATCCCTCTAGGATAAAGTCAACCCCATTACCTGAAGTGAGAGACTAAGGATCCCTGTCTTGGTCTTGAGTTGGACACCCCGCAAACGAAGTTAGACCACTGCAAGCTGGAATATCTGCATGCAGAAACCTCAGCGTCCCCTTTGGTACCGCTTTGTTCGCCATAAGTTGGCAGGGTATGCTCAAACGTGAGCCCCTTGCTCACTTTGCCACTGGATTCAAGCAAGCCTGGCTGAAGACGGCTGCAATGCCAGAAACCGGTCCTAGGAAGCTTGTTTCCGGTCCGGGGAAGGCATGGCTTGGCAGTTCGGGCTGGACTGTTCCCATGAGGCACAGGATCAGACTGATTTGCATATGGCCATGCCTGAACTGGGGTGGCAGAGTGGGCTAAAGAACGGTGATGGATTAAACCCAGATCTGTTGACTGGGTGTGAGTGTTTGATTGGTTCAGATGCTCCGTCCATCACCACCCCCTTTTGTACCGCTTTGTTCGTCATAAGTTGGCAGGGTATGCTCAGACGTGAGTCCTTTGCTCACTTTGCCACTGGATTCAAGCAAGCCTGGCTGAAGACGGCTGTAATGCCAGAAACCAGTCCTAGGAAGCTTGTTTCCGGTCCAGGGAAGGCATGGCTTGGCAGTTCGGGCTGGACTGTTCCCATGAGGCACAGGGTCAGACTGATTTGCATATGGCCATGTCTGAACTGGGGTGGCAGAGTGGGCTAAAGAACGGTGGTGGATTAAACCCAGATCTGTTGACTGGGTGTGAGTGTTTGATTGGTTCAGATGCTCCGTCCATCACCACCCCCTTTTGTACCGCTTTGTTCGCCATAAGTTGGCAGGGTATGCTCAGACGTGAGTCCCTTGCTCACTTTGCCACTGGATTCAAGCAAGCCTGGCTGAAGACGGCTGTAATGCCAGAAACCGGTCCTAGGAAGCTTGTTTCCGGTCCAGGGAAGGCATGGCTTGGCAGTTCGGGCTGGACTGTTCCCATGAGGCACAAGGTCAGACTGATTTGCATATGGCCATGTCTGAACTGGGGTGGCAGAGTGGGCTAAAGAACGGTGATGGATTAAACCCAGATCTGTTGACTGGGTGTGAGTGTTTGATTGGTTCAGATGCTCCGTCCATCACCACCCCCTTTTGTACCGCGTGTCAGTGTGTCGGCATGAAAGTCGTGATCTCCTCTCCGTGTCTCAGCAAGATGGGATGTTCAAATACCCAAAGGTCTCGCCGGGGGTTCTACTTTGCTGTACCACTTGTCGGTCTTAGCATGATGTCGGGAATTATTTTTATATATAGTTATTATACAGGAGATGGTAGTCCTGCTGAGTTTCCAAGAATCCTCATGCATAATGTAAGAGGCTTTTACCAGGGAAAATCCTGCATTCTGTGTGCAGTGTTGTATCTAGGTACAAGGTCAGTCCCTAAGAAACGTTATGTAGGTAATGTAGGGAAGAATATAGGTGAAGGGTTAGGATGTTACCTGAGCCTACATTGGGGTACCTACATGGAGACTCATGATCTCCTGAAATTGTGCGCCCTAGTTTGTGGAGGTGGAGACCTGAGGACCTCCCAGGGAAAGGGACCCAGAGTGCAGCGTCCATTCTTGCATGGGAGGGGAAGCAGGGAGACCTACCTAACTTACTCCACAAGTGATTCTCTGAATTTCTGGAGATCATTGAGTAGACCATCCCAGCAGATTTAGCTCATTCACAGCGTCATCCGCTTGCTCAGTCATTATGTTTAGTAAGAAAAGTTCTTTTCATGGGAACTCAGGTAAGGTGTTATGCACAATAGGAACAATGTGTCCTTCAAGCTTGATTAACCAACATCCAATACATAGGATTTTTGCCTACTCACCTGTGGCGGATATGTGTTCCCTCCCACTCCAGATGTCTCTGGGGAAATGTGAGTAGGCGGCTCTGAGACTAGCACAACTGAACCACTCAGATTTGACTGTTAAATAAGTACCCAACCACCGTTGGCAGCGCCATGTCTTGTAGTTCCCATAAAACCTATATAGGAACTGCGCATTTGGAAAACAAACACTGCGGGCCTGGTGTCCAGACTGATTCCAGACACTCCCACAGGGTATGTTGGCCTGTATACCAGCTAGCTCACAGTGCCACTAGAAACTCCTCTTATCAAGGAAAGAATAGTGCTTGGCAACTATCGAGCATGACAACCCTGATCCCTCAGGATTGTGGAAACAGTGTAATACTTTTTGCTCAGTCACTCGTGCTCACTTAGTCTCAGGGAGATACACACAATAAACAATATGGACGTTTTTCAATAAGCATTTATTGAACACTCGTCATTCTAGTGTAAAATAGGTGTGCTGAAACCACCTCTCCTTGTCTCAGCAAGATGTGATATTTAAATACCCAAATGTCTCCCCAGGGGTTCTACGTTGCTGTACCACTTGTCGGAGTTAGGATGATGTCGGGAATTAACTTTATATATAGTTATTATACAGGAGATGGTAGTCCTGCTGATTTTCCAAGAATCCTCATGCATAATGTATGAGGCTTTTACCAGGGAAAATCCTGCGTTCTGTGTGCAGTGTTGTATCTAGGTACAAGGTCAGCCCCTAAGAAACGTTATGTGGGTAACGTAGGGAAGAATATAGGTGAAGGGTTAGGATGTTACCTGAGCCTACATTGGGGTACCTACATGGAGACTCATGATCTCCTGAAATTGTGCACCCTAGTTTGTGGAGGTGGAGACCTGAGGACCTCCCAGGGAAAGGGACCCAGAGTGCAGCGTCCATTCTTGCATGGGAGGGGAAGCAGGGAGACCTTCCCAACTTACTCCACAATTTCTGGAGATCATTGAGTAGACCATCCCAGAAGGCAGCTATTGGGATCTTGCACAGCTCCCTAACCTCCTCCTTCCGCAGTGCCACTGCTTCAACTTTACCCCACTTAAGCATTGCTGCACACCAATGGCTCAACGTCAGGAGGTTGTGCGCCTTCCAGTTCCTGGCAATGGAATGCCATGCTATGAGGAGAGCCAGGTCAAGGAATCGGTTGGTCGCCACTTGTGTTTTTTTCCGCTTGAATGTGCCCGATAGCACCCCTTCCATGGTGAGAAACCCCTCACAGCCCATAACCTCCTGCATTGCTCCAGTGACCCCCTGCCAGAGGGCCCTGCCCAACGGGCAGCTCCAGCACATGTGCTTTATATCTGCATGTGGTGCATGGCATTGGAGGTAGACAGGAAAGGATCCAAAGATGCTATGCAATCTCGCGTGGTGAGGTAGGCCTGGTGAAAAATGTTGCGCTGTATGTACTGGGATTTTGCATTCCAAGACTCTTTTCCCAGATAGTGCAGAGCCTTTTCCCACTCTTTGGGTTTAAATCCTCGCCTATATACCTTTCCCAACATTGATGTGTCACTTGTAAAGGGTTCAAGTGTGGTGTGTGCCAACGCCTGTGCGAACCAGGTAATGACTCTCCACCAATTTCCTATGATGTGAAAGGTGTGCATGAGTGGATAATGCTCACGTTTCCGAGTCTGTGAGGCCCCACAATCTACCCAGCACAGCTAACAGCCTGCCATGGGCTAAGAAATGTCCAGCTAGTAGTTTGTACTACTCCTGCAGTTGGGCAAAGGGGATGAGCGTGTAGTTTTGAAACAGGACTCCCACTGTACCCACTCTAGCCTCAGTCCACGTCGCCATTCCCTCCTGCCGAAGTGCCTCACAGAGGGAATCTATGATGTTTAGCCTGATTTCCGGAAAATAAGGTGTGATCGACTGCATGCATCGCAGCTCCCTATGATAGCTTTCACATTCTATGCGCAGCAAGTTGGTGACCCCTCAGGAGGTCGTGCCCATGGAAGCAATCCACCACCAACCATTGCTTACGCTCGGTTTACATCTGGCAGTCCTAGTTGTTCCGTATGACGCCCTGTCAACAATCTCGCAGGCCACTGCAGCTGCGCCGCCAAATAGCAGAGCTCAAAGTTGGGTGCCCTTATCCCTCCACTGTTGACGGGCAACTGTAACTTCCTCAGCGCCACTCATCGCCTCCCCTTGTTCCATATAAAGGTACATTGTGTGACATACAGGGACCGAAAGGTGAACTGCGGGATATGCACTGGAAGATTATGGAAGGAGTACAGGAGGCGAGGGAGCATCACCATTTTTGATAATGATTTTTTCCCTTCAACCGTGAGAGGTAGGATGCTCCAAAAAGAGATTTGGGGTGCAAGGAGTATATGGCTTTGGTGAGGTTCCCATCGATAAGATCCTGTGTATGTGGCACATATGGATCCCCAGATATCGGAACGGGCTAGGATATGAGACTCCCAATGCTGAAATCAAGTGGGAAAGACATCTCACCCCAACGATAGACGACATACTGCGCAAAGTGTGTGGTGCCACATACACTTAAAGGCGGATCTCCGCTTGTGATATCATCAACTACCGCTCCATCTGACCCCAGGTATATCACCACGTTTTCAACGAACATGGGCGTAAGCAGGTATCGCTGCCTCCACGTTGGAATCTTTAGTGTGGCGGAAGTCTTTCAAAACTCCATAAGAGAGGTGCTCGGCGGCTTACCCGGTGTCATCAATTTTAGCAATGACATCCTCGTCCAAGTCAAGTCAATGAAAGAACACCATAGCCATCTCAAAGGAGTACTACAAAGTATCCAAGACACAGAACTCACCTATATTCAGAAAAATACACATTTCTAAAGAATAAAATCAGCTTCTTCAGGTATATATTTTCAGAGAATAGGGTTGTTCAAGATCCTGAGATAGTGCGTGATGTGCAAGAAGTCCCAGCGCCATCAACATCTCTGAAGTAAGCCGTTTTCTCGGCATGGTGAACTTCTGTGTTCGTACTGGACCTCACTCGACCTCTTAGAGAGCACACCATGGCAATGGGGTCCTGAATGTGATGGCCTTTTGACAAACCAAAGAAGTGCTGGCTGCAGACACCACTCTATCCTATTTTGAATGTAAGATAGCCACAAATTTGGCAGTGGATACAAACCCTCATGGCCTTTGGGCAGTACTAATGCAACAACAACCATTTGACAGTTGGACCCCAGTAGCGTTTTGACAGAAACTGAGCAACGTTACTAACAAATAAAGCACAAGGTCATTGAAATACACTGAGCTTGCTCACATTTCTATATCTATGTCTATGGCCACCCATTGGTTGCATCCACAGACCATAAGCCACTCATACCTTTACTCCAGGGGCTGCATCCAAACAACCAACTTGTATCGAGAAGTGGCTGTTACAACTCCAAGAATACGATTGTTAGGTTGAATATTGGCCTGGCTCTTCAAACCCTACTGACTGTCTTTCCTGCCATCCCTGTGCTGCCACAGAAGAAGCAGAAGCAATGGAAGTCCATGTGAGCTATGTTGCAGAAAGATCTCGCCCACAACAACTAGCACTTGACACTTTGAGACAGGCCACCCAAGATGATGAATGTCTACAGGCAGCATTGGCAGCTTTCCAATCTAACGCCTGGAACAGTCTAAAAAAACACCTCACTAGAACTCCAGAGGCAAAGAAAGTATTTGAATTACTCCTTCACGTTCGCCAAGAATTGTCAATGGATGAGAGTGGGTGTCTGCTCCGAGGACCGCGGCTGGTTATACCAACGAGCCTCTCCTCTAAAGTAGTATGATTAGCACACCATGCTCATCAAGGCATGGTCAAGACGAAGAGCTGATTATGTGTCAAAGCCTGGTTCCCGAGAATGGACGAAATGGTGGAGAGTGCGGTCAGATCTGGCCTCTGGTGTCAAGTAGCAGGTCATCCAGAACAACCTACTCTGATAATGACTGAAAAAGGGCCTAAAGCCCCCTGGGAAAAGGCAAGTCTTGGTTTTGCCCATCTACCTGATGGACAACACGCTTTAATCATTGATGACTACACCAAATATTCAGAAGTGGAGACAGTGGGTTCCCAGACGGCATAAGAAGTCATGGCAAAAGTGGAGAGTCATTGCTATCCACATACTAATGAAGGATGTGAGGACAGACAATGGCTTTTTGTTTCATGGGCAAGAATTTGCTGAGTATCTAAAGTAGTGGGACATGCACCACCACAAGGTGACACCTAGATGGCCTCAAGCCGATGGGGAAGTGGTGCGGTTCATGTAGACGCTCAAATAGATTGTCCACATAGGTCACGCTGATCACCAAATGACAGAGAAGGCCATTTATGGATTCCTGCATGAGTACAGACAACCCCCCCACACAACAAAATGTCAAGTTCCTGGACCTTCTTGTATGGGGTGTGTTGGACCTGCGATGGGCAAGCCCAGCACAAAGGGGGTAGCTTGGCTCAAGTGACAAGGCAAGTGAAGGCTGTAGTGTTAAGCCGGCTCTGACCCAATAATAACTCCTTGTACATCCATACCAAAAAGAAGGACACCACACCACTGCTGTAGAAAAATACGATTCCTTTATATAAAAGTTCTTTGTTGTAAATAGGGTTGACTGGGAAAGCACATATACATTTCTTTTGGTCATACAGTTCTGGTAATAAATAGTATTAATAAATAGAATAACTTCAGGGATGAGTATCACAATAAATATCAGAATAAATATCAGAATAAATATTGGTTCATTTAAATAAACAACCACATGTTTCTTCTGGTATCGCTGCCACCAATTAAATACTTTAGAATCATTACATGTGCAATACGCTTCAAATGGGAAAGATAACTCTTACAGTTTATGCTGTTTTCAATGACCGGGTATACGGCTTCTCTGAGCACAAAATAAGGTTTGGGACTCTTTAATAATCACTCAGGGCGTATGCACGTATATCTAAAGGGCAAGGAAACACAGTAAATACATCATTTGCACTCAGCGGTCACCGGGATAGGATCTCTGCTTTGCCGGTGAAGTCTATGCGCGCCTACGGGCTTTAGCACCACTTGAGCACAGGCGGCACCAGTTCAAAGTCTTTAGACTGACGAACGGGCTGCCGGAGAGGTCACACAACCTTCGCGCACAGTAGAATGAATGTCGGTTCACAGTTCCTTCACAACGCTGCATTCACTATGAAGAAACGGGCCCACCTCACATCGGCTGCAATCAAAATACGATTCAGTCGGGCACAGCACTTCTCTCGTTAGCGACAGGGCTCTCAGGGGCTCCACGGACCTCCCTCCGACTTCCGCATACAGGGTGGTTCCCGCCCACAGCTACAGCTCCCGGGTCACTGGGGAGTGGCAGAGACGCTAGTCCCGCCCAACGAAGGCCGGCCTTTCCTCGCCCCGGCGCACCACCTCACCTTCAATCTGCGCAGGAAGCGCTCTACGCTGGTGGGGCTCGGAGACGTCCGAGCTCCCCTCTAGAGGCACCTGTCGCGAAGGGGGCACAGCTGACGATTGCGGTCGCGGCGAACTTGCTCTCGCCTCGTGACTCGATAAATCGATCACAGTTCACCACCGGGGGGGCGGGGAGGCACACGAATCTGGCCACAGTCTTTTGGGGGCAATGAGGTACTCGTGGGCAGGCGCTGTAGGTGCTAGATCACTTCTCACGTAGCTGACTGGAACGCCAGTCAGACACAACGCCAGCAACCCTTTGCTGCTCTACTGCCTGCGCTACCAGCCACCTCAGGGGTCAACAGGGCAGGTGTCAATCTGGTGTCAAGTCTGGAATCTCTTAATCTCCTTCTCTAGTCTGAACAATCTTCATCTAAAATGGCCGCCAGGGACTGGGCCTTATATAGCCAGTGCCCTGGGGTACTGGCACGAGCCAGAAGGTTCTAGAACCTTCTCTGGCTGTGACAATGACAAGGCACTCTTGAGTGGTATTTAGGACACTCACAGCCACCGTACTGGGGTTCTAGAGCAGCCATTTTGTGTACCTGAGGAAAACAAAGGAATTCCTGTCAGAAATGCGCGCCAAACAAAGGGCGCCAAAACCTCAAAAGGCCAGGGTTCATGAAGGCTCCAATGGGAGTCACTTCACATGAGGAAAAAGGGTGCCCACCATTTTAGGTTCATTTATACAGGTTGACAACCCCAGTTTGTAATGCCACAGGTTTGGGCCAGGCGCCTTGTAAATAGGTGCCACAAACTTTGTGAGCAACTGGGCATCAAGGAACATCTAACCCCATGAGACAACACATAAAAAGTCCTGGTAGACAAATAAAAACAAGCATTGAAAATGCAATAGGTCTCGCAATAGAAGAGTTTAACTTTTTTCGTTTTGCAAATGGATGAGTGGCGTTGCGTGGATGAGTGGTGTTGCGTGGATGAGTGGCGTTGCGTGGATGAGTGGCGTGTGAGAGTGGCGTTGCGTGTGAGAGTGGCGTTGCGTGTGAGAGTGGCGTTGCGTGTGTGAGTGACGTTGCGTGGGTGAGTGGGGTTGGAATGCAATAGGTTTCGCATTAGAAAAGTTGTAGTTATTGGTCTTGTAAATGACAATTTATTTATTTTTTCGTTGTTAAAATTGCTAAATTGATGGCTTTGTCATTTACAATGCCAATAGTTATAACTTTTGCGAATGTGACACCTATAGCATTTGGAATGCAACATGTTTTGTATTTATGTGACTTATATGGCAGCTCTGGTCGTTATGCTACATCTCTAGATAGTTTTATCTTTCGCAAATGTGACACCTATTGTAACACAATATGTGTTGTGAGTGAGGGTGAGGGGTTGAGGGTGAGTGAGGGTGAGGGGTTGAGGGTGAGTGAGGGTGAGGGGTTGAGGGTGAGTGAGGGTGAGGGGTTGAGGGTGAGTGAGGGTGAGTGAGGGTGAGGGTGGGTGAGGGTGAGTGAGGGTGAGGGGTTGAGGGTGAGTGAGGGTGAGGGGTTGAGGGTGAGGGGTTGAGGGTGAGTGAGGGTGAGTGAGGGTGAGTGAGGGTGAGGGTGAGTGTGGGTGAGGGTTTGAGGGTGAGTGAGGGTGAGTGAGGGTGAGTGAGGGTGAGTGTTATTAATTGTACATATGGGAACTATTTGGGGGAAAGTGCAGACGCCAACCTGCAGCAACCCAGCTCGGGTCACAAAGAAATATGCCAGGCTAAGAGAACATATTACAGTAAGCAAGCGGATACTTGCGCCCAATATGGAATGGCAGCTGTCAGTGAACGTGTAGTGTTGTTAGTGCCCATTATTAGTGTGTTATCACTGCGGTAGACACAGCTGTGCGGTTACAGTAGCACGCCACTCCTAGTTAGTGCTGTGATGGTACTGTTCACTGTTTATGTATTAATGGCAGCTGTTAGAGTGTTGGCAGTGTCCACTGTTGACCCCTGAGATAGAACGTAGAGCAGATAGGTAGGAGGCAGCAGGGCCAAGTGAGGTAGGTAAAAGTAGCTGCTGGCAGCATTACTTCCCTGGCTGTCCTGCTCTATGAATCGATCTACACTGGATCCCAGACTTGAAGCGCAAACTGGAGAGCTGCGGGGGGGCAGGCACCTCCTGGATTAGCAGTTGGAGCAGGACATTATATTTGGAAACGGGTGTGGAGCGACAGAAAGTGGGGGGGATGGGAGAGAAAACAGCCAGAGGAAAAAATTTGAAAAAGGCCTATGGAAACGCAGTGAAATGAAAGGGGGAAGCCACCTAGGAAGAGCCTGGGTAAGCGGAGTAGGAAAGCCCGTATTTTGCTTTGCGGTTTATTTTCGTATTATGTTTCGCTCTGGATTGTATATCTGTTGACAGCTTAATGTCCTTTTGGGCGTGTAATCAGTGTAATCAGTTATTTCCTGCAGCGCAGCATTTTGTTCTTTATGTAAGGGAGTGAGTTTTTTTTTCACAAAATGGGTGTAGTGGCACAATTACGAACAATCTTACTCTTAAATAACAAGCCGTGAGGGGCGGTAGGTGTTTGGGGAAGATATACGGGAGAGTAACTTAACTGCAAGCAGCGCCGTGTGCCAGTGAGTCGCTGTAAAGCCTTGAATACATAAACACCAAGACTAACCTTCCAAACACTTTTAGTTTGCTAAAACTGAATTTATTTTCACATAAAAAAGGAATTTTTGTTCTAAATAGGAACATAAAGCAGGTAATAATTTGCTAAAGCTATATTTTGCATATTTACAATACCATCACACATTTACATGGACGCACGGGAACACACACTTAGGGTGCCTGTTGATTTTAGAAACTATAGCAACTTTTGTTTTGCAGGAATGTGGGATATGCACCTGGGGGAGGGGAAAGGAGCCGAGAAAAGCTAACACTGCTCACTGCATTTGTATTAATGCAGCGCATTATTTCCGGATCGTGGCGCTGAAGCAGATTAACGACGGAATTACTAGGATTTGCCCAAATGCATCCATGTGACACTGCCTTCTAGTCTCAGCAATGCACAAGCATTGTGGGACATGTAGTTTCAGGTTTTACATTAATCAGGACCTACAAGTCAGGCCGGTCTAGAATATAAATTACAGTTTGAAACAAAATATAGTTAAGGCGGGCTGAGGCGGTTATATACGACGCGGGTCATCTGTCTGTGACTGGATGAACTACGATGCTTAAATCCGCCCAGCTTTCTCTCGTTATTCAGTTACCCCCAATAGTGAAGTCGGCTCAATAACTACTAAGTGGAGCCCTGCAACGTGCTATTGTTATTTTGTACTTTTAACTGTGCAATGGTACCATCACCATGCTTTAAGAACAGGAGATTGCCTAGCGAGATGTATATGGCCTTATTTGTAATGGTAAAACCTGAAACTACTAGTCCCAGACTGCAAAGCGTCCTCTCCTAAAACATTAGAATCATTTTAAAGGTGGAAAACAAAACTGCATGGTCCAGTATGCACATTAGTTCCCCGGACTCATCACAGCTTTCCCCACCATGCATACAAGAAGCTAGGGCAAGATCTTTAATCCCAAAATCTTTTTTATTAAAACAAGCTCAAGTTGAATACATACTTTTCATTGTTAATCATGCATGCAATACAGTTGTCAATTTGTGTAACATTTGTTGGATGTCAAGTACATTCATCGACCCCCAAGAGCGACCCTAGGGTCGGCTACAAGAGTTTATGGCCAGAGCGGCAACTTTAGATGTATATGAAACAGGCAAGATCGATTATACATCCATACATTTAATACACACTTTTAGGCACCTCAACTCCCTCTGTATTTGCGCCACTGAGACCAGACCTTCTCCCACTTCTACTTGACGATTTCTGACTATTTAGGACAGTAAAGATTATGGGTGTGGTGCTGTTAAACAATCAAACAGAAAAAGGACTGGATCAGCTAAATCAATAATTGCTCAAGTTTACCATATTGAGGGCCAATATGTTCTGACTCATCCAAGTGAATGTTGATGAGGAATCATAATACGCCCACAATGCAAAAGTAAATGACAAGCTGCGAACAAAGCATCCGAAAGCAGCCTAAAGGGGAGAAAGGAGGGGTGAGTGTAAGCCGAGGTCACACGGCGGGCAGGGGAGGGGGCGGAGCGGGGAGAGCGAGAGCGGCATGTGGGTGTAAAGAAGCCGGGCCGGGCAGGGGAGGGGGCGGAGCGGGGAGAGCGAGAGCGGCATGTGGGTGTGAAGAAGCCGGCCGGGCAGGGGAGGGGGCGGAGCGGAGCGGGGAGAGCGAGAGCGGCATGTGGGTGTGAAGAAGCCGGGCCTTTGAAGTGAAGCTAAGCTTCACTTCAAAGGTGTCGGAGGAATGCGGGCGGCTGTGCACGCGCTTTTAAGCTCAATGCACATGCGCATTGAGCTTAAAAGTCACGGGCACTGCAAGGAATCGCCACGATTCCTTGCTTCGTAGTTAAACGTTGTTTGAGCCGCAATAGGCTCGCAAGCTCGATGCGCATGCGCATCGACAGGCGAGACCTAAAACGACAAATTTTGGGAGGTACAGGGGAACAAAAGAAATCATAGTGGTGAGGGGACTCTCAGAAGCAGACGGGTCTAACACGCGTCACCCCAGCTGAAAGTGGGGAGAGCTACCCAACCCCTTGGGAGTCGTCAACACTAAGGCGGAAATACCTGGAGAGACCGTCTGCATTGGCGTGGTCAACTCCGGGCCGGTGTTCCACCCAAAAGTCCATTCCCTGTAGGGAGATAGACCACCTCAACAGTTTGGGATTTTCCCCCTTCATTTGCATGAGCCAACGAAGAGGTCGGTGGTCTGTCTGAACAAGGAAGTGTGAACCAAACAAATATGGTCGCAGCTTCTTCAGTGCCCAGACCACCGCAAAGGCTTCCCGCTCGATGGTACTCCACCTCTGTTTCCGGGGAAGCAGTCTCCGTGACAGAAAGACCACGGGTTGATCCAGACCCTCTTCATTGAGTTGCGATAGCACCGCCCCAATGCCAATGTCGGATGCATCTGTCTGGACAATGAACTCTTTTGAAAAATCTGGAGCCTTCAGGACTGGAGCTTTACACAATGCTTGTTTCAGAGTGTCGAAGGCTCGCTGGCAAGCCTCCGTCCAAATGACTCTCCTGGGTTGCTTTTTGGCCGTGAGTTCTGTAAGGGGTGCCACGATAGTGCCATACCCCTTCACGAATCGTCTGTAGTAACCTGTGAGGCCCAGGAAGGCTCGGACCTCAGTCTGGGTCTTGGGGGTTTCCAGGCCATGATTGCCTCAATCTTCGCCTGAAGGGGCTGCACCGTTCCCCGGCCCACCAAGTGTCCTAAGTACACTACCGACCCCTGTCCAATCTGACATTTGCTGGCCTTGATCGTCAAGCCAGCCCGTTCCAGGGCCTGGAGAACGGCTTGCAAGTGTTGCAAGTGATCCTCCAAGCTGCTACTGAAGACAGCTATGTCATCCAAGTAAGCAGCAGAGAATGACTCCATCCCGGTGAGGATCGTGTTCACCAGCCGCTGAAAAGTGGCAGGAACGTTCTTGAGCCCAAAGGGCATCACGCAAAACTGGTAGTGTCCATCAGGTGTGGAGAAGGCTGACCTTTCCTTGGCTCCATTAGACATGGGAATCTGCCAGTACCCTGCAGTGAGGTCAATGGTACTGAGATATTGGGCAGCTCCCAACCGGTCAATCAATTCACCCGCCCGAGGGATCGGATGAGCATCCGTTTTGGTTACCGAATTTAGTCCTCTGTAGTCCACACAGAATCTCAATTCTGGTGTGGTGCCAGGTGGGGCAGCTTTAGGAACTAACACCACCGGGCTAGACCAAGGGCTACTTGAAGGTTCGAAGACTCCTAGCTCCAGCATCTTAGCTACTTCGCTTTGGATACTGGCCTTCACCTTGTCATACAGCCGGTAAGACTTTGACTTTACAGGTGGGCTGTCCCCTGTGTCCACGTCATGGGTACACAGGTGGGTCTTACCCGGGACAAGGGAGAACAGAGGAGCGAATGACCCCAAGACCTGGCGACATTCCTCCTGCTGCTCAGGAGTCAGGGTTGGCGAGAGTTTCACTCCCTCCACTGACCCATTCTTTTCTTGAGACGCAAAAAGGTCGGGGAGAGGCTCCGTGTCCTCTTCCTCCGATCCGTCAGTCACCATAACCAACATGACTTCGGGCCTCTCGTAGTGGGGCTTGAGGCGATTGGCATGTAACACCCGATGCGGATGCCGAGGGGTCTTTACGTCCACCAGATAAGTAGACTTGCCCTTCTTCTCCAATACCTCATAGGGGCCTGTCCAACGGTCCTGGAGGGCACTCAGCTCTCCAGGCTCCATCACCCACACCTTCTGGCCAGGCTCCAACTCCACTGGGTGAGCATTGTGGTCATACCACGCTTTCATGACTGCCTGACTGGCTTCCAAGTTGTCAGAAGCTTGCTTCCACAACTTAGCCATTTGGCTTCGGAAGGCCAGCATGTAGCTCACCACATCCTGGGGAACTTTCCGGGGAGATTTTTCCCAGGAGTCCCTCACCAGGCTGAGAGGTCCACGTACAGGGTGCCCGTACAAAAGCTCGAAGGGGCTGAAGCCCACTCCCTTTTGCGGCACTTCCCTGTAGGAAAAGAGCAAACAGGGCAGGAGGACGTCCCATTTCCTCCGCAGGCTTTCGGGTAGACTTCTGATATACCCTTCAAGGTTTGGTTGAACCTTTCCACAAGACCATTGGTCTGTGGGTGATAAGGAGTGGTGAACCTGTAAGTCACTCCACACTCCTTCCACATGACCCGCATATATGCTGACAGGAAGTTGGTCCCCCTGTCAGACACAACTTCCTTGGGGAATCCCACTCGGGTAAAGATCCCCATCAGGGCCTTGGCCACTACTGGTGCAGTAATGGTTCTCAGAGGAATTGCCTCTGGATACCTTGTGGCGTGATCCACCAGGACCAGGATAAACCTGTGACCGGATGATGTAGGTGGATCTAGGGGCCCAGCAATGTCGATGCCCACCCTTTCAAAGGGTGTGCCAACGACGGGAAGTGGTTCCAGGGGAGCCTTCAGCTTCGTCCCTGTTTTCCCACTGGCTTGGCATGACACGCACGACCGACAGTATGTGTCGGACGCCACCCTCATTCGAGGCCAATAAAAGTGGGGGACAAGCCGGGCAAAGGTCTTGTCCTGACCCAAGTGTCCTGCCAAGGGAATCTCATGAGCCAACTCTAATAGGAAGGCTCGGTAACACTGTGGGACTACCAGGGCCCGTGACAATCCGTGCACTGGCGCCCTGGGTTCACTGTAGAGGAGACCATCCTCCCAGTAAACACGATAGTTCCCAGACTCGTTACCTGCTGCCTGGGCTTCAGCCTGTTGCCTCAGACCCTCGAGGGTGGGACATTCCCTTTGTCCCTTGCCCAGTTCCTCCCTGGATGGTCCTCCTTCCACTCGCCACTCAGCGGGGATAGGCAAGTCCTCCAACGGAACCATGTCCTCCTCCGCGGACTCCGGGTCTACCTCCACAGGTGGCCTATCCGTCTCACGGGGCATGGACATCGAGGCAGGCTCCTCCTGTCCTCGAAATGTTCCCTCATCAGCAGCTGGATGGGCCATTGTTCCAGGCTCCAACCCATGCGACTTCTCCTCCCGAGCAGCCGCAGACCTGGTACTCACACAGGCCCAATCAGGTGTACCCAGCATCTCAGTATGAGTCCGGTATTCCACCTCCTTCCAAGCATTGTGCTCCATATCATTGCCCAGCAGACAATCGACTGGCACGGCGGGGCTTACGGCAACTCGAAGTGAACCTGCAACCCCTCCCCACTCAAAGGGAACCTCGGCCACAGGATAGTAGACCCTTCTGCCGTCAGCCATCGCGGCTGGATGAAGTACGCCTGGAATCACCTGCTCTGAGGACACCAGATGACTCCTTACCATAGTCATACTGGCTCCTGTATCTCTCAGAGCTTCCCCTCTATGGCCATTGATGGTGACCCATTGCCCATACTTGGTAGTATTTGAGGGCACCTGGATCTTTGGAACCACCTCCCGATCACCCAGGGACACTAAGGTGACACCCGCCCACTCCCCCCCCTTAACTAAGGGCATCTCCTCCCCGAGCGCTACACTAGCGACTCCCGGGGCCTTTCCTCCAGTGGGAGGGGGTGGTCTCTTTGGGCATTTCACGTCTCCCTTATAATGTCCAATACCACCGCACTCATAGCAATGGATAACCCTTGGCTGCTGACTCTGGCCAGGATTAGGGTTCTTCTGCGGGTTAGCCTTAAAAGTGGAGAAGAAACTTTTCCCCTTAAAGGTATTTTGGGGGCCTTTGGAGAACTCCTGCTTCTTGTTATCTCCCCCCTCTTTCTTCTGGGAAGCGCCCTGTCCGGACTTCTGAGAATCTCCTCCCGTCCCCATCGTGGACACTCGGGTACTTGCCCAAATGTCCGCCTCCTCAGCAAGCTTACGGGGGCAAGTAACTTTGCTGTCTACCAGGTGTTGCCTCAGCTCGGGAAGACATTTCTCGAGTAGATGTTCCTTGAGTATCAGGTCGTACAACCCTCGATAGTCCTCCACCTCATTACCTTGCACCCACCCATCCAGGGCTTTCTTAGCAAAATCCAGGAAGTCAACCCAATTCTGTGAGCTCAGCTTGTGGCTGCCCCTAAACCTTTGCCGGTATTTCTCGGGGGTCAACCCAAACTTCCTGATGAGCGCCACCTTCATGGCGGGGTAATTAACCTGTTCCTCCCGGTCTAGGGCCAATAGGGCATCCCTACCTGTCGGAGGCATGTACCGGTATAATCCACCACCCCAATGCTTCTCATGGATCCCATGGGCTCTTAAGGAGACCTCATAGGCTGCCAGCCACTTGGCTATGTCGTCTCCAGCGGTATAACTGGCGACTACGTCCTTGGGTAAATGGGGCCTGGGCTCCCTGGCAAATTCCTTTGACTCGACACCCTTCGGAGTGATGTTAGGGGCCTGGAATTCGAGTTCTCGTAGCTTGAACTCGTGTTCCATCCTTTTCCTTTCCATCTCCAGCTTGGACTCATGTTCCAACCTCCTCCCCTCCCTCCTTTCTTCCAGCTCCATTTTTGCTATTTCCCACCTTAACAGTCTTTCCTCTCTCCTGTCAGCTAACTCGGTTTCTGACAACCCTCTCGATGACACACTGCTGCCCTCCCGTGAGGTTGCCTTGGGGTAAATTGACATCTCACCCACCCCCGGGGGACATTCCGCAGTCCTATCAATGACAGTACCTCTGTCCGATTCCTCCTCCTCCACCGTTCCCTCCGTGTGTGCTTCCACCCATGCTCGCAGACTAGTACGGAGCTCCTCTCTTTTGGCCCCACGCCTGACAAACACTCCCCTCTCCTGACAGAAATCCTTGAGCTGTGCCACAGTATAGGTCTCCAGCTCTGACATTTCGAATTCCATCTTGTCAGTGAAAAGTGTGGACAACCACCCCGTATTAGGTGACCAGGATAAGAACTTTGAGGGTCACTTCCACCCACCTCCAGGAAAGAATTTGGAAAAAAACAAAACGTTGAATTGGAGGGCCGCTAGGAGAAAACTCCGGGTGTGTACCTGTGGTGCGCACTGAATTATTATGGGGTTCAAAACAAGCACGGCTCGCAATCCCACCCGCTGAGCACCAATTTTATGTTGGACCTGCGATGGGCAAGCCCAGCACAAAGGGGGTAGCTTGGCTCAAGTGACAAGGCAAGTGAAGGCTGTAGTGTAAGCCGGCTCTGACCCAATAATAACTCCTTGTACATCCATACCAAAAAGAAGGACACCACACCACTGCTGTAGAAAAATACGATTCCTTTATATAAAAGTTCTTTGTTGTAAATAGGGTTGACTGGGAAAGCACATATACATTTCTTTTGGTCATACAGTTCTGGTAATAAATAGTATTAATAAATAGAATAACTTCAGGGATGAGTATCACAATAAATATCAGAATAAATATCAGAATAAATATTGGTTCATTTAAATAAACAACCACATGTTTCTTCTGGTATCGCTGCCACCAATTAAATACTTTAGAATCATTACATGTGCAATACGCTTCAAATGGGAAAGATAACTCTTACAGTTTATGCTGTTTTCAATGACCGGGTATACGGCTTCTCTGAGCACAAAATAAGGTTTGGGACTCTTTAATAATCACTCAGGGCGTATGCGCGTATATCTAAAAGGCAAGGAAACACAGTAAATACATCATTTGCACTCGGCGGTCACCGGGATAGGATCTCTGCTTTGCCGGTGAAGTCTATGCGCGCCTACGGGCTTTAGCACCACTTGAGCACAGGCGGCACCAGTTCAAAGTCTTTAGACTGACGAACGGGCTGCCGGAGAGGTCACACAACCTTCGCGCACAGTCAAATGAATGCCGGCTCACAGTTCCTTCACAACGCTGCATTCACTATGAAGAAACGGGCCCACCTCACATCGGCTGCAATCAAAATACGATTCAGTCAGGCACAGCACTTCTCTCGTTAGCGACGGGGCTCTCAGGGGCTCCACGGACCTCCCTCCGACTTCCACATACAGGGTGGTTCCCGCCCACAGCTACAGCTCCTGGGTCACTGGGGAGTGGCAGAGACGCTAGTCCCGCCCAACGAAGGCCGGCCTTTCCCCGCCCCGGCGCACCACCTCACCTTCAATCTGCGCAGGAAGCGCTCTACGCTGGTGGGGCTCGGAGACGTCCGAGCTCCCCTCTAGAGGCACCTGTCGCGAAGGGGGCACAGCTGACGATCGCGGCGAACTTGCTCTCGCCTCACGACTCGATAAATCGATCACAGTTCACCACAGGGGGGGGCAGGGAGGCACACGAATCTGGCCACAGTCTTTTGGGGGCAATGAGGTACTCGCTGGGCAGGCGCTGTAGGCGCTAGATCACTTCTCACGTAGCTGACTGGAACGCCAGTCAGACACAACGCCAGCAACCCTTTGCTGCTCTACTGCCTGCGCTACCAGCCACCTCATGGGTCAACAGGGCAGGTGTCAATCTGGTGTCAAGTCTGGAATCTCTTAATCTCCTTCTCTAGTCTGAACAATCTTCATCTAAAATGGCCGCCATGGACTGGGCCTTATATAGCCAGTGCCCTGGGGTACTGGCACGAGCCAGAAGGTTCTAGAACCTTCTCTGGCTGTGACAATGACAAGGCACTCTTGAGTGGTATTTAGGACACTCACAGCCACCGTACTGGGGTTCTAGAGCAGCCATTTTGTGTACCTGAGGAAAACAAAGGAATTCCTGTCAGAAATGCGCGCCAAACAAAGGGCGCCAAAACCTCAAAAGGCCAGGGTTCATGAAGGCTCCAATGGGAGTCACTTCACATGAGGAAAAAGGGTGTCCACCATTTTAGGTTCATTTATACAGGTTGACAACCCCAGTTTGTAATGCCACAGGTTTGGGCCAGGCGCCTTGTAAATAGGTGCCACAAACTTTGTGAGCAACTGGGCATCAAGGAACATCTAACCCCATGAGACAACACATAAAAAGTCCTGGTAGACAAATAAAACAAGCATTGGAAATGCAATAGGGCTCGCATTAGGAAAGTTTGAGCTATTGGTCTTATAAATTAATTTTTTTAATTTATGTGTTATTTTTTAAAATAGCTAAATTAATAGCTTTGTCATTTACAATGCCAATAGTTATAACTTTCGCAAATGTGGCAACTATAGCATTTGTAATGCAACATGTTTTGTATTTACATGACTTAGATGTATTGATATTACAAATAACAATGGCTTTTAATTTTTTTAAATAATTAATACTTAAATAATTTATTTAATTTGTAATGGCAATAGCTTAAACTTTTGTAAATAACTTTTGTGAAGATTATGTTCAGTGTTTTTTATTGTGACGAAAATCCAAGAACAGAAGTGAAATATTAACTTTTTTTGTGATTTGTAATAAAGCGTGAAAGCTAGTAAACAGCTGGAAACATTGAAAAAAACATATTTGAACCAGTGATGCTGTGGTTGCGCTGAGTGATGCTGTGGTTGCGCTGAGTGATGCTGTGGTGGTGCTGAGTGAAGCTGTGGTTGCGCTGAGTGGTGTGTGCAACGGTGGAGCTTAGTGGGTGCATTGGTGGAGCTGTGTGGTGGGTGCATTGGTGGAGCTGTGTGGTGGGTGCATCAGTGGAGCTATGTGGTGGGTGCATCAGTGGAGCTGTGAGGTGGGTGCATCAGTGGAGCTGTGTGGTGGGTGCATCAGTGGAGCTGTGTGGTGGGTGCATCAGTGGAGCTGTGTGGTGGGTGCATCAGTGGAGCTGTGTGGTGGGTGCATCAGTGGAGCTGTGTGGTGGGTGCATCGGTGGAGCTGTGTGGTGGGTGCATCAGTGGAGCTGTGTGGTGGGTGCATCAGTGGAGCTGTGTGGTGGGTGCATCAGTGGAGCTGTGTGGTGGGTGCATCAGTGGAGCTGTTTGGTGGGTGCATCGGTGGAGCTGTGTGGTGGGTGCATCGGTGGAGCTGTGTGGTGGGTGCTTCGGTGGAGCTGTGTGGTGGGTGCATCAGTGGAGCTGTGTGGTGGGTGCATCAGTGGAGCTGTGTGGTGGGTGCATCAGTGGAGCTGTGTGGTGGGTGCATCGGTGGAGCTGTGTGGTGGGTGCATCGGTGGAGCTGTGTGTTGGGTGCATCAGTGGAGCTGTGTGGTGGGTGCATCAGTGGAGCTGTGTGGTGGGTGCATCAGTGGAGCTGTGTGGTGGGTGCATCAGTGGAGCTGTGTGGTGGGTGCATCAGTGGAGCTGTGTGGTGGGTGCATCGGTGGAGCTGTGTGGTGGGTGCATCGGTGGAGCTGTGTGTTGGGTGCATCAGTGGAGCTGTGTGGTGGGTGCATCAGTGGAGCTGTGTGGTGGGTGCATCAGTGGAGCTGTGTGGTGGGTGCATCTGTGGAGCTGTGTGGTGGGTGCATCCGTGGAGCTGTGTGGTGGGTGCCTCGGTGGAGCTGTGTAGGTGGCGCTGTGTGGTGGGTGCATCGGTGGAGCTGTGTGTTGGGTGCATCAGTGGAGCTGTGTGTTGGGTGCATCAGTGGAGCTGTGTGGTGGGTGCATCAGTGGAGCTGTGTGGTGGGTGCATCAGTGGAGCTGTGTGGTTACCTGATTCGTGATGTGAACTGTACAGGCCGACAACCAACAGTCTTCTTATTAATTCCTTAGCAGACATCGCCCCTAAGACTATGATGAGCAGAAACATGCCTAGATCACACAGTACTATCACATTTATTAATCAAGTTATTGGTATCTTGAGACAAACAGCAGGGCAATGTGACACTGCTTAGCGATAAGAGAGCACAGAGCATCCCACAAAATACATATCTCCAGTCCCAAATAGAAGATCTTCATTCAGTTAATCTTTGTTGTTTGTCTAAAGATTAGAGCAGCATAAAGGTGAGTTAAATGTTCACCATTAACCTTTTGTTAGCTGGACTCAAATTTTAATGGGTGCACAGATAACCCCTTCTATGTGCATCTTGGATATAGTATAGGGGTGGACTGTTGGAAAGAAGAATTTTGATGCTGGTATACGAGACGGGTAGGACGGTGAGGAGAATAATGAAAAGTTACTCAGGAGACAAAATATAAGGTAAACGTACAAGATGAGAATTAGGAGCAGTAAAGAAGAATTATAATAAGAATAAACGAGGAAAGGAAGGAAAGATAAGCCAGATTTTTTATTATAAGCACTGGATAAACACCATCCTCATTGTTTATGGAGTGAAAACGAGTAAATTCTAATAAACATTGATTTTTACAGTTTGTGAAAATAATGGAAAACACTGAAACAAAACCACACCAGAATTCACAACAAACATACTGAAAACACAAAAGCCTAATTGCCTTTTAGTGTCTGATTTTTAATGAAATGTTTTAGCTAAGGTTACCTTATGTTTATATATAGGATTTGCACGTTTTAATATTATATTGTATACTAAATAGGGTTATGTATATTGTAAAGGATATTGCCGAGAACAATAAAGCTTGTTGTTGGTTTGCCCCCCCACCTCCTCTTGCTTCGAAGATTCGATACTGGAGAACATCACACAACACCATCTTGTGGACTTTTGTGATGGCGCCGCACGGCATCTGCCTGCAGGCCATGTAATGAAGCACCGGCCCTACTCAGAACAAAATGTGGAGGAGGGACGTAACCCTGGATGCTTATTCTTGCCTTGTGCTTGAAGGGGGAGACAATCTCACCTTCTACCTCTCTCGTAGAAGACACTGACAGAGGGCGGGGAAAAGTGAAGCAGTGAATGAGAAACACTGGGTGGCTAGGGAAACGGAGGAGACTGGATGCTAGGCGGCTGCAGGGATAGAAGGGGCAGTTGACCACTACGCCAAAAAAAGAACACAAAGGAAAATCTTATAACATCAATCTTGCTGGAGGGACTGAGTGATAAAAACAACATATCAATTCCTATAGTTCCTTCCGTACCTCTTGCACCATCTGGTGTCACAATGTAATAAAGCGTTGAATCAAAACATTTATATTACATTGAGACAAGATAGCACTGACTTTTAGAAAGGAAAACATATCATTATAATGAAATAGTGAAAGAACTTGATGTTGGTGTACTACTTTGTGACCTCTGACCAATGCCACGGAAATTAAGGAGAGAGGCAGAATTAAGTGGGAGGAGAGGGCGAGAATAAAACAAGTCCTGGTGGGGAAAGATGGGAGTCAGCAATTGAGGAAACAAGTTAAACAAGTTTTAAAAGGAGACGAAACTGAAAGTACGGCCGGCCGGCCGTGAATAATTAGGGGGTGAGAAATGCTGCCTTTGATCTGGTAATGCGAGGCAGGCAGGCAGGCGGCTGGTGGCATTGTGCACGCGCTTTTTAGGGCTTGCACTTGCGCAATGGCCTAAAAAGCACATGCACTTGGTGAAATCGCCAGTGGAATCGAGCTTGGTTAAACGCTGTTTAAGCCCCTTTAGAGCTTCGCCAGCTATGCGCATGCGCACAGCAGGCGAGCCCTAAAAACGACAAATTTTGGGAGGTACAGGGGAACAAAAGAAATCATAGTGGTGAGGGGACTCTCAGAAGGGTCTAACAGGGTGCATAGTCGCTGATACCATCCCCACCGCCCCACCTGGATCCCTGAACCCACTGATGACAACGAGGTTCTCAACAGAAGAATGATCACAAACGAACGCTCCAGCGCACAATGGAAGGCCTGTCACTCGGAGATCCAACAGAGTAATTCAGTATACCTCAAAGACTGCCACCCTAGTAGCAAGTCCCGCCTGCCCTTCGAACAACAGCTGTGGGTGGTAGTACATCGCAAGGGCAGGATGGTCACTGCTCGTCAAGAAGATGAAAAAGTCATGCAATATATTTCATTCTTCAAGAAGGTTCATTATGAGGACACTGGGTCCGATGAACACTTTTCCAAACCAGGAGAAGGTGCCCATGACTTTGACCCAAACCCGTTTTTACCATCACCTCTACTGAAACACTGTGGTGATATACGGTTGACACCTAGCCCATTCCAGCAGCACCCACCAGCGAGCAGAGAAGAGAGACTCTGTTCCCCGGAAAGGTGTGGAAACAGTAATTAATCCCAGTGTCGCCTGAGAGGCAATCCGGCGCCATGGTCCCACCTGACGGACTTCCTGGTGTAAGCGGGCGTTTCCCTAGAATTGAGGCCTACGTGGGGTAACTATTTATCGTTGCCATTTCTGTTTGATTGCATAGGTATGTATCACTTTCATTTATGTTTGCCCATAAGTTTGTATTGTTGTAAATGTTGTTAAAGTTGGGGAGGAATGTAATCTACCATCTCACCCAGGTAGTGGGGTAACAAAGTAAAGACATCCGTGAATGTGCGGGTTTTGGTAGAGTCCTGTGTGACGTTGGAACTCCTATAAATAAAACAGGGGCAGGGCTGGTAGTCAGTCACAAAGCCCACTGAGAAACTATAACCAGAGTGTGGCCTCACGTTATTTCTAGGCCCATGATCTCAGTGGCCAGACCCACATTAGCAAAAAGGGCCAACTCTACAGCTGCCTAGTCCAAGTCGGCCACTCGCTGAAGCATACTCTGGCAGTGTAGAAAGTAAATGCTGGAATCGGGGATTCCTAACGCACATATGTGCTTTCACTTCCTATCTTCTCAAAGGCCAAGAAGTCCCAAAAGAGAGTAATTTTCATCCTATTCCACAGGAAAACTCCCACCCCATGTGTTCAATTTGAGTCCCCAGCGTCAAGGAACAACTGTAAAAGCAGCCACACTACAAGCCAGTAGGGCCCTCCGATCCTGGGAGATAGCTCTCCCCCTGCTGGCCTTGCAAAACCACCAGATTGTGCCAAGCTCCTGCCCAGTGACCAGTCTGCTCGAACCCAACCCCAAGCACCTCCCAGACATCAAACACAGACAGTGGAGGCAATCTAAATGTGTGCAAGTAACACAGTCCTGCAATTGTGTCTCCCGGAGGATGTACCTCGTCCGTACCGTCCAATATTCAACGACAATCTGCCCAACATTCGAAGGCAGCACTGGATAACCTCCCCAATACATCTGCACGATGTCCATCAACATATTCGGCAGTCACACACCAACACTTCTCCCTCTGTCTCAGGGTGGAAGGTCAGAGAAACAAGAAGAGGTGAGGACCCAGCCTCCAAAGCACAGCAGGCTCTGCAACACTGAGTCCAAGAAGGTGACCCGCGGGCCCCCACCTCCCTTCCGACAAGACACGCCATGAACACCCTCCAGAGCCCGCCAGCCTGTGCCGAAACCACCAGCATGAGTGCCATCCCAGCCCAAGGGCACTCACCGGCACATGAGAGCAGGGAAGCGCATCAACTCCTAGGGGACAAAGTCTGGACTACCCACACGCACATAAACGCAAGCTGTAATGTACAGCAACATTCCCCCTCCGAGATCCCCCACCCTCCACAACTTCACATACAGCAATACTCCCCCTCAGAGATCACCCCATCCTCCTGGCTGGAGACAGAGAGCTTCCCACAACAATCCCCGAGAAGAGATCACTGCGCTCTTCAGCCTGGGCAAAAGAGCATCCTCACAATATCCTAAAAGCAACAACCCCCTCAGGAATCACCTCACCCATTCAGTTTGGGGCTAGAGAGCTACCCTCACCATCCTGTACAGCCATATTCATCCATTCAGATCACCCAGCCCTCCTTCCTGACGGTGGAGAACTCCCCATACCATGATGTACAGAAACACTCATCCATCATGGGTCATAGCACCTTGTCCTGAAGCCTGGGTTGTTTATTGCTATAACACATATCAACTGTGGCCCAACCACCTGAGCGACCATACAAAGTTGTTTGGAGCGTCGAGCTCCTGGGCCGAGACCTGATGACAGCAGAGCACAAAAACACCAGGTCTGCCACAAACATTGGACGCAATAAAGAATGAAATTTCGATAACCCTGGGCAAATTTCCTCTAACCCATCACTCACACACCTCCATGCGCTCAACATAGTTATGCTAAAAAAGCACTGAAGTATAGTTTTATGATGATAGACTGTTTTTTAATTTTAACTATGTTCATTTCAATATACCGCGTTATCAGCACTTAGTGGTGTCATGGAGCGGCCAACCTTAAGAGGGTACGAATAGGAGTAATAGATAGAGTGTAGCGCCCGCTTTGACAACATTTGCTTCTTGAAGCTTGGACCCTGGTCGCCACGAAATATGATGGCATTTGTGATCTGGAGGCTAAAAGCTAAAATGACACTGCGGGCTCCTAACACTGTCTGCATAAGCTCCCAGTCTTGGCATGGTCTGCCTATGTACTCATGGCTCCCCTCACGTGCACGGACTCTTCTCCATGTGCTCCATGTAGCCTCCTCATAGTGCACACTCCCATGCCTGACGCTCTCTCACTCTCTGTCCACAGGCCCCTGACTCCACACCACTCCATGCTGTTCTGGGCATCCAAGCACAACCAGGCGCGCTAACCCCATAGGGCTAAATGTGCTTCAGCCCCCCTGTTGTGTGTCTCAGCCCACGCTGCTGCAGCTCAAGCTGCTTTGGGCTCGGCTGGGCAGTGTCTGGAGTCTTAACTCCGGCACGCCCGAGTTTTCACAGGACTTTAAAGACCATTTGCATAATTACATACCTTTGTAAACTGGTTACTGAGGCTTAGTTTTCTTTTTGGGTTTCAGTACCCTGGGGCCCCCACTCTGCCTATTCCTTACATTTGTATATTACATTTATTGCCCTAGTATGAGAAGGCATTTCATGAAAAGGAATATAATGCAGGGTTTCCAACAGAAAAATGCCAGCCATGTGTTGTTTAACGAGCCTGCAAAGACCTCCTCTTGACACTACATAGGTTTATAAATAAAAAAGTATGCATTCATTTGTAATGTGACTTAAATGTCTTTATTCCCTTTAATTATCATGCATGGATCATTCAGGTTGCCCTAGAACACAATTAAAAGTGCTTTCTATTTATATTTGCTGTTCAAAGTATGCACAGATAAGTGCTGAAAATGATCCGAAGCAAGATGGCGGCCGCTTAGTTGTGGCCGAAGCGGAGGTGTGGTGAGGGCTGGCAACAGAGTGGAGCCTAACAATATGTAGTCCAAATCTGTATTACGTACAATCTTTTCGGGCCTCCGCTGGATCCGGTCAGAGAAAACTGGTGTCCTAAGGCATGATTACAATGCTCTCTTGTCGTGGGTCTGTGTCCCGGCTGCTGCGAGAGTTGTCAGCCGTGCTGGGTGCTCTCTCTCCCAGCCTGCAGCGTCGGACGTTCAACGGGGGGCGGAGCCGTGTGAGAAGGCTCCGGCTTCGCTGGAGCTCCGGGTGCAGAGCGGAGTGTGTCAAACAGCCCGTACACCTGAGCGGGTTTGTGGTACAGAAAGGAGACCCTTGTGTGGTAAATAAATAATTAAATACCGGTACTATTTTTGAATACATTAACAATAAAAGATAGCTCAATAAATAAGAGGCAGGATCCGATGTATCTGAGTCGAACGGGCTTTATTTCAGGCAAAAGGGAAGGGACAGGATCGGGACAGCCTGAAATAAAATGGAGAGGCAGCTGCAGCGCCTCATCAACAGTTCAGGTTACATATATATAGTAAAACATTTCAATTACATTACATACAGTAGGCGTAACTAGTGACAAGCGTAAGATAAGAACACATGGGCGTGAAAAGAAGGCGTGCACAGGGCGTGCACGTAGACATGTGATGAGAACGTCACAGAAGTGTCATAAATGGGCGGAAACATGGAGGGGGCTATCTGAGCAGCTGGGACCTTTAACCTAGTGGTGCGCGCAAACGGGCAATGACGTGTTACCGGGGAGAACTGGGGGCTATGACTTCTACACTAGAAGAGGAGACTAAAGTCGGCGGTGTCAGGACGACATGTACCTATAGCATATCTGGTATCTGGTGTTTGGAGTACATGTTGATAGAGTCTAAAAGTTATCAGGGCAAAGGCTACTTGACACTAAGGCTGGTGCATGCATATATTCTACATGTATTGCGTGCGCTATGAATCTTCTATGAATATTAATACAGTATTTCTCTTGCATGGAGACAGAAAGACTAGACTAGAGTTGGAGATGTTTATGCGGTTCAGTAGCTTAGGAATGTGAAGACGGAGAGCTGAACTGATAACTGGAAGCATAACATATTCTTGGCAGACAGGCAGGCAGAGCCAGGCCGGGCACCGCGCTGCACGGCAGGAAGTAAGTGAAGGGTCAGGGATGCAGGTGGGGGGCTGCATCGCTCCTAGGAGTGAGTTCTGGAGACTGGAGCTTGAATCTGGTGTCCGGGCCCTTTGAGGCCTAGAAACGGGGACAATGCAGTGAATTAACGTGCATACTGTAAAACGTGGCAACATAGGCCTAATACTCGTTGCTTTCACGAGAACTGGAAACTGGCATACTAGAGTTGGACACAACTATAATTGCGTCTTTAATCGATCATAGGGGGATACATGCATATCGATCATGCACATATAACATAGGATGGGGAACACGTAGGCACATATAACAAGGCAAAATTCAATTTTCCTCATTCCCTCCTTGTGCCCTACGTTTCCATCAGGAAACATCAATATTCATGATACCATCTATCTGTTCATATAGCATCATTTGCTCGTCTCGAATTGTCTTGGAACGGGATTTAGGACTAGGAATACAAGAGGTAGCACACAAGCCGCAAATCGCAGGGCCACATTGTAAACAGAGGCAGCAACTGAATATGATCATTACTGCTATACCCAGGAATGACAATACTTTCCATCCCCAGGCAGTTATTATATTCCAGAGCCAACCGGACCATGTCCAGGTGCCTGGATTCTGGTGTAACTGATGGGCAATTTTATGAAGTCTGGTTATAGCTGAATAAACAGACGGCGCGTTATTAGGAATGAAAATGCAGCAACTAGATCCGATGACTCTACAAGCTCCTCCCCTATCGGCCAGTATGACGTCAAGGACGAGACGATTTTGGAGCACGACAAATCTCATAGCAGATTGCTCTTCAGTTAAGTTACCTAGAGCGGAAGTAGTCTCATTCACTACTGCTTCAAGGGTTCTGGTTAGCCTACGTATTAACTTACTATTCTGGACCGGACCTATAAAGAAAAAGAAACCTTTATTGAAGTCTTGATATTGTTCTAGGGCAGTTTCAGTTTGATCGACAATTGGGGACTCAGTCTCCCTTCTATGTCTAACGTGTACTAGATGTGTGTTTCTGTGATAATCGGACGGGGCTAGAAAAACTGGTGGCAGTAGGAAGGCAATGTAACATGTTCCATCCCAATCGAGGGGCAGACGAACATATGCGGTCTGACCACAAACAAAATAAGAATGACGTGAGGCTTTGAAAATAGATTTCCCACTGTCACCATACTCGACCACAGTAGTACAATCACTATGTCCTACATGTGCGGAACCATTCTTTCTGACACATAATTCGCCTTTAACTGGTAGAACTGAAATAGCAGGCAAATCTGGAGTAGTTTCGGACTGTACATTCAAAACCATGAAATTCGAGGAGTAATTACCTAGATCATATACTCCATTTTCTAGATCTAACCCTGTTCTATGGGAAAGTCCTTCCTTGTCTGGGAAACATGTTCTATTCAGAAGGGACATATCATTTGAGGATGACGTTAACGTGGACCATGCTCCACACGAACCATTATGTGAGAATGGATAAGGAAAGAGTGGCAGAACTCCCTTCGGTGTCTGGAAAGGGGGGAGTCGACCACACACCCAACAATTAGTGGCATTGCTGGTCTGGTGTGAATAGTGTAACATACGGATAAAAGTATTATTACGCATAGCAAGACGATAGGATAACTCGTGAGGAGGCAGGTCACTAAATGTGTGCTCTACAGTAACATTAGAAAACATATGTACATGTGAAATAGGAAAACATAAATGTAAAGCATAACTTATGCAAGTAACCATAAGACTCAGAATAAATAGAAAGAACAGAGTAACTATACATCTACTTCGAAGATTCTTTTGATAAAGTAGTCTCTTAGAGTTTTGACTAACTCTCTCACTGTGTGGGTCTATCTCATACATGTCAGGAACCTGTCTAACCGTTTCACCCGAGAGGGACTTAGACAATTAAACTGGCTGACTTACTAGACCTCAACTTTGCTTTATACTCCTGCTGCGGAGTTTTCTCTAACAGGGGAGGTTTAAATTCAGTGTCTGGGCAGTCCTTGAGAACGGGGCAGTCTTTAAGAAAAGTCTTTGGTTTGAGTCCATGAAACTTCTTTACATGGCTGGAATGCAGCCATCCTTTTCGTCCCTCTATTTTCACTGCAGTCCTGGTTGTAAGCAGAACAAGGCGGGGCTCCTTGCAGCGGGGCTCCAGCGGACTTGAACGATCAAAATTCCTCACAAGTACCAAGTCCCCTGGTATGACCTCGTGCGGTTTCACTTCGGTGTTGTCTGGAAAAGCAGCGGCAACCTGTGAACGACAAGATTGTAGTGCAGACATCAAGGAGGCAAGGTAATCTGTCAGCATATTACTGTCAACATCTGTAATTGTACGTGGTCTAGGTGTACCCCACATATTTGGGGGACGACCGAACACTACCTCATACGGAGATAGACCTGAACGGGAATGAGCAACCATTCTCATGAAAAAAAGGGCGACTGGCAGTGCTACTATCCAATCTACGCCTTTCTCTGCACATACTTTGGCGATTCGGATTTTCAGGGTCTGGTTATGTCTCTCTACGAGACCGGCTGCTTCAGGATGTCGTACACAATGGAACTTCCACTGGTACCCTAACAGAAGAGATACTTGTTTCATGAGCTCGGATGAGAATGGCTGGCCGTTATCTGAATACACGACCCTAGGCAATCCATAGCGGGGAAAATACTCACGAACCAACTGCCTGGCAGTGGTCGCAGCTGTGTAATCTGGAACTGGATATGCTTCTGTCCACCTGGACAAAGCGCATACAACTACGAGGACATACTTGAAACCTCGACATCGCTCCATCTGAATATAATCCATCTGGAGGACTTCAAAAGGGTGGTCAGGAGGATGGAATCCACCTTGTTCCACCGGGACACCTTTTCCTGGATTGAACTGACAACAGATCATGCAGGTACGTACTTTCTGCTTCGCTGCTGCTCGTAAATGCTTGTTAAACCAGAGGTTCTGAATGCTGTCTAACATGGCTTTTTCTCCTAAGTGTGCTGGACTATGTGCGGTGTTAATAATGACTTGAACCATAGAGTCGGGGAGAAACCATGTGGCTTTTCCCTTCGTCAACCATCCTTGATCTGTCTGGACCCCTCCTTGTTCGGACCATTTCTTGATTTCATCGGGAGTAGCATGTAACTGTATATCTATTACATCTTGTGTTGGGTCCTTAACTGTCATACAAGTAGTCTGTTCTGAAGTGAGTGTCTGTGTTGTGTTAACTGGAATATGTGGAGTCTGAGCTGTAAGCTTGGCTGTTCGATCTGCCAGGTCGTTACCCTGGGAAATGACGTCCGTGACTTTCGTATGTGCTTTGCACTTCATGATAGCGATAGCTGTCGGTAAATGTATTGCATCTAACAAAGCTTGAATGAGGGGGCCATGTTGAATCTTGGTTCCATGAGAAGTCATAAAACCTCTTTCTTGCCAGAGCACTCCAAAGTCGTGTACGACTCCGAATGCATAACGTGAATCTGTGTATATGTTTACTTTCAGGTTCTTGGCTCGTATGCAGGCTTGGGTCAGAGCGACGAGCTCTGCTGCTTGAGCAGACAGGGTGTCAATACAATGTGTTTCTATAACTTCGGTTTCAGTAGTCACTGCATACGCGGCTACTAGTTCTCCTGTACTTGTTCTCATACATGAACCATCCACATAAAGTGTCAGGTCAGGATCAGGTAATGCAATGTCTGTCAAGTCTTGTCTTGGCTTTGTCATGGTGTTAACAACTTCCATACAGTCATGTGTGGCAGGATTTGAGGTAACTGAGGGTAACAGTGTAGCGGGATTTAAAATGTTGCAGCGTCTGATTTCTATGTGTGGCTGAAACAGTGTCAGTTCATAACCTGTTAACCGTGCAATTGTCAAGTGCTGAGTCTGTGTTCGGTTTAAAAGAACTTCCACGGAGTGTGGAACTTGTACTGTCAGGGAGTGTCCTAACACTATGGAATCACTTTGTCTGATAGCTAGAGCTGTGGCTGCAACTGACTTGAGGCACGCAGGCAGAGCCTGGGCCACTGGATCTAATGTGTGTAGGAGAGTAGGGTCTGCAATCCTATGATCACCCAGATTTTTGCTTTTTGCTGCACTGGTTTACGACTTTCCATGGCTGTGGGCCTGCTAATCAGACCCACAGCCTAGCTGTTCTCTCTCTCCAAATTGTACTCAGGTACTGAATTGGCACTGGGCCCTCTCTAAGTCCCTGTACCCAGGGCTGAGGTACCCAGAAGTCTCCCAGGGGCTGAAGCATGTATTATGCCACCCCTGGGCTGACTAACTAAACTGACACAACTGGCTGCACGACAGCTGGGGCAAGGTGGTGTACTCACCCTTTGCTTTAGATATAGTATACCTATATCTAACCCTAAAATGGACACACAGATCTCCTATCAGTCACTCCTATGGCAGGCCTTAACAATCCTGAAGGCAGAGTGCTTGGAATCGTGTGAGATGGTGCTCTGGCATGAGCTGAGCCTGTCTGCGGCTTTCGGGATCCACCCCCTAGCCGTTTCCATGATATCGCATACCATATACTCTTAAGTGCATTATAATCCTCGCGGTTATATGCCAACTCTGGTATCGCTTTATCAAAACATGTCGAGTAAGGTGTCATACGAATTGGAATACTAACCCCTCGCCAATTCTGGCGACGGGGTTAGCATTCCACCCTTCTAGAGGGACACGACATGTATGTAACCCCTAACCCCGGTTAAAGTCAAACAGAGCCTCAGCTCCACAAAATGGATGCTGCCACCGAGACACAAGTCTGCCCTCCTGCTGCTGGGAGTCCTCCCAGAGCAGGAGATAAGGACAAAGGGTTTCCTGCCAGGGGCGGTGCCAGCACCGTCCCAGACAGGGTTTTGTGTATTGTAGGTAGGCAGGGCTTCAGAGGAAGGTGACTGCACGTGGCACCCCGGTGCTCACTGTGCATAGGCTGGCTGGAACCAGTTCCAGGGTCACTCCAGACCCTGTGCTGGGGAAAAGCCCGCCAAGGAAGTGGGTGTAACCACCCCCCTCCTAGTCCCACCCCTAGGGCAGGACTTAGTCGCGTGCCAGGCCCTTTTTACAGGATAAAGGTAGAAACTGGCCCCCTTCCAAATCAGATCATCTTTGAATCCTGAAACTACTTTCCACGAAAGGAACTCAAGACTTCTTCCTAAGATTTCTCCCTTGTGACTAAGGAGTAGTCACCCTGCATCCGCAGGCACCCTCTTAAGAACACTGCGGTCTGCTGCACGTCTCTCCTCCGGATCAAGACTGCCCAGCTCGACGAGAACCGGCTTCCCTGGCACCTCTGACCTCTACCTACATCATCAGTCACGCTGAGATTCGTGGGTGTGACGAGACCTCGAGGGACCGGCCATCTTCAAGACTGCAGGACTTCTGCACAGCAAGCCCGCCGAGTAATTTCCTGGTGAGTGCTTTGGGGTCCGAGAAGCCCCGACCCTGAGCAGCTCCAGCACCGAAGTGCAGCCTCCCAGCATCTCCACGATCTGCGTGGGGCCCTTCTGCTTTTTGCTGCTCACCGCGTTGTTTGGCTACTAGCCCGCTGGCTTGTGGCCTTCTGAACGACGCCCGACGACATCACTGCTGCTAGTCTGGTTGCTCCAGACTGGCCCTTGCTCCCTTCCAGAAGAGGAGCACTCCGGACCCTCCTGGTCCACTCAAGACGCCATTTTGAGTCCACCGCGTGGGCTTGAATTAGCCAAGGCTTGTTGCCCAATCCTGGGTAACTTCGACGCCGACAGCTTCATCCATCGTGGGACAGCTCGCCTCTCCATCCTGGTCGCCGACAACGCCTCCTGGTCCGTGAGATCTGCAGAGCCAGCGTCGCCCACTCACCTAGTCGAGGTGACTTCGCCCGGTGCCATCCTGGTGCCCACTTAATCACTGGCTAGTGATTCAAGAACTTGGTCCCCTCTGCTTTCAGGTTTTCTTCTTCCTTGATCCAGGCTTGGATCCATCGAACTTTTCTTCACTGGTCGCCTGCCAGCAACTTCCTTCTTCCAGGCTCCTGGTCCGGCAACGAGATTCCCGACGTCTTTTCAGACCTATGCAGCTGCAGCCCCTGGGCTAGGTAACTTCGGTGTCCCAGCATAGCCTCACTATCCTAGGGTCAGGATCCACTGTCGTTTTCTTCCTACCAGGTCGGGTTCGCCCGTGAACACTAATTTTGCCTTTACTAGCTCCCATAGACTTTGTCCCGCATCCCGCGTGAGAGTGCACACTCTGCACCCGAGTCCCCTAGGTCCCCTAGAAGTAATCTAACGATTCTATAGTCAAGTCCTATCGATTCCAAAGCCTATTAGTACTGTACTTACCTGCTAGTAATTTCGCATTCCACTTTTAGAATATATGGTTTTTCGTGCCCCTCGGGCATTTGTGTATAACGTGCTAACTTAAGTATTTTCATAAGAGTTTTGTTGTGTGCTTAGCACCCTGTCCTCATAAAGAGTACAGGGTTGTTGTGATTCTAATAAATACATTGTTTATTTTCATAACACTTGTGTGGTGTCCTTTCACTGGGTGTTCAAGGGGTAATGTGATGGTAAAACAGCTGGCTTAACACGCCCTCTAGAGTCTTAGCCTTAGACTGCTTGTATCCATGCTACTAGGATAGCTGGTCTATAAGGTTGACTTACAACCAATCATCAATAAGGGTTGTTTGGACTGATATATAGTGATCACTAGAATAGTGAACACTGCACATCAGGCCAACTTCTCACATTGGTGAGCAGCGGTTGGGATTTGAGCTTGCTGTTGTTTTACCACACATGCCCTAAGAATATCTTGTGAAAGATCACATAAGTACTAAAGGTACATATAACTTAGCTTAGAATACTCTGAGTTCTACTGAACCAGCTGTTGTAGCTCCTAGGGCCTAGCACACCCTAAACTACAACTCTAGCAAGGGATCAGTAGGCAAACATATAGTGTAGGTAAGTGCACCACTTACACCTCACTAGAAAAGCATGTCTACCCAGGGAGAATCTACTGAGACTCCCCTGGTCAGTGTTGACCCTCCACAGGTCACTTCAAGATATGCAGCTCTCAGTTTCCAGGAGATGAGACAAATCTGTGTCTCCAGAAAACTGAAGCAGGGGTCTAACCCCACCATTCCCTTTCTGATAGGTCTCTTAGAGACATATGATGCCAGAAAGCTTTCTCAGTTACATGAGAACATGCCAGCCTTAGAGGGAACCTCTGGGGATCCAGATCTCCCCAACATTGCTACTGCAGTTGAGGAGGAGGATCAAGAGGAACTCTCTGGGGATGAGGTAGACAAAGGTCTTGAGGTAGTCAGAAGGCTAACCAGGGCCAACTTAGACTTACTTGGGCTAGGATCTGGGGGACCCCCAGTACTAACCCGAAGTGGGCCTAACCTTGGAGTTAGGAGAGATAGATCTCTTTCTAGGGACTCCAATAGATCTCTGCACTCTAATGCCTCTTCTCAGGGGAGAAGGAATCCTCCACAGAGGAGATGTACTTCCCCTCAGAGAAGAGAGCATGAAGCTAGGATGAGACAAGCTGAACTGAGGATTGAAAGGGAAGAAATTGCCCTGGCCAAAGAGAAGCTTGCCCTGGCAAGAGAGCAGCAGATGAGTGGGTTAGCTCCCACTGGTGGCAGCAATCTCCCAAGAGATAGAGAGAAGGGTTTAGATACTAAACACCTGACTAAAATAGTGCCCCCCTTTAAGCAAGGGGATGATATCCAGAAATGGATGGCTGCTCTGGAGAGGGCCTGCACTGTGCAGTGCATTCCCCAGAGTCAGTGGGCAGCTATACTGTGGCTCTCCTTTGATGGTAAAGGTAGAGATAAGCTCCTCACTACAAGAGTAGAGGATGCTAACAATTACCAGGTCCTGAAGAATACACTGGTTGATGGGTTTGGTTTAACCACTGAGCAGTACAGGTTGCTGTTCAGAGACACCCAGAAAACTCAGTCTCAGGACTGGTCTGACTTTGTGGATTGTGCCACTAAGGCTTTGGAGGGCTGGTTGCTGGGTAGCAAGGTTACAGATTTCACAGGATTGTATAATCTAATGATGAGAGAACAAATTTTAAACAATTGTCAGAACCAGTTGTTGCACCAGCACCTTGTTGATTCAGATCTGACCTCTCCCCAAGAATTGGGAAAGAAGGCAGACAAATGGGTCAGGACAAGGATCAAGCAGAAACAGAACCAGAACCAGGGTGGTCAGAAGAAAGCAGACCAGAAGGGTAATGTTAAGAATGAGCAAAATGACCAGAAGTCTTCACCAGGTCCCCAACAAACCAAAGAGGGTGGGGGTCAGGCTTCCCAGAAGAAGAAGACTCAAGAAGGCCAGTCAAAAAGGTGGTGCCAGTACTGTAAAAGTAAATCTCACTGGTTTAGTGAGTGCACCAAAAGAGGAGGACAAACTCCTGCCACTACAGCCCCTAAGGCAACTGCACCCCCTAGTACAGTCAGTAGTGGTAGTGTACCTCCCAAGGCATTAGTTGGGTTAACCTTGGGTACTGAGGGGTCTGACAACTTAGTTGGCACACTCACTCAGGCTGTCCTTGTCTGTACAGGGGATATGGATATGTCCCCTGAAATAAGTCCCAATACTTTGGGCAAATACAGGCAGACACCTTTGATAAATGGCAAAATGGCTCAGGCCTATAGGAACACTTGTGCCAGTGTCACCATGGTGACGCCTAACTTTGTGGACCCTGGACAGATCATGCCAGGTACTGATTTCCTGGTGACCAATGCCAGCAATGTCACTACTAGTCATAGTGTGGCAATTGTGGCTTTCTCCTGGGGTGGAGTGAAGGGACAAAAGAAAGTTGTAGTCAGTTCAGACCTCCCAGTTGATTGTTTGTTGGGCAATGATTTGGAGTCATCACAATGGTCAGAAGTGGAGCAGAGGACTCACATGGAGATGTTAGGCTTGCCAGCACATGTGCTTGCTGTGACTAGGTCACAGGCCAGAAAATGCCCCACTGAACAGGTGCTGGATCCTGAAATGATGGACCAGACACCTTCCAAGAAGAAGAGCAGTAAGGGTAAGGCTTTGCCTTCCCCCTTGCCCCAGGTTGAGGATCAAGTCTCTGAGGAGGCTGATCTGAGAGAACTGAGGGAAACTGAGCCTAAAGAGCTTGAACTTGATCAAGTTGAGTTTCTGGGCTCAGGGGGACCCTCCAGAGCAGAACTGGGGAAGGAACAGTTGAGCTGCCCTTCCCTTGAACCCCTCAGACAGCAGGCTGCTGCTGAGGCTGCAGGGAATGCCACAGGTGCCCACAGGGTATACTGGGAAGATGGACTCCTGTACTCTGAGTCAAGAGACCCCAAGCCTGGTGCAACCAGGAGGCTGGTCATCCCCTTGTCTCTGAGAGGTTTCCTTCTCACCTTGGCCCATGAGATTCCCCTTGCAGGTCACTTAGGTCAGACAAAGACTTGGGACAGGCTTGTCTCACACTTTCACTGGCCCCATATGAATGAGAATACCAAGGAGTTTTGTCGCTCCTGTGTCACTTGCCAAGCCAGTGGTAAGTCAGGTGGCACAACAAAGGCCCCCCTCATACCACTACCTGTGGTGGGGGTTCCCTTTGAAAGAGTGGGGATTGACATTGTTGGTCCAATGGAACCCCAGACAGCATCAGGGCACAAGTTTATACTGGTGGTGGTGGATCATGCCACCAGGTATCCTGAAGCTATTCCCCTTAGGACCACTACAGCACCTGTAGTGGCAAGAGCCCTAGTTGGAGTGTTCTCCAGAGTGGGTTTCCCTAAGGAGGTCGTTTCTGACAGAGGTACAAACTTCATGTCAGGATATCTGACTGCAATGTGGAAGGAGTGTGGTGTGAACTACAAGTTCACCACACCCTACCACCCACAATGCAATGGGCTTGTTGAGAGATTCAACAGGACCCTGAAAGGGATGATTCATGGACTACCTGAAACTCTTAGGAGAAGATGGGATGTCCTGATCCCCTGCCTCTTGTTTGCTTACAGAGAGGTCCCACAGAAGGGGGTTGGCTACAGCCCTTTTGAGCTTCTGTATGGGCATCCTGTAAGAGGACCCCTGTGTTTGGTGAAGGAAGGATGGGAGAGACCTCTCAAAAAGCCTGCAACCAACATAGTGGACTATGTACTTGGTCTCCGCTCCAGGATGGCTGAGTACATGGAAAAGGCATCTAAAAACCTTGAGGCCAGCCAGGAACTTCAAAAAGCTTGGCATGACCAAGAGGCTGTTCTGACTGTGTACCAGCCAGGACAGAAGGTGTGGGTGCTGGAGCCAGTGGCCCCAGCAGCTCTGAAAGACAAATGGTCTGGGCCCCACACCATCATTGAGCAAAAGGGAGAGGTTACCTACTTGGTGGACCTTGGAACTCCCAGGAGCCCTCTCAGAGTGCTCCATGTTAACAGGCTCAAGGCATATGTTGACAGGAAGGACATGAGCTTGCTCATGGCCACAGATGAGGGACAGGAGGAAGAGAGTGACCCTCTCCCAGACCTGCTCACTCAGAATCCTGATGATGGATCAGTTGATGGTGTTGTCTTTTGTGGCAGCCTCACTGAACATCAGCAACAGGATTGCAGGCAAGTCTTGCAATCCTTCAGACATATGTTCTCTCTGACACCCAGCCAAACTGATTGGTGTACCCATGATGTTGACACTGGAGACAGTCTGCCTGTCAAGAGTAAAATCTACAGACAGCCTGATCATGTTAGAGACTGCATCAAAACTGAAGTGCAGAAAATGTTGGAGCTGGGAGTCATTGAGCCCTCAGATAGCCCTTGGGCTAGCCCAGTAGTTCTAGTGCCAAAGCCTCACACCCAGGGTGGTAAGAGAGAGATGAGGTTTTGCGTAGACTACAGAGGCCTCAATGCAGTCACTAAGACTGATGCCCACCCAATACCAAGAGCAGATGAACTTATAGATAAATTGGCTTCTGCCAACTTCTTAAGTACATTTGATTTGACAGCTGGATATTGGCAAATCAGGTTAGCTGAGGAGGCCAAACCCAAGACAGCATTTTCTACCCCTGGAGGGCATTATCAATTTGTGGTAATGCCCTTTGGACTGAAAAATGCACCTGCCACCTTCCAAAGGTTGGTGAATCAAGTCCTCACTGGGCTGGATGACTTCTGTGCAGCATATCTAGACGATATTGCTGTCTTTAGCTCCACCTGGGAGGATCACCTGGTCCACCTGAGGAAAGTGTTAGAGGCCCTGCAAAAGGCAGGCCTCACTATCAAGGCCACAAAGTGCCAGATAGGGCAGACACAGGTTGTGTACCTGGGCCACCTTGTGGGTGGAGGCCAGGTTCAGCCACTGGAGAGTAAGATACAGGCCATCAAGGACTGGACTCCTCCAATCACCCAGACTCAGGTTCGAGCTTTCTTGGGCCTGACTGGGTACTATAGGAAGTTTGTCAGAAATTATGGGTCCATAGTGACCCCTCTTAATGACCTGACAAGCAAAAAGATGCCAAAGAAAGTTCAGTGGACAGCAAGCTGTCAGAAAGCATTCAATGACCTAAAGCAGGCCATGTGCACAGCACCTATCCTAAAGAGTCCAGATTACTCCAAGCCATTCATTGTCCAAACAGATGCTTCTGAGTTGGGTGTGGGGGCTGTTCTGTCTCAACTGAATTTTGATGGTAATGATCAGCCTATTGCTTTCATTAGTAGGAGGTTGACACCCAGAGAGAAAAATTGGTCAGCTATTGAGAGGGAGGCCTTTGCTGTGGTCTGGGCCCTGAAGAAGCTGAGGGCCTACTTGTTTGGCACTCACTTCACCATTCAGACAGACCATAAGCCCCTCTTGTGGCTAAATCAGATGAAGGGTGAAAACCCCAAACTGCTTAGGTGGTCCATTTCCCTACAGGGGATGGATTTTACAGTGGAGCATAGACCTGGTACTGATCACAGCAATGATGATGGGCTCTCCAGGTATTTCCACTTAGAGCAAGAAGACTCACCTGGTCAAGGTTAGTTTATTGTCCCAAAGTTTGGGGGGGGGGGTCATGTAGGAGAGTAGGGTCTGCAATCCTATGATCACCCAGATTTTTGCTTTTTGCTGCACTGGTTTACGACTTTCCATGGCTGTGGGCCTGCTAATCAGACCCACAGCCTAGCTGTTCTCTCTCTCCAAATTGTACTCAGGTACTGAATTGGCACTGGGCCCTCTCTAAGTCCCTGTACCCAGGGCTGAGGTACCCAGAAGTCTCCCAGGGGCTGAAGCATGTATTATGCCACCCCTGGGCTGACTAACTAAACTGACACAACTGGCTGCACGACAGCTGGGGCAAGGTGGTGTACTCACCCTTTGCTTTAGATATAGTATACCTATATCTAACCCTAAAATGGACACACAGATCTCCTATCAGTCACTCCTATGGCAGGCCTTAACAATCCTGAAGGCAGAGTGCTTGGAATCGTGTGAGATGGTGCTCTGGCATGAGCTGAGCCTGTCTGCGGCTTTCGGGATCCATCCCTTAGCCGTTTCCATGATATCGCATACCATATACTCTTAAGTGCATTATAATCCTCGCGGTTATATGCCAACTCTGGTATCGCTTTATCAAAACATGTCGAGTAAGGTGTCATACGAATTGGAATACTAACCCCTCGCCAATTCTGGCGACGGGGTTAGCATTCCACCCTTCTAGAGGGACACGACATGTATGTAACCCCTAACCCCGGTTAAAGTCAAACAGAGCCTCAGCTCCACAAAATGGATGCTGCCACCGAGACACAAGTCTGCCCTCCTGCTGCTGGGAGTCCTCCCAGAGCAGGAGATAAGGACAAAGGGTTTCCTGCCAGGGGCGGTGCCAGCACCGTCCCAGACAGGGTTTTGTGTATTGTAGGTAGGCAGGGCTTCAGAGGAAGGTGACTGCACGTGGCACCCCGGTGCTCACTGTGCATAGGCTGGCTGGAACCAGTTCCAGGGTCACTCCAGACCCTGTGCTGGGGAAAAGCCCGCCAAGGAAGTGGGTGTAACCACCCCCCTCCTAGTCCCACCCCTAGGGCAGGACTTAGTCGCGTGCCAGCCCCTTTTTACAGGATAAAGGTAGGAACTGGCCCCCTTCCAAATCAGATCATCTTTGAATCCTGAAACTACTTTCCACGAAAGGAACTCAAGACTTCTTCCTAAGATTTCTCCCTTGTGACTAAGGAGTAGTCACCCTGCATCCGCAGGCACCCTCTTAAGAACACTGCGGTCTGCTGCACGTCTCTCCTCCGGATCAAGACTGCCCAGCTCGACGAGAACCGGCTTCCCTGGCACCTCTGACCTCTACCTACATCATCAGACACGCTGAGATTCGTGGGTGTGACGAGACCTCGAGGGACCGGCCATCTTCAAGACTGCACGACTTCTGCACAGCAAGCCCGCCGAGTAATTTCCTGGTGAGTGCTTTGGGGTCCGAGAAGCCCCGACCCTGAGCAGCTCCAGCACCGAAGTGCAGCCTCCCAGCATCTCCACGATCTGCGTGGGGCCCTTCTGCTTTTTGCTGCTCACCGCGTTGTTTGGCTACTAGCCCGCTGGCTTGTGGCCTTCTGAACGACGCCCGACGACATCACTGCTGCTAGTCTGGTTGCTCCAGACTGGCCCTTGCTCCCTTCCAGAAGAGGAGCACTCCGGACCCTCCTGGTCCACTCAAGACGCCATTTTGAGTCCACCGCGTGGGCTTGAATTAGCCAAGGCTTGTTGCCCAATCCTGGGTAACTTCGACGCCGACAGCTTCATCCATCGTGGGACAGCTCGCCTCTCCATCCTGGTCGCCGACAACGCCTCCTGGTCCGTGAGATCTGCAGAGCCAGCGTCGCCCACTCACCTAGTCGAGGTGACTTCGCCCGGTGCCATCCTGGTGCCCACTTAATCACTGGCTAGTGATTCAAGAACTTGGTCCCCTCTGCTTTCAGGTTTTCTTCTTCCTTGATCCAGGCTTGGATCCATCGAACTTTTCTTCACTGGTCGCCTGCCAGCAACTTCCTTCTTCCAGGCTCCTGGTCCGGCAACGAGATTCCCGACGTCTTTTCAGACCTATGCAGCTGCAGCCCCTGGGCTAGGTAACTTCGGCACTTCGGTGTCCCAGCATAGCCTCACTATCCTAGGGTCAGGATCCACTGTCGTTTTCTTCCTACCAGGTCGGGTTCGCCCGTGAACACTAATTTTGCCTTTACTAGCTCCCATAGACTTTGTCCCGCATCCCGCGTGAGAGTGCACACTCTGCACCCGAGTCCCCTAGGTCCCCTAGAAGTAATCTAACGATTCTATAGTCAAGTCCTAGCGATTCCAAAGCCTATTAGTACTGTACTTACCTGCTAGTAATTTCGCATTCCACTTTTAGAATATATGGTTTTTCGTGCCCCTCGGGCATTTGTGTATAACGTGCTAACTTAAGTATTTTCATAAGAGTTTTGTTGTGTGCTTAGCACCCTGTCCTCATAAAGAGTACAGGGTTGTTGTGATTCTAATAAATACATTGTTTATTTTCATAACACTTGTGTGGTGTCCTTTCACTGGGTGTTCAAGGGGTAATGTGATGGTAAAACAGCTGGCTTAACACGCCCTCTAGAGTCTTAGCCTTAGACTGCTCGTATCCATGCTACTAGGATAGCTGGTCTATAAGGTTGACTTACAACCAATCATCAATAAGGGTTGTTTGGACTGATATATAGTGATCACTAGAATAGTGAACACTGCACATCAGGCCAACTTCTCACAATGTGCTAGAAAAATAAGCACAAGGCTTGTGTTGTCCTGCTTGATCTTGTGTGAGAACAGATAATGCAGTACCATCACGTTCAGTGACAAAAAGTGTAAAAGGCTTACTGTAGTTCGGTGTTGCTAGAACAGGTGCATTACATAAAGCTTTCTTTAACTCATTGAAAACAAGTGTATGTTCCTGGGTCCAAGGGAGGACAGTCGATACGGCTGCCTCCTGTGTCGTTAACTGTATCAGTGGCTTGGCTAGAAATGCGTACTGAGGGATCCATTGTCTGCAGTAAGAAGTGAGGCCGATAAAAGCTCGTACCTCCTTCTGTGTCTTGGGCTGTGGAAGATGTGCTATTAACTGGATACGGTCTGGTGTCAACTGCCTACCCCTCTTGGACAGTAAGTGTCCTAAGTAGACCACTTGCTGGACACAGAATTGTAGTTTGGAAGGGGACACCTTATGCCCCATCTCGGCCAGGAAATACAAAACTGTAAGTGACGCACGTTCGCAGTCACGTTCAGAACGGGCTGTGATCAATAGATCATCGACATACTGGAGCAGGGCAGTGTCAGTTGGCATGTGAATATTGTCTAGTTGTCTTTTAAGTGCTTGACTGTAAATGCTAGGACTTTCTGTGAAACCTTGAGGTGCTCGTGTGAATTTATAGCTTCTTCCATTTAAACAGAATCCGAAAAGGAACTGGCTGTCTGGATGAATGGGGACACTAAAGAATGCGTTCTTGAGATCGATAACAGTGAAGAACGTGGCTTCTGAATCAATGGCAGTCAATAGGGAAGAAATATCTGGAACCACTGGGTACTGGGGTATGATACATTTATTAAGTTCTCGAAGGTCAATCACTAATCGATAAACTGGAGGTGCATTGGGATCAGTACGTTTCAGGATCGGAATGATAGGAGAATTACATACATTGGAGTCAGTTTCTACAACCACTCCTTGAGCAATAAGCTCGTCAATAATTTTGGATAAGGCTGCTACAGCCTCAGGTGGCAATTTGTACTGTCGGATTCGTGGTAATACAACACCTTTCTTCAGGGTAACACGATGGGGTGTGATGTGCATACAACCTACATCAGTTGGACCTTGCGCCCATAAATGCTGTGGTACATTCAATAATCTTGGATCAAAATCACGTAATACATAATGACCTTTAAAATCGCGTAAAAACAATCGCACTCCTTCTGGGGAGCAGCATATGACTGCTCCTAATTCTTTCAGGGTTCTAATGCCTAATAAGTTTTCTGGACATGATTTCGTAAGTAACAAATCTGTAGTTCGGGACAATGGACCAACTTCTAGAGTAACTGGTTTCGATATTTCATTAACAATAGGCTTTCCTGAAAATCCAAGGGAAACATTTCTAGAGCCTGAGAGTGGAGCCCCTGGAACCTCGTCATGACTGATGGTAGTCCTACTTGCCCCTGTATCAATCAGAAACTTTCTGTCTTTCCCTAATACTTGACTGTGTACATAGGGACCCTCTTGATCTACAGGAATCTCGATGAGAGGCAAGCCAACCTCCCTCTCTAGGCTGTTTCATGAATACGGCTGATAATCTGGATACTCTGACTGTGCGTACTGGTACATCTGCTGTGTAACGTGTTGTGTTGCAGCTATAGGCTGCGGTACTGTCTGTTGTGCATTCTGCGGTGGCTGGGAAGTCTGTGAAACTTGCTCTTGTCTAGGCGGACGTGGTCTCTCTTTCGTCTTACCAGTAGCTATGTTATGTTTCAGAACTGCACATTCGTTTATATAATGACCTTGCTGTTTACAGTAATTGCATGTCCCCTTAACGGGAGATGCAGGATGACTGGCTTGATTCGGACACCTCTTCTGACTGTCTTGCGGAACAGACTGTGCAACTAGTACTTTCATTTTCGTGTCTTTCATACGTCTCCTTTCGTGTTCCTGCTCTTCCCTGATTCTGTTCTGGTGATACTGTAACATCTGGAGCATCTGTGACGGAGTATTAGCTTGCCAGGTACTTTCGACTTTCAGTACTCGATTTTTAACTTGTGGACTTGAATTCTCGACTAGTTTGGTAACAAAAAGATGGGGACTCGACTCACTACTTGTTTTCAGACCACTATTAATAATGAAACATTTCTCAAATCTAGAATAAAAATCACTAGTATCTTCGTCTTGTTTCTGTTTACAGGCTGAGATGGCATCCCAATCTTCCTTTTTCGTGGCTAGTAATCTTGGCAAGACTTGTATTAACAATTCGGGCAAAGCTTTAGCTTTTTCCCCCCAAGACCGGTACCTGGAACTCGTGTATTATCTTCAGTTTCTAATGCTGTCCAATCTATCTTTTTCTCTCCCACCTCCCATTCTTTTTCTTTGAGTTTTTCATATATGCCCGCAGGCAACAGGACCTTTAACATTTTAATGATGTCAGGATACGTGTATTCTCCCATACGGAGCATGTCCTTTAATTCACGGTGGAACCCTGCTGGATCTTTATCGTGACAGGGAATTAACTTTTTCATTTCCAAGAGTTCTATTTTTGTAATAGGGGTGTAAACAAATACTCGTTCTAGACCACCCCCCTCTCCCTTAACTGGATGTACTTCTCTTAACGGATTCTGTCTGTCTATGTAGAATGATTTTCTTTCTGGGGGTGGAACGGGAACAAAATGTGGATTCAGGAACGTTCTGTATTTGTGGCGCTGTTCTAATACGACACTAATTAAATCGGTACCTAGACCTTTCCATCTGTTTAGGAGTAACTCGTTCAGTACATCATGTAAAGGACCTGGATCAGAATGCTGATCCTCATACAGTGTAATGAGGTGCTGGATCATATACGTACCCACCAGACGTTGCTCGGCTGGGGGCAGCTTCAGAAACGTTTGGGCCACTATTTCATCTGGAAATGTGGTAGAATCACTAGTCCATCGGACTGCTGATCGGGCTAGTTCTTGTTCATGCATTGTACTAAGCTCGCTATAACCTATTCGTGATTTCAAAATTTGATCGGTGGCCTGGAATACTTGTCCAAGAGAACACTGTTCTGGTACTGGAGGAGGAAAAACTTTCTTGTAATCTAGGCGTGAATGTCGGTCGGAAAGTCTAGTTCTACATACGTACGCTATTCTGGAGGGATTCTCGCTGTCTACCTCTTCACTAGAAGAGTCATACTCTTTCTCGGTTGCTCTTTTTGCTTCCTCTTTCTGGTGTATACTTATAATTTCCTTACGAATTTTCCTGTACATACTTTCTACACTACCCTGTGTCTTGTGTTTTCCCTCGGCTATATTGTCACTCCACTTAGTCAGGGCTTTCATCTCGTCTTGGTCTTTATCTGGATAATCTTGCTCTCTTATTAAACAGTTAATCAAGAACTTCAAAATCATAAGTTGAACCTCGGCTTTCCTGTGAGCCATAGCTTCGTGAATACTTCCTGGATTCTCTCCTGTACGGACGAAATGATATATTCTGTCTAGATGTTCCTTCATGTCGGGCAGGGTGGCCAGGAAGCTGGCAACCCGTCTTAAACGTACTGAATATAATACCATGAGATCTTCGCCTGGAACTGGATCATATATACAGTCAGTAAGGAGTCGCTTGAGATCTGTGTATGTCGCCACTTTTGGCGTACGCTGTAACGCTACGTCATGCAGCGTCAGTCGTCTTGCTTGGGGCGGGGTGCTGGGAGCACTTCCCCCCGCTGCTCCTAAACCAGAATCGTCGGTCAATACTGTACGTGCTGGTAAGGTAACTGGCAAAGCAGGTACATTTACTGTGGGCTGGTCCGGGGGTACGGGCACATTAACTTGACCCCCGGGACCAGTGGCTGGAGGAACAGGAATTACATTATTTACAGGATGCGGAGGGTGACCAGGCGGAATATGATTTGCATATGCTGGGACTGTGTCGTCCAAATAGGACGAAAGAAAAATTTCAGCTGCGGTCGGTTTATGACGTAGCTTAATCGGGACCAATGGTGGCGGTAAATTACAGGGTGCTTCCGGGGTTGCCTTCAGCGAGCCCTCGGCAAGAAGAGGATACATACCTTTAATAAGGGCATTTCTCTGTCTGTCGGACTGTTCTGTTCTAACTCGTTCACCTTCTTCGATTAATTCCCTTTCTTGGGCTCTTTCTGAGGATTCCCTACTTAACTCTGTTTTCCTGAATTCTTTTTCAGTTCTTTTATGAGATTCTTTGCGCCATAACTCGATGGCATCTTTCTGGGACTGTCTGGCTTTCTTTTTCCATAATGCTTCTTCTACTCGCATGATGCACTCGGCATCCCATGTACCTGAAACAGGCCATCTATATTTCTCTTCAAGATCTTTAGTATAATCCACCCATAAGTCTAGATATAATATGGCATCTAAGCCATGCTTGTGATACATAAAATGTCAAGACTGTCCCTAGGAGGGACAGGAACTGCTTCTTCGAGTAACCCTTTTCTGGTTCTTATCTGACGTAATTTCGAGAACAGAGGCATTTTCGGAAATCTACTTGCGAACACAATACACAATAATCACAGTAATGAAATAGCAAACAAATCACTCATACCACGACATAGAAATACATTAAATGACAGTTTGAACCGAATACTACCTGATACACTGAAAACATAACATAAGAATTTCTCGAGAACGGACTTACTAGAATTACTGGATGCACTGCTAAAACAGTACAGAACATACCGGTCTCATAAAGAGACACGTCATACCGTATCCACCTAGATGGACACGTCGGACTGGATCTGCGTACCCAAACCCATCGGACCAGGAACAAACTAATGATCCTGTCTAGATACTTCCCCCGCAACGGTACTCACCGGGAAGCAGAAACTGGAAGGCCTCGGACTGGACTGGACTGCTACGACGTCTGGTTACGAACTTCGGACTTCAGAAACAGGTGGGCCTCCGGATACCTCGGACCTTGCTCTCTCGGCTTGGGCTCTGGTCGGGACGAACCGCATTCCTCACCGCCTCGTCTGGATGCCGGACCGCAGTTCCCGTCTCCTCCGTGGGCCTGAGGGAGACTTGAAGCAGAAATATCTGCACGTGCACGGTAGAGTTCCGTCACGGCTGCAGAGGGTCAGGGGGCCTGCGTTACATCGCCGGCGCGTGGGGAAAGGGCACGTCCCTGTTCGGGCGCCATTTCTGTGGTAAATAAATAATTAAATACCGGTACTATTTTTGAATACATTAACAATAACAGATAGCTCAATAAATAAGAGGCAGGATCCGATGTATCTGAGTCGAATGGGCTTTATTTCAGGCAAAAGGGAAGGGACAGGATCGGGACAGCCTGAAATAAAATGGAGAGGCAGCTGCAGCGCCTCATCAACAGTTCAGGTTACATATATATAGTAAAACATTTCAATTACATTACATACAGTAGGCGTAACTAGTGACAAGCGTAAGATAAGAACACATGGGCGTGAAAAGAAGGCGTGCACAGGGCGTGCACGTAGACATGTGATGAGAACGTCACAGAAGTGTCATAAATGGGCGGAAACATGGAGGGGGCTATCTGAGCAGCTGGGACCTTTAACCTAGTGGTGCGCGCAAACGGGCAATGACGTGTTACCGGGGAGAACTGGGGGCTATGACTTCTACACTAGAAGAGGAGACTAAAGTCTGCGGTGCCAGGACGACATGTACCTATAGCATATCTGGTATCTGGTGTTTGGAGTACATGTTGATAGAGTCTAAAAGTTATCAGGGCAAAGGCTACTCGACACTAAGGCTGGTGCATGCATATATTCTAGATGTATTGCGTGCGCTATGAATCTTCTATGAATATTAATACAGTATTTCTCTTGCATGGAGACAGAAAGACTAGACTAGAGTTGGAGATGTTTATGCGGTTCAGTAGCTTAGGAATGTGAAGACGGAGAGCTGAACTGATAACTGGAAGCATAACATATTCTTGGCAGACAGGCAGGCAGAGCCAGGCCGGGCACCGCGCTGCACGGCAGGAAGTAAGTGAAGGGTCAGGGATGCAGGTGGGGGGCTGCATCGCTCCTAGGAGTGAGTTCTGGAGACTGGAGCTTGAATCTGGTGTCCGGGCCCTTTGAGGCCTAGAAACGGGGACAATGCAGTGAATTAACGTGCATACTGTAAAACGTGGCAACATAGGCCTAATACTCGTTGCTTTCACGAGAACTGGAAACTGGCATACTAGAGTTGGACACAACTATAATTGCGTCTTTAATCGATCATAGGGGGATACATGCATATCGATCATGCACATATAACATAGGATGGGGAACACGTAGGCACATATAACAAGGCAAAATTCAATTTTCCTCACTTGGGAGATTATGGCTCCAAAGCTAAATCAGACCTCGAAAGCGGCGGCGGCGGCAAAAAGGAAAAATCAGCGGGAGGAGGGTTCTGCAAAAGCTACAGGAGGAGAACCCTCACCAGCGCGGGAGAATTTTAAAGGCAAGCAGCAGACAGCAGCTCAGACTAGGCAGACGACAGCCATGATTCCCGACATGTTCAATAAAGTCGGTAAGGAGAAGGAACCCGAGGTGCTGCCAGGGACTGCAACAGGGGAGGTATCAGTGGAAATTAAAGCCCCTAACTATGTGACCGATTCTCAGGCATTGCTATCACCCCAGATGGGGTTGGATGATAAGTTTAATGGTATTATGGATCGGGCTCTGGATGGGGGTGTCCCCTCAACTGATGAGCTACTTGTTGTTCCCCAAGGAGTTTCGGAATTGTCGAAAACAGGAATTATTTCTGGAGACTCTGAAGCTTCTCTGAGAAAGATAAATGGGCACCAAGTCATCCTTCAGCCTCAAGCATCAGGACAAGGCTTGAGTAATAGTAAAGGAGGGGAGCAGCATATGCTCCTGGAACAAGGAGATGAGGCCGGAGGAGGTGGAGACGGAGCCCAGAGTGAAGCCTTCATCTCAGCATCGGATGGTGGGGAGTGGACCGAGGATGAGGAGGAGGCGGACTGTAGTTTCCTCGGGGACTCAGAGAGTGATCCGGAGATTGAAAATCCGGCCACCACAATGAAAGCACCTGTAGAGCGGGTAAAGGACCAGGGGGGCCCCCAAGGTAGACTACAGTTAGATCAATCTGTCCCCGCTAATGGTAATCCGGATATTGAGTTGGCTCAAATGACTTTGTTGGAGACAATTCATCAGGAAATTATTGCCCATAGGGAGGAGACACGACAAGAAAATCGGAAATCACAGGCTGCGATGAGGAAAAGGAGGGGTGTTGTTAGAAAGCTATCCAAGGCATGTGAGAACACTGGCGATAGAGTCTCTAACCTTGAGGATAGAATTGTGTCTACTGAGGCGGAAGTGGAGGTGGCGGTAGCTAAGGTGAACGCTCAAAGCTCTCAGGTTATTGATATACAATGGAAGCTAGAGGAGATGAAGAACAGGCTCCGCCGGAATAATTTGAGGGTCCTGGGAATTCCGGAGGGGGCGGAGGGGACCGATGTCAGGTCATTTATAACTAGGCATTCCCCGAGCTCGCTAGCTGGAATTGGTCCTCAGAGCTGCAGAGAGTTCACCGTACTCCGTTTAAAGTCAGCAGGAAATCGAAGGAAGGAGATAAACCCAGGGCAATTTTGATCTTCCTCGGAAATTTTATCTTGCGCCAAGCCATCTCGGATCTTGCAAGATCAAATGCTAAAAGGAATTGCGATGGGTTTCAGTTCTTTGTGAAACCAGACTTCTACCATGCGACGGTGGAGAGACGGTGGCAGCTAAGGTGTTTGATTAAACCTTTTCAGGACAAGAAACTTCAGGCTTATTTAATAAACCCGGCACAGCTGAAAATAATCAATGACGGGAAAACTGTCTTTTTCTCTTCAGAGATTAAAGCAAAGCAATACCTGGATTCCTTAGGAAGCTAGGATACTTGACTGAAAAACAGCTTGATTGGGCATATACATTTGATGATGGTCTGTTTGTGTATGGGGCTGTTAGATTTCGTTTAGAAGGCTTATTAATTTTCTATTATTAGATGGCTAGGGCAAATTGGATTAGGCTAGATTCCATGACTTGGGCGAATTAGGTTAGGTTAGTCTCCACGGTTTTTGGTTAAATATTGGGGGACCCGATTTAACCAGCCTTCACCGCACATCGCGAACCATCACATGCACAGACCAAGTCAGTGTGCTACACAGAGTAGGGAAGGTGGTGGGTGGAGGGGGGGATGGGGGAGGGTGGCGGGGTGTGTGGGTGTTTGGGGTTGGGAATGGGAGAGGGAGGGTGTTGGGGGGCAGGGCGGGGTTGAAAAATGGTAAAAGGAGAGATTGGTGCAGTATTGCTTATTGACAAAGAGCGTCAGCGAGGAAAAAGATCTCTGAACAGGTCATTGGTACAGGCTGCTTCACTCAATTTGATGGCACACATTAATATTTGCACAATGAATGTGGGGGGACTAAACGATTGGAGGAAAAGACAGAAACTAGCATATGTGGGGAAACACAATAGAATAGATCTTCTCTGCTTGCAAGAGACTCACCTCCCTTGGTCAAAGAGAAATTTACTTTTCATAAATGGATTTGAATTATTGGCCTGTACCACACAAACATCAAATATTAGGGGGGTTGCTATTTTAGGAAGGAAAAGTCTAGGAAAAGCTAGGAAAATGAAAGTAGAGAGCAATGGAAGATGGGTGATTTTGGAGATGGAGTTGGGCTTCACTATTTGTGTGGTATACGGCTCTAATGAGAACGATCCTGAAATTTATGATTTTTTAGAAACTGAGCTAGCCAACTGGTCCTCTCCTTTGGTTTTCACAGGAGATTTAAATATTTCATCTGAATGGGGTACGGGTACACTGTATCAGGGGAGGAAACCCAGAGTTTTTAAGGTGGTCCAGGCTATGATCGGATCACATGGACTACAAGATGTATGGCGAGCTAAAGAGCCCTCGAACATGGGGTACACATACTTTTCTAATCCAGCTCAGAAATATTCAAAATTGGATTATTTCTTTGTTACTGTGTCAGAAATTGAGAAAGTTAAGATCTGCAGACTTCCAAGGGTTATCTCAGATCATAACCCCCTGCTTTTAAACTACGATGTGGGAAGGTTGGAAAGATCTAAAACAAACTGGACGTTCGAAAGAAGACTGCTGGCAGACAGTAGATTTGTTGATCATTTGAATGTTTGGGTTGGAGAATTTTTCGCGGCAAATAGGTACAGTACATCCCGGGACGGGGTTTGGGAGGCTTTTAAAGCTGCCTTAAGGGGGAAACGATCAGTTGCTCTGCCAGGCTCAGCAGAGAAGATAGGGGCGAAGTAGAGAAATGAATGGTTAAGCTCGGTACTGCGGAAGAACAACATATAAAGGATATTGTTTCAGGTGGTAATAGAGAGGCTAGTCAGAGTGTGCTGCTGGCAGTCAAAGCGGCATTGCAGAAAGAGGTTACGCAGAAGGCGATTGGGGAGTATCAATCTTCGAGGAAAAAAAGATATGAAACTGGAGAGCAAGCTGGCAGAGCACTTGCCCTTCGATTAAGACAGGAAAGATCAAAGAACGCGATCGTAGGTTTAGAAGAGGAAGGGACACTATATACTGAGGTAAAGGATGTTCGGAGGTGTTCAAAAACTTCTATCAGAAATTATATGGGGAGGACGTGTCTGATGATGGCCAGGCGGAGGTGTGTATTGATAGGGGCCCCTGTTTGGATGATGCAACAAGAGCAGCCCTCGATAAAGATATTACGTTTGAGGAAGTTTTATCTGCCCTGCGAGAGCTAGCGCCAGGGAAAGCATCGGGCCCTGACGGGCTCCCCTCGGAGGTGTATAAAGTAATCGAACGCGAGATTGTTCCTCTATTAGTAGATCTATTTAATGGGATATTATATTCGGGGGTTGTCCCGGACTCGTGGAAAGAAACTAATGTTATAGTCTTCCACAAGAAAGGGAAACCAGCTGAGAAACCAGGGTCGTACCGGCCAATATCTCTAATAAACGCCGATACTAAACTTTATTCAAAGATCTGGGCAAAAAGGAAGGGCAGGATCATCGGTGGTCTCGTCTCCTCATGGCAACATGGCTTCGTCCCTGGGCGCAGCACTACGGATCACACCTGTAGAGCTATAACTTTGTTCGACGCCCAGGAAGCAGTGGGGGGCGGGATGGCCATGATCCTGCTCGATGCAGAGAAAGCTTTTGACCGGGTGGGGTGGAGCTTCCTCTGGGGTATTTTAGCAGGGAGAGGCTTCGGACCGAATGTCATCAGAGCTATCAAAGCTATGTATATGGATCCAGTGGCAAGAATTACGGTAATGGGGAAGAAGTCAGATGAGTTTAAAATAAGCAGAGGGACGCGCCAGGGATGTCCCTGCTCCCCCATCCTTTTTTCTTTATACATCGACCCTTTTATTCAGAAAATATTAGAATGCCCCAGAATTTCTCCAGTGATTTTTAATGGTTATGTGATTAAGATTTTAGCCTACGTGATGATCTGGCGGTTATCACGACGAACCCGCAGCAGGCACTCCCGGAGTTGGTACAGATGGCTAAAGTTTTTGGAAAAAGCTCTGGATACCTTTTGAACGGATCTAAAACCCAGATAATATGTACGAAGAATATATTGAAATCCGATTCAAGATATGTTGATTCTGCTGTATATTTAGGGGTAAAGATCAATGCTTCAGTGGGTAGGATTGTGGAAGAGAATTACCCCCCCCCCTAATTAAATCTATAGAGGCTGAACTGAAAAGGATAGATGTTCTCCATCTTTCTCTAGTTGGGAGGGTTAATGCGTTAAAAATGTTGATGTTTCCCAGAGTACTCTACTTGTTTAGAGCCATTCCTCTATTTATTGATGGGAAAATTCTGAAACAACTGGAGTCTGTTTTTATTAGGTTCATATGGCAGTATGGCAAGTTTAGACGATCAACAAGCCTTATGTCTTTGCCGAGGGAAAGGGGTGGGATGGCACTCCCCAATCTGAGATTGTATCATTGGTCCTGTCTCCTGATCCAGATGTCTATCCTGTTCCAATCTGACACTGCCTCAGGTAGAGGAATTGGTAATCCAGACAGCCAGGGCCCCCCTCCAATTTTCAAACTGTTGTTGGGGGGGAAAGCAACGGGTCTCTTGTTATCAGAATTGGAGTATAGGTTCTATAAGAAGGCTCGATTTAAGATCTTGCTTGGGGCATGGCAGGTCTGGAAAGCAATTTTAAAAAATGTTCAAGTCCCTAAAATCAACCCCTCTCTTCTTCTGGAAAACTCGAGTCTTTTTCCTCAGTTAAGAAATGATAGGAATCTACAAGTATGGAAGAGTCTAGGGGTTAAGACTATTGGAGATTTAATGGAAGGAGACAAGATAATCAGCTTTGAGGATATGCAGAGGAGGTACGGCCTGCCTGTAAATCAGTGGCTTATTTATGGTCAAATTTCGCGCATTATACAGGCCTATAGGCCAAGACTGAAGCCCCTGATAGATTTCCCAGTGATAGAGGCCTTGGGTAAAGAACCCAGGAAGATTAAAGTGGTTTATAACCTTCTGGTTTCTAGAATACAGGATGATGTAGGAAAAGTTGAAAGTGATAGGGCAATTAAATTGGGAAACCTGGGTGTTGATCTGGATCTTGCACTGTATTTAAATAAAAAGATCTTTCGGGCTTCGAATTTATGGGCTCAGCATTTTAAAACAGTTTTTAATCTGTACCATACGCCGGCTAAATTATTTGCTTGGGGTGTTAGGAACGATGATTGCTGCCCGAGATGTAATAAGGGGCAAGCTGATTTATTACATATGTTCTATACCTGTGAGCGGCTGGTCCCAGTTCTGGATGCAATTAGGAAATTTTGGGAGGGGCTGCTAGGTCACAAGATCGATCTATCCCCAACACTGATGCTATTTGGCTCCGATTCTAAATTGGTTTTGACAGAGGATGAGGCCGCTTTGTTTTTTATGTTGGTTGCCGTGCTCAGAATTCTGATCTCGGCTGATTGGAAGGATGTTACAGCCCCCTCTTATCAAATGTGGATCTCTAGATTTCTAGGTATATATAATATTGAGTCCTGTCTCTACGATCTAAAAGGTGTTAAAAAACGAGAGATGGGAAGACGCCTTTGGGCCCCGGTCAAGAAATGGCTGGAGGACAGAATATGAACCTGATATGTATTGTACTGTCATATTTATTGAAAGCTCATCTGTATTTTTTACCCCCACACCATGTAATGTGTTTTATAAGCTGTTTATACTTGAATGATTATTTATTTGTATCAGATGTTCTTATACCTCGAATGTGTTTAATGAATTTTTGTTTTGCTGCACCATGAACTACAATTAAAAATAAAAAATAAATAAAAAAGATAAGTGCTGAAAATACGGCTTTAGACGACTGTTTATTTTTGTATAGTCTGGGACATCAAAAAAATGAGCTGGCAACTCCGATCATAAAACTGGAAGTTTGTTGCAGGATCGGCACATTATTTATTTCCTTCACCCTCGATCCCTGATTAATGCCATAATAGCAATAGTTTAACTTGTATCTGAAACCCTACGCCGCTGTCAATAACATGCTGAGGTACTTCAAGTGTCTGGGAATGCACCCTTCATTCAGACAACTCACTCCTCATTCTCGCCCTTCATTTTTACGCTCACCCTGGACTCGCAGCGATCACAATGTACTCACACCATTCACCCGCTCACCCTGCACTCACAGTGATCACTCTGCACTCACAATGCACTTGTGCTATTCACCCTGTGCCTTACCCTGCAGTGCCACGAGCACACCACTCACCCTGCACTCATGTGACACTTCACTCACCTGTCCCCCTCATTGCTCAATCTGCAATCTCACTCAAACAAGCCCATCACTAACCATGCATTCATTCGTCCCACTCTGCTCTTACATCTGCACCCAAATTCATATGATCGCCTCACTCACTCTGCAGTCACTCCTCTTACCCTACCACCCTACTTCTGCCACCCACACAGCACAGAGGGTTAATGTGCCTGCTACAATGAATGTGTACCATGCAGATCACAGAACTGAGTGTGAGTAAACTATGAGTAGCGCTATAAAAAAATGAAATGTTTGTCAGAAAGGTGATATAGAGATGAAGTTCATTGTTGGCTATCTGGCGAATAAACTAAAACTGTCTAGAGGCTCAAGACCTTCTCGGAATGCGGAAAAGTTTCTTCTTGAACCCCCCCCCTTCAAAAGAGAAAAACTGTTGGCACAATCGTTCTCAGGTAATGCGGTGAGAACCTGGAACTCGCTTTCTCCTTCGCTCCGTGCCATCACCTCCATCCAGATCTTCAAAGCTGACCTCAAATCTCTTTTATTCCAAAGACACTTTCAGAACTAATTCCCTCCTTCTCAGACCCTGCCAGGAAGTTCTTTAGTCATTGTAAATTTGTCACATATGTTTATATTTTTGCTTATACATCCTGTGCTTGCTGTGTTTGAAATTGTGTTCCTTTTGCCGGCGTTGTTTTGATTCTATGGCCTTGTATTGTTCGCCAGGAAGTTCTTTAGTCATTGTAAAATTTGTCATATTTATTCTTACTTTTGCTTATACAGTCTGTTCTTGCTATTTTTGTTTGTTCTATTCCTGCAACAGTTCTCTCGTGTAACGTAACTGGTTCTATTGTACAGTGCTCTGACACCTTCGGGTAAAGTCCGCGCTTTATAAAAATGCATTAAATAAAAAAAAAAAAAAAAATGGGGGAGGGGGCGCCAAAAAAGACTGTTGCACCATGTGCAACCAGTGCTAGGGCCAGCCCTGACAAGAAGTGTTAGCCCCAGCAACCCCCCCCCCCCCCAATTTCAATCTGTCACAAGCATTCTAACACACAAAGTAAATACCCCCAACTTACATTCTAACTATGACATCATGACCTTCCATTATAATTCACAGGCCAAAACAACTGCACATTGAGACCGTCCACACCCGTGCGCCGTGAGAGTGGAATTCCACATCTGTCGTGCGAGCAGCTCTATTGTCACTATTACCTTTACTACCTCATGTATTTTGGTTGCTCACAATCTTTACTCAAGTATTTTGTTTGCTCACGATTGTCACTATTACCTTTACTACCTCATGTATTTTTGGTTGCTCACAGTTTTTACTACCTCATGTATTTTGTTTGCTCACAATTGTCACTATTACCTTATGTAAGTAACCTATGTTTTTGCAATCTGTTCTTTTGTAATGTTTCTCATTATGTTTAATTTCTGTTCCTAATTGTGAAGCGCTCTGACGCCTTCGGGTAAAGTCCGCGCTATATAAAAATGCATAAATAAATAAATAAATAAAATAAAAGCTCACACTGACCGTTTCAGAAATGTAACTACGCCCGTTAGCGCTCGTGCCTTTTGATACCGATAGGGACAAGGAGAAAACGCATGTGCTTGCTGAAGGCGATGTGGATGTATCGGGAAACGGCACGGTACCCTTCCCAAAGCACAGCATGCTCCCTGGCACCGAGGCCAACCCCTGCACAGATAGATACCACACCCCTCCTTCCAACTCAGGAGCGGGCCCAGAAGCAGCTCCCTTTAGTACCGTGCAATATCACAACAGTAACACGGCATTTAATCTATCCGAAGGTCCCTTAGCCCCCACCCATCCCAACTAATGCCAATCAAAGTACACTGCTGCAGGGTAGGGAGATCACAAATACAAATTTCCAGACAGTTCATAGTGCGCTTGCGTACAATCATACGCGTGCGTACACGAGACGACAAGCAGACGGAGTACCTTCGCCAATCAGAAGGAATGTTTTCATAAATTGACCAATAGAAAAGCAGCATTCATTTACAGCCCACCAATAAGGAGGAGAATGATATTTTAAATAGTGCGGACTCCCAGTGTTTGTATGCGTTATACCCTTGAGGTTTTCCAGTTCGGTATTGAAGGTAAGTGCCGCTAAGTCGGAGCGCTAGTCATGAGGTTTTGTTAAATTTTTCTGTCTAGCGTGATTATTTTAAGTGATAGTGATACCTAGGGGCTCCTAGAAAATATTTTAATACGCCGAGTCTGGTAATTTTGTTTTAGAGCGCTCGCGTTTAAATGTGCTATAGAGCAGTTCGTCTTGATGTCTAGAGAATCGCTGGTAGTAAGGAGGTTGGGTATTGGTGACCGGGTTCCTGCAGTTATAGCAATCGGTGGATTTGATGTTGTGACTGGGTTGACCTTTGTTGAGTATTTTAGAAGTTAGCTGGGGCTAGTGAAACGTCGGTTGTAGTTATGTATAGTAGCTTAACCAAATGAGGTCAACACTGGCACTGATCAGAGACGTTGATTCGCGTCAAATTTTACAGTTTGTATAGTATCACGCATGTTTGGTGTCTTGTTACTAACCGAAGCGGAGTCTTATGGTGTTAACCTTAGTTAAACGTTTGTAAAGTGGACACCTCTATTTTCATGTTTAGCTTTGCGGTTTATGTTGTACGTGTGCATCTTGTGAGGTCGTTATAGAATTAGGAGTCCACGAAATCATGAAAGAATTGTAAGGTGTTAGAATAGGAATGTGTAAGTGGTTCTAGTTTGACAGTATGTCAGTTGCTGCTAGGATCTTACTTGTTCTAGAGGTGCACTTTGTGTAACTATTACGCTTTCTTTGAGCAAGATTTGCAGAGTGTTACTCGCATCATATCGGGGATGGGTTGTGTCTATTCATTTCAGTTTGAAGACACCAACGTAGACATTGAAACGGGTCCCTTTTGGGTCCTATATTTGTCTGTAATTGTACTGGCAAAAAACACTGATCCATCTGCTGTATAATACATTTAAACCGTTAAAGTAATCCATGCCATTGATACATTTTCTGTTTATATTTCACATTTTACTTAGTCTTGCATGCGATCAAAGTGTAGCTATTTCCAGGCTGTCTTTTCTTTTTTCTCGTGTTGTATATTACTCTGGCACAGAGCATACTTTCAATTGTCACCCCGAGGAGTTTAAAATGGACCGCAGTTGAAAGCCCTGGAGTTGAGGCCGAAGGCAGTCAAAGTTTCTCCCAATGCTGGTCTGTGGGTAAAAAAGTGTTCAGAAAGCATGATCATCCAATTCTTGGTCTCTGCTGCATGCACAGGGCAAAATTGGTCGCATATTCAAGTTACAGTTGTGATTCTGTGCAAGTGTGTACGAAGGAGGTACACAGTAGTCAAACTATTGACAGGGTGTAAAAAAAAAACTAGGTGCTTGCAGGTGAGTGGGTCCATCATTTCGGTGATGGTGAGACGAAGGAGATTCTTTCCTTAGAGGGTTCTGAAGAGGAAAGATATGTAGATGGATGAGTTGCAAAGGAAAAAGGGCACACATCTATAACATACAGTGGCCATAACCGTGATTGAGATACTCCTGACAACTTTCTCCAGGCCTCAGTAAGTCAGTCTCCATTTCAAAACGAAAACACTTTCAATCTTAATTATTTTCATAAAATGTTGTTAAACATATAACAAGCTACCAACCATTGCCCAGGGTAATAAACCTTACTGGTTTTAGATATGTCACACATCTGAATGCAAGAACAAAACTCGGAGGAAACAAAACACACTTTTTCCTCCCTTTTTTTTGTTTTCATACCACTTAAAGTCCTGGGAAACAGTGCAATTTAGTTTTTGCAATATTATGAACAGTTGGTTGTGTGCCTGCTTGTCGAAGAGATTTAAATTAAGGCATGTTGTCCTCTGACTGAAGGGAGGTTCGGTCCAAACTATGAGTGTGGGTTTGTTTACCTGCGGGCCTTATGTCAATGCTTCCTGCATGAATGCGGCAAGGTCGTCAACAAGACTGTCTTCTCCAGTTGTCTGCCGTCCGAATTCGTAAGTGCTTGCATTTCCTTGGTCTGTCAAGAGTTGAGGCTTTAGCCGATAAAAGAACACATGAGTCTGATGCATTGTGCCACTGATTGGCATAACTAGTAGTCCTGCAATCCAGTATGACACACGTTTTTAGGTGTCTCCTGCACAGAGCTTGCGCTATGCTTGTGAAATCTACTGTATTTAAAATAAATCTTAAAAGGGACTTAAGCTCTGCCCTTCTAATTTGTTTGTGTACTTGCCACTAACTACTACTTTTTAGGTTGAGTGCAGCGCACATGCCCTGCAAGGCTTCTTGTTACTGCTCTGTGTGTCTGACTCCCCACACCCCACGTATTACGTTGGCTTTTGCATATGTTTTTCAATAATGAAAGCACCCAAATGGCTAAAGGCGGGTGCGTGTCCCACCTTTTGTAATGTTCAGTCCCACAGCGTTTTGCCTGCGGGAGCAAGCAGGGGTGTGCAGGGTGGCAGCTGCATTCCTCGTGGGTCAGGTTACTATCTACTTGTTCTATTCTAACATGCAGTCGTAGGTTTAGAAGTTAGGTGGTGGTGGTGGTGACAGCTCTTTCTCTTCTCTTCGCAAGCCTCGCCCACAAACTTTTCCAGTCTCCAATGTTTTAGGAATACACACCCCCTCAAAGACTTGCCTGTATAGCATAGCGGGGAGGGAGGAAAAGCACTGCCACATCTCACGCCTGCTCTTTTAGGGATAGCTTGGGCAACCCCCCTTCACAATAAATATATTAACCAGTAGCTGCCAGTCTGCTCGCTACCCTTCTGCCAGGATTCTAATGTTAGGAGGCTGATTCCCAGCTGTGGCGAGAGCAACAGCCACTGATACCAAATTAAAAGTATGTACTATACCACGTTTTCTAATGTTGGCAACTGAGAGATGGTTGCGAGTGGCAAAGAGAAAGCAGTGCATCAGGGTTATGCACCTGGCCCCAGAACAGGTCTGTGCAGGACAGAGGCAGAGTGGTCTGCTTCCATTGCGTGAGCCTGACCATCCCAGATAGGCAGCAATATGTCAGAGCCAGACACTGTAAGGGAATACACAAAAGCTGCACCCTGACATGAGGGGTCTGGACCCGGACGGATTCCGGATGGCGGTTGCACCAGGGCATACAAACTAAAGTGTGTAGATTCCAGCAGGGGTCGGAACATTGCAAGTGTTTACTGCAGAGAAATACAGCAATTCTAGCATTAAACATGTTTCACTCCTGCTATATAGTGAATATACTTGTAGGTATGCAGAGCTGACATTGCCTTTCCATGTAAACATGCACTGCATACTTCTGTGGAGAAGTGTGGCTCAGTGGTTAGAGGCGGCAGACCCGGAAGCTGAGATCAGCCGTGGACCAGGGTTCGATTCCCCGCCTCGGCGGGTCTCGGGCTCAAAAATTCCACGGACTCGACAATTCTCGCTCCGGTGCCTACTCGACTCACGGGGTCACACTCTGCGACTCTGGGCAATAGCTTGCTTAATCTCCACTTCGGCCCCTCGCGGCGGGATGCCTGGCTTTCACCTTGTGAATACCCTGCCGGAGTATCTCTCACAGGGGAATACCAGGACGGGTTCCCTAAGCAAGCGCCTTGAGACCCCTGGGTGAAATGTGCGCTATATAAATCGAAATACATTTACATTTACATTTACATACCATTTATTTGGATTACGGCTTAAGCTTCGTATGGGGGCTCTTAGTACATTTCAGCAGTGTTTGGGATGGTGCTTGTTCTTTAAAGTGCAAGATTTTTCAAAGAGACAGTGAGCACTTTTCGTTAAAGCATGCATTTCAGTTCAAGAGGGCCGGCACTTGTCTAAAGGACTTGTTAGATTTGGGGGTCTCTAGTTGGCAGAGGTAGGTACTTTGACCAAATAGGGACCCTTGCGTCTAGTCGGGGTAAGAGGATACACTCCTAAAATAACCCCTGCTCACCCCCATGGTAGCTTGGCACGAGCAGACGGGCTTATTTCGGAGGCAGTGTGTAAAGCATTTGTGAACACATACAGTAACCCAGTGACAACACTACAGATGGACACCACACAAGTTGTAGTATAAAAATAAGTATTTTTATATAGACTAACACAAGACCACAAACGACAAATCCACAATACTGTACTTAAAATGGTAGCAATAGCTTAGTTCTCTTTAAATGCGACACTTTGAGTTTAATGTACCTTTGGATGCACAACGCTATACAACAAAAGTGTTGCAGGGAAGGTGATCCGTCGGTTCCTTACACACGAACGGTGATGCGTCGGGTCCCTACTGCTGCGTAGGGGATGCGTCGGTTCTTCGCGTGGGGAGGTGATGTGCCATCTTACTGCGCCTCCGTGGCGATGCGACCAGCAGCGCCGTGATGCAATGAAGATCCGGTGCAATGAAACCAAATGGCGTTGTCTTATTGATGCGACCACTATGCACGCACGCCAGCCGTGCGGCGACTCAATTAATCTTCTGAGCCGCGACAGGCCCTGCGACATGCTTCTCCGGTTATGCGATGGCGTCTGCTCCTACGGCAATACTTCTCCTGTGATGCGAGGCACTTTGGGTGGTGCGATGGCAGCACACTTCTCCATTGATGCGACGGCGACACTCTTCTCCGGTGATTCGACAACGGCTGCAGCGGTGACATGCTTCTTCGTCTTGAGTCGCGCTGCCAGCGACTCAGTCTCTCTGGTCCCGCTCAAGAGCAGTCACTTCAATTCCCAGCAAGGGATGGCAGGAGACCTGGGTGGTGAAGTCTTGTCCCTGAGACTTTAGCAGGAGGCAAGCTATATCTCACGCCCTTGGAGATCCCTTACAAATTGATTTTGAAAGTAGCACAAAGTCCTTTCTCCTTTCTTTGGCAGTCAGGCAATCACTGCAGGCCAATCCCCCCAAACAGCACTCCGTTTAGGGATAGTCTCCTCCTCAGTTTCTCTCGTTCCTCTCCTCAGCAAAGGTTCTTGTTTCCCAAAAGTGATGTAAAGTTATTTGATCTGGGGCCCAATATTTATACTAGCAAATCCTTTGCTGAAGGCAGAGGGTCCTGGAGCACTTTGTTGACAAGACTCCTTTCCTTTCACAGTGTGGGCCAGGGACATCAGACACCACAGAAGGTGGAGCCAGCATTGTGGAAGGCAGGCACAGCCCTATTCAGGTGCACTCCTCCCATCCATCTACATGCAGATAGCTCTAGTCAGCTGTGTACTGACTCGCTGTCTCCTGGAATCCCCTAGCCCGTCACTCAAACTCCGACAAAGGAATACACAACATAGCAGAGGCAGTATTGGAAAGTTAGGCAAGAAAATAACCTACTTTCTAAAAGTGGTATTTTCAAACCACCTTCACTAAAATATTTATTTGATCATTCTGAGTTTAGGCATTCTAAACAGTAATTTCTACCTAGTTCCCTGAGTCAGATAGGATATAAGATGTGATAATCAAACTGACCCTTTCTGGCCTATGGGGAACAGGTAGCCTTACAATAGTGAAACACAAAAATGGCTGTAATTCACTATTGGGGCGTGCGCCACACACACACCAGGACGTCCTACCTTTTACCTACAATGTACCTTGCCCATGGGCGTACCATAGGGGTGACTAATATGCAGAAAAGTGAAGGTTTAGGGACTAGCAAGTGGGTGCACTTGCCCAGTCAACATGGCAGTACCAGACTGCACACAGGCTCTGCAACGGCAGACCTGAGACACTTTTACAGGCTGCTTCTGTGGGTGGCACAACCCGTGCTGCAAGCCCACCAGCAGAATTTGATTTACAAGCCCCCGGCACACTCACTACACTGTACTAGGGTCTGACAAGTAAACCAAACCAGCCAATCATGGCATCACTAATCCGTATATCAATTTACCATAGGGAGAGCACATGCACTTTAGCACTGATCAGCAGTGGTAAAGTGTCCAGAGTCGTAAAACAGTCAACAACGGTCAGAAATACAGGCAGAAGGCAAAAAGATCAGGGATGACCCTGCAAAAAGGGCCAAGTCCAACAGGACTGTAATGCATTTTCATTCAAAAGGGCCAAAGGCCTGCAATACATTTCAATACTAGAGGGGCTGCAGTACATTTTCAGTGCAAGGGTACCTGCCCTTCTCTAGAGGACTGTAATACATTACAATGAAAAGGGGCCTACACTTCTCTAAAGGAATACATTTCAATGAAAGACTGTCTGACTTATCTAATGGCCTTCATGGACCAATGCACACTATAAGTCACATTAAGTACTCAAATACATGTCTAAATAAGTGTCCACACATATATAAAGAACCAGAGTCCATTTCAGGAATTGCTGTGGCAGAGTGTTAATTGAAAGAGAAATGCAGCTGAAGAACAAGATTGTGGGAAAGATGAGCTTAGATATACCCCGTGCCCAAAACACTGCTGTAGAAAAGTGTCCTTATGAACTGTCAACTTATGTGGATGTACAATAGTTAAGGGATGTACTCCTTCATGACGTAATCCTTGCCCTAAGGCATCACTTGGAAATACTAAGCGGTGTCAGCCCACTTGTATAAGATCTTGTTTCTGCATATCTGACATGCCATTGCACAAATAAATCCTCATGCAAACTGGACTCTGCACTGTACTCCACACATCCTGAACTTGACCCTACAACACAGAAATTAAGGGTTAAAGTCACTTTTTCCTTCCTTATCTGGTAGTTGTGCAATATACAGGGTGCCTGCCTTTAGCCACCATGCATGCTCTTTGGCATAGAGCATAGTCCCTGCTTTTGGGACACAGCTCCTGGCATGCAGCACTTCACCAGCACTAGCTTCCCCAGGCCCTGTACTCCATGTGAGATTGGTTCCATGTGTAAGAGCAGGGCCGAGGCGCAAGGCCTGAATAATGCGAAGCCTCGTGCACAAGGCTGGGCTTGTGATCTCTTCTGAAGCTCATGCATTCTTCCTCGTTTCACCGCCCTTTCTTCACTACTTTGCAGATAGAAGCAATTGTGGAAAGTTCAACAGAAATCCCTCCCACCTCCTCTAGTAACTGTGCCCCTGCTGGGAGAGTCCAAGGAAGTACTGCTGTCCACTATCAGCCCTGCAGAAAAGTTCCACTGTACGGCAGCATGTGCCATGGTAATTTTAGTAACTTTTTGGTACTGTTTTGGCTAAACTTTTTTGTGTCAAATTCTGCAGATTATGCAGCAGATGATGAATTGTGGCAATTGCGCCAAATCCATATATATGCAAAAATCACCACACTCAAAATCACATAATTCAAGTGGCCCTGACTCTAGATGGCTTCTTATGTCTTGAGTGCTCGATCTTTTACTAAGCATCTGTTGAGCAAGTTCAGTTACCAAATTAACATCTGGTTATTTTGCAGACCAGTATTCAAGCAGGATTTTCGAATTCATACCTGATGTGATGCTCTTATTAGATTGATCAAAATCCATTGTTCCAAATAATGGGTCACACATCAACCCAGTATTCCTAATTCAAGTTTTAAAGAACAGTACATAATGCAATATTTGGCAACAACCCAGCTACTTTTCTAATGCGTCATGACTTTGCTTGTGTTTTTTACCCTGTGCAGTGCCTCGGTGCCTTTTGACTAGGTTGGTGCAATACTCGCCACATAATATGTAGCTAAAGGACAGCATTTTCTCAGATTGCACATGTTGTTGAGGTTCTACTGTTTATATAAGTACACGACCGATTTGAAAGGCTGTTTATGGGGCTCTGAGCTAGTTCTGCTGTGCCAGTTTTGGCCTGGTTTCCCATTACCCATGCTATGATAGTGGTTGGATGCACTGCTGTAGTGTCCTTCAGAGGGTCAGACCATTTACCTATATGTTCTGTGGCATTAGTTAAACTTTTAAACATTTCTCACTAAATATCGACTAAAAAAACAAACTTCTACCTCTATCCAAAGAGGATGTGAGCATGAGCAATTCCCCTGGTGCATATGTGCTGCTTTGCTAAATACTTATAAGTTACCCAAGGCAAGACCTATTGGCTATGCCAATGCTTGTTCCTATTGCATACTGTTTCCTGTTCACGTTTTTTTTTCTTATCCATGTCCCAAGTTCTTGTGTGTTCGGCTTTGGTGGAACTTCATTTCAGATGCGCAAGCGTGTCGGTGCCCGTGCTTGTCCCCTTCTCTCATGACTTCTTCTCCATGCACAGCAGCTTGTTTAGCTGAAGAGATTGATTTGCCCAGAATCAGGCTGTTAAAGTCTCAGCAGGACTCTAATCTGCTTTCCCAGTCGACATCTCTGGCCATAATTCACCCTTTTGGTCTCAGATAAACAGACTTCAAACATGGAATTGTAATGTAATAGGTGAACTAAAAACCTGCCACAGTAAATAGGTTGAACAGGATTTGTATGGAAAGTTAAAATATGGAAAGTTAAAATAATCCCACTGTCACCATGTGACTTTTCTCGTAAGTGCTGCACTATAAAAGTGGTTACTTGGCCGCAAGCACTGTGGTGCATTTGTTCCGTCTCAGCTGGAGACGGAGCATGTGCTGTCTCAGACCTGCTGTGTCTAAATTTTGTAGTCTTCAGCCCCCAAAAGCTTACCATTTGCAACGCCCTCGTCTCTCATATTTTTTTCCTCCCCGTTTGTCCATTGCATGCATTTGTTAAGCCTCTTACTGTGTTCCCTCTTCCTGAGAACGGGGACAAGCACACTTTCCTCCACGATCTTTTTATGACCATTTTAGAAACTTCTTTTGGTCTTGCTTGAGGAGCCTTTCTCAGGAGCACTGTTTTCATTCACTCAAGCACCCTTTTAACAAATGTTTTATTAGCCAGTCCTGCTTTTCGTTTGCTCAGTCAGTCATTGGCTGTGTGTTGGGAAGGGGGGGGGGGGGGGGGGCAACTGGTCATGGCGGTGGCATGGTTTCACTGTGCGAGTCATGCACTGCTTATTGTATTGCACTGAGAAAAGAAACTTGAGTGCTGTATCGGCTTCTCGAGCCCCAGTCGCTCTTCACGTCCACTCTGCCACTAATTGCTAATTCTCTTAGAACCGAAGATTGGGTCTGGTTGCGCCCCTGCGACTAGTTCCTCCCACCCCCCCATTAAGAAAGCATAACTTTTCCTTAGACTATGCTACAGGTTGATAAAGCTACTGCTGTCGTTTGCTTTTTAGGTCTCGCCTGTCGATGCGCATGCGCATCGAGCAAGGCGAGAGTATTGCGAGTTATCCACTCTTTATCCACACTGCAAGGAATCGTGGCGATTCCTTGCAGTGCCCGTGACTTTTAAGGTCAATGCGCATGCGCATTAAGCTTATGCGCATGCGCATTGACCTTAAAAGTCACGGGCGCGTGCATGTCCGTCTTTGTTTACCGTGTCGCATTTCTCCTCCCCCCTCCCCTCTCTTCCCTTCGGCTTGTTTGTTGATTTGACCCGCTCCGCCCCCTCCCCTTCCCACCGTGTCGCATTTCTCCTCCCCCCGCCCCTCTCTTCCCTCCGGCTTCGTTTTTTTTTTTTTTGTTTATTTTACCCGCCGTGTCTCCGATCCTTTCGCTTGTTTATTTGAATGAGCGTTTCCCTGGCTTAGAGCGGCACCCAATTCATGGGTGCCTTACTTTAATGTATACAGATGCTTGCTCTCCTCCCTTTGTGAGTGTTTCTCTGGCTCAGGCAAGCATGCTGCTGGCTTTCACGTTCCTGTAGCTGTACCCTTTACATCCGTGTTCCTAACCTTACTGCTTCAGACTATTAAGCCACCTTCACACCACCAGCCCCCTTTAGCAGCCCACGCATGCTCCTCCGCACAGAGGTTCCAATCACAGTAACTGCATGCCACAGCTTCTTCGTAACTAACGTCCTCCTGTGCCGTGAACCTCAGAGAACGAACAAGAAAGAGGTTACTGGAGGTTCTTTCAGTGGGTACACACTCTCCCTGAAATCTCAGCTGAGGGGCACCGACAGCGAAACTGGTTAATGCAATCTAGTAGCACAATTAGGGGAGTGATGATCATTTTTATGTGTTGATACATTTTAATTATTCAATGAAAGTTTTACTGCATTTTTTTTTTTGTTGGGTAGCTTCATCATTAACAATGGCGGCGCGTGCCTTTATTCATCTTTAATAATGGCGGTAGCATGCCTTTCTTTTGTTCTGCGCGGCTCGCCCATCTCTTTATTTACTTTGCTGTCATTCAGAAGCTGTCAGTGGTGGCCGCTGTTCAACAGCCTGTTGCGTTTTTGCGGTCACAGGAAACAAAGTTCCAAAACGTTCCTGGGGCCGTAATCGAAAAATGTCATGTCAGCATTAGGAATAGGCGTGGCAGAAAGCAGCATAGCTTTTTCACACCGCCTACAATGTCTCCAGCCTTATATCTGCTTTATTCGCTACAATCAGCAAGTCATGAATATTTGTTGGGCGAAGCGACATTTAACGCTTTGCAGTGAGTTATAGTGCGTGTGCATTTACACATGGGGAAGGGGGTTGTTAAGCGCCTGCTGCACAAAACATTGCTCTAGGAGCGCTGCGCAGCAGACAATGGAAATCCGATGGAAGTAGATAAGCACTAATCACTGGTTACATTCTCAATGGCTCCCAATGCTGATAAATAATGTTTAATATTTGTTATCAGACGCCACAGTGGAGCCGCTGCAGTTCTGTGTTCATTTCCACACAGAAAGCCGGCCCTCTTCTTTCTCTCACTAGCTCGCCTCCAACCCTCATCTCCCAATGTAATTTCATGTAATTCTTTTAGTGAACGACTTTATTACAATGATGCCAAATCCACGATAAGAAGACAAGCAGGTTTATTGCAGCACAGCTAAGGCGTCCGCCCAGGTTGATCTCCAGATGCAACTGGAGATAACTGAGTGGAATATACAGTTACAGGCACTCCATTAAGAATGTAGAACGCCATGTGAAAATACACAGAGCGCACAACAACCAGGCCTCATCAGCTGTACCTCAAAACAACCAGGACTCATCACCCCTCTCTCAACAACCAGGCCTCATCACCCCTCTCTCACAACACTCACTCTCACTCACCCTCAACCCCTCAGCCTCACCCTCACCCTCAGCCTCACCCTCAGCCTCAGCCTCACCCTCAGCCTCAGCCTCACCCTCAGCCTCACCCTCACCCTCAGCCTCACCCTCACCCTCACTCACCCTCACCCTCACTCACCCTCACCCTCACTCACCCTCACTCACCCTCACTCACCCTCACTCACCCTCACCCTCACCCTCACCCTCACCCTCACTCACCCTCACCCTCACTCACCCTCACCCTCACTCACCCTCACCCTCACTCACCCTCACCCTCACCCTCACCCTCACCCTCACTCACCCTCACCCTCACTCACCCTCACCCTCACTCACCCTCACCCTCACTCACCCTCACCCTCACTCACCCTCACCCTCACTCACCCTCACTCATTCACCCTCACTCACCCTCGACCCCTCCCCCTCGACCCCTCCCCCTCGACCCCTCCCCCTCAACCCCTCACCCTCACACTCACTCACCCTCAACCCCTCACCCTCAACCCCTCACTCACCCTCAACCCCTCACCCTCAACCCCTCACTCACCCTCACCCTCACTCACCCTCACTCACCCTCAACCCCTCACCCTCAACCCCTCACTCACCCTCACTCTCACTCACCCTCACTCAGCCTCAACTACTCCCCCTCACTCACCCAAAACCCCTCACCCTCACTCACCCTCAACCCCTCACCCTCAAACCCTCACTCACCCTCAACCCCTCACCCTCACTCACCCTCAACCCCTCACCCTCACTCACTCACCCTCAACCCCTCACCCCCTCACTCACCCTCACTCTCACTCACCCTCACTCACTCACTCACCCTCAACCCCTCACCCCCTCACTCACCCTCACTCTCACTCACCCTCACTCAGCCTCAACTACTCCCCCTCACTCACCCAAAACCCCTCACCCTCACTCACCCTCACCCTCAACACCTCACTCACCCTCACCCACCCTCACCCTCACTCCCCCTCAACACCTCACCCTCAACCTCAACCCCTCCCCCTCACTCCCCCTCAACCCCTCCCCCTCACTCCCCCTCACTCCCCCTCACTCCCCCTCACTCCCCCTCACTCCCCCTCACACTCACCCTCACACAGTGCAATAGTTCTCAGACCATTTCAGTTAGAGCTTTTAGAAATGTTTATGGCTTTTTTTATTTGTAATACTTTAGCATTGGCTACAGGAAACAAAAATGCTAAACATTGACAAAAAAACCCCATAAACAATTCTAAAAGCACTAACTCTAATGGTGCGAGACCTATTGCATTTCCAATGCTTGTTTGCATTGGGGGTAGCGCAGGGACTATACTCCGCCCACACTACATCCAGCTGCCTGATCTCCTGGTATTGGCATCCTATACCTTCACTAGATTTCCATAATACCCTAGGCAATATCGCAGGCACACTGAGGCGAAACTCCAAAGGCTTTGAGTGCAGTTAAGCAAGATGGCTGGCCTCTCTGATCCCCTCGTGTAAATGCTCTCTCCGAGGTGAATGAAAAGGCAGTCTGATTTAATGTTTTCTCGAATCGCAGCTGACTGGGCACAGGCGAGGTGCAGTGGGCAGGTGACAGTTGGGCTTCTTGGGGACTGAGCAATGCTCAGCAGCAAAGACCTGGTGGCTTAAGTGTACAAGGAGCGACCTGAAGCAGTAGAAAGAGAGCTTCTGTCAGTGCTCAGCCTGCTGCAGGTGCACATGTATACGGGCAGGCAGCATCAGCCACATGGGGCACCTCCTCCTGTCACATCAATGTCTCCAATGACAGTGTATCACTAATAAGCCCCTCTGTACCAACAGCATAAAGTTCCAAAATCACCAGAAGCCACTATACCATCTGCCCCAGCTTTGAAGACCATCTGCACAACCCTTGCTTCTCGATCTACACCTACGAATTCCATACCTCCTGTTAGCAGTCACTCCCACTAGCTAACTCGACACAGCTCCACATCGCGTATGTAGCCTACAGGGGCAGTCAACAGTGCAAGCGGAAACAGGTCAAACATGACTTCTATGCAGTCCCCAAAGTGCATCTCCTGCTGCTTTTGAAAGTCCATTTCAAGCCAACTTGATGTGCCAACTTGTCTGTTTCATTTTCAGAGACCCCCTCCCCTGCTCACATAGCAGCCCGTACACAAAATGGGCATTGTAGCTCTGTTGACCGTTGGTTATGCAGAATGTTGACTGCAAAACACACGTACACCCCAATGTCAGTAACATACGTTGTTAACCCCCGAAACCCATCTATAACTCTCTGTAAACTAGACTCTCAAATGCAACCTAAAACATCAGTAGTGAACATTCATCCTGCAGCAGGAGCTTCACTCTGCAAACCCTCCACATATTTTAATGATACCCATAAGCCTAAGGCACAAAACTGTTCTGACTCCGTAGTGTACACTGAGACCTTGGGCACCACTATTGCATCATCTCTGCATGGTTTCGGTGTTCAGGTTCTGCTGCTTGTGGCATGCAGCAGAGCACAGTTGCACATGCCATATCTCGCCTATCCCTGAGGCATACAATGGTGACTCCGGGAATAGTTGTGCCATAGCTCATTGTGCAGTCTTCAGCAAAGCACAATACAGTTGCCTCCAGGTCTTACTATAACAACCGGTAAGCGAAAATGTAATCCTTGGAGGCTTGAGTTTTTAATTTAGACTTCTGCATTCCTTATTTGTGTAATACATACCGTACACACGAATCATTGTTTTGGAAACTAGACTTTTCACATATTGCGAGACGAAACTTTGATACAAATAGATTCATTTCTAAGTGATTTCTGAATTTAAGAACCATGGTGGGATCCTAAGGGGGGGGGGGGGGGGGGAGCCAGCACCTAAAGATGGCGCAACATCGAAGGTCTTGTTTGTGGCGAGAAACTTGCCACTGGCATGGCACTGAGCTGCACACTCTCTGCCCTTATTCACTTGTACACCCATCTCTCCCTTGTAGAGTAGTGCACACCCTTTACAGTTAAGGGCTCCCCATTGAATGGGAGATCACGGTCTGCCTGTGCCGATTACTCTGCATTAGCATGTATGCTCCCCATTGCATGGATGGATGCCTATCTATATTCTGTCCCTATTGTTTGCATACTCTTCCTCCTGCATATGTAGTACTTCCAATGCTTGTTTTGTTGTGTCCTATTGACGTGGCATGTTGTTGCTCCTAGCATAATAATGCACAACACAAATGCTGGGCATGCCTTTAATAACTTTTGATGGGGTATTTGTACCAATGGTGTGCTGTGCTAGGGAGAAATATGTATTTATTCTGAAGTCATTGTTTTTTTTTTTTGTCAGTCGTTGTGTATTGTCGAGCATTGGCAAAGCAAATGAGTTTTGCCCGTGGTCTTTGATTTTCAGAGCACAGACTGCTCTACAAAGTCCTTCAGTTTCAGAAGCCCTCCTGTTTTAAAGCCATAGCTATGGATTTCAATACAGACTGGTAACACTTGCTTTCGTTCCCTTGCAGCACTGTATACTTTCTATTCTAAACCACATAAATGGCTACTTTGATCTACGTGGACCAAGAAAATGGTGGCATCCGCACAAATGGAGCATCTAAAGATCGCACAAGGTTGCCATCTACATCAAGTGAGCCTTTTAAAATATTTTGTGCACGTCTTCCTTGCATCTTTTTCCTGGAAGAATGAATAAATCTGAGTCTCCACACTACACCAGGCTAAAATTAATTTTAGCAAGATGTGAGAAGGAAGATAATACTTATGATGCCACTTGGAAATGATGTGCAGCCTATTAAGAGCAATTGATGTGCTGACTGTAGTGATTTGTTGATGCACGTGTGTTTTACCTGCATGCATTCAAATGTGACCCCCTTTGATTCAAGCTGTAGGTGTTTTGGGAATTCTTCGTGGTGCTTTGAGAATTTAATAAGTTTATTTCTGCCAGATAGCATGTAGTTTCCATTATCTAATAGTGCACTTGGATGTCAATTTGCATATTAAATTACAAATGTATGATCTGCTTTTTTTTTTTTAGCAAAAGTGTTTGCCAGGTCGCAGACGTCACATCCGAAATCTCTCGGAAAAGTCTTCAACTCTGCACCAGCAGTCAGGAAGGGTCTCAGTAATGCCAAAGTTAATGTCTGCAAATCCGCGGAAGACCTACAAGCCAAGCAAACGAAGAAACCAAAGGTTCAGCAGCCTTCTGTAAAGGTATTAAAAATCCATCCAGCATACAATTTCTTTTTTTTTTTTTTTTTTTAAATAGTCCTTTTTCAGGTATACAAGAAACTGTAAAATTTGCAATCTGTGTCCCTGCGGATATCCAAACCCAGCTATTTGGTTAACCCATGCAGTCTAGTTAAATACTGAATATCACCAAAAATGGGGCCTACAAGAGGTTTTCTGATTTGGGTGACGTAAGGGAGAGCAGGTGGAGTAACATTACATCTTCATAGAAGAGCAGTGTTGTATAGCACTCACAGAAAGCTTGCATACATTTATTTTTTTAATATATTAAAAATTCCAATTGTATTGAAAAGTTAAACCAATATTAATTGCAATTTAGGTTGACATAAATATCACTGAACACCAGTCATATCCAATGTTCTTGTATTTGGGGGGGGGGGGGGGAAGCAAATGCATGTTTTGAAATGGCTATCAAAATGTTGGCTTCAGAATCTTTCTACAGATTCCTTCACACGTGTATCTACTATAGCCATCATATCTCTAATGATCTTTAATTCACTCAGAAGTCTTCTGGCAATCTTGAATCCAAAAGTTTCGACAGCATTCTTCTTGTAGGCATATCCATTGTCAACACTTCACAAGCAACGTTGTCTTAACTGGATTGTATATAGTACAGCATTGGAAGCGGAAGGTTGGGAACAGTCTTTCGATAGGACAGTGCATTAATTGCAATAGATGGAAGTGAACTATTTGGTTTGTTGAAGATGCTAAAGAGCAGTTTCTTTGAATTGTGTAAAAGGACATTCTCATATGTAGAACGTGTTGATGGATGATTTCTGATATAATAACTTTTGATATGTTAAAGATATTCATGTCCTCTTACTAAATATTTTCAATGTGTTATGAATTGCAATTTTTAATTGGTTGCCTGCTTTCCTTGTGCTAAATCAGATAGTCACATGACCTGCTAAGGTGAACCGGAGTATGCTTTTATTAAAGTATCGTAAGTATTTGTAGATTAAACATCGAACCAGATTGCTAGCGAGACATAAATTGGGTGGAGTGGGAAGACTTCCCCGAGTCCTTTGCTCATCTTGCTGTAAAATGAAGCAAATGGCTTGTCAGACTGCTTATGATCGCTAGGCCATTGCTTCACAATGGATGTATATTGTGCTGTAAATGGTCTCTTGGTTGACCTCAGGTGAGTTCCATTAACTTGCACAAACTTTAATTCTTTTCGCAGAACTCAGCCACTCCATCTAATGCAGAAGATCCTGAAATTGAGAAATTTATTCCATATAATCCACTTGGTAAGAATTTCTACAGACATGAAGTGCAATTTTTTTGTCCCCCTCTTAATCACGTTTCTGGAGTAGATCTTCAGTTTCACTCCATTTGATTAGTTAAGCGAGTAGCAACATGGAGGCTTTATGTACATTGTCAATGTGGTGTTGCATATTTCAGCTAAACTAACCCTCTGTCACCATGTGTACTTTGTCTTAGATTTTGAGTGTTTTGATGTACCTGAAGAACACCAGCTGAGTCACTTGTGTCTGGCTGGTGTATCGCTCCAGACACTGGATATTGAAAGGCTCGACAAACCTGTCAATCTTGTGCCATCGCCTTTGAAATCCTATCCATTCACATGGGAGTCAGGTTAGTATCTCTGTAGCAGGTTCCCCTGCAAGTTTTCAGATGGTCTTTAACTTGCTTTAATGTGGGAACAGCGTCATACCCACTGTCAATCAACCACCTTGTCTACTGGCCATGTGGCGGGCACTATCTGTTTCGGACCTCAACTTTGCACAGGGCTTCTGTTCACCCCCCCAGTTGAAAATCTTGTCCTATACATGTTTAATAAGCTCAATTATCTCTAGTGCTCTGTAACCCTAAAATAATACAAATCAAATGTATGGAAACCAAATGATCTACCTTTTTGTCTACAGATATCCTGCACTCGCCTTTCTTCTGTTCGCTGGATGAAGTAACTGTTGACTTGCCGCCTTTGTGGGAAGATTGAACTTTTTACAACTTGCGTTGTATAGGAACTGTTTTGCACTCCTACTTCATTCAACTCCAATTTGTATATTACTTTTAATTTGTATATTGCTTTTTAATTTAATAAAGTCTGTCACTTTTACTTGTGTACATGGAATTATTTAATTCTTTTGGGTCCTGTGAAAAGCTTGCTCTTATGTTGGACATCTGTCGCAGCATGCAAGGAAACTATTTCGGTTTCAGCTTTTTAACCTGAGGACTAATATTCACTCCCCTCCTAAAAACAACTACATATAGATTTTAGTTTTTTGCTGTGGACCAAGAGTGTCTGAAACGCTTGTTAACGCTTCTCAGAGCTCCAAAAGAAGGGAGTTCAATTGTTATAGCTCTCACTCCAAAAGCCTGTCCTTGAAGCGCACCAGAACGTGCTCTACGTATCTGAAGCATTTGCCCTGTGTAATAGGTTTTGTTATGTATTTACCATCTTTATATCGGAATACCAGTGTTTTATGGTGAGGGGAGCCCTAGAAGGGATTGTAGGTTCTAGACTTTGGGAGTTCTTCGCCATGGGAGTAGGATCCATTCAGCTTCATGTAGCACAAAGGCCTTCCCATGCAGAGGGAGACTTCTTTGTGTATAGCAGTGTTGTAAATAGCTTCCGCCCGGCCCCGGGATTCTACAATTCCACATCCTAGTTCAAACGTGTAGCTGTTAAGACGTGTCTGATACATTTCTTGAGGATGGAAATCCGGAACTAAGAATCCTATCCAATTTCCAAGTAGTCCTTTCTTTTTCAGGAAGGGGGTAAACTAATCTCCTTTTGTATAGAATTGATACCTCTTTGAGTCTCTGAGCCATGGTGTGAAAAGCCACTGTCTAGCAACATCCCAGTGTAGGTTTTTCTAATCTCATGTACAGCATCATTCAGAACCAAATAGGTTGTGATTAAATGTCATTGACCTAAATCTCATTGGGGCTGTTCAAGTTTGAAAATTTAGACTTGTAGCTGGAGATCTAGCTGCTACTTTAACAATAACCTAGCGTAAAGGCAGATTTAATTAATTTTTTATTTTTTACAAATCTATCCACGTTTTAGTTTATCATGAGCAATAAGACAATATGCCCATATACAAAGTGAGCACCACATCAATATGACTGTAAGAAATAAGCCAGAGCTACATCAGCCTAGACCATAATGTTACCACGATTTTCCTACATGTTCTTGTGTTTCTGGAGACAGCCTCTTGAAACTTACATTGGTTCTTAGTTTGGCTCGCCAGCTGCAGCCCATTGCTTTCGCCAAGGTTGAATGGGTCCATGCCATTTTTTTCTTTTCTCCAACTAAAGCAATGTATCTTTTAGCAAGTACTGTTGAAGGTAGCTGGCTTATGGACTTGTTACTGTGATGTTTTTTTTCTTTAAAGGTCGGTTTCCACTCTGTCCTGAATTGGACAATGTTTTTAAATTGACGGAGTTTAGGAAGACAAAATAATCCATTATACATATATCAATAAAAACCTGGCAATAGATGGTTCTGTTATTTAGCCTTAATTGGAAATGTAATTTCCTGACTCGTTTCTGAATATAAGGTTTGAGTGTTCTTTAACAATTTAGAACGGTTTTTCTCTTATTTGACCTCGGTTATTAATTCTAACTAAAGGAAGAATAACTTCCTACTATAGGATTTCTTTCCTACTTTTCTTATTTCAAAGTAAGGGTATTCTGGAGTTTCACCCAAGTAAAAAAAAAAACTACACAGCTCACACTTCTAAAGCCGTTCATGAAATGTTTTTTTTTTCTTTTTCAAAAATAAATGTATATGCTTTTCTGGGTCCCTCATTCGATCTAATTTACAAAGCTGATTTCTTGTTCGCAATTTAATATAGAACCGCCTTTGTGACGTTACTTCACGTTTTACTTAACGCAGAGGTCACACTTTGAGCATAAACTGATCTCACCCAATTGGTAATTAGCTGTCTGCAAATGGATCATGAACCACAATGTCCTAATGAGGAGAGAATTCAAATTTATCCGTTAGAACCTTTTGTGTATTTCACATCCAATGAGATTTCAGCCAGCTATCCCAGAACAGACCCCCAACTCTCTGTAGGACTACTGGGGGCAGCAACAGCCTCCCTATATTTATGAGGCCGAGCATGCAACTAACAAACTCCATATGATTTGGTCCTACAAATTTAAATATACCTGCTTACTTTCTGCTTTCAAGCCGTGTACATTTCTCTACCCGAAGCCTTGTCTTGACTCTGCACATAAATAGTGAGTCCGCATCCTAATACTAGAACAACACAGAGGCCATGATGCACTCAGTACCACTAGTTACCCAAAGTAGCACTTGTAAGGCATCACCAGGGTCACTAACACTCTGATCTTGAACATTGTTTGCTCTGAACTGGCACATGTCTAGTCGTTGTTGTTGCCAGCCTGGTATTCTGTGGTGGGTTGGAGTGTCTCTGGTCAGTTCTTAAACGTACATGTTAAATCCTACAAATACACACCTGGCCAAAAAGCAAATCCTGGTTACGGGTACTTGTTAGTAAAGCAATTGACTATGTAGTTTTTAACACTTATTTTGACTAACTCTTAATACTGAATCCAGTGCTATTACTACTCTCTTGCAAAGCAGTTAAAATACAACCGTTTACACCACAAATACTTTGAGGGTTACAGAAATTATAAAGGCTGTCGGACACCTGAGAGCCATAGCGCAAGAAGGCTGCACAGCCCCCCTCCCCCCCCCCCCCCATGTCCACCTCCCTGCCTGTGGCGGTTTAATAATGACACTTGTACAGTGCACGGCTACCTCCAGCAAACTGCAGTGGGAGGAAAAAAGAACTACAGGAGGCTGAAAAATCAGGGTTTCAGTGCTTTCGTAAATGCCAGTTCTGACTCTAACATACAAAAATGGACAGGCCTAGAATCCCAAAGTGACGCAGTTCTCACAGAGAAAGCTCGAACACCTATCCTAGCCTTGGAGAAACTGGGAATCCTGAGCGGTTTCTGGTGATTAGATCTCAGAAACCTATCATGGCGATGGTTCTGGAGTCTGTTTCAAGTAGCCTGGGCCCTGACCTCTGGTGGCTCTGTAGGCGATAGAAAGTGCCTTATTCTCTATCCTCCTTTTGACCTGCAGCCAGTGGAGGCTCTGCCGGTGGGGGAGTGGGTGTTTGGGGGTGATATGTGGTGGCAGAACAGTACATTCCTAATAAGTCTGGCTGCAGCATTTTGAATAATTTGCAGCCTTAGGATCAGATAAGCTGGTAGTCCAATAGTCTATTGGAGTAGTATAGCTGGGACAATGCCCAATGCATGGACCACTCTTCTGCAATCCATAAGCAGGATATGAGCGATCTCCACATGGCTCCCAGCTTCTAAAAGCATGACTAGGAGATTTTACAAATCTGGGCCTTGCAAGAGGTTCTTGACAAATTTGAACCTCTGATTCCTAGCTGAGTCTACTGGGATCGGCATGGGGTTTAGTTCTGGCCACCAGAGCTCGAATAGCGAAGGAGACAATTGATTGAAAAACAATACCTCTGTTTTATAGGTATTTAATTTCAAGGAGATATCAGTCATCCACGCCGAGATGTTGTTCAGGCACTGCTTAAAGTTGGCGAAAGCAGCCTCAGTCTTTTCTAAAAGACCACCAGCTGAGTTTTTTCTGCGTTGGATACAACTTTCACTCCCAATTGCTCAAATAAATCTACGGGGGGGGGGGGTTAGATAATAAATATAGGGCTCAAAGCTGAGCCATGGGAGACCCCACACAAGGGGTCTGTGAGGACACGTGGGGGTGGAGAAATGCCTGCTGGGACCAGTACTCCCAAAAATATGTGAAACTAGGCCAGCGTGGTTCCAGTCACTCGCGTGCTTAAGTCTCTCCAGAAGAATCTGATAAGACTGTATCAAACACTGGAGAGATCCAACAGCAGAAGCATTGCAGAGCTGCCCTGGTCTAATGCTTCTCGTACAGTTTCCACAACTTCCAAAAGAGCTGTCTCCATGTTTTAACTCTATCTAATACCATATTGGGAGTCATGGAGATAGTTGTTAGATTACAAAAAATTGGATAGTTTCTGGACGTCGTCTCAAGAATTTTGGCAGGTGCTGGTGAAAGGCCTAAAATTCTTGATCTCCTGGATCTGCGTGTGGTTTCTTAAGAATAGGCAGTACATGTCGGGTACCCCACAAGACTCACCTGGGCTTGTGAAGTAAATTCTGCAGCGACGACATGAACCACCGCCCCTGGTCCCAACAAGCCCCTGCGGGGAGTAACCGCCGACAAGAATAAGATGGATCCAGGGATGGGGGCCAAATAAGCAAGAGGAGCGGCCCTTGGTGGTAGGGAAGCGGGGTAGGGTCTTGGCATAGCTGCGGGAACAAGAAAGACCCAATTAGGACTTGGTACTACGCCTGCGCCACAACACCCCACGAAACACATGCAGAAAGGAGCGCCTATCTCTGGTACTCACCAAAACACGCTGTCCGTGTTGACCCAAGGAAGAGGTCAGCGACTTAGCGTCCAGGAGCCTTGATGCCTTGGTAAGGAAAACTAAAGGAGGTGCTCCTGCGCAACCACCACCAAAGAACCAATACAAACAAGAAGGCGCTTCTGCGCGAAAGGGTGCTATTAACAGGAACTCCAGGGTAAGCGCTATAGCGCGGCCCAATGCATGTTTGTGAAATACAATAACACGACAGTGCTCCCATGCTTCATGCGTGAAGAAAACTAGCAGTAGCGCTCCTGCGCAACTGCCAAAACGAAAGAGTAAGCAAAGTAAAGAATGTCACCGCGCTCCTGCGCTTCCTGATGGAACAGGCAGCAGCGCTCCTGCGCCACGGCCAAACGAGAGTACAAAGTAAGGGAATGCAGCAGCGGACACTGGCAGCTGCCACTGAAGACTTTTAGTCTTTGTTCGAACAAAGAAACCAACCCAGCACTCACGGCGCTCCGCATAACGGTGCAAACAGCGCACCTGCACGGCTGTCAATGAAATAAACGCGGCATGAAGTCGTGTGAGGCACAGGAAGCGTTACCGTGACTTGAAGAGCAGCTGACCTTCCAGGAGGCTTGAGGAGCAGAAGACCGGTCCTCTGACGTTTGCTGGGCTCTGTACGGCTGCTGGGCTCTGTGCAATCTTTAGAATCAGAAGCACCGATCCAGCGGTGCTTCATGCATTTTAAGCGTGTTCCCCCGGAAGTGCTTGGTGAGGTGGAGGACTAGACCGGGACACCACTTCCGGCCGGAAGTGAGTATCCCAATGCCTGCATGTGACCTGTGGCGCCCGGAACTGCGGAAAGCCGCCACACGACAGTACCCCCCCCCCCTCCAAACAGAACCCCCACCCGGGAGTCAGAAAGGAAGCAGGGCGCGGGCTCAGCTCAGATGGAAAGCACGGACCAGAACAGGGGCATGACTAACATGGGACCGAGGTTCCCAGGACTGTTCCTCAGGACCGTAACCCTTCCAGTCTATCAGGTAGAACAACCGCCCCCTGGTACGACGAGAACCCAGAATGGCGCTGACCTCATACTCCACATGGTCCTCCACTACCACCAGAGAAGGAGGAGAGGGGATGGACCGCACGCAGAAGAGAGACATGGAAGACCGGGTGCATCTTCATATGAGCCGGGAGCGACAGTCTCATGGCCACGGGGTTGATCACCTTCTCAATGGCAAAAGGACCCACAAGGCAGCAGTTTCTTGGAGTAAAAGGCCACCGGGTGTAGCCGTCAGGTGTTGGCATCCCTCTGTGATAGCACGCCTCCCAAGGCTTCCTTTGAGGCGTCTGCCTCTACCACAAAAGGCTGATCGGCGTCTGGATGTATAAGCACCGGGGCTGTGGTGAACTGTCTCTTAAGTTCCTGGAACGCTCTGTCTGCTTTCTGGTCCCAACAAAAGCGCTGTCCTTTGCGCAACAAGCGAGATAGGTGCCACCATTCCGGAGAATCCAGAGATAAACTGCGATAGTAATTGGCAAACCCCAAGAACCGCTGCACCCCTTTCACGGAGTTCGGAGTGGGCCAAAGAAGGATGGCCTCTACTTTCTTGTTCATCTGTATTCCTGCTGGGGTGATGTCCCAGGAACTCCACGGAGGTAACGTGGAAAACTCTTTTCTCCAGTTTTACGTATAGCCGGTGTGTTCCCAGTTGTCGTAGAACTGAACGCACGTGCTGTACGTGTTCGGTGATGGTCTGTGAGAAAATCAGGATATCGTCTATGTACACAATACAGAAGACGTCGAGGAACACCCTCAATACCTCATCGATGAAGAACTGGAATGCTGCAGGGGCGTTGCAGAGTCTGAAAGGCATGACCTGGTACTCGACAGGCCGAATTTGGTCCGGAAGGCGGTATTCCATGCATCACCCTTCCGGACCCTGACCAGATGTTAGGCACCCCGCAGATCCAGTTTGGTATAAACGGAGGCGTTCTTGACTTCCTCCAGGAGGTTGGAGATGAGCGGCAGCGGGTATCGTTTTTTGACCGTAATGGTGTTCATCGCCCTGAAGTCGATGCAAGTCCTCAGGTCCCCTTCCTTCTTCGACACGAAGAAAAGGGGAGATGACACCAGGGACCTGGAATGGCGGATGAACCCATTGTCCAAGTACTCGTCTAGATAGGAACGTAGGTGGACGTTCTCCTTTTCGGTAAGCTAATAGATCCTGCTACAGGGCAACGTAGAGCCGGGTATGAGATCGATCTGACAATCGAAGGAACGATGCGGTGGTAGGCTCCCTTTTTATCGAACACTTCTGCCAGATCCCGATAGACCTCGGGTACTTCGGCTTGGGTTACCATTCCCATGCCTTGTACCAGTAACGATTCAGCTTGTATGGAACAAGATACCATGCAGGTTGTCGTCCTTGTAGCAGGTGCTACAGCAATGTTCGGAATCCAGACAGAACCAGAGAAACAGTCAACTCGGGGATTGTGGTTTACCAGCCATGGTAGGCCCAGAATGACCTTGAACTGTGGTGCGTCTGACGTCAAAGCTGATGGATTCGGCATGGTTGTTCGTGAAGCACATGGTCATGGCTTTGGTCTGATGCCTGAGACTGGATGTCTGGTCCGTACCATCAACTGCCTTTACCATTTCTGGTTGTTTTTTAGGCACCATGCTCATCCCCAGGGTTTGTGAATAGACTGTCAATGAAATTGCCGGTGGCTCCGGAATCCAGCATAGTGATTACCACCCAAGCGGCGCCTGTTTGGTTCCGCAAGGTCACTTCCATGCCTATGTGGTGGTTGCCATCGAAGACTGCAGGGATCGCTGTAGTGCAGGAAGAAAAACCCAGAGGACGGACCCCTGTGTCTACTGGGTTGTCTCGTTTCCCGGCTTGTTTCCTTTGTCGATGGGCAAGGCGTAGGGCTGTTTGTTCTGTGTGCGGCTTGGTTTCACCGGGCACTCCCTGACGAAGTGACGCTCTTACTGCAATAGAGGCACTGGTTCTGCTGCCTCCTTCTTTCTCTCTCTTGGCTGGTTAGGGCCCCTCTGATTCCACCAATCTGCATTGGTTCCGGGGTGTCGCTTGGCAGGGATGCTTCCTCTTTACCTTTGTCGGAGGCCTTCTCCGCAAAAGGGAGGAAACGGTTGTCGCTGTTTTTCCCTTTTTTGGTTTTCCTCTCTTGTAACCGGAAGTTCATCTTGACCACCATGTCGATGAACGGCCCTATCATGTCTGGAGAGTCGGGGTGTTAGGCAATAAGGCCCTTCAGGTCATCCCGCAACCCTCTGTAAAACAGACACCTTTTTGTTTTCCGGCCAATGCGCATCGATGACTAGGCGGCTGAAGGTCGTGATATAGTGGAGAAGGTCATTGTTTCCTTGCTTCAATTCGAGCAGCTGGTTGTCTGCGGCTTGTACAAACGTGTGGCGGGCGAACATCCGTCGCATGGTCTCTTTGAATGTTGGCAAGTGGTTTAGCATCGGGTCATCGTTTTCTACCAGCGAGATGGACCACTGCGCGGCGTCCCCGCCCATGTATGACAGTATGAATGCCACCTTTGACGCATCGTCAGGGAAGGCAGATGTTCTGGCCATGAAATGCAGATGGCATTGGTGGATAAAGACTCCATACTTGGTGCTGTTGCCATAGAAGCGTTCGGGTGGAGCCAGTTGCACCGGGTGAGGCGTGATGACTTGGATGGCCGTGTCCTGACCGGTGGCAGAGGAGGACCCCCCCAAGGTGAATGTAGGTGGTCGAAGCAACCCGTCTTGTCTGGCTCTGGGACTAGGAGTGGTTCCCCAAGGGTTGGCGATACCAGCTGCCACTTGGCCCTGTAGGGCGGTCATTTCCTGGCGTAAACTGAGGTTCTCTGCTTGCATGGCGGCCAGCAAGGCAGCTATGTCCTGCAGGGTAACCTCCGGTTCTCCCATGTCGTCTGGGCAGAATGAAACCACGTGGGCTTCTGATTCTGTCAGGTACCCCACAAGACTCACCTGGGCTTGTGAAGTAAATTCTGCAGAGACGACACAAACCCCCGCCCCTGGTCCCAACAAACCCCCGCCCCTGGTCCCAACAAACCCCCGCCCCTGGTCCCAACAAACCCCCGCCCCTGGTCCCAACAAACCCCCGCCCCTGGTCCCAACAAACCCCCGCCCCTGGTCCCAACAAACCCCCGCCCCTGGTCCCAACAAACCCCCGCCCCTGGTCCCAACAAACCCCCGCCCCTGGTCCCAACAAACCCCCGCCCCTGGTCCCAACAAACCCCCGCGGGGAGTAACACCCGACAAGAATAAGATGGATCCAGGGATGGGGGCCAAATAAGCAAGAGCAGCGGCCCTTGGTGGTAGGGAAGTGGGGTAGGGTCTTGGCACAGCTGCGGGAACAAGAAAGACCCAATTAGGACTTGGTACTACGCCTGCGCCACAACACCCCACAAAACACATGCAGAAAGGAGCCCCTATCTCTAGTACTCGCCAAAACACGCTGTCCGTGTTGACCCAAGGAAGAGGTCAGCGACTTAGCGTCCAGGAGCCTTGATGCCTTGGTAAGGAAAACAAAAGGAGATGCTCCTGCGCAAGAACCACCAAAGAACCAAAACAAACAAGGCGCTTTTGCGTGAAAGGGTGCTATTGAAAGGAACTCCAGGGTAAGCGCTATAGCGCGGCCCAATGCATGTTTGTGAAATACAATAACACGACAGTGCTCCCACACTTCATGCGTGAAGAGAACTAGCAGTAGCGCGCCTGCGCAACTGCCAAAACGAAAGAGTAAGCAAAGAATGTCACCGTGCTCCTGCGCTTCCTGATGGAACAGGCAGCAGCGCTCCTGCGCCACGGCCAAACGAGAGTACAAAGTAAGGGAATGCAGCAGTGGACACTCGCAGCTGCCACTGAAGACTTTTAGTCTTTGTTCGAACAAAGAAACCAACACGGCGCTCCACCTAACGGTGCAAACAGCAGCGCACCTGCGCGGCTGTGTCAATGAAACCAACACGGCATGAAGGCATTTTAAGCGTGTTCCCCCGGAAGTGCTTGGTGAGGTGGAGGACTAGACCGGGACACCACTTCCGGCCGGAAGCGAGTATCCCGATGCCTGCATGTGTCCTGTGGCGCCCGGAACTGTGGAAAGCCGCCACACACATAGGGTAATTTTCAGGTGGGGGGATAGATGCCTGTTGGCAGGATTTCCAAATTGGGTTCAGCTGTGAATTGAACCATGGGGCAAGCAATCTAAAGAACTGAGGTCACCAGGAGAACCTGATTTACAATTGTACAGTTCTATCGGAGGTGCTTCCGGACAAAATGGGTGAAAATCAGACCAGATGCCAAGAGGGTCCGGGGTGGAATTCAGCCTGTCTGACCCTGTAGGAGAGTAGGGTCTGCTTCCTATGGTCACCCCACTTTTTACTGTGATTCTTTGGTTTTTCGACATTAGTGTGGGCCTGCTAATCAGACCCACGGCCCAGCTGTTATCTCTAAATTGATACCATGTACTTTAGGTACATACCTGATTGGGTATTTGGTCACCTTTGTGAGCTCCTGTATGGTGTACCATAGGTACCCAGGGCATAGGTGCATCCAAGGCCTACCAGGGGCTGCAGCATGTATTATGCCACCCCTGGCTGGCCATCCAAATTGACACCACAGGCTGATCACTCAGCTTGTGTAGGATGGTGGTAATCACCCCTTACTAAAATATAGTGTCTATATCTACATTCTACATTCGCCGCCACTGGGAACCTGTGCATTAAACGAGCTGTTTGCCCTGAACTCCCTCTGGTGTGAGTTCTTCTTTCCGAGGGACTTCACCGTCCCGTATCCTGCGCCTGCCAACGACTTAGTACAGATGGCCCCGCTACACCCAAGTGTCCAGAAGCGAAGTTGGGCATCACGCTGCTTGCAGCACTCATTTTATCGAGGGATCGATAGCTTCGGTGACCGCCAGATTACACAAGGCACCATTGGGGAGACATTGGTATTGTACCTACTTGGGAGCACAGTCCGCATTGACTGCCTCTGCCCAGCGGATCAACTGTGTGCTTTCTCTGGCTGTAGCGGTACGAGGGACCAAGAAAAAACGGCCGTGGACATTCTCCGGTTTCATGGATGCGCGCCTACCACCACCTACCTGTTTCCAGCACGAACCTACCGTTCAACTCACTCCTCCACGCCACCCACCCGGAATGACCGCTACAGTGCACTCTGGGACTTGTGGTTCCTTATTCCACATGAACTGCAAAGGGTGTGCCGACTGCTTCAGGGGGAGGAGACTTACGTGCTGGGTGGTATTTCACGCAGGAAGGAGTTATTTGGGGGAGGACATGCCACAGTGAATGGGCGCTGAAGAAGGCTAAATGAGCCGAAATGCATTCGCCGCCACTGGGAACCTGTGCATTAAACAAGCTGTTTGCCCTGAACTCCCTCTGAGTTCTTCTTTCCGAGGGACTTCACCGTTTATATATATATATATATATATATATATATATATATATATATATATATATATATACATACACCCACCTATAAGTCACTCCTATGGTAGGCCTTGACAATCCTGGAGGCAGTGCTTGGTTTATGTGAGAGGGTGCTCTAGCATGAGCTGAGCCTTTCTGAAGCTTTCGGAACCATGTCCTTATAGCTGTTCTATGATATAGGCTTACCATATACTCTTAAGTGCATTATAATCCTCGTGGTTAATACTAACTTTGGTTTGGCGTTATCAAAACATGTCGTGTAAGGTGTCAAACACTTTGGAATACTACCACCCTACCCCCCCGCCAGTTCTGGCGGCAGGGGTAGCATTCCCCCCTTCTAGAGGGAGAAGACCTGTAGTTACTGCTTTACCCGGTTAAAGTTAAACAGCCTCAGCATCACAAAATGGATGCTGCTGCCACAGACACGAGTCTGAACTCCTGCAGCTGGACGAAACTCCAGCAAGGGATACTTGGTCAATAGGCCTCCTGTTGAGGGAGGTGCTAGCACCTCCCCAGACAGCCGGTAGTGTATTGGGGCAGGGTGGGCTGAATGGACAGATGCTTTTCTAGACACTGCCTGGGGCACACAGGGTGCTCCATGCATAGCCCGGTTCAAACCAGTTGCTGGGGCACTCCAGCCCCGCTCTGGTGTGAAACTGGACAAAGAGAAAGGGGTGTAACCACCCCCTTATCAGGGTCCACCAATAGGAGGGACCTAGCAGGTAATCCAGCCCCTAGAATTAGTATAAAGATAGGAGCTGTAGAGACGTTAGATTATCCTGGACTGAAACTCTGAAACGGAACTCTTGGAACTTCGATGTTCTATACAGACTAGAAGGCTGAAGACATCTCCCTTGTGGTCAAGGAGTCACCACCCTGTGCAAACTGGCACCTCCAGTAACTTGCCGGTTTGCTTTGTCGATGCTCCTGCCGGAACCCGAAGACTCAGCGACTCTGGAACTGGACTTCCAGACTTCTATGACTCCTACCCACAGCAAAGCTGAGACCCGTGGCGGACACAAGAGACGTGGGACTGGACACCCTGCACTTTGCTAACAGTGCAACTACCGGACACCCTTGCAGGTGTGCATTGGGGTTTGAGAAGCCCCAGACCCAAACTCCATTTGCACCGAAGCTTAGCCCTCCACACTCCACGAGTGCCGCGTAGGGCTTGCCTTTGCATTTCAGCTCGACTCGTCTTCCCGGTTGCTAGCCTATTGGCTAGTAAGCCCTCCGAAGACTTTCTTTTGAAACTACACTGCCTTCCTTTTTGCTCCAGCTTCCCTGCAGAGAAGCTCCCCAGACCTTGCTGGTCTGAACTGAAGCCCATCTTCCCTTCCTGCTTGGATTGCGTTTGCCAAGGCTTGTTGGGTCCAATCCGGATACGGACACAGCAGTAAACTAGATCCTTCGTGGGACAGCTCGTAACCAGCTCCTGATTGTCGTCGACGCCTCCTGGTCCTTGTGGCTGCAGAGACCAGCTTCACCTCTTCATCTGATTGCATCTCGACATTGCCTGGTTCCTTCCTGGTCACTAACTCACTCTGTCCCCTCTGCTTTCAGGTTCTTCACATCCTGGAATCACCTGGACACTTTTCGACTGCAGCACTTCTTTGCAGCTCTCCATAGGAAACTGTGACGAAACCAGACACAAAAAGACACCTATGCACCTGGCTGCCCTGGGTGAGGTAACTTGAGTACTCCGGTGCTCCCATGGGTGTTGACTCTCGAAGTGTCCTCGTTTTAAAAGGGTTTTACCGTAGTCATCCGGAAATGTCCTTAATCTACTACTTTGTAACTTTTACGTTCCAATTATAACTCTATGGTAACTCGCAACTGTGTTCCTACACTGCACGTGTCGCCTGTGGGTCTCCTACTTCCTAACCTTTGGTTCTGTAGTGTAGCCCCAGTGATTCCATAGGCCTATTCACTATTCCTGATGTGGTCCTTATACCACTTACTTAGTATATAGTTCGTGAGGCCCCCTTAGGGCATAATTGTATTTGTGCAACTTATAGTATGCTTAATGAGTAACTTGTAACATATCTCGAACTCTGACCTCGTTAAGAGTGCAGAGGGGTTGTTCGTAATAAATACATATATATTTGATATATACCTTGTGTGGTGACCTTTTATTTGGTATTCAAGGGATTATATATGGTAAAACAGCTGGCTTCACATGCTCTCTTAAGTTTTAGCCTAAGACTGCTGGTCCATGCTACCACAAGCATAGCTTGTCTATAAGGTTGACTTTACAACCACCATCAAGTAAGTATCAATTAGACTGGTGCAAGGTGCCCACTAGAATAGTGGACATCATGCCAGGCTAACTTCTCACAGGCCCAGTTTATGGGAACGAGGAATAGGAATTTGTTGTTCCCTGGAAGAAGACTGATAAGTCCTCAGAGGCTGACCGATGGGGCCATGGTACTGTCCAGAGCCTTTGGTTTAATAAAACCTTGAACGATCTTGAAGAGGACTTTGGTTGAATTATCAGAAGACTTAATTAGATTAGCAAAGTAGTCCCGAATGGTGTTGCATTTCAGCCTGTGATTTTTTTCTCCAAACTGCTCTGTATGAGCATTTGGCCGCCGGATTGTGAGATTTACGCCAAGCATGTTCCAGCTTATTACATAAGCTTTTCTCCACTCGTAGTTCCATAGTAAACCAGGGGGCAGAGGGTGTGTTCTCGGCAGATTTAGCTGTTCTAAGAGGGGCCACTCTTTCTACGGCAGAGGTGAACTAACCGTTGAAAGTAGATACATCACTGCTTGGGTCGCCTGTCGGCAGAGGGGGGGAGCATTTTGTAACTGGTCCCAAAGTATCTGGGGAGACCTTACTCCAGTTTCTCCTTTCCTCGTATGTTGGCCTGGCGCTACAGCCTGAAGATTTGCCAGGCAAACTAAAAGGCTATCCGATCAGACCAGGTTAGAGGTATCTGGGTCTCTACTTTCAGGTTGGGGTCATTCGTAAAGATGAGATCCAACATATGGCCAGCAATATGGGTGGGGGCCAGATTTGAATCCTTCAGCGTGTCTGCCAGCTGAGGGCCTTGGCACAGTTGCCATTGTACATGTGGACACTAAAATTGCCAAGGACTTTGAAATAATACATAGGCTCTCCCTCTATGCTCACTCCTCAATGAGCTATTGCACTCTGCCCTCCTAGTATTCTCTTCCTTTACCTCTTACTGTCTACTTCAATTTACGATACAGTGGAAGCATTGTGAGATGAGATGTTTGTTACTTATTGGTGGAAAGACATTATCTAATGGGTTAGGGCTGCCAGTGTGTATTTTTTTTTGGCGGGAAAGTTACTCGTGTTCTTCTAGTCTAGTGCATTTCACTGGCAACCACCAAACCCGTATTTACCAACCTACTGATTATAATGTTGCAGTGCATAATCCACGCCTGTTTCGTTTTCACAAGCGGTGATTACTAGCCCTACCAACATTCCTGAACATACTACTCATGCTGGCTAACTTCCTCACATGGAATGTCAGAGGGTTGGGGGGAACCCCCCTGCAAGCTCTGACATATTTGACCTACCTAGACAGGGACAATATTCACATTGCTATGTCACGGGAAACTCACATGGGCTCGGACACATGCCAATTTTGCTACAGATGGGTAGTGCAGACACGTTCTGACTTTCTGACACTTTCTGACACTGCTGATATGGCCTTAACCAAGCTTAATGTCTCAATTAAGCAAGCTATTGACATTATAGCCCCATTAAAAAAGCACAAACAATACCCAGTGTCTAAACAAGACAGCTGGTATACCCATGAATTGAGGGTAGCTAAGCAAAACTGCAGACGGGCTGAGAAAGCTTGGAGGAAAGGGAAGACCGAGAGCAGTAGAGTAGCTTTCTTAGATACTCAATCCAAGTACTACAAAAATATCAAGCAAGCCAGGAAGCAACATTTAACACAGCAGATTGCACAAGCCGGCAACTGCTCTAAGGAGCTTTTTAACATTTTGCAGAATTTTATTAAGCCGACTGCTTGTGATAGCTCTGAGGACTTTTCACAAGACCTATGTGATGAAGTCTCGAGATATTTTGAGGATAAAATAAAGAACATCTACGAAAAAATAGTGGCAGCCAATGATGCTATAAAAATCTCCAACATAGACCATCCCTATCCCCAAATATCGGTGTCTGATAATAAACCCACCCTTTCATCTTTTCCTCCGATTACCAACACAGAGCTCCTTTCCTTCTGCAGCCACATTAAATCTGGGTCGCCTAATGACCTTATTCCAACTAAAATGGTCGGCCCCATGATTCCCATTCTGGGCCCGCACATGCTGGATGTGATTAACATCTCCCTAACTAAAGGCCAGGTCCCTGCAGATTGGAAAAGGGCGGTGGTGAACCCGATCAGGAAAAAGGCATCCTCTCCTTGGACAGACCTCTCCAATCTACGACCTATCTCCCTCCTGCCTCACCTGGGTAAGGTTACAGAGAGACATGTGAACACCTATCTTTCTCAACATCTGGAAGCGACGGAAGGCCTGGACTACTCACAATCTGGTTTCAGGCCTAACCACAGCACAGAATCAGCCCTTCAAACAGTGACCAACATCAGAATGGCACTGGATGAGGGCAGTTCCCTGATTCTGGTGCTGCTGGACCTTTCCGCCGCTTTCGATACGGTGTCTCACACTGTGCTCCTCGACCGCCTAGGTGAGGTCTGCGTGGAGGGAGGAGCTCTGACTTGGTTGAGGAGCTTTCTGACTGGTCGTGTCCAAGAAGTTAGGCTGGGCTCCCACAAATCCATGCTAAGGGAGCTCAATAAGGGTGTGCCACAAGGCTCATGCCTCAGCCCTCCACTTTTCAATGTGTATGTGGCACCCCTAGCCAACTTAGCTAGATCTTTCGGGTTCACCCCGGTGTCGTACGCTGACGACACCCAACTCCTTTTCCCTTTTAAAACTCACACATCTGCAATAAAAAGATCTTTTGCAGATGGTATGAGAGCCATTGCAGACTGGATGTCAACTAACTGTCTGCAGTGCAATGTGGGGAAAACGGAGGTCATGTGTTTTGGACAAGCGGCAACATATTGGTCATCTGACTGGTGGCCCGTGGAGCTTGGCCCTGTCCCCACCCCCAAGAGTTCTGTTAGGAACCTGGGAGTGCTCTTTGATCAGCAACTTACTTTCAAGGGACATGTCAATCAGGTTGCTGGTACCTGCTTCCGGGCTGTCGGGATGTTGAGACGAGTCTTCCCCTATATTCCAGACCATCATAGAAAAACGCTCGTGCAGGCTCTGGTCATCAGCAGGGTGGATTACTGCAATGGGCTGCTCCTCGGAGCTAACGAGGAGCAGCTCAGTAAATTGCAAGTAATCCAAAACACAGCAGCAAGGATTGTCCTGAATGTTCCAGCTAGGACTCCTTCCAGTCCCCTGCTGAAGAGACTCCACTGGCTTCCAGTGAGGAAGCGAGTCCAATTTAAGACTCTATGCACGATTCACAAGAGCATGATAGGGGAGGGCCCGAAGTACATGATTAAGATCTTTCAGCCCTACATCCCGGGGTGTTTTTTGCGCTCCAGTCATCAGCAGCTCCTGCAGATACCAAGAGTAAGAAAAACCAGACAAGGTGGCCGTGCATTAGCCTATGCCGGCCCAACACTCTGGCATTCCTTGCCCCCAGAACTCAGATCAATCTCCAGTCATCTGTGTTTCCGGAAGAATTTAAAGACGTACCTGTATCCCGATAAATAAATTACTACTCAGTTTCTGCACTCTTTATTAGTCATGCTCTCGTAACTAGCACAATCTCGTGGTACAGCAATAGCGCAGAGATACCCCTTCGGGAGTCTAGTCTGGCGCTTTATAAGAATATAAAATAAATAAATAAACATGGGGCACCGCTACCATTCTCTGTATAACCTCTTCATGTTGCAGGTGGCTCCCTTAATGACCCTCATGATTGCTATACTCTAATGTGCCTAACAAAAATGAATGTGTCCTGATGTAATGCAGCAGATGCTATGTAAAGCGCTCTGATACCCGTATCGGGTCCAGTTCGTGCTATGTAAAATAATAAAAAGTGGGGAAGGCTGGCTTCAGAATCCATAACCCTAGTGAATTGCTATGACTCAATATGGATGATGCAAATTTCTTTGACAAATGATGACTTGTCATGGAATTGTGCTCCACACACCCCATCTATGGAGGGAACATCAGCACTTTACTTAATCCAGCTGTGGATAATTCCACTCCCAGGCTCGCCACTACACAATCCCCATATTCAGGACGACATGATAGAACACCAGCTTTTGGACACTACATCCTTACTCAGAAAAAAATAGAAGCATCATCCAGAAGGTTTGTCACTGGACCTCCTATTGGCCAAACGCAATGCTAAATGCAGATGGCCCCCATTAACTTAAGGAATGGTTGCAGGAACTTATCTATTGTAAAGACTAGATGTCCCCCTTATGCCGAACTGCTGCCCTAGAGTTTGACCTGGGGACATATGGGACCCTCTTCAGATATACCTGATGTGGAATCCCTCCGACTTGACTGGAGAGTTTGACCCTTGGTCAGTGCCAGCAGTTGCCCCCTTGAGGGTGCTGCTGTTAGCCGTTTTATGCTTGGAGTGTGTGCGCTACATGTGAGAGGGAGGCCTGATTGCATGGTCGACTGCCAGTTCCCTGCCCAAGGATTATGCTATGAAATGACTGGTGATATGGATAGGAAGATTTTGCTTAACCCTGCTTGACCCATGGCAATGTATGACCCATATACCGGCTCAGGTGTGGATGGGAAATTCTACTATAACAAAAAACTGGACCTATGAAATGCTATAGTGTTTATTTCTTGTGATCAGTGCACATTTGTCTTAGTTTATTGTTAAACAATGAATGTCGTAACTGGAAAGACATGTAAAATGCCAATTTAAAAAAATGCTACAAAGGGCAGTAAGTGGTTACCGTCTCGAGTGTTTGAACAACATCTCATGGAGATACATTTCCAGAGTTCCTGGTCACCTTCTGTTGGTTTGGGGAGCTTGATATCAGTGTGCCTCTTCACAATTGGAGAAAAAGGTATGTTGTTGGTGACGGTGCTTTTGTGCAAGTGGAATTGCCAAAGTGTGCAATAACGAACTTCCTCATAGAAGCCAAAGGAATAATCATTCAGCATGAACAGTCAAAGCAACTATAAATCCAATCCACTATCGCAAATGATTGTGCTTTTCTCCAAGTGCTCTCGTAGTTCATTGATGTGTATGTATTGTGGGCCATTGTTGATTGAAAAGTGAATGTCTTGATCAGAGGCTAAACGTTCTTTATACAAAAAAGTTGAAAGTTTGAAACAAACTGATGTAGTATGGCCTATATGGGGAGGAAAATGTCTCTTGTTTTATTGGAATGTAAACTTCTCCTGCATGTAACTATGCCTCAAGTGCTCAACTGGAAGTGAAACTGGTATCCTGACTTTTTTGGCTCTGGTATCGCCCTAATGTTGCATGTGTATGGAAGCCCTCATCTGTCCCTCACAATGCTAGTCCTTCCTAACCTTCAAGTATGAACTAAGTGTGCCCCCATAGAATTCAGTGGAATACTATGCATACCCTGTGTATCACATTGAGAATGGTGGCAGTTTCGTTTTTATTTGACTTTATAGTGTGAAACTAACCCCCCCCCCCCCCATCACCCCCACCACCACCACCACCATGTCAGTGTGGTCTACTGACATCACTCATATAAAGTTCTGCTATAAAATCCTGTTCCTGGTAAGTGAGATTCCAGGAAGTGAGTTAAGTGTGGTGGTCCTTTATTCCTAATAATGATTCAGTGGGGGATCCTCTGGTTCCAGTAATGATTAAGTGTGGTCCACCGAAGTCAAAAGGTGAAGTACCACTTTCCGAGACAGTGGAACTGAAGGATAACCAGGGGAAAAATGCTGACCTCTTGTGTAAGTCTCTAGTAAGTTCCGATGCTCGTTTAACATGTAGACCGCTAGTTAAAAGAGAACATGTCATCATAAATATCTAGGCACTTTATAACTTCTGTCAAATATTTCCTGAATTGTAATATTTTGATAACCACCTGTAAGCAAAGAATCCAGCTTCCCAATTAATAAAGTTGTTTTTGTCTCAAATAACTGTATTAGAACTAATTTCTTATCTAGACTAGTTTATCATAATTTGCTTTTAATGACCATTCACCCAAGTTCATAGACTCAAAAACCAATATAGCACAAAGACTTCCATACATTACAGTTTACAAGGGTTTGTAATTTTCGACATAACATTTGTTGAGATTTCCCTACACCAGCAGTTAGTTCACCCTGAAGAAATCTTGGGAAGAAATAGTCTGATAATATGGGTATGCCAATGTTCCGAGTTGTGGTGGAGACAACGAGGAATGCTGAAAACTTGCTGCAAAGTGGATTGGTATGTGACACATTGTAATTCGAAAGGGTGTTGCGTTTGGGTGATCTGAAAGAAACAGGTTAGTATTAGATTCCTTACCTTAGAATATCCCCAGGCGTCAGTCTGGATCCGGAAACTTTTGCGTAGCAGTACCCCTGCGCGTCGGTAGGCGTCGTCTGCAGGCGTCCCCTGCGGCTCGGCGTCGTGCGCCGTGATGACGTCGCTGGAGTATATAGACGCCGCCTCCGCGCGCTGACGTCAGTTCTTCTTTTTTCCGCGCCAGTTAGCGCAGATCCGAAGAGCAGTACTCCGGTCTTTTGACCAAGTTTATTGTTAACTACTTAATCTTCTACGGTGCCGGTAGGATGCCCGGTTTCAAGGGTTGCGACGAGTGCGACCGCCTGATGTCGGTCACCGACCACCATCGACTCTGCCTCCGGTGTCTGGGCGCGGACCACGACGTGGAGTCCTGCGTCGACTGTCGGGCCTTGACTGGTAAAGCTAGGCGGGAGCGGTCCCGCAAGCTTCTCGAGCTCCGTGTGTCGGCCCCGCGTCGAGAGCGGTCCCGGTCCAGTCGGAGGTCGAGGGAGCGGTCGAAGGAATGATCGCGGAGCCGCCATGAGCGCTCCGGGAGTCGCCACCATTCCTCCGGTTCGTCAGGTAAGCGTAAGAAGTCGGGGCGTCGTCATCGTACCCCCGACGCCCGCGTGATGCGGCCGGGGGCTCGGGTGGCCCCACCCCCGCGGCGGTTGCCGACGCCGTCTGCCCCATACCTGTCGGTCCCTGGGGAAGGCGCGTCGCGTGAGGAGATCGAGGCCTTCCTCATCGCTATGAGGGCGAGGTCTCCTCCGGCGGGGCCTACGGCGCCTGCGGGCCCGTCGGTCCCGTCTGGGGGCCCGAGCGGTTCGGGTGCTCCTGCCTCGACGCCGCCGGTGGCTCCGGCCTCGGCGCCGCTGGGCCCCTCAGGTTCGTCGCAGGCTGGTCTACCGGCCTCTCCGGCGTCGGTTCCTTTGGGCCAACCCGTGGTACCGCCTCCGCGCGGTGCAGCGACTCTGCCGTCGGTTCCGGCCGGCGTCGGGTCCCCGACGCCACGCGGCGCCACCCCCATTCCCCCTCTGACTCCTGACGCGGAGTCGGACCGGCGTCGTCCGACGCCGGATCCGGCGCCGATGGGGCCCATTGACCCAGAGGTCTATATCGTCGATCCAGAATACGGCGATGAGGACGAGTATGGAGAGGGTTGGGAGGGGTCTGAGGACCCTTTATCCCGTGCCTGCCAGTATGATGTGGACTGGGTAGGTGATCTGGGTGATGCTAGTGGTCTGGACGAGTCGCCCAACCCTGGGTTTGTCTCCCCGACCCCTGTGGCGTCTGAGGCAGGTGCTGCCTATTCGGTGGTCCTGATGAGGGCTGCCAAGGCCCTGAGCCTTGAGCTCCCTGTCGCGAAGGTCAAGCCGAACATTCTGACCGAAGTGTTTAAACCGCAGTCATGCCCCCAGGAGCCTCTGCTGCCGTTTAATGAGGCCCTGACGGATGTCCTTTTGGGCACCTGGTCCAGGCCCGCTTCCGGTGCACCGGTTGACCGGAACGTTGCCAGGCGTCACCGTCCGTGCTCGGACGACCCTGCCTTCCTATCCACCCATCCCTCCCCGGAGAGTCTGGTGATCCAGGCCTCCACTTCGCAGTCCGCGTTCCCGTCGGCTCCGCCCGATCGGGAATCAAAGCGGTATGACCAATTTGGTAAAAAGGTATTTTCCTCTTTGAGTGCTGGACTGCGGTCTTGTAATACCGCGTGCCTCTTGGGCCGCTACACCCACTCCCTGTGGGATACGGTCGAGGAGTGTTTGCCGCAATGCCCCCAGGAAGTGCGGGACAAGCTCACCCGGGCCTTCGTTGAAGGTCGGGATGCGGCGCGGTACTCGATCCGTTGTGGTCTGGACACGACCGACTCGCTGGGACGGGCTATGTCCACGACGGTGGCGATTCGTCGCCATGCTTGGCTGAGATCTGCCAACTTCTCGCCAGACGTCCAAAATACACTCATGGACATGCCATTTGATGGCAGTCGCCTGTTTGGTGACAAAGCGGACCACGCGCTGGAGCGCTTCAAGGACTCCAGGGTCACGGTCAAGTCCTTGGGTCTTTCGACCCAGCGCCAGCAGACGGGTTTGTTTCGCCCCTTTCGTGGCCAAGGGAGGGGCGGTCCCACACGTGCTGCCAGCCACGCGCCGCAGAACGCTCCCCAGCGCGGTGGCGGCCGTGGTTTCCGCCGTGGTGGCGGTAGAGGCCAGCGGCGAGGTCAGTCCACGCCTCCCCCCGCTGCTGCATCCAAGCCTTCCTAGTCCGAGCTTTCGGGCTCACGTGACGCCAGTGGGTGGCAGGGTTCGCCATCACCACTCCCGCTGGCGCGCGATAACATCGGACAGGTGGGTGCTGCAGCTCGTTCGAAGGGGCTACGCCCTCCCCTTCGAGTCCACTCCTCCAGCCATGCCACCGCAGAACCACCGTGTGTCGGGGGACCACTTGACACTTCTGCAGGAGGAAGTTACGGCCCTCTTGGCCAAGGGGGCCATCGAGCGCGTTCCTGGGCCAGAAGTAGGGTGTGGTTGCTACTCCCACTACTTTCTGGTGCCCAAGAAGGACAAAGGAGGCCTGCGTCCTATCTTGGACCTACGGAACGTCAACGGCTTCCTCCGGAAGGAGAAGTTCAAGATGTTGACTTTGGCTCAGGTCTTGGCTGCTCTAGACCCACAAGACTGGATGGTAGCGTTGGACTTGCAGGATGCGTATTTTCACATCCCCGTCCTGCCGGCCCACCGGCGTTACCTGCGGTTCACGGTAGGCCACGAGCACTTTCAGTTTATCGTGCTCCCCTTCGGCCTTACCAGCGCCCCACGGGTGTTCACGAAAGTGATGGCGGTGGTCGCAGCTCATCTGCGCCGGTTAGGGGTTTCAGTCTTCCCCTACCTCGACGACTGGTTGTTGAAGGCGGGCTCGCCCCAGACAGTCGTCCACCACCTTCAGATGACGGCAGACCTCCTGCACGAGCTGGGGTTTTTCATCAATGTGCCGAAATCACACCTGTGTCCCTCTCAAAAGCTCCTTTTCATCGGAGCGGTTCTCGACTCGGCGCAGTTTCGGGTTTATCCCCCGGAACGGCGGGTCCGGGATATTCAGGCTCTGATTCCCATCTTTCAGCCGTTATCCCGGGTTTCGGTCAGGTTGACGCTGCGGCTTCTGGGGCTGATGGCCTCCTGCATCCTACTGGTGCATCACGCCAGGTGGCGGATGAGGGCTCTGCAGTGGGACCTGAAGTTTCAGTGGGCCCAGCATCAGGGCAACCTATCCGACCATGTCCTGATCTCGGAGGGCACTGCGAGACAGTTGCAGTGGTGGCTTACGGACCGCGATTGGGTCAGAGGCAGATCCCTCTCCCTTCCCCAACCGGAGCACGTGGTTGTGACGGACGCGTCCCTCCAGGGCTGGGGTGGCCACTTGGGAGAGGCGGAGATCAGAGGCATCTGGTCTCCGGCGGAGTCCCGGCTCCATATCAACCTGTTGGAGCTGCGGGCGATTCGCCTAGCACTGAAGGCATTCCTCCCCTTTGTCAACGGGAGTGTAGTGCAGGTGTTCACGGACAACACCACCGCCATGTGGTACTGCAACAAACAGGGCGGTGTGGGGTCGTGGACCCTTTGCCAGGAGGCTCTGCGTCTCTGGCAATGGCTGGAACGTCAGGGCGTGACTCTGACGGTTCAACACCTGGCAGGTTCTCTGAACGCCAGGGCGGACGAACTCAGCCGTCGGTGCTCGGTGGATCACGAATGGCGTCTGAACTCGGACGTGGCGAGAGGCCTCTTTCAGCAATGGGGAGAGCCTTGGTTAGATCTATTCGCCACAGAAGAGAACGCGCAATGTCATCAGTTCTGCGCGTTGGAGTTTCCAAGACGGCACTCGCTCGGCGACGCCTTTCGGCGCGAGTGGAGTTGCGGTCTGTTGTACGCCTATACCACTTCTGCCCAGAGTGCTGAAGAAGATCAGGCGCGACCGGGCCCAAGTTATCCTTGTGGCTCCGGACTGGGCTCGAAGGTACTGGTATCCCGAGCTACTCAGCATGACAGTCGGTCCCTCGATCCGCCTGCCCCTTCAGGAGGACCTTCTGTCGCAGCAGCAGGGGACGGTCCTCCACCCGAACCTGTCCAGTCTCCACCTCCATGCTTGGAGATTGAGCGGCGGCAGTTGAGGCCATTTGACTTGCCTCCTGAAGTCTGTGATGTAATTCTGGCAGCCAGGCGTCCCTCCACGAAGTCGGTATACGCCTGCCGGTGGAACAGATTTGTGGCATGGTGCACAGCAAAGGCTGTGGATCCCCTTTCTGCCCCTCTGTCTGAGGTTCTCCTCTTCCTCCTTTCCCTTGCCCAGCAGGGCTCTGCTCTGGGCACTATCAAGGGCTATCTTTCTGCCCTTTCCGCCTTCTTGAGGCTACCTGATCAGCCATCTTTATTCAAGTCCCCTATTGTGTTAAGATTCTTGAAGGGCATCACGCACATGTATACTCCAACTCCGTTCGTGATGCCTCAGTGGGACTTGAACCTGGTCTTGACTTTCCTGATGTGCGCTCCCTTTGAGCCCCTTCAATCCTGTCCTCTCCGTCTTCTCACTTTAAAGACGGCCTTCCTGGTGGCCATCACCTCTGCCAGGAGAGTGAGTGAGCTCCAGGCTCTTTCTGTTAAACCTCCTTTCTTGTCTGTTCATCCTGATAAGGTGGTCCTTCGGACTAGACCTTCTTTCCTGCCCAAGGTAGTCTCTGCTTTTCACATTGGGCAGTCTATCACCTTGCCCTCCTTCTTCCCGCCTCCGCATCCTTCAAAGGATGAAGAGCGGCTCCATCGTCTGGACCCAAAACGTGCGCTTTCGTTTTACATGGATCGCACACGCCAGTTCCGGGTGGATGACCAACTGTTTGTTGGCTACGTGGGTGAGAAGAAGGGAAGGGCGGTGCAGAAACGAACCATCTCTCGGTGGGTCGTCCTGTGCATCAAAGCATGCTACTCTTTGGCTCGGAAGGAGCCTCCTGTTGGGCTGAGGGCCCATTCCACTCGGGCCACGGCGGCTACTACTGCCCTGGGCCGGGGAGTCCCTTTGCAGGACATTTGCCAGGCGGCCACGTGGGCCTCGCTGCACACCTTTGCGAGGCACTACTGCCTGGACAGTCAAGTCCGGAGGGATGGCTTCTTTGGCCGTTCGGTCCTCCAGGACTTTCTGGTGTAGGTTTGTATTGGTTCGCAGACCCACCACCGGGGTTGGTATTGCTGGGGTATCTATTCTAAGGTAAGGAATCTAATACTAACCTGTTTCTTTCAGATGAACAAGTTACTTACCTTCGGTAACTATATATCTGTAAGAAACAGTAGTTAGTATTAGATTCCTTACCGCCCCACCCATCCTCCCCGTTCTGCGAACTGATACCTAGGGTTAAGGACATCCCTTTCAGGGCCCTAGTTTCAAATGGCACCAGTGTTAGTTCTCACATGGCTCTGCGTGTTCTGGCGCGGAAAAGCTGTGTGCAAAGAACTGACGTCAGCGCGCGGAGGCGGCGTCTATATACTCCAGCGACGTCATCACGGCGCACGACGCCTACGACGCGGAGCCGCAGGGGACGCCTGCAGACGACGCCTACTGACGCGCAGGGGTACTGCTACGCAAAAGTTTCCGGATCCAGACTGACGCCTGGGGATATTCTAAGGTAAGGAATCTAATACTAACTACTGTTTCTTACAGATATATCGTTACCGAAGGTAAGTAACTTGTTCATCAGTACGCCTGGCCTCTTCTGTCCTTTTTGCAATGTTTGACTTTTGCAAGGCTCTTGTTACCTTGACACCTTTAAGTGAAACCTTGCCTCCAGACCTTGACAACACAGAAGTCTCTTCAGTTTTCACATGTAAATCATGACCCTGTGTGTGCATATATGGCGATTCACATATTGGCACATAAAGATGGTGGTGCTGGTGTATGTAGGTAAATGTTTGTTAGTACAATGGTGTTGCAAAGTAAGTTTCGCCCATCTAATCCCCTTGGATTTTTTTTTGTTGCTTTGACTAACCAGTAGTATCACTGAGTGAGCATCGCTAGCATCACTACCAGACTCACTGTAAATGGACAGCAGACTATTGTCCACCAGTGTATGCTTTTTAAGGTAAGAGACTCTGGTTTGTTACACAGGAGCACACGTGTTTGGTCTGCACATGTAAGATTAGACTTGCGCAGCTGCTAACTGTTGCTAAAAATTGTTTTATTCATTTTTTCATCTGAATGTATTTTGGATTAACTGTTATGACTGATATGTACCCTTATAAATCTTGCACAATAAGAAAATAACTTTTTGACAAAAAAGATCCCCTGTGTTGCTTTTCTCTTTTCCATAACTGTATGGTATCATCACTCTGTTTTAGAGGTATAATAAATCAAAACTGCTACCAGATACCAATTGAATTGGGTCGAATTTTCAAGTGACAATCAAATTCGTTTTCTGAAAATTGTTTTAAAATAAATCCCCTTGCCGACAATTTTCTAATTTACGTTATCTGCCCAAGCCCGCAAGGGTTTATTGGGTCACCCACCCCTTTTTTCAAAGCTAACTGTTGTAGCCTGTAGTAGAACCACCCTCCAAGGATTATGATCGATCGCAGGTAAGTCTTATAATGTGAGTAGGGATTCATAATGTAGGTAGGTCTGTGGTGCGTAATGTAATTACACTATTAGTTAAATCTGTGCTAAGCACACGTTTGTGTTACTTAAGCCTTCAGGGCCTAGTGAGGCATCAGTCTAGGGGTAGACGTGCATCTCAAGTGTAGATTGACAGTCCCTCACATCCACACTTCTTATCGAACTTAAATAATTATCATATTTCTCTGGCTCTGCTTGAAATATTATTCTAATCCTTTACTACTCCCTACTAGGCCAAGTTAATCTGCTGTCCTTCAATAGGCTTAAAGACATCCCCACAAAACAGAGCCTTTAACAGTGCTTGAACCAGTCACTGGAAAAGGAAGGGGTGGGGAGGAAAATCTGCATCTGTTAAGTAGCTTGTCACACTGCACCTGGGCTGGCAAAGCAGGGACTTATATTAACAAAGGAGGTGAGCCAGACCTTTGGACCACACATAGCAGGGGCTTGTCTTTGAATTTTGGTTAGATGGGATCAGTCAGCTGGGGCTCTCATGGAAGCTCTTTTCACAGACTACTTTACGTTTCCCTGTTGGAATGTCCCACATTGCTGTTCAGGAGCATTTTGAACTTGGGTGGAATGATGATGTGGCACCCTAGGTTTGGCGAGGGGGTGCCTGGCTTCTAGAAATGCCCACCCACACTTAAACCCCCTAGCACAAGGCAGATGCAGATGAGAAGACTCAGGACCGCAAGTGAAGTGAAAACGATGAAAGCATGTCCAGCTTGAAGGTGAAGCTACCTGATGCCACTGCAAGGGTGGGCTGAAGTATGTTTACCTCAGCTAACTCCCAGGGCTAGAATGGCCTCTACAAAGCCAGTGGTGCTGGCTCCCTTATGCACCCTGAGGAAAAGTTGGGAGAATAGACCGGCTGGAGAATCCTAGTGAGTACTCCTGAGACTTCTGTGGACTGGCACTCCCCCAACCGTCCGCCCCCCCTCTTAGGATCATTGCTCCGGTCTCTGCTGACACTGGTACTCTACAAGATGACCAAAGGCATGTAGATGAGGCGTTTGGCAGGGAGGGTGTGCTTCTGTAGTAGGGGATCTCTGTGTATAGTCATAATCTAGTGAATAGTCCCGCCCATGTGCGTGGACCCCGGAGCAATCAAAAATAATCTCTTATAGTGTCAAAAAAATGCAGAAAGCATAGACCCTTAAGAGAGAATTTAAAGACAGATAATGCAGCCTAAAAAGGCTACACTGTCCAGTACTTCAACTAGAAATTCCACCACAAAATCCACAAAACAGCAAAAGCCTGTACAGATTTCCCTTGCTTTAACAGCAAACTCCCTCAGGAATGATAGAGAGAAGAACCTGGACAGACAAGCCCCATAGGCTGTCATTATGTGGCTCAAAACAGGATACTGTGCCTTTAAGAGAATCTTCCAGAACCTTTTCCCAGTATCCCAGAATGCATAGCAGGTCCAACTGACTTCAGTTCTTTTTTCCGGCTCCTGCAAGCAGGACCCTGGAGCATTGAGCTCTCCCTTTTCAAGGGTTTTGTTGGTGTTTTTTCACTAAATTCGATTTTATGTACTTTTAAAGTACTTTGGTGACTTTCTTCTTGGTTTCCTGCACCCTTTTGTTGTCCATAATGCCTGCATTATTTGACAAATGCCCGGAGTGCTCCAGGAAGAAGGCCAAGTCATATCCCCATGAGGTGTGTATCCTCTGCCTTCCCTCTTCCCACATCCCAGAGGAGTGTGTGATCTGTAGAGGCTTCTCTGGCAGGACCCTGAAGGACAGGAGGAAGATTAGACTTCAGGGCCTGGAAGAAAGAAGACTGAAGGCTCAAGGTGGGTCTGGAAGGTCTTCTACTGCCCATGCTGAGGCCTCTGGGGGGCTCCCCAGGGGCAGGAAGTCCAGCAAACATCCACGGTCTCCGTCTGGGTTGGTTGCTCTGACCACGACGTCGAGAGGAAGGTCCACGGCCAGTTCTCGGTCTCCCCAGGGCTCTGGGTCGAGAAAACGTCGCCCGTCGACGGCGAGGGACTTACACAGGCCGCCATCGAACCCGGTGTCGATTTCTTCGGCGTCGAGTGGACGGCATCGGAGGACCCGGCGTCGGCGCTCGCCGTCGAGGCGACACCGCCGTCGAAGGCGAGGACCTCGTCGAGGGGATCGTCGTCGAGACCGCCGTCGAAGAGGGCGCGGTCGCCGTCGAGGCAGAAGAGGTCTCCGGCGCAGAAGAAGTCGACGTCGAGGCGATCGAGGTCGACGTCGAGGCGATCGAAGAGGTCGTCGTCGAGGTCGCCGTCGAGGCGTCAGCGCCCGTCGTCGAGGTTTAGAGGATCGTCCATCTGGTCGGGGTCGACGTCGAGGCATAGAAGCCGGTCGACGCCGAGGCGTGTGAAACGGTCGACGCTGAAGGGCCCCTCGACGTCGAGGGGACCACGTTCGATGTCTGAACACCGGTCTTCGACGTCAGGGGGTCGTAAGGACAGGCCGAAGACTGTGGGGGGCTCCCCTCAGTCAGGACGGGATGGTGGCTCGCCGGGAACGGCGTACTCAGAGGTGTATACCCCTAAGAAGACTATTACACCTCCTCCTCCTTTGCCTAGAGGTCCTCCTCCGAGGGCTCCGACTCCTCCTCCATTGCCTCCTCTACCTGCTCTTCCTTCCGGACCGCAGGCCCCGGTGCCGGGTGCTCCTCCTCCGGTTCCACCGAGATCGGTGTCGATGCCCAGACTTCTGACACCTCCGAAGAAGACTCCTAAGTCGAAGGTTCCTCCTAAGCCCAAGACGTCCGACCCGGGGAAGCCGGCGGAGCGTCCCAGACCCAGGAGATCGAGGTCACGCTCAGGGAGGAGAGATAGATCTAGGAGTGGACACGGATCCTCCTCGAGATCCAGACATCGCCACAGGAGGCATAGGTCCAGGTCCCGTTCGGCCTCTGGGACCCGTTCGTATTCACCTACATTGTCGGATTCACCGGAGACGAGGGTGTCTCCGATAGATGACATTGGCACGTTCCAGGAGGTTCTCCTGAGAGGGGCTGCGAAGTTGGGGATCAAGGTGACGGCCCCTACGCCCACGACTTCTGTGATCTTCGAGACTTTGCACACGAAGCACCTGTCTCGTCCCCTACTGCCTTTGGTGCCAGGACTGGTCGAGCCTGCTGAACAGCTCTTCCTTACGCCGGCGGTGGTGAAAGCCGCTCCCTCCAGGCTTGTCAAGAAGTATAGGGCTCCACAGTCGGACCCGGCCTTCTTACGGAAGGACCCAGTACCTGATTCGGTGATTGTGATGGCGGCTCGGAAATTACATGCTACCTCCCTGTCCTCCACTGTGCCTCCGGATAAGGGGAGCCGCTGGATTGACTCTGCTGGACGGAAGGCTTGTGGGACGTCTTCCACGACGATGAAGGCCTCCAGCGACTCGGCGTTGTTGGGGCGGTACGACCGTGCGCTGTGGGACTCCATGGAAGTGTGCGGATCTTGTCCCGCGTGACAGGAGAGAGGACTTCATGGAGATCGTCCAGGAAGGGATGCTGGTTTCGAACCAGGCCATCAGCGCCGCGGCGGATATCTCCCTGTTGGCCGCGCATGGATACTGCCATGGTATCAGAGACGCCATGCTTGGCTCCGGCTGACGTCGCTCAAGCCTGAAGCACAACAACGAGTGGCAAATCTGCCGTTTTCCGGCGATACCCTCTTCGGGAAACACGCAGATGACGAAATGGCCAGGATGAAGGCCGAGGCTGAAACCCTGACGGCTGTGGGCTTGGAGAAGCCCAAAGAAAAGAAACCCTACCGCCAGTTCCAACGACGGTTCGGGTCGCAGGGTAAAGGAAGGGGACAGTCTTCTGGGCAACAGCAGCAGCAGCAGCAGCAACAGCAGCAATACAGAAGGCCCTTCCAGAAACGTCAGAGGGGTAGAGGTGGACAGCAGTCCTCTACCGCGAACAAGGGCCCGGCTGGGTCTCGACCCTGAGCGGTTACTTCCCCTTTGTCCGTTACCGTCTCCGGTGGGGGGAAGCGTTCCATTTTTTCTGGGAGAAAAATTACTCAGGACAAGTGGGTGCTGAATATTGTTTGCAATGGATACAGTCTTCGGTTCACCAGCCCGCCTCCATCGATTCCCCCGGTCAGCTCGCAGTATCAGCTGCGCGAGCTCCAGGCGGAGGCCGATATCCTGTTAAGGAAAAGGGCGATAGAGGACGTACCTCTGTCTCAAAGAGGAAGAGGCCTGTACTCCCGGTTCTTTCTGGTCCGCAAGAAGGACAAGAACGAGTTCAGGCCCATTCTGGACTTGCGACAGGCAAACAAGTGGATTCGCAGAGAAAAGTTTTGCATGCTGTCGTTACATCAGATTTATCCTCAACTGCAACAGGGGGACTGGCTTTGCGCCATAGACCTACAGGATGCATACTTCCATGTGCCCATTGCACACAAACACAGGAAGTTCCTGCGGTTTCAATTCGGCACCAATCACTATCAGTACACGGTACTTCCGTTCGGGCTGAAGTGTGCGCCCCGGACGTTCTCGAAGTGCATGGCAGTGGTAGCGGCACACCTGCGGAAGAACAAGGTTTTTGTCTACCCATACCTGGACGACTGGTTGATCAAGGCCTCCTCCTTCTCGGAAGCTCAAGCGCACTTCCAGAAGACGTGCGTTCTCTTGAACAAGCTGGGGTTGCACATCAACATGTCCAAGTCTGTCCCGACTCCGGTCCAGTGCATCCAGTACTTGGGAGCCTCCATCGATACACTGTCGGCAAGCGTGTCTCCTTCGGAAGAGAGACGTTTATCACTCCTTCGGAAGGCTCAGGCTCTCCTGTCCGCTCCATCCACGACAGTGAGGACGGTGTCTTCTCTGCTGGGATCGATGGCCTCTTGCATCTTCCTGAAGCCACATGCACGGCTGCATATGAGACCGCTGCAAGAGTGCGTGGAAGATCAGTGGGACCAGAGGAGGGGTTCTTGGGACGACAAGATACGACTGTCTCTGCATGCTCTTCAGTCCCTGAAGTGGTGGTGTTCAGCGGAGAATCTCCTCAGAGGGGTTCCCTTCCACAAGGACATTCCCACTCAGACTATCGTGATGGATGCTTCTCTCCTGGGATGGGGAGCGTACTCCGGAGACCTGCAGATTCAAGGGACGTGGTCCCCGTCGGAGTCCACGTACCACATCAATTTCCTGGAACTCAGGGCTGTTCACTTGGCGCTGAAGGCCATTCAACCGTCCTTCCGGACCAACTCTCTGCTTGTACAGACGGACAATACGACCACGATGTATTACCTCAACAAGCAGGGGGGCTCGAGATCACGCACTCTGTCTCAGGAGGCGCAGGCGATCTGGTATTGGCTGCTGGCTCGAGGACTCTATAACGGCCACTCATCTGCCAGGTGTGCAGAATGTTCAGGCAGACGAGCTGAGCAGACTGATTCAGGAAAACCACGAATGGGTCATAAACGACGAAGTACTAGGAGAAGTCTTCGCAAGGTGGGGAACTCCAGACGTGGATCTGTTCGCCACCGCTGAAAACAGCAAATGCCGAGACTTCGCCTCCAGGTATTACCAGCCGGGGACGCTGGGGAACGCGTTATGGATCAACTGGTCAAACAGCTTTCTGTACGCTTTTCCACCCATTCCCCTGATTCCAGCAGTTCTCATCAAGCTCTCCCAATCCAGGGCGAAGATGATTCTGATTGCCCCGGAATGGCCCAGACAGTGGTGGTTCACGGACCTGCTTCACCGGTCTCTCCTTCCTCACATGAAGCTGCCGTGCAGGCCGGACCTTCTCACGAAGTTCGGGGGGCGGATGGTACACCCCAACCTCTCGTCTTTGAGTTTGGCGGCATGGCTCCTGAAATAGTGCAATATGGCCATTTGAATCTCCCAGAGGATTGTATGGACATACTGAAGGAGGCTAAGCGACCTTCCACTAGGACTTCTTATGCTTACAAGTGGAAGAGGTTTTGCATCTGGTGCAAATCTAAGAACTATGACCCTACGACATGTAAGGAAGATGTCATCCTTCCAGATCTGCTACATCTGGCCCAGTCTGGCCTTAATGTCCATTCCATTAAGGTTCATCTGGCTGCTTTGACTGCCTACAGGAAATGCCCTTCACAGACTTCCTTCTTCCAGATCCCTGTGATCAAGGATTTTCTAGAAGGCTTGAAGAAAGTATTCCCTCCTGTCAGGCTTCCTTCGCCTTCATGGGACTTGAATGTGGTGCTGTCCAGGTTGATGAAGGAGCCTTTTGAACCTATTCATAAGGCTTCGTTGCAGCACCTGTCCTGGAAGGCGGCGTTCCTCGTGGCCATTACATCGGCCCGCAGGGTGAGTGAAATTCAGGCGTTGTGTTGCCAAGAACCTTATACTGTATTTCATGCTGCTAAGGTTGTTATGCGTACTCACCCTAAGTTTCTTCCCAAGGTTGTTTCTGATTTTCATATCAACCAGACTATAACTTTGCCTACGTTCTTTCAGAATCCTTCGTCTCCAGCGGAAAGGTCTTTGCATTTCCTGGATGTTAGGAGGGTGCTGAAATTTTATCTGGATAAATCCAGTGCTATTCGTAGGTCAGACCAATTGTTCATCAATTATGGATCTGTCAGGATGGGTCTTGCGACCTCTAAGCAGTCTATCTCTAGGTGGAGTGTGTCCTGCATACAGCTGTGTTACCAAAAAGCTAATAAGACCTTAGGAGGTAAGCCTAAGGCTCATTCAACCAGGGGCAAGGCTGCCACGACAGCATTGCTCCGTAATGTTCCGATTGCAGAAATCTGCAAGGCGGCCACTTGGAAGTCGGTTCATACCTTTGCTAAGCATTACTGCCTGGACTCTGATGCCAGGGCAGACGCTCAGGTTGGGCAGGCTTCGCTGCGAAATCTGTTCGCACAGTAGTGGCGTTAATTCTCTTTTCTCCACCGCCGCTTTGGTGTGGGGATGGGCTTGCCATTCTATTCACTAGATTATGACTATACACAGAAATCCCCTACTACAGAAGGAGTAGTTTCTGTCCTGTAACTCCAGTTCTGTAGTAGGGGTATCTCTGTTATAGTCATAAGCGCCCTCCCTCCTCCCCGGTGGAGAGAGAGAGACATATTCCTTTATGGAATGCTACAGGTCTGGCGTGTTACGCCTTCAAAAAGAACTGAAGTCAGTTGGACCTGCTATGCATTCTGGGATACTGGGAAAAGGTTCTGGAAGATTCTCTTAAAGGCACAGTATCCTGTTTTGAGCCACATAATGACAGCCTATGGGGCTTGTCTGTCCAGGTTCTTCTCTCTATCATTCCTGAGGGAGTTTGCTGTTTGAGCAAGGGAAATCTGTACAGGCTTTTGCTGTTTTGTGGATTTCGTGGTGGAATTTCTAGTTGAAGTACTGGACAGTGTAGCCTTTTTAGGCTGCATTATCTGTCTTTAAATTCTCTTTTAAGTGTCTATGCTTTTCTGCATTTTTTGACACTATAAGAGATTATTTTTGATTGCTCCGGGGTCCACGCACATGGGCGGGACTATTCACTAGATTATGACTATACACAGAGATCCCCTACTACAGAAGCACACCCTCCCTGCCAAACGCCTCATCTACATGGCTTTGGTCATCTTGTAGAGTACCAGTGTCAGCAGAGACCGGAGCAATGATCCTAAGAGGGGGGGCGGACGGTTGGGGGAGTGCCAGTCCACAGTTTGGTGAGACCCACCCCCTCGTCCCAGCAGGAGAAAACTCTAGGATCTAGGCAGAAGACCAGTTTGGCAAAGGTAGCCATAACACCAAGCTTTATATCAAAAGTTCCCTGGGAGACCTGAAAATCTAATTGTAATATTGCCAGTGAGGCTGTGGACTCTCGTGTGCTGCCCAGCATAAATGGCAGCACATGGGTGCCCACTTTCTAACTTAAATAAAAGGAAAACTAGGCAGTGAAAGTCTTCCCTCAGAGAGTCAAGGCCGCTACTAGAATGTTCACTGCTTTGGGTAAAGGAGCACTCTAGAATTCTGAGACTCTTCCAAACCTGGCCTACTTGCTCATCTTGGTGCTCCAGAAGTGGCATTGTCGCTATGAATGAATGTGTTTGGGGGACTGCCAAGGTAGTAGAAGCTCTGAGGGTATCTCCCCCCCCCCCCCCCCCCCATATTTACCCTAAGCCTTCCGGGTACTAAAGGCATGACCCTAGAAGAAGTGTTCGAGGTGTGTAGCACTCCCAGAGCTTATGTTTTTAAACAAAGGCTCTGTGGATTCAACAGGAACCCTTGTTGGTTGGTCCTATGCTTGCAGATGAAGCATAGTAATATGTAAATAAGATCTGTCTTTTCAACCCAGTACATTGATGATATTGATAGATTGCAATGCAACGCTTTACAATATAATGAATGCTATTGAATATTTGTAGGAACCCCATTTACTTCAGTGGTGGGTTAGAACATGCATTGTATCTTGATACCGTGCCTGATGATTTCAATGGTATTTCAAAGGTGAAGTAGAACATTACTGCTTTTGCTATTGCAGTGACACCCTGACAAAGCCAGTAGTCCTGCCTTACTGATAATGCGCCTCCTTACATTGTGATAGTGCATCTGTTAGGTGGGTTATATTGTGGTTTTAGGTTTCAGGATCCACTATGGGTAGAATGTGTTAGAAGTGTCACCAGAGGTATTAACATCTACTTAATTGTGCATATTTGTAATTTAAAATGTTATTTAAAAGTAGTTTTCCTTTTCATTAAAAAAGCACTGTCTGGACAATGACTTACTGAGTTTTGTTGTCTACCAGAGAACTGGGATTATTTGCCGACATCACCTCCCCTGAGTAGGCCTTGTTGGACTGCTCTGCTTCGCAACCCTGAGAGTCGGGTGCCACAATAGGGTACTTGGTTCCCAGTAAAAATACAATTGCGGGTTTATTACTTGCTATGAACTCTCATACTTCATAAAATTGTATATTTTCTTGCAGATGGTCTGTTTCTATGTTTGATAGTTTTGATGTGTAATGTTGGTTGTGTGGCTATATTATGGTGGCTGCATCACCTCCGTTATTACTTGAGTAAGCTTGCAATATGTTTGGTTGCTTGATCACAGTCCTGCATTCACACTGTAAAGCATTAGTAAATCATGGGTGTATGGTGGTCATTCTGTTGGCACGTAATGGTATGTGGTGCTGTAATATGTTTTTATGAGTTGTTAGAACCCCGTTAAGAGAGCCAAGGGACACGCAGGACCCACTTGGCCCAATCTTGGGGGTTGAGGCCTTTTACTCTTGATGTCCTGGGGCCCTGCCTACCGTGGATCCTGAGCAACTGGTCAAAGTACCCCTTTAGCACTTGAATCTCAGTAGTACCATGGGTCGAACAGTCAAAGGCTCCCTCAGGGAGAGGTTGATTCAGGGGGGTGAACACAGGCCTACAACTCAAAATATGCGCAACCGCAGCACTAAATTATTGTCCAGCCAAATAAGTTTATGAAAAAAGTAGTATTGATTTTACTGCTAGCACACAAAGGGTAATGCAACATTCCCATAGAACTACATAGTCTCCTATGAGGCCGGGGCTCTAGTGTTTTATAGGCAGTTCCCTGTGTCCCACTTTCTTCTCCCGATAGGCAACATCCAAGGCAAGTCCCGCTAGTAGTCAGAGTCTGAAGAGTCGACTCCGTCTGAGATTGTTCCAGTGCTGCAGGTCTATCTAGCAAGTAAGTTCCCCTGGGGATGACCAGTCTGAATTCAGGCTTACCCAAAACTGCAGGATCGGAGCATCCGGAGTTCTTGAGTATGCCCACTCTACGGGCTCTGGAGCAGCAGTGGCTGGTTCAGGTGAGTTCACTGTATACTGTGATCCTTGAGTTCCTCTCACGCAGTTGTGCTCCTGCAGTGATTTTGGGTTCCTTGCAACTCCTGGCAGGGTAAGTCTTTTGGTCTATCCCACGATGAAGAAAAGGTGGTGAGAAGTTCCTGATGCTAAGGTAATTTAGGTGAGTGGCAATTTCCAACTTAACACTTAGGCAATGTGAGTGGGGGTTTATGGTTATTACCCCCACCCACACTTCAGCAGTGTTTGGAGGAGTGGAATCACAAACTAGGGAAGCTGCTATGATACAATTGGCCCTTGGGCAAGTGTGGAGAGCAAGGGTGCCATCAGTCAGCCGTTAGGCACCGCTGCTAGTAAATAATCAACTCGCCCTGCTCACTGCCCCTGGGCACGGCAGGGTGAGAATGTATTTAAAGCTCACCCCCAACCTGTCAATCTGAGTTATTAATAAGTGGGTAGGCTTACCCACCCACTCATATATACTGGACCATTGGGTCTCCTAGTCTGTGCGTTTAAAAATATATATTTTTCACATTTTCTTTCCTTTTGAGTTTTTCCTCCCAATGTTTGTAAAGTGTTGTGCATGTGCACAGTGGTTTTGTGAATTTGCAGTGGGGCCCCTGAAGTCCACTCATGCCCAGTTCTGCGTTTGCAAACTTTTTTTTTTTTTAAGTGCACTAGACACTTACAGTTTGACTTATAGCTTCAAAGTAGTTGAATTTCATAAGAAGGTGCTGAATGACCACTGTGCCATTATAAAATGTAGTGACCATCTGTTAGCAGTTTTGGAGTGAGTCGTAACTAATAAAGTCCAAGGGGAAATGCCTTTTTAAAGGGGAGTAAAAACAATTGAAATCACCCCCTGTAGCTTTTAAACTGTTTGACTAATTTGCATCAAATTTAGCATGTGATACATTTTCCTCCTATACCCTTAGTCACATCAGGTCAACAGAACCCCCCCGCCCCGCAACATACCCAACATCCCGCAAATAACACACAAGACACCAGTGTTAGATTGGGAAAAGTTGCTGCAGGTTTATTACATACAACGTTATGTAATCACGGTGGGTTATCTTATGGGCGATCCAAGGGCAGGCCGCATTCTCGCCACCTGCCCGCCTGATGAGCCAAGCAGCACAGTGGCGAACCACCCATCTGCTGCGCCATTATGGTAATAAATCTACTTGCGCCCCTTGCGGGGCCTATCTAGGCAAACCCCCGGTTGCACAGGCACACAACCTCCTGAAGGACTACTGGGGCGCCGAAACGGGTTCCCGGACCTCCCATGAGGTTCCAGGTTTAGGCTCTGGCACCGCTATGTGCCCGCTGAAGTACAGTGCTGCACCTCTCTGCTTCCGGATCGCCCTGTAACTCTGCCACAACCTGGCCGGTGGCCACCGTCGCCGTCCGGGCCCCCCACCACTTCGCTACTTAGGGAACCTGCCACCCTTGCTCTGCAGAGCTGCTCGTCAGTCCAATAGGAACAAGTCCAAACCGACAGGTGAGAGGTGGACCCCTTCCACCTCAAAGTGACCTTTGATCCTGTCCTGAATCATCACATGCCTGAAGAACCAAAGCCCCTCTGTCACTAATCTGCAGATTACCCCTGTATCCATATTCCTCTACGGCATTAGTGTAGACCGTCCCAGGTTCGTGGGGTCATACCCCCAGGTGAATGACCAAGTGCTGAGGAGGGGCCCCCATTTCTGATAGCGCTTCCTGTAATCTGTACAATAGGAGATCCAGCGCACGCCACTGAGACCCAACCACACACCTTCACACAAAGCGTCAGCAGACTACACCCCGGTAAGTTTTAACTTCTGTCGTAACGCGGTCCCCCGAATAATCATATGTTAAACTGTGCTTTTGTTTAAACGCTTGTGCTTCTATACTCCTAAAGAGTACAGGGGATTTTACTAGTGAAAATTACATATATTTTATAATATATAACTTGTGTGGTGTCCCTACATTTGATATCCCAGAATTGCAATGGTAAAACACTGGCTTCACATGCCCTCGTGAGTTTAGCCTGGAGGCTGCTTAGTCCATGCTACCTCCAGGATAGCTTGACTATAAGGTTGACATACAACCACCACCATAAGGGATTGCTTTGACTGCTACAAGGTGCCCCCCAGAGTTGGAGACATCATACATCAGGCCAACTTCTCACATTCGGAGTGGCTTCCAAGAGAATCTATAGGTTACTCAAGTTTATTCACGAGGCTGTTCCGGCGCAAGCCAGGGGAGCCCAACCACACGTAATTGTGTTCGTGAAGCAGTGTGTCCAATTCCTGATAGGAGCCCACCGTGCAAAGCCACCACCCATCTGAGTGAAACGAGCAAAAGGGGTGTTGGGTTACCAGATTGATCAGTGTGAACCCCCGCAAACTAAGTGGGGAAAATTGTGAGGGCCCCTCCCCACTGAGCACCACAGGAGTAAGCCCTGACAGCAAATCTGTAAATTGTATAATTTAAGGTGCCCAGGTGAATTTTGACACTGCAATTAAAGAGTTTCACAATAGCTGAAAAGGCAATTCCAATGGCTTATTTACACAAACTACTCGCGGCACGTGACGCTGTACTGCCTCCTACTAGCCCTATCAGGAGGATGTAATCTCCTTTTAGGAGATCTCAACCTGCACCTCAACTGCCCTGAGGCCATAGGGGTTGAGGATTTTGGTCGGGACATGCTTGCCCTGCAACTGGACCTGAAACTTAAGTCGCCTACGCATCGACTGGGACACCTCCTGGACCCGGTCTATGCTAATTGGGAAGGTGTGGAAGTGTCAGGTGTTGAACCCTTTCCCTGGACCGACCACTTCCTGGTGGCATTCTCCATACAGAGTAGAAACTCCAACAAAACCAGCCAGCTACCCTCTAACTATCTTAGGAGGAAGTGGGCTAAATTCTCGGTGGCAGCTTTTAACCAAGCCCTAACTAGGGATGGTCTGCCAGGGGGCGAGGACATAGAAACAGCTGTCCTCAATCTGAATCAGCGCATTACGGCAGCGCTTGACCAGACAGCCCCACTCTGCCGCGCTACTACTACAGGCGCTCGGAAAGTTCGCTCAGCTCCTTGGTTCAGTGCTGAGCTGAGACTGACAAAGGCAGACTGTAGGCGGGCAGAAAAAGTCTGGAGGGTGTCCTATGACAACCAGGCCAGGGATCTATTTCTGGAAAAAAGGCGCATTCACCATAGGCTGATAAAAAAGTCTAAGGCAGCCTACTTTGCTGAACAAATTCAGGGGGCGGAGAACTCTGCCAAGGAACTTTTTGGCATCTATAAATCCTTGACGTTGGTGAATGCATCTACAGAGCCGGAGAGCTGCTCTACGGAGTCTTGTGACCGAATTGCAGATTACTTCTCCGCCAAAGTAGAGAAGATTTATTCTACCTTCCCTATTCGGCCTATAGGGCTGGACCTAGAGGAAGCAATGGGGCACATAGAGACGGCAGGGCATATTATACGCTTCTGCACCCCTCCTCCTGAGGAACTATTAGTGGTGTGCCGCTCTGTAAAAACAGGGTCCCCGTGGGATCCGGTGTCGCCAAAACGCTTGGCAGATAGTCTGGTAGTCTTGGAGCCTTATATAAGGCATATCCTCAACGTATCTTTCGGGTCAGGGAAGCTGCCGGTCGGATGGAAACAGGCGGTGGTGCTCCCGCTCAGGAAGAAACCCCACTTAGGCTTCGAGGTACTAGAAAATCTGAGGCCCATCTCCCTCCTGCCTTTTCTGTCAAAAGTGGCGGAAAAGGTGGTTAATACCCAAATTATGAAGCACGTAGAGGAAAGGGGACTGCTCCATGCGACGCAGTTTGGTTTCAGGCCACGTCATTCCACCGAGTCCGCCCTCCTCATGGCGACGGAACATCTGAGAGAGGGCGTGGATGCAGGCCAAACTATGGCTCTGATCTTGTTGGACCTCAGCGCGGCGTTCGACACTGTAGCACACAACATCTTGCTACAGTGTCTGAACAGAGGTGGCATCTCTGGCACCGCGCTGAGATGGATCCAAGACTTCCTCAATGAGAGAAGTTTTCAAGTCAGGCAGGGAGACTGCTATTCTAGGGGGGTGCCTCTGGGCCAAGGCGTGCCGCAGGGCTCGTCCTTGAGCCCTACCCTCTTCAATTTGTATGTCGCGCCTGTTGCATCGATCGTGGAGAGTCATGGCCTCCAACTGGTCTCCTATGCCGACGACACGCAGCTGGTGATCTCCCTGTCGCAGGCGCCCTGTCTTGCTGCCGATGGCTTCCGTTCGTGTATGAAAGATCTTGCCGAATGGATGGCCAACAATTGCTTGAAGCTGAACGGCAGCAAGACAGAGGTGCTGGTGGTAGGGAGAGCCCAGTCTGCCTGGTCGCCGGCATGGTGGCCCTCCTGCCTTGGCCCCACCCCTACTCCGTGCCTAGAGGCGCGCAATTTGGGGGTGTGGTTTGACGTAGGGCTCACTTTTGGCCCCCAGATTAATCGGGTGGTGGGAGTCTGCTTCGGGATTCTGAAGAAGCTGAGAAAGGTCCTGGACTTACTCCCGCTGGAAGCACGTCAAACCCTGGTTCATGCCCTGGTAACAGCTAGGGCGGACTATGGGAACCTGTTGTACCTGGGGGCGCCAGGAAAAAGCATGGCCCGGCTGCAAGTGCTGCAGAATGCGGCTGCACGTCTGATACTCAGACTGCCAAAAAGGGCGCCTTCTAAGGCGGCCCTCCAGCAGCTACACTGGCTCCCCGTAAGGAGAAGAGTGGAGTATAAAGCCCTCTGTACCTGTCATCGTATTTTGAATGGCAGGGCACCCGCCCCCCTGACGAATTTGATCAAAGCGTACATACCAACACGGGCGCTTAGATCAACAGGGGGTGGTTTATTGAGGACCCCAAGAATCAAGAAGGCCCGCATGGGAGGCAGGTCTTTCAGATATTTTGCGGCAACTTACTGGAACAAACTGCCAACGGACCTGCGTCTGGAACTAGATGAGGCCAGATTCCGGGCAAAATTAAAAACTTATCTTTATAGCAAATAATGGCCCGTGATGTTTTGTGCTCCCTGTCATCTGCCTACTCCCACTCTCAGCGCGTGGACACGCCGGTGTGCCTAAGCGCAGCGCTCAATAAATGTCCCAATAATAATAATAATAATAAGTAAAGCATCGCCTGCTGGAACATGTGCTTGGGGTAATTAGCCGCTTGTATACATCACTACCCTTAGTGCATGTCAGAAGGAGGATGCCCCAAAATACTGTAGTGCGATCAGCTCGACTCCCGCCGTCGCTGAACGGCTCCCTGGTACATCCGGCCCAGAGCATGGAACATTCTGCTACTGTGTGCCCTTTTATAGGGTAAAGGAAGAGGGAATGCCAAGGTCAACGGACCCTGTCGCCATTGGCTCTAACACTGTGGTACCCCACTTTCTGTACCACAATACCCTTGATAGATGCAACTACCTCCCCCCGCCTGCTTCCCTGGCTAAAGCGCGGGTGGATATGTCTTAACTGAAGCGACCAGATATCAAATGTCAAATTCGCTACCTCGGGTTAGCCCCATATGACTGACACCGCACTGCATTGTGTGAACATGGCCGCCATTGAGTATGAGCAGCACCCCGTGAAGTATACTTGGCTTCGTGGCCGCTGATGCACCAGAAAGGTGAGGAAGTAGAAACAATACTAGCAGAGTCCTGGCCAGGACCGACCAACAATTTCTAATTGCCATCAATGGCGCCTCCATCAATCGGACATACAGGAGGGCCACATGCATAACTCCTGGTGGCCAAAGGACCATGTTAGTCAAACAGCGAGACTTCGCTCTAAGCCATAATCCGAAACCAACTTCACAGTGCACGCCACCCAGGCGCCAAAACCGGACCCCAATGTTTACACTGAAATTCCAACCACCAAAGGAAAGGCACCACGAAACAGGCTTCACACGGTGCACGCCACCCCGGCGCCAAAACAGGACACCCAGGTTACACTGAACTACCCAACACCAAGGAAAGGCCCCCAGGACGAGCACTATGCCTGGTGTGGGGGGGGGGGGGGCGCTCTAATGCTGTGGATGGGGTGGGTGTGGAATTCTCACTACCACTACAAACTTATTTTGCTCACAGATCTATCCCCACTAACGACTACCTGAGTGATCTCGGCATCCAAGGTTCACCAATAAAACCACACATTATAAGAGGGATGTGAGCGCAGGGCACCCAAGAATTACTGTATGTTATGAATTCTAAATCGTTTTAGGCCAGATTTTCATAACATGTCGGACACGTGGGTCGGTTGCATCCTGAAGTGTCTGATGGATCCTAGTTTTGATTTCGTGAAAGACATGGGGCCACAATGGTAAAGTTGCTGCTCCGGGAGGGAACTCCTAAAAGAACGGTGAGGGTCTGGCCCTTGGGGGGGGGGGGGGGGGGGACAAAACTGGAGATTAAAGACATCCTTAACGTGGCTTATGGGTGAACCCAGTCTGCTGGACTCAGAGTTGTCCTATGAGCTGCACAGGAGCTCTCAGAATATCCCTAGATTGTTCACAGGTTGAAAGCCCAATGATGCCACAGCTGGCACTACAGACATCACAGGCTATAACATTTCTTCAAGCCAGAACTGTCTAAACGAATCGTAATCATTATAAACGATACCAGTGTCCAGAACTAGAGCAGACCCAGTATGTATAGTGAGGCACCAGACACTGCTACTGTCCTCCTAACACCTGCCAAGTCCCTATAGGTGTGTGTGGGGGGGTCAGCTGGTGACCCCTGGCAGCTGCTAAGCTCAGGTTATTACCCAAAACCTGGTGGAGTTCACCCGCTCGAACTAGTAGTGCCTGGTAGTATACCAACACTAGTCAATGCATTTGCCGAAACTGAGCCAACAGGGTGCATCAGCAAAATGCAAGTTGAGTTAACCAGAGGGAAATGCACCACCTTATATTATGAAACGTGTATAGTTAAACGCACTGCAGGGGATTGATAGAGACGGGTTCATTCGAGGAGCACCAGGATTTGTATAGGGACTACACTCCTCCTGGTATGAGCCTTTGGCGCGCTCTGGATACGTTTATGTGAGACAGATTTGCCCGCCGACACCCGTTGGCAAAGTTGTATATGTAATTTTTTATCTGTAACCCAAAATTGATCTATTCGAAAGCATTCTAACACTCCTAGCCACGTTTTTGCTATAAAAGTGGCATAAATAAATCAGGTAACGTTCTGTGTACCGAACACCCGCTTTTACTCCTTCAAAAGGAAGGTCTGCCAGCTGGATTGCCGACTTTGGAGCGGGGACCAAGGTACGAGCCTCAGGGTCGCGTCCACCTCCTGTGATTCTGGGCGAATCACTCAATCTCCCCTTGCCTACCATAAATATAATGTGTCCTTGTGTAACGTAAATGGTGCTCATGTAGGCGCTCCAATACTTTTGGGTCATGTTTGCGCTATATGAATCTGCAAAATTATAATAATAAAGTGTTATTTTAAATTTATATAGATTCATGATATGGTTACCTAATGACGCCAAGGACAAAGTGTTCAGTCTTGGACTTTCCTTTGGCAACCTGTTTTTAGGATTGTTGGTTAAATTGGGTCAACTGAAGTAAATCAAGACTACAACACCCATAATGCATGTTTTTTCCATTCCTTCCGCTTTCCTCCGGTCATTCCTCCACAGAAGCGAGGTAAACACAGTACACACATGATAGGTTCATAACATACATTTTGAACGTTGTCTGCGATGTCTCCCCCTTGCATAATACCCTTAAACGCCCCGAATATGGTGAGACCCTCATTGGCCTGGGCAATTCTCAGTGCTGGCGCTAATATCCTTCTGACGTCCCGCACCGCCCGCCCCGGTGCGGGCACCGGGAGAATTGATCCCGGACCGGGGGCTAAGGGAACCCGCACCCAGCCTGGCCGGTCCCTAAACTGCTTTGGGGAAAGCGGAGAGTCTGCGAGCTTCCGCAGAACTGCTAGTTTTGTCATTGCCTTGCCCTTCTGCCCATGTTTCTCCAGTGCCTGTTTAGAACTCTCTCTTCCAATAACTCCTTCTAACTGCAGAGGTCTAATCTGATGTACTAGGTGAAACGCTTAAGCGTGTTAAAGCAATATACTTTTTTGACTTTTGAAGACACTTTATTACATTAGAGCATGAACTTAGTTGCATGATTTGCATGCCAAATATTTTAAAGACTTTGCACGTGCTCGAGCTATTAGCCAGTGCTGATCCTTGGCTCGCCTCTCGCTTGACTCCCCCTTTGAATTTTTTTTTTTTCGGGCCTTCTCCGCTAGGTAGAGAGGTTGTTCTATAGCTGTTTGATTCATTAACAACATGGAAAAGGGAAGTAGGGGTGATTTTCTGCCTTCCTAATTGTAAATGGTATTCAGCCACCTTCTCTCCTTGTTCGCCAGCCCCCTTGTCCGTTTCAGACAAGTGGTAGAATCTTTGTCTGATTCACCCCGAGAGGTGTACATGTGCTTGTTCGGTCTTTAATTGGGATGGAAAACTGGGTAGTCTCTAAAAGTGGTGTGGCCGCTGTGAGTAAGGGCGTGGCCTAAAACACATAAGCTGCAATTCTGAGCTTAGCAAAGTGTGCCTCCCAACTGATATTTTGCTGCCTAATTGGGATGGAAAACTGGGTGGTCTCTAAAAGTGGTGTGGCCGCTGTGAGTAAGGGCGTGGCCTAAAACACATAAGCTGCAATTCTGAGCTTAGCAAAGTGTGCCTCCCAACTGATATTTTGCTGCCTATGTCACTGCATCCAGATATATAATACAACAAGTAGCATTACACCTACAACTAGTCAGGGCTATTGGCCATATTGTGGTTGTTTGCTGCATAATGCAAATAGGCGACAACTATGGCGTCGTTGGTATACTATTTCGAATGCTTCAGGTCTTAAATGGTAAGACTGTGAACTAACACTAACGGGTCTCGTTGACTTAAATCAGAGGCAGAGAAGGGTGGCACTGCTGCAGAGTTAAGATTTTTTCACCCCGATCGTGAGGATAAAATTGGAGAGTCAGATAGGTACCCGTCTCAGAACCTACTTCCAACCCGGCCCACTTAAATCGCCGACTTTATTTCAAATTTTTTAATAAATAATAAGTGTTGCGTTCTCATACTAGCAGGGTTCTGCGACAAGCTTGCTATCGATGTACTTGACACTAACACGTGTATTTGTTGTTTCTTCCAACCTGAAAAAGTGTGCGTCCTTTGGTAGGGCATACTATGATACGTTTGGCCGCACTGATACGCTGTGTTTCTTTATGCATGCGTGCGTGCGTCCATCCGCTGAACGCCTGCACTGCGTCTGTCTCGAAGTCTGCTTTATCAATTGGTTGCACTCATCAAGCAAACGTAAACACAGCTTTGAAATGATAAAATTCGGGGAGGCTAACGCAGGCCCATTCTCACACCTGTTCTGGTTATTACTTTGTTCAAAGGTTAGACAAAGAGAAATACACCCCATATTTTGACCCTATCTTGGTATCGCGCTGCTGCGGCCACCATTGTACACTGACCCACGCCGGGGTCAAGGTGTAAATGCGGCAATGTTGCGCTGTTTTAAGGCAAGGCCACCTGCCGCATGCGTCCACCGCTGCGGGCCTGCTGTGGCCCTATACGCATCTGCTACTACCAATACCACCACTACTGCTATCACCGTGGCCTTGTGCGGGGGGTGGGGGGGTGCAGTATGCATAAATGCGGCGTTTTGGCGCCACATAAGGCCAGGCCGCCAGACCGCATGACGGCCAACGTTGTGGTCCAGTACCCCTATAATAGTTCTTCCTATAATTTACTACAAAGTCTGTTCTGAAGTAAAAATATGCGCTTGTTTGCGCTGCCCGTCAACTGCTCTACCAACTGAGCCACACTGCTTTTCGATCGTCGCGCCGCTTTAATGACTAACTCGGCATGCCGCAGCCCTGCCGCCCCTAAGCCGCCCGACCGCATAGCAGGCATCAGAAGTTGCCCTAGCGACCAATGAGCCACTACCGCAGAAAGCCATGCACCGGGGGGGGGGGGGGGGGGGCGTGGTGGCGGCATTTGCGTCAAAGCGGCCCTGGTCCTGCCGCTTTCATGGCCTAATTAAACTGATGCGGCCTTCTAGTGATCCCCCGATGTGGAGCAGAACCCATGCCTCGCGTCTAAGTGTCTTTGGCCCAATCATTGTTGGGATAAATGAACAGTGCTGCTACTGCGACCTGAAGCGGCCCCACCGCATGACGGCAACCCGTCGCTGCTGGCCGTGGTGGGGGAGGGGTTGGGATGTGTTTCGCAGCCCCCCCACCAGTTAGCATGTCTGAACCTTCCGGTGGCCTGCAAACGGTCCCTTCCGGGGATCGGACCCCCGTGCCTCATCCATCGCTTCCTCCTCATTGGAGCGGTCCCGTGCTGCTATACAAAAGCTCCCCCCTCTGCCTCCGCATTCACTCCCCTTAAAGGACACCTCCACCTCCCCGTGGTTTCCGAACCACGGGGCCCCTGTGCAACCTGGGTTTAGCCCAGGGATGGGGCCCTGGGGGAGGCGAGAGCGAGTCACCATTACCTCAGTTCGCGCTGATATCCTCCGAATTGGTAAGGGTTGGACTAAGGGTCCTGAAACACGCTCCCTTGCGGCGCCCCCCCCGCAAGCAGTGAGGCTGACCACAAGAGCCACGGAGAGCAGACGGGCCGGCCAGGCCTGCCCTCCTCACCAGCCCACACGACCGGTGAGGTCAGCTGGCAGGGCTCCCTGTCGTCCCGATTACCCCCCCTCCACAGCGGCCCGTCGATAAGCGGGCCGCCTAGCCCAGCTCAACCTCCAAGAAGAGGGAGTAGGCGGAGGGGGGGGGTACCAGCCCGTAGTCCTCACTCACCACAAAAAGTGGCCCCGCAAAGAGTGTCCCTTAAGCCGACGCGCGACGTCCGGAGCGGCAAAGAGGCTACTAAAATGGCGAGGGGAAGTTATATACCCCTCGCCTTGCCTGCCGCCCCGGACGTGCGTCACTGGCCCGCCCACCCTCCGGCTAGGCACCACCTGCCCGGGGAGGAGTGATGACAAAAGTAGGGGGCGGGGGAGGCCCTCTGAGACTACGGGCCCGCCCTCCTGATGGCCACCGGGTGGCCTCGGGCAGCCGCATTTCCTCCACATTTGGTGAAGATCGGTCAAATAGGGCAAAATTATCAAGGATAGAAAAATTGGGCTTCATATTCAGTGAAGTGTCCTCCTTAACCACAGAGGCACCTCTGTGAATCTGTAATTCATATGTGTGGGTATATACACACATTTACTGTGCATTATTCTCATATTATTAAAATTCTGAGATGGGTATAAGTACTTCTTATTTCTGGTCCTCTTACCTTTTATCTTTACTATCACTATGTTATAACTTTTATTCTGAACAGGTAGCCGGGTTATAGAGGATTGCACTGTCAGGACCAGTCACAACGGTAATGGACCACCTCTACTGCAATCTTAAGAGGTCTATCCCTCCAACTTCAAGTGTCCCGACCTGGACTTGCTTGTAATTTGCACGAGAATTCTACCCCCAGACGAACTTACTACTTATATCTATTTCCCTGAAAAAGCCCATGTCTGGGCGAAACGCGCTGGCTGTCTACATATGAAAACTAAGTGCTTCTTGAATAAAGACACCTTATGATCAGAAACACCAATGTGGAATTCCTCATTTTGTTTTCTGCACATATTTTATGTTTCACCTTGTATATATATTGCCTCTCATAACCATTTGGATCACTATGTTATGTTTTTCTTTGGAAAATTAAGTTCAACAAAATGTTAATAATAAAGACGCTTAATACTGTGATTTTAAGACGTACAGTAAGAGCAATGAGGGGGCTGGGAAGAGACACTATCATTTAGTTTAAAAACCTTTTTCCAAGCTCGTCGGACTAGGCTCAATCTGGCTTTATCAGTCCTATATACCCTATGCAGAGTGTGTGTGGAGTGGTGTGCTAGGTCACAAACTACTACCCAAGACACACCTGTCTCAGTGATTTCACCTCCTAATTTTAATAGGGGGGTTGTTATTCGGGCAAAAACCAGAGAGCACTCTGGCAGAGGACACCTTGCTATAATTAAAACCGCTACAGAAAAACAAATGATATTGGGGTTCAGCAGCAGAGAGCAAATGTGTAAGGAAATGCTGCTTTTTGCATGCTCACGCCCAAAGGTTTGAACTGATACTGCTGTTTATTCGACTCAAAAGTGCACTGAGGACCACTAACCAAAGCTCACTGTCAATGCTCTGACCCTTAAAAATATATGTTTGATTGGCTTATACCTATTTGGCTTAGCTAACTTATAAGTCCCTAGTTTATGGTACCAGGGCCTGTAAGTTAATGTCCCCCAGGGACTGCAGCAGTTATTGTGCCACCCTGGATGGGACAAAGTAAAACATGCCTCCCAGCCTGCCACTGCAGACTGGAAGAGCAGTTTTTAACTGTTAACTTGACTTTTACACCAATGACCAGGTCCACACCTCCTTTTTTGGACTTGCATTAGCCAAGACCTTTTGATTTTACTAAAATTATATTTATAATATACTTAAAGGGGCTCTCGGCCACCTCTCTTTACCCATTGGTTTGTTGTTCTGTCATTCCCATTTTGTTTCCATCCACTACAGCAAACTGATTGGGGCAATATGTCAGCCCACTTAAGCCTCTAGTTAACATCACTTTAGCTGCATTTTGCTCTTTCACAAGGTGCACATCTGCACACAAGGAGTTTCCTTTAGTGCCTGTATTGCCTGGTGGGATAGCTGGACTCTTGAAGTGAGCACAGGACACATACCAGCTTTATCAGTTTCTATCTCCTTTCAGTGCTGTTGTAAATTCTTTTTTAAGTGGACTGCAGCTATCTCACAGCATAAACAGCATTGTGTTCCTGGACTCTGTTTCACCAATGGGTTTTTGATGAACGTAAGAAGAACAAGCAATGCAATTGGTCTCGCCTTTGGGATGTTATATGTATTTAGCTATGCAGCACATTAGCCTGGGTGCTGAAACCTCTACTTTTCTTTAACATGGAGGGAACGTAAGCGCCAAACTGCGTGAAACATCAGGTATGGGAAAACATGTAGAGAAATATAGCCTTTCAGTGGTAAACGGTATCGTCCAAAGCTCTGTTTTTAATAGAACATCAGGGCCTTTTGTAGTCCTATCACTGAAATACAAGATTTGAAAAAAATATTGTCTACGGGTGCTCGTGGAAGACCATTTCTGTAGACTGGAATCTAGAGAATGCTAAAGTAATCCTGGTATTTTACTGACCTCTGCTGGTTATTTTCTATCAAAGTTAAATAGTCAGTTAAACAGAAAAATAGTCCATACGTGGAAGCAGACAAGTCCTATGGCTGATTTCCAGAGCCTACAAAGTACATATACATAGGTATACAGGGCTTTAAGTGGGGAAAAAAACCTGGGGGTGCTCTGAAAGGGGCTTGGCAAACCTCGTAAAGGGGTGTGGCCTATCCAAGTAGGAGGCGTGGTCTAAATCAAGAGGCTCCTTTCAATTTCCAAGAGCCTTTAACAAGATACCAGCCCCACTGTGTGTGAAGGCTTTGCTAAGATGATTACCTTCAGGTGTTTTGCAACCTCCCAGGGAAACTGGTGGCAGGCCCAGAACCCTTATTAGAATTTGTGGGGAGTGCTGTCCTCTATGACCACCAAGTCTCCTGGTCCCACCCACTAAGACACCCCTCAATTGCTGCTAAGTCAGTTAAGATAGAGTAAACCAAGAATAGAAGCAATGCTTTTGTGGCCATGCATCCTTTGCTTTGATCTGGTTCTTGAATATCCAGGGAGACATTATTAATGTTATTTTAGACCTGGTGGTAAAGTAAGTGCTTCTCAGTGATCCTGTCTCTTTCACAGCTCCCTCTTTGTGCTAGAAGAAGACTGTCAATAAAGCTATTAATTTTAGTAAATTATATAAACGTCCATTTATTTTGGATGAGTTTGTTTGGTTTCTTATCTGACCACCCTTTCCTGCGCTTTTATGTAGAATTGTACCCTTCTTTGAAAACTATGAGCTTGCTTTGACTCTTCTGCACAGGAAGATCAGCATCACCCCCTCTTCCGACCCTCCTCCATACCCAGGGTCCAGTGAATTTGCAAAGGTCCTATAAAAGACCGCATACCAAAGGGCATTGTGACAAATCATTGTTTTTTTCCTCTAATACTGAACCTCTTTATTTACCAAGTTTATATTTGGCTTTTTCCTCCACCTCATCAGTTTTTTTCTTAGGTGAACAATAGATAAAGAGCGCAAAAAAAAAGAAAATCTGATGAACGAGGAAAAACTAGAGTGAACTTATTGGACTGATTACCAAATCGATCAGCTTTTACTTTGGGTGTCTGCCTCTCAAGACTCCTGGTTTCGCTATATGCGAGACCTAAAAATTGACTTCAAATTATACTGATTGCAGGTGGAGAGAAAGTGATAAACTGTTAAGGTGCAATCGTCCCCTACGTCAAAGACAAATCTCCAGAATACCTTGCCCCTAAAACAGGTCACCTTTCATTCTTATTGGCCACAGTTGCAATAGAGTTTGACTTTCTCTTGTATTGTTAGTGGTCCTCAAACAACAAATCTAGAGGTAGCATAGAATATGGTGTAAAAGTGAATAAAATCAATTTTTGTAAACACTCGGACTGAAATGAATACAGCACAAATAGAAAAGCCTCTTAGTGACACGTTAAAAAAATTTCTTTTTTATTTAATTAAAATCTTTTTATTAACTTTGCTCACAGGTACATAAAATACATAGCAGTGTTCAATCAGCAGGAGATAATTGGCAATTCCTTGTAAATACACGGGCAGATCAAAGCGCGAACAACTATCACCATCCATGTCACTCCTCACCCACCTTCCCCTCCCCCCCTGTTCCTCGGTATTTCCGCCAGGGACCCCAGATCTTCCTCCATGTAGATCGTCTCCTACGCCCTCTGGCACCAATCCAGAGCCTGCTGCCACCGGTCCCATTGTGGGGCCTCCTGCGCCCCCCAACCCCAGGCTACATTTCTTTTTGACACACTGGCCGCCAAGGCCAGCCAGATCTCATTATACCTTGACCAGTCAGTTGGACCTTTGATCATCAAGAGCCACCTTGGTTACACCGGAACTGGCGACCCCACTCCTATCTCCATGGTGCGAGCCACCCTAGACCAGAAAGGTGCCACATACGGACAGTCCCAAAGGATATGAAAGAAAGTTCCCTCTTCCTGGCAACCCCGCGCACACAAAGGAGATTGAGCCCTGCCCCACAAGAATAAGTGAGTGAGTGCGTGGGTAGTACACCCGGTGTAAAAAAATTAGCTGGACCAGGCGGAACCATACCCGTATAGCTATCCCGCGTGGGCTCTGCAGGGCGTCCTGCCAATCATCATCGTCTAAGTTACCAATATCCTTCTCCCATTTCGTCCGCAGAGACAGCATGGGGTCAGGCATGCTATTTATTAATTTGCGATAGATAGTGGTCGTGGGCTTCGCTAAGATGGGATCAAGCAGAAGCCTGTCCTCCATTGGCGAGCACTCCGGGATTGAGGTCACTGCCGGGATATGTGAGCGCAGAGCGTGGGTAAGACGCAGATAATGATAGTGTTGTGAGGCATGCATTTGGTGTTCTTTTACCAAGTAGTCAAAGGACCTAGGGGACTCCCCCTTCCAGACATCCTCCAGGTATTCGATCCCAATCAATTTCCAGCCCTTAACTCCGGTAAGTCCCTTCACCTCCGTTAGCTGGTCCCCAAACCAGAGCGGGTTTCATGCCGGTCACGGTGTTTGCCCAGCCCAGGAATTTGTTAGCCTCTTTCCAGCACTGCAGTACCACCCCTGTGTGCGCGGGCAAGTCCCTCTGATGCTTCCGTGAATAGAGAAGAGGCTTGCAACTACCTTCTGGCATAGCGTATCTATCAACCCTGTAGGCCGGTTCCGAGTCCGCCACATAGACCCAGTCGTTAATGACCTGAAGCTGAGACGCCCAATAATACAGCCGAACATCCGGTAGGGCCAGCCCCCCCGTCGTACACCCCCCTTGTGAGTTTGTTCAGCGCGATTCTCGGGTTGCCCCCGTCCCAAAGCAGCGTTCGCAGGGCCTGGGATACGCGCCGGAACACCCCGTCTGGCACCGGATACGGCGAATTTCATAGGATATACAGGAGGCGCGGCAACACCAACATCTTAAAGAGTGCGGCGCGCCCCATCAAGGTGAGAGGCAGGGAGCGCCAGTGAGCGGCGTCCGGCTCCAATCATGCCAAATGCGGTTCCAGATTTTTGGAGAAGAACTCCGCCCTGTCCTTAGTGATATAAACTCCAAGGTATTTAAAACCCTCTGTGACAACCAAGGCCGGACACTGCAACAGGACCCCTGGGGGAGCCCCCGAGAGAGGGTAAATCAAGGACTTAGACCAGTTGATCCTGTAGCCAGACTAGCTGCCAAATAGGTTGAAAAGGTGGATCGCCTGCGCCATGGAGTGCTAGGGTCTGGTTATATAGAGGACTATATTGTCAGCGTATAACGATATACGCTCCTTCCAATCATCCTTGAGCGCCAGGCCCCAGAATGACCGATCTCTTCTAATCCAATGGGCCAACGGCTCTAGTGCCAGGATGAATAGGAGAGGGGATAGTGGGCACCCCTGCCTCGTACCACGCCGCAGGGGTAACACACGGGACATTACTCCGTTGACTCTCACCCTTGCCACCGGACTTTCGTACAACAGACGCACGCAGCAACGGAAGACCGGCCCGCAGCCCACACGTCGCAGGACCATAAATAAATAGGGCCATTCGATGCTGTCAAAGGCCATTGAGGTGTCCAGCGCCATCAATGCCGAGTCACCCACGTCCTCAGTCATGTACAGCACCCCATAAAGCCTTCGCAAATTGTGCCGCGTACTTCCAAGAGGTACAAAAGGGGGTGATGATGGACGGAGCATCTGAACCAATCAAACACTCACACCCAGTCAAAAGATCTGGGTTTGATCCATCACCGTTCTTTAACCCACTCTGCCACCCCAGTTCAGACATGGCTATATACAAATCAGTCTCACCCTGTGCCTCATGGGAACAGTCCAGCCCGAACTACCAAGCCATGCCTTCCCTGGACCGGAAACAAGCTTCCGAGGACCGGTTTCTGGCATTCCAGCCGTCTTCAGCCCGGCTTGCTTGAATCCAGTGGCAAAGTGAGCAAGGGACTCGCGTCTGAGCATACCCTGCCACACTTATGGCGGCCAAAGCGGTACAAAAGGGGGTGATGATGGACAGAGCATCTAAACCAATCAAACACTCACACCCAGTCAAAAGATCTGGGTTTGATCCATCACCGTTCTTTAGCCCACTCTGCCACCCCAGTGTTTTTTGCGTACTTCTAAGAGGCTTAAATCCTGACTGATCAACATGTACCAGTGTCGGCAGGACTGTGAGCAGATGCGTCGCCAAAACTTTAGCCAGGACCTTGGCCTCCACGTTGATGAGTGATATAGGTCGGTATGATGAACATTGGTCCACCGGTTTCCCCGCCCTGTGAATGACCACTATCGTGGCCTCCTGCGGGTCGGGCAGCAGTATCCCCACTTGCTGCACCTCAAGAAGCATGTGTTGCATGGGCTCTGTCACGACATTGGCCTGCCGTTTGTAAATTTCAATTGGGAGCACATTGGGCCCCTGCGCCTTCCCAGCCTGAAGAGCACTAAGGGCTTCACCCAATTCCAGGACTGTGACGTCCGTCTCCAGGCTGTCGATCTGCTCCCTCGATAGCGTGGGAAGTGTGAAATTGCGCAAGAACTCCTCACAATCTGATTCAGTTCTGGTGCACACCGGGGTGCACACCGCCTCATAGTACGACGCGAAGGCCTCCGCTATGTCCACTTCCGCCGATACCAGGGTCCCCTCCCCATCCGCACCTCCGCAACCCAGGACCGCTCTCGATCCCTACATTCTAGCCACGACAGCAGCTTCATGTTTTTGTCCCCGACATCGTATATCCGGTGTTGCACGGCAAGGGAGTAGGCCCACGCTTCACCCTCCGCCAGTGAACGGAGTTCCCGCTGCTTGTGGGCCAGCTTGTGACTACGCTCCGCCGATGGGGCCCCCCTACCCCTCTCTCCATTGCCTCCACCTCCCGCTCCAACTGCGCCATCTGGAGTGCTTCTTCCTTCTTTTTCGCACCAATTAGCGCCTGGGCCAGGCCCCTCATTACGGCCTTAAATGCTTCCCAATAGATCACCTGGGAATCAACCGTGCCCTGATTTCCATCGAAGTATAGCTAGGAGCCCTCCCTCAACTTGTCCACAATTGAATCGTCTTTGGTGGCGCCATGTGTCTATCCGCGGGTAGGTCGCCCTTGCAGTTACCGCCCCTTTGAGAGTGACACCCACCGGTGAGCGGTCTGATATTCCTCATCGCCATAATGCTCGAGTCTACAAAGTCTCCCACCTGGTCCACCCTGGCAAAGAGATGGTCTATTCTGGCGAAGAACCCATGTCGAGCAGAGTAAAACGTGTACTGCCTTTGTGTGGGGTGATGTACTCACCAGATATCACTGAGCAGGGACGGCTCTAGGCTCTTGGTGGCCCTGTGCAGGGAGCGTTGATAGGGGGCCCTGGAAGAGGGGGTCTGGGCGGGGCGGAGCGCGGAGGCCTGTAAAGAGGGGGGGGTCATGGTGTTTGGAAGTGGAACAGAGCCGGAGGCCGCCAAATCCCTGCCAGGGGCCGCCACGCAATATGTATCCATCCTCAGAGGATTATTATATTAAGGATATATATTGGTGTGGTGGCCCCTGGGGTGTGGTGGCCCTGTGCAGGTGCACAGCTTGCACATGCCTAAGGCCGGCCCTGCACTGAGGCCCAGCGCTGAGGTAAAACTACGTAAACCCGCCTCCCCCCTGTGGCCCTGTCTCTACCCCGAGAGGTCCAGAACAGAATCCATAACTGCATTAGTGTCGCCTCCCAGAATCAGAGTACCCCATGGGAGCGCCGCCAAATGGGACCCAAGCTTTGTGTAGGTTGAGACATGCAGCCCCGGTGGAAAATAGCAGGAGCTAAACACTAGCGAACGACCCTCCCATTTGGCCGCAAGTGCCACCAAACAGCCCGAGTCCTCCTCTCACTTATGTGTGACAATCAGAGGGAGAGCTGTGCGTATTAGAATCCCAACCCCCCTGGAGCCAGATTAGAACCCCGAGTGGGCCAGCAGCTTGTAGCCGAACCGGTCCAGCGCCTTGCAAGTATTCCCTCTCAAGTGAGTCTCATGTAGGAGAACTATATCCGGGCGATGGCGCTTCAGATACTGCAGGACCAACGTGCGCTTTATTTTATTGCCCAACCCATAGACATTCCATGACCAAATCCTTAACCTTGACTGATCGCCCATGGAAGTACAGAGTCGTAGAGTGCGCCGAATCTCCGACTCCCCACTTCTGACTGCCGATTACTACACTATATAACTGCGAGATGTATACGCCATGAGCCAAACATAAACCATTCCAAAACACCCAAATCCCCCCCCCCCCCCACCACACCCTCCACCCTGCCTTCCTGCTAAGTGGGCCCCCAACCACCCACCATCGTAATACGCAGCATGCCTGTCGCCCCATAAATCCCACAAACAATCAAATCAGGGAACGTAGGGCTGCAGCCTCAAAATGTCATACTGTACGATCGGATTACACACCCCATAAAGAAATCCTACCAAACGGCCCCCCCTTCCTCCTCCCCATATTCAACCCAGTGCTGAAGTCTCTAGGAGTCCATCATGCGGCTCAGTAACAGTCCGAAGCTCACAAGTCCATAGACCTCCACCGATCCTCGGCCCCACACCCTCCGGATATTGAGAGGCCGGGACCCCGGGTGCATGCCGCCCCCCTTAACTTCAACGACCAGGCCCCTCTCAGTCAGTGCAGCTCACTTCTGTCACTTAAGAGTAGAGTGTTCAGCAGGAGGGAGAGCTTGCGACGGGGTGAGGCCGGGCCCCCTGGCCCCTACTGTTCTGGGACGGACGTTGCGAACCACCCCGTCGGCCCACAGTCCGCCATCCCTCCATCCAGTCGCTCGCTTCCTCCGGTGAGTCAAAGAAATACGCCTACTCTCCGTCTAGGACCTTCAGGAGTGCGGGAAACAGCATCATGTACTTTACTCCTTGGCCCCGAAGGGCGCGTTTCACCCCCTCAAACGACCTGCATTGACGCTGCAAATTTAATGTGAAGTCCGGGAAGATTTGGAGACCACCGGACACCCTTAAAGCCTGCAGGATGGCATCGCGGTCGATAGTTCAGGATCCGCGCTATGATGGAGCATGGGGGAGCCCCCGGCTTTGGCCTCCCCCTCAGTTAGTGACACATTTTTGATGTTCCACCCTGATTTAATCTGCCATTGGAATCGGGCCCTGACTGTATAAAAGAATTGTGGAAATACGTATGTGTGTGCAGCAGCCAGGGACTGGTACCCATACTAAATGTTTTACTCTCTTCTGACCGGACTGTGATCTTGGGAATTTTACAGTCTTTCACAGTGCCACCATAAACCATGCTTACGTCCTTCTGTACCTTGCAAGTGATTAATTGAAGGCGTGGAGTCATTGTTAATTAGGATGTAGACAACCTTTATATAAATCAAAATATATGACATGGCTCTACTAACACGGGTAGCCTTTCAGTTTTCCCTCAGTAGCCATGATTGCCTTTCAGCAGATTAAATAATACCCATGCTTTAAATCTAGCAACTAAAACACATGGTAGTGATTAGAAAGTACACTCACTGTAGGTGCTCTGTAACCATTTCTAGTCACATAGCCTTCAGGTGAAAGGTCAGTTCTGCAAATGTATTCATTAATCTGATTCAGAGGTTTGTGTCCTGCATGTACCAGGTTGTGTAGTGCAAGTATAACGCAATGCCCTTATAAATATGCCTTTTAGTGCTGCAGCCTTCTTCAAAACGACTGGCACCCTTTCTGGCTGTTTGAACCACAAACACGGGTTTTGTTTCACAGTGCACGTTTTTCACAGAAACTTGATCGTACATCAACATTGCGCCTGTTTGTGTCAATTTTGGTCAGCTTGCACTAGTACAACGTGTTGACAAATTTATTTGGTCCAAAGTGAGGTAGACATAGCCTTGGTGAACGAATCCTTTTTGATCTGTAGTACACATTTTTAGGGGCCTACTTCTAGATTGCAAATGTCTATGACAGTCTGTGGGAAGGAATCTTGAAGAGTTTGCCTATCTCCCATTCTTATTATTGTTAAACATGCGTGTGCCGGGGGTGGCGCCCCGATTGCTTGTTCCTGTGTGCTTCGCTGCGCATGTTCTGTGCTGTTTGGTGTATGCCTGGAAGATGTATTGAGGGAGTGGAGTGGAGGAAGTGATGCTGTGGAACTTAATGCTCTGAAATAGATTACACCTCCTCGGAAGGCCAAAGAGAACCGTCAAGCAGGTGGACATCCCGCCCTTCTGCTTCGCACCGCGAGAAATGGCAGACCCAATCAAGGGATCGACAAAGGCCTGTCATGGGTATGCATGTGCACTTTCAATCAATTGATCAAGCAACCAATCAATCGTAGATTTGTAGAGCGCTCTAATCGCCCCGAGGGGTATCCAGGCGCTAGCCTGAGGAGGGTCTATTCGAAAAGTTAAGAAATTAAAGGAGGGCCCCGCACAGACTAATTGGGGACTGGGGGGAATAGTAAATCTAAAAAGGACAAGAGTGTCCCCACACAAAGAAACACACAAATTGAGTATTTTACTCAAAAGCCAGCATGCCGTAATTTCGGCGGGAAAGGTAAAGTTACAAGATTTGAAATCCAATTTCTTATAGCGTACTTCAACTAAAGGGGCAGAGTTTGTTTGTTAACGTTCCTGTGTGTCTATAATTCCCAATACTTTAGTGAAAAACATATTTAAAACTATGCATTTAATTCAAACATAAACATAAGACTCTACGAGACTAAATGACACCAAAAGGAATCAATTGAAAGTAATTAAAAAAATTTTTTTTCCAAATTAATTCAAAATAATTAGATTTGAACAGTAATTTTAAAAGAAAAGGATGTTACCCACAACATGAGTTTCTGTTGTACATTTATTGCATTTCAAAACAAGATTGATCATAATACAGTATACAAATTTTTAAAAAACATGATTATACATTTCATAAAAACAATTTAAAACTTAGAATCACAAGTCGACGCGGCGTTTCGGTATTCTTTATGTCTACCTTCTTCAGGACTGATTCTTGGATCAGGTGGGACAAGTCTCCCCACTGGACACAGTTTACTTCCGTTTTGAACCTTGGGCTTATTTCTGGGTTCTATTTCTCAGTTGTACTGTCACTGGTTTTCAAGGAAAATTGGCTTGGTCTTGAACTACCAGGAGGAGCCACCGTATCTTTGCGGCTCGGACCACACCGGCTAAAGGACGTATTAAGAGACTACCAGGAAACAGGAGCAGGGAGGCCGAATCCGATACTAAAGAACGGACTTCACATCCATAACGGAGTGACTTGGAAGCAACATATCCTTGGAATTGCACTAGTCATCCAATCATTAATGGGTCATTGATGAAACCCATTGCTGAGAATACGGTGGCTCCTCCTGGTAGTTCAAGACCAAGCCAATTCTCCCTGAAAACCAGGGTCATTGATGAAACCCATTGCGGAGAATACGGTGGCTCCTCCTGGTAGTTCAAGACCAAGCCAATTTTCCTTGAAAACCAGTGACAGTACAACTGAGAAATAGAACCCAGAAATAAGCCCAAGGTTCAAAACGGAAGTAAACTGTGTCCAGTGGGGAGACTTGTCCCACCTGATCCAAGAATCAGTCCTGAAGAAGGTAGACATAAAGAATACCGAAACGCTGCGTCGACTTGTGATTCTAAGTTTTAAATTGTTTTTATGAAATGTATAATCATGTTTTTTAAAAATTTGTATACTGTATTATGATCAATCTTGTTTTGAAATGCAATAAATGTACAACAGAAACTCATGTTGTGGGTAACATCCTTTTCTTTTAAAATTACTGTTCAAATCTAATTATTTTGAATTAATTTGGAAAAAATTTTGTTTAAATTACTTTCAATTGATTCCTTTTGGTGTCATTTAGTCTCGTAGAGTCTTATGTTTATGTTTGAATTAAATGCATAGTTTTAAATATGTTTTTCACTAAAGTATTGGGAATTATAGACACACAGGAACGTTAACAAACAAACTCTGCCCCTTTAGTTGAAGTACGCTATAAGAAATTGGATTTCAAATCTTGTAACTTTACCTTTCCCGCCGAAATTACGGCATGCTGGCTTTTGAGTAAAATACTCAATTTGTGTGTTTCTTTGTGTGGGGACACTCTTGTTCTTTTTTAGGGTCTATTCGAAAAGCCACTTCGAGTCAGTTTCACAAGTGATGCTGTATAAATAATGACAACTATCAAACAGATATATACCTCGTGAAAGGCGGTAGGTGTGGGGATTTCCTATTCATCAGACATAAAGCTCAGGAACTTGGAAGTGTAGCCACACTTTACAGATAACTGCAGAGAGGGCAGTAATGCACGTGTCTGTCACAGTGCACACAACAAAAGGTATTAATTTGCTTGACAACGCCGCAACCTTTCTAAAACTAAGCTGGTCCTGTCCTTAAAAAGGAATCAAATAAGTGAATCTTTATTGTAGTCACACTCTATTTCCTCAGCATCACAAATGTTTCACGTCGGAGCCAAGTACTTTCATTGTTGCTGTAATAAGAAAAGGTCATTTACACCACGCCTGTGTAATACCTTTCAGAAATATCAATGTTGAACGCGTAATTTTTTTTCTTCTTTTAGCAAACGTAATTTCCACATAAAAAACAATGCTATGGCTTGATTGTCCATTTAAAGGGCTCACCTGACCGGAAAACCCGGACCTTCCCGTCCTTCTGCCACTCTCGCCCGGGGGCAAGATTTTATACAGTTCGAAAGTGCCTGTGGGAGGGGGCTGTTACTATGGGGCCTGCACTCTCAAACCACTGGACGCGAAGAATTCCCAGAATACAAACAGGTGCGCACGAGAAATGTGGAGGGAAACATGTTACAGCCTCAGGGACAGCCCCATCTGTCGTCCACTTTGAGAGGCTGAAAGTCAAGTTAGACAAGGGAGGTCGGCCAGGCTGGAGCGCGGCGTGCTTTCACTTTAAACTGTGTTTAAAGTGAAAGCACGCCGTGTTTAAAGTGAAGCGATACAAAAGGGGATGATGGACGGAGCGTTTGAGCAAATCAAACACTCACCTCCAGTCAACTGATCTGGGTTTAATCCATCATCATTCTTTAGCTCACTCCACCACCCCAGTTCAGACATAGCCATATGGAAATCAGTCTGACCCTGTGCCTTATGGGAACAGTCGAGCCCGAACTGCCAAGTCATGTCTTCTCTGGACCGGAAACAAGCATCCTGGGACCGGTTTCAGGCTAATCAGCCGTCATTAGCCAGGCTAGCTTGAATCCAGTGGCAAAGTGAGCAAGGGACCCACGTCTGGGCATACCCTGCCAACTTAGGGCGAACAAAGTGATACCAAAGGGGATAATGGACGGAGCGTTTGAGCAAATCAAACACTCACCCCCAGTCAACTGATCTGGGTTCAATCCATCATCATTCTTTAGCTCACTCCACCACCCCAGTTCAGACATGGCCATATGCAATTCAGTCTGTTCAAAGTGAAAGCACGCACAAGATGGTGGCGGACTGTCCACTGTCATGACATGCACGTGCATGCTGTTAGGTTTGAACAAATGGCAAGAGCAGCCATCTTTGTTCATCCCTACGTGTGCATGTAAGGCTTTGGGAGAAGTGATTGCAAAAGGTCCTCTCTGGCAAGAGCAGCACATGCACTGCTGTCGCCAGTCGAGACCTAAAAACGACTTTATGGTGTTTAAATTGCAGCACACTTGTAAAACTTGTATTTCCACATACGTGGGGTGTAATTTGGGTTTTAGTATCCAATATTTCATACAGTGAAACCTCTTTCCACCTTCTTATTTTCCTTTTTTTAGGTCTCGTGGCATGGACTGCGCGTGCGCAGTCTTGCTCACGAGATTTTATGATCTTGAGTAGCTTACACTAGCAGGCTTTAAGCCCCGCCCCTCTTTCCCATTGGCCGGCGTCACTGTTTGTGCTAAACGGTGGCCAGCCATTGGCAAAGAACTTGTGGTGATGTACAGTTTTCTCTCTTTCTGCCGTCCCACTTGGACGGACTGCCCTGACTTCCTGCTGGCATAAAGGTTTGTTATCTTTATGGGTCCAAACAGATGGCCCCATAAAGAAGATAATAAACCTTTTACGCCAGCAGGAAGTCCGTCCAAGTGGGACGGCAGAAAAAGAGAAACGTCTACGCTAGCGCTTGTTTATACAAGAATCCCCTATCCGCAGGGCGGACGAAAAACAAGGAGTACTTTATAAAAAAACTCACCCTACGGGACATGGCCGGGCAGGGAGACCCGTCTGATACCGTCCGGCGCCTCTTGACCCGAGTTACAGAGGCCTCGACAGGTGCAGAGCAGTCTCTCCAGAGTCCAGACATCGAGGCTGTCATGTCCGAGGCCTCCCGGCGCATCCTGAAGAAAGACCTGCAGCTGGCGAGTGCCGCACACGGCTGCGCCTCGATTCTGGGCACTCTTGAGGCCCGCAGCCTCTTGATTCCTGTCCTGAAGCCTTTGTCACCTGAACTTTCCCGGGGGACCCTTCCCAGCTCCTTGGCCAGGCGGTTGGTTTTCACACCATCCTAGGTAAATAATATTTCCGTGAATGTGCAGATGTACTTTTCTCTCTATCCTCTCCTTTTTGAGCATAAGCCATTACAAGATATAAAGTTTGAGTTTGATAATTGATTAATTGAATCATCCTTTCTATGAGTGACGGAGACTGTACTGTACTTTGTAATTGGTTCACATGAAATTAATTTAGATAACGTTTGAAACTATTTCTTGAGTCTGTGGTCATTTTATAAAAGTAAGAAGATTATTTCATGTCATTTCACCATCACCTAGTTCAACAAATGGTCCATTGACCAGAGGAAAGAACTTTTTGATGAGTGAAAGATTAGTTGAGAATAAAGAGGTAACTAATCTTGAGATGGTGTTAAATCATAAACTTTGACTCCAGCGGTTATTGCTAGGCTGTGTGTGTGTAGGTGTGTTTATGGGCCCAGGTGAGTATATGGTTTTGGAATACCTGTCGCTGGTGAGCCGCTGGATCAAGACCACTTGTGGTAAAGGAATGAGGATGGAAAAGGAACAACAGACAAGGTACTTTAGCTGATTCTAGTATGAATGCTTGATATATAAGAGGTGGTTCTTTCCTTGTTTATGGAATTTCAAAAAGTATGCTTTGCTTCAGCCAAAGGTAATGAGTTCCAAAGGGAAGACCCCGGATAACACAAAGACCGTTCCTCAATTCATTTGCATCTACTTGAAGTACTGGCAAACAGGGTTTATTTGCTATCATTATTTATTTATTTATTTGTGGGTATTTATAGAGCGCGACCTATCGCTCCGAAAGGAGCATCTTGGCGCTAAGCGTGTGTAAGAGATTAGTGGAACATCTAGATAGCTGCCATCACAAAACTGTCAGATTGCTGGTAAATCCATGTTTTCAGGTGTTTCCTGAATATACTTTCAAAATCGATAAGTCTTAGATTTAGTGGCAAGTTGTTCCATGCCCTTGCTGCCAAGACTGTGAAAGTTTTTCCTCCCCTAGTTTTATATTTATACCTCGGGATTTTGGTGAGGTTGCCACTAGAAGATCTAAGGCAGCGTACTGGGTCGTAGTGCACAAAACGCTTGGCAAGATACTTTGGCCCTGTGTTTTTCAACACTTTAAAAACTGTTAATAGAAGTTTATAGAGAATCCTCTTATGCAGTGGCAACCAATGAAGAGAGTTTAGTGCTGCAGAAGCTGAGGATTTCCTGGATAGTTTTAGGACTAGTCTTGCCGCAGCATGTTGTACACTCTGCAATTTCTTCAGAGTGACCCTTTTTACTCCCGCCATCAACCCATTGCAGTAGTCGAGTCGTGAGAGTATTAGAGCGACCACGACAGATTTCCCAGCTGCAATGGGGAGAAAATCGAAGAATTTCTTAAGGGATTTGATGAGGCCGAAGCAACGACCAGCTGTGATTCTGACATGCTCCTCGAAGGAGAGGGCCGCATCAAATTGAACTCCCAGGTTTCGCGCAGAGACCACTGAGCTAGGTGGGGCCGCTGAGTCCTTTGGCCACCAATCCTTAGGGCAGAAGAGATGGTCTTTGCCTAGTGGGAGGATTTCCGTTTTCCCGCTATTACATTTCAGATGGTTCTTCTTTAACCACTGAAACACCTCCTTAAGGCAATTCTGGAACCTCTGTTCTACGTTCGTACAATTTTTGTCGATCGAGACGACAAGTTGGGTGTCGTCCGCGTATGACGTGACTAGGATCCCATACGACTCTATCACAGCTAGGAGGGGTGCCATATAGATGTTAAAAAGCAATGGGCTTAAAATGGACCCCTGCGGCACACCGGATGAGATGGTTTTCTCGCTGGATAGATGGGGACCCAAAGATACAGATTGGGATCTATTAGTCAGGAAGGATGTAATCCAAGCCAACGCTGTATCTGTCACGCCGATCTCTCTCATCCTGTCAATCAGGATGACATGAGAGATGGTGTTGAACGCTGCCGTTAGATCAAGCAGGATGAGGACAGCTTTCCTGCCCTCATCCTGTAGGAACTTGATGGAGTCAGTGAGTTCGATCAGGGCAGTTTCGGTGGAATGTCTGGGACGAAAACCAGACTGTTGTGGGTGGAGGATGTTGTGTTCGTCCACAAAAGCTTTTAACTCATGATACACCATCTGTTCCGTGATTTTTCCCAACACTGGCAGGAGTGATATTGGGCGCATGTTCGACAGATCCGTTGTTGCTTTGTTGGGTTTCTTCATCAGGGGTTTCACGATGGCTTTTTTCCATTCATTTGGAACTTCCCCTGTGTTTAGAGACGCGTTTACGATCGCATTGATGTTGGGGTTGACTGCGTCAATTAAATGATGTAGTATACGGGGAGGACATGAGTCCGTAGGAGCACCGGATTTACAGGCCAGAATGGCTTTACGAGTCTGTTGGAGAGAGACAGGTTGGAAACAGCCCAGAGTGTGTTGAGTGTTAACGTCCTGATTGAGTGGTTCAAGGATCAAAGTGGCTGAGGGCGGAAGGAAATCCTTCTGGATGATTGTGATCTTTTCCTCGAAAAAATCTGCAATTTGGTTGCATAAAGTTTCCGACGGAGGAATTTCGGGTTGGAGGGCCTTGGGGTGGGTGAATGATTTTACGATCGAGAAGACCTTACTTTGCTTCTGATGGGCGTCATTAATGACTTTGATGTAATAATCTTTCTTGGCGGCTTTTATACTTGAGAGATATAATTTTCTCTGGTGGATATAGATGCTTTTAGATGCCTCATCGTATGTTTTCCTCCATTTCCTTTCTTTTATTCTGCAGAGCAGGTGGCTCTCTGTTAAAGCCTGTGTATACCACGGAGCACTCAGTTTCCTTCTAGAGGACTGAGCATGGCCACTTTTGGGGTTAGAGTTTTCTAGGATGATTTGATCCATCCAGTCGTGGAAGTTGCGTGAGTCTACAGACGCATTCCCCACCGGCTTTGGTGCCTGCGTCAATAGCTGAGAGTCCAACTTAATACAATCAGTAACCTTTTTCCAATTTACCGCGAAAGTTGGTGAAGATCGTCTTTTTATTGGAGGTGTTTGCTCTCGTTGGTGGATTTCAAAGGGGATAAAACAATGATCTGTCCAGATTTGGGGAATGGGTGCAGACGTGGTCAAAGTGCCTAAATTGGAGCATATGCCATCAAGTGTGTGGCCGGCTTGATGGGTAGGGGCAGTCACCAATTGTTTCAGGCCAAAGATGTTCAGGGTGTGTTGAAAACAGATGGCATGTGGGTCATCGGGCGACTCCAGTTGCAGGTTCATGTCTCCCATCAGCGTGAAGTGGGGATAACGTAACATGAGAGGCCCTAGGATGTCGCGCAGGGAGTCTAAGAAGGGGGTGGCGTTGCCTGGTGGACGGTAAATTAAGCCCCCCGAGAAAGAGGTAGAGGCTTTAAGCTTGATCGAGAATCCGATACTCTCTCCTCCCTTGTGTATGCCCAGGTCAAACGTGTGGCATGGGAGGGACTTTTTTATGATAAGTGCAAATCCCCCACCACGTCCGATTGGTCTGTCCTGTCTGAAGATGGTGAAATCAGGTGGGAGCGCAGTGACCAAATCGGGATTGGAAGAGTCGTTAAGCCACGTCTCTGTTATGAAGAGAAAGTCAAGGTCATGGTCCATAATTAGATCATGGATGTCTTGACTGTGGCAACACAGTGAGCGGGCATTTATTAAACCTCCCTTAAGACTGGGGCTACTGGAATTTTGTTGAATGACATTTTTGGGCGTCTCTGGATATATCCAAGGGGTCGTCCATCGACAGCTAGAACATGAGAAGGGTCCCCAGAGGTGGTCCATGGGGAGATCACCCATACACGTTTCGCCTGATCTAGGCCTTAAAGCCAGTAATTCCCTTCTATCATACCTAACGGGCAGTGATAGTTGTCCAGAGTGCCCTGCGCCCGGCGCGGTCTTGGCGCGGACGAGCGCAGACGAGCTTGCCTTAAGCGCGCCTTCGGCGCGCAATCGTCGCGCCCGCTGCGCTAGTCCGCTGCGCTTCCGGTAGGGGCACATGCTTTGTAGCAGCAGGGGGAGGGGTCCAAGGAGGCGTGGCTACGGTAGTGGGCGTGTCCTGGCGACAGGCCAATCCCGTCGTGGCAGCTGGGAATCCTTGCCTACATAGGCATCTGGTCAGAAAAAAGTAAAGGAAAGAATAAACCGTTTGGAAAAACACTTCGGTCTTTTCTTATATAAGGCCATGCGCACCTGCCTGGCAGCGCATATTTAATTTGCTCCTTTGTTTGACTAGGCGCCGGTGCAGTGATGTAAGTGCCAGAGAGATGTATTCCGAACTTTTAAAACTGAGGATGGGCCTAGTGGCATAGTTTTGAGCTCTTTAGAGTTGACTCATGTTTTTGAGTAGACTTCCATGTTCACCACTGCAATGGCCTATGAGTGACATGGCCACAATGGCAATACGAATGATGGGGTGATCAGTCCGAAGTAGAGATATGAATCTTCACCTTTGAGAAAACTCTGAGTTGAAGCCCTGTGATTTCAGACTCGTCTTGAGGGAGCAGAGGCACACTCTTTGTTTTGGGCAAGTCAAAAACTCCTAAGGGTCTACTGGTGCTGGTCATGATTGAGTGGAAGACTTTAATGGCACTTTAATGAGGCCTACTGATGTGTACTGTTATGTACGACCATGGTGACTCACATGGCTGAGAGGGGTTAAAGCCAAATCCATGAGACTTACAGATGCTTGGGAATTGATTCATGATAAGCCAGGTGATTGGGAGTTGATAACGCTACTTCTGTCAAGAGTGTGGGTTTATGTTACTATTAGTGGTAGCTAGAAGAAATGTAGCTGTTTTGTGTTGCAGATTCTTGAGTAAGGAACACAATCCATGGCAGTTGGTAGGGCATGCACGCACGTTTAAAAAAAGAAAACAGCACTGTTGTGTGCCTTGAAGCTATCCCATAGCTATGGCTTGTACACAGAGGGAGGTACAAAAAGAACATTTGCCATTCTGATTGCTGCTGAGGTCAGACAGAAGCGTTCCTAGTCAACTGCTAAGTAAATCCTTCCTCACAAAAACAAACTAGCGCAGAACAAACAATTGATGGTTTTCCGATGGCTGGGTGAGAGAGAGACACAAATCCCTAGGTGGTGCTGGTTTCCCCATGGCTGGATAAGAGAGACACATACCCCTAGAAGCTGCTGCCTTACTCTCCTGCCCAGTACCATGCATCACAGGTTAGTCTACCGCATTTTAGTGCCTGTCTCCACATGACCGCACTGAAATCCATTGTCGCGCATTACTCTCTGGTTCTCCATTAATTGTTCGAAATGGCAGCCAGTATGGCTCTTTACTGTCCATGCATTCTGCTACAGTGTGTTCATGCTTGCTGTGTAAGGTTCCAAGGTGCTGTTCAGGGAGCTTTGGATTAAGGAGAAAATAAATACAATTTCCCGTAGTACATTTAGCTGCAGCTACAGCCCGAACTGCTGAACGGAATTACACCATATTTGGCAAAGAGGTAGTCCTTGGTTCAGACTCGTGCCTTTCACTTGTATGGTGTAAATATGTTCAGTAGTTTCTGAGAAAAGGACAGTTAAAACAATTTATATATCTAAATATCTATGGGCACGGTGGATCAGCGGAAACTGCGCGCATTGTCATCGTACCATAAGCGCACCCTCCCGATCACACGCTGAATGCTAATTGGCTGTCAAGTGGCTGTCAACATTTGAAACTAGAAACTGTTGGCAGCCATTTTATGCCTTGGTAGAAGCGAGGCTGAAGAAGTCTATGAAATATGTGTGCAAAAAGCAAAAAGGGGGCAGGGTAGACACATTGTGACCCCCTAGGCCTGCTCAGAGGGTCCCACAAGGACCCCTAGGGCAAAAAAATATATATTTTTTTAAATCGCGGGATGCGCGTAGGATCTGCGCATTTCGCCGCTGCCTAAATGCACAGAATCACTGTGTGAATATTGTTATTTGTCTAGAATCGTACTGTGAGTCAGTGTCCATTTAGGGAAATTGAGAGAGAATGATTTGGTTGCTTTATGTGTTTGCAGACGTACATGTACTCTTGCAGTGACACTATCCCTAGCACGATTTCCTTTACTAAACAAAGACCAGTGCACTACCCTAAACCCTTAATCTACCTCCAGCACGAACACGTACACTATCTATTCAACACTTTTAGTAACCTAAACCTTAAATCTACCCTAACAAGATCTCGTACACTACCCAAACACCACTGTACTTTTCTATAACACTACCCCAGCACAACCCCTACACTACACAAACACTACTGAACTATGTTAAAATCTAAAACACTATCCCTACCATGACTCTGTACACTACATAAACAGCACCACACTACCCTAGAACACTACCCTAGGACGAATTCCTACACTACCCATTCACCAATGTACTACCTTAAACTCTAAAATACTATAACAGCAGAACCCACTACAGTACCCAAACACCATTGCACTATGTAAACCTTAAATCTACACAAGCATGACCCCCTACACTACTCAAACACTACTGCAGTACTATAAAACACTACAGCACAACTCTCTATACTACACAAACATTAGTGCACTACTCTAAACTCTAAATCTATCCCTAGTACGACTTCCTACACTACATAAACTCCATTGTACTACCCTAAACACTAAAACAGTACCCAGCACGACCCTGTACACTACTCGAACACCATTGCACTACCCTAAACCTTAAATCTACCCCAGCAGGACCTCCTACACAACCCAAACATGACTGCACTAACCTAGAACACTACCCCAGCACGACCTCCTACACTACTCAAACACCATTGCACTACCCCAGCATGACCCCCTACATTACACAAACACCACTGCACTATCTTAAATCCTAAAACACCATCCCTAGCATGACCCCGTACACTATATAAATACCACTGCACTATCTTAGAACACTGTCCCAGCAGGACCCCCTACACTACACAAAGATCTCTGCAATACCCTAAACCCTAAATCTACCCCAATACAACCTTCTACACTACCCAATCACCATTGTACTACCCTAAACTCTAAAACACTATTGTAGCACGACCCCCTACACTTTTGAAACACTATTACACTTCCCTAAACCTTGAATCTATGTCAACATGACCTCCTACACTACTGAAATACCACTGCACTACCCTGCAACAGTACCTCAGCACGACTCCCTACAGTAGACAAACAACACTGCTGTAAATTCAAAATTTGTACTGTTTCAAAACCATAGAGACTGTTTATGTACCATGAAGTAATCTATTTACTAAAGTAAAAGTGAAGCAATTACGAATTCACTCTGTGTCTTTCCTTATACTATTGTGATCATTTAGTAAATATGCATGTACTCATACAGTGCTTCAGGTTCTAGTGTTATGGAGTGCTTCAAACTTCTATGCATTATATATGTAGTGCTCTTATCACCTTCACAGTTGTGCTTTAGGCCTACAATTGTTTAGTCAGAATGTATATGAAATGTGTTTGTATAGTAATAAAAATGTATAATTTCTTTGAAGTTATTAATAAATACTTATTTATGTTTATTTTTTACAGATACTGTTTATCATCGTTAAAATTAAGTTATCATGCCGGAGAAAGAAAGAAGAAAAGGTCAGAAAAAGGATACTTACTTGAAAAAACTCAACAACAAGTATTGGAAGACCAACTTAATGTGGCTAAAAACTGAAACATATCTGGTAAGACCACAAAAGACTTCATAAGAAATATTACTAGATTGAGAAAAAAAATGGAAATGTGCAAAGTAGTGAAAATGTTCCAAGCACAAAAAAAGTGCAAAGAATAGAAAAGGGAAAAAAAGGCAACGTACATACAAAGGATACAACTTATAGTAAAAGAAGAGAAAATCAATATAAAGAAATGCGTAAAATATATTTTACAACAGAGTAGTTCATAATTTACTAAAAGACACAAAGAAATATAGAAAGAGAGCACAATTTTATGAAAAGAAGAAACATATCGAATCCATTGTTGCAAAGGCTTTTGAAGTAAAGAGGAAGTTCTTCATTTTGGTATTGAAGAGAATTTGATCACTAGATAAACCAATCCATTTAATGAAGGCCAAAAGTAAGAGGAAAAGAGTAATTAACAGAAGTAATTTTTGTGATATTTTCTTAGGGCAATGGAAACACAGTTCAAGTTCTGAGCCTTTTTTTTAATGAAGAGAGTTATTTACAGAGCAATGATTTGTTGCATGCAGTTCACACCAGTGATCGAGCTTATGAGGTTAAAAATGGTTGTCCAATTGAGAGAGTAAATGGTTCCTAGAAATGCAGAAGAAGTGATAGCTGATGAAGTCTAGGCAGACGTCCTAAAGCCCCAGTTTACACTTGGGATTGTAGTAGTATTTGTAGTGTACGACAAGAATCTATTGATAAATTACGCAATTTCTTACAAGCATATTGTAAAAAAAGTGTTAAACAAAAGATGAAGGTCTTGCAAGGACTAGACTCTTGCCGAGTGAGAAAACACACTGGTTTGCATGGTCATTCTCTGGCTTGTCTTTCTAGGAAAGTATGTCAAAGTGTTTTTCACCATTTCAGGATGTTGGCAGTACATCATACTCAAATGTGGAAGTTAGTGAGATGATTGTATTATGCAAAAAGTCCAGCACTAAAGTTAAATGAGTTGAACAGTGCTCTTCTGCGTGGGTCAGTATCAGATGTGAAAAAGGTTTGTGATGATATTGAGTTTTGTTACTTTGGTCTTGAAGAAGAGAGTGAAGAAATTCAGACATTAATAGAAGAAAATGTCGTAGCGAATGTTGAACATAGGTGTACAAAAAATATTGAAAATGAAATTACAAAGTTTAAGGTGATTTCAGGTGAAAGGCCACGTTTTTTTTGTATTTGTTGTCGCCAAACTCACTACAAAAATCAGACAAGGAGTGTTGATCTGTATTTGAAAAGTGAAAAAGAAAATAATGATAAATGGAAAGAATTTGCAACTTATTTGTTGGTAGATAATTGTTTTGATTTGGGTTCTGATCAGCGTATTTGTAAATATTGTTATAACAAATTTGATGAGAATAAAATGTCCGCTCGAGCTGTGCATAATGTTATGTTATGTTATCCGGGATTTCTAAGGCGCACAGCTACTCCGACGGGTATCCCGGCGCTACAACAAGGAGGAAGGGCTAACAGGAGCGTGACAAAGGGCTAACAGAAGTCAACTATTGTAAAAAAAGAAAAGTTTTCAGTAATTTCCTGAAAGGAAGAAGATCATGTGTCTGTCTCAGCTCCAAAGGGACACTATTCCAATTCTTTGCTGCCTGGAATAGAAATGAGCGTCCACCGATTCTAGCCAAAGAAAAATTAGGAACGCAGGCTAAATGCAATGTTGCAGATCTGAGAGTGCGACGTGGATGATAGAATTGTACTCTCTTCCTAAGATACCGGGCCCCCAACCCGTGGAGAGACTTAAAAGTCAGGACCATAGACTTAAATATGATCCTCTGCCGGATAGGGAGCCAATGCAAGGATTTTAAATGGCTAGACATATGCGTCCTTGGCCAGAGCAGGAAAATGGCCCTGTGCTAGAATTCTGCACAACCTGCAGGCGTGTCAATAAATAGTCCGGCATTCCCAAATAAAGACTATTAACATAGTCCAATCGAGAAAGAACCAATGCCTGGACTACGGTTTTTCTATGCATTATAGTGAGGAGGGGCAAAAATTGTCTAAGCATTTTCAGCACTCCAATGCAAGTGCCTACAATCGATTGTACTTGGGAGTTCATGGATAGGTTGTCATCCATTCTTACTCCCAGATTCTTAACTGACTTTACCGAGGCTAGGGGAGGAGACCTAGCCTGTGGCCACCAGTTTCGCCATATAATGTCTGGAGGAAGACCAAAAAGTACAATTTCGGACTTATCAGGGTTACATTTTAGTTGGTGAAGTTGAAACCAAGAAAATACTTCTGAAAGACAAGCCTTTATGGTTTCACCATTTAGATCTGATTTTCTATCACAAGTAAAGAGCAATTGAGTATCGTCCGTGTACGAGACGATCTTGGCTCCATAAGATTCAACCAAGTCTGCCAAAGGAGACATATAAAGATTAAACAGTGTGGGACTAAGAATAGAACCCTGCGTAACCCCCACCTTAAGTGATTGGATAGATGCTGAAAAAGGGGGGGACCACACTGTTTGCCCCCGATTTTCTAAAAACGAGGTGAACCACTGAAGTACCTTGTTTTGATACCCGCACTCCATCAGTCTTTTGAGGAGCTGATCATGGGGTACGGCATCGAAGACAGGTCTAACAAAATCATTGCGGCCTTCCCTCCCTGATCTAAGGTCTCCTTGATGACTTCAGAGACCTCTAGGAGTGCGGTCTCGGTATTAAAGTTGGATCTAAAACCAGATTGGCTTTGGTGGAAAATAAGGTTAGATTCTGCATAGTTGGTAATCACTTTGTTCACATATTTTTCCAAAACCTTGGAGAAAAAAGGAAGATATTGGTCTATAATTTAAAGCTTGCTCAGGGTCTGTTCTAGGTTGTTTCAGTAGGGGCAGTATTTTTGCCTTCTTCCATCTGTCAGGGACCTTGCCGGACTCCAGCGATAGATTCAGAACCCTATTAAGCGCAGGGTTAATAATCTCAGCGAATGCCACCATTGTCTTGGCAGGCCACGGATCAGATGGAGATCCTGATTTTAGAGTCTTCATTATTTCCAAGGATTTGTTGAGGGATATCGGGGGGGGGAGAGCATAAGTGTAGGACCATTTGGCTGAGAGGGAGGAGTGAAAGACGCTTGACTCCTGGCCTTGGCGTCTCTGAAAAAAATTCCTGTATTAGTTTTATTTTCTCGTGAAAGAAGGAAGCTAGATCATTAGTCCATGCTTCAGGGGGGGGGGGGGGGTAAATATGCTAGACATTGCACAAGGAGCTAAAAAGTCTTTAACTGTTTTAAAAATGGCCTTACTCTGATTGTCCGATTGAGCTATTCTAACAGAGAGGAAGAGCTTTTTCCATTCAATTATTTCCTTATGATATTCTTTTAGTGCTGATTTGTATTTGGCTTTGGTGGTAGGGTCAAAATGTATACGCCATGCCCTCTCTAAACGTTTACATTCGCTCTTTCTCGCGCTTAATGCAGCGGTGAACCAGGGTGCTGAGGCCCGTAAAACTTTGCCTCGGCGCTCCGTGAGAGGGGCAAGCTCATCTGCCCGTAATTGGAGCCAGTTTTCGAGTTCATCTGCATCCTTCTCCACCTTACTGTGGAAGGGAATAGGGTGAGTCATTAAGATCTTGCAGAGAGCATCCGCTGTTCTGTAGTAGGGGATCTCTGTGTATAGTCCTAATCTAGTGAATAGTCCCGCCCATGTGCGCGGACCCCGGAGCAATCAAAAATAATCTCTTAAGCTGTCAAAACATGCAGACCTGCATAGACACTTAAGAGAGCATTTAAAGACCGATAATGCAGCCTATATCCACAGGCTACACTGTCCAATACTTCAACTGGAATTTCCACCAAAAAGCACAACAGCACAGCCTGTCCAGGGTTTTCCACAGAGAAAAACCTTGCTTTTAACAGCAAAACCCTCTGGAATGATAGAGAGGAAGGAGTGGACAGACAAGCCCCATAGGCTGCCATTATGTGGCTCAAAACAGGACACTGTGCCTTTAAGAGAACTTTCCAGAAGCCTCACAGTATCCCAGAATGCAGTGCAGGTCCCTTTCACCTTCAGTTCTTTTTTCCGGCTCCTGCTAGCAGGACCCTGGAGCATTAGCTCTTCTTTTCTGAGCTTTTTCCATGCTATTTTTGTGATATTTTTGGATTTTTGTAGCTTCACTCGACGTCTTTGGCCTTTATCTGCATTCTGCTGTGGTTTTTTGGCAGAATTTCTGCAGTCTTCTTGTCTTTAGACTCTTTGTAGTCTGACATGTGCTTTGTCTGCAGCTGAGCTGAAGGCCGGAGCTGAAGCTCACAGGGTTTGTACTCTGTGCTTGCCTGTGTCTTTGGACACCTGTCTTCTCTGTACCTTCTTTTCTAGGGGGCTTTGGCTTCCAGGTTTCAAACAGAGGAGTTTGAAGGCATTTTCAGCCCCTGGGTGAGGTGAGGGTAGGTCCTCTACCGAGTCCCATGCTGTAATCTCTGGGGTTATCCCCAGTAAGGGCACGTCTGAGCTATGACGCGGTTCCAGTCGGCGTTGGGGCCGTCGTGGAGTGCCTGGACGTCATGTAGTGCCTCGACGTCGACGTCATGGAGTGCTTCGACGTCGACGTCATGGAGTGCTTCGGCGTCGACGTCATGGAGTGCTTCGGCGTCGACGTCATGGAGTGCTTCGGCGTCGACGTCATGGAGTGCTTCGGCGTCGACGTCATGGAGTGCTTCGACGTCGACGTCATGGAGTGCTTCGACGTCGACGTCATGGAGTGCTTCGACGTCATGAGGTGCCTCGACGTCATGGAGTGTCTCGACGTCGACGTCATGGAGTGTCTCGACGTCATGGAGTGTCTCGACGTCATGGAGTGTCTCGACGTCATGGAGTGTCTCGACGTCATGGAGTGTCTCGACGTCGACGTCATGGAGTGTCTCGACGTCATGGAGTGTCTCGACGTCGACGTCATGGAGTGTCTCGACGTCATGGAGTGTCTCGACGTCGACGTCATGGGGTGTCTCGACGTCGACGTCATGGGGTGTCTCGACGTCGACGTCATGGGGTGTCTCGACGTCATGGGGTGTCTCGACGTCGACGTCCTGGGGTGTCTCTGTCATGGAGTATCTTGACGTCATGGGGTTCCCCGACGTCATGGGGTGCCTCGACGTCGTGGAGCAGTGTTGCTCGACGTCATGGAGCGGTGATGCTCGACGTCATGGAGCGGTGATGCTCGACGTCATGGAGCAGGGATGCTCGACGTCATGGGGCAGGGGTTTCAAACAGAGGAGTTTGAAGGCATTTTCAGCCCCTGGGTGAGGTGAGGGTAGGTCCTCTACCGAGTCCCATGCTGTAATCTCTGGGGTTATCCCCAGTAAGGGCACGTCTGAGCTATGACGCGGTTCCAGTCGGCGTTGGGGCCGTCGTGGAGTGCCTGGACGTCATGTAGTGCCTCGACGTCGACATCATGTAGTGCCTCGACGTCGACGTCATGGAGTGCTTCGACGTCGACGTCATGGAGTGCTTCGGCGTCGACGTCATGGAGTGCTTCGGCGTCGACGTCATGGAGTGCTTCGGCGTCGACGTCATGGAGTGCTTCGGCGTCGACGTCATGGAGTGCTTCGGCGTCGACGTCATGGAGTGCTTCGGCGTCGACGTCATGGAGTGCTTCGGCGTCGACGTCATGGAGTGCTTCGGCGTCGACGTCATGGAGTGCTTCGACGTCGACGTCATGGAGTGCTTCAACGTCATGAGGTGCCTCGACGTCATGGAGTGCCTCGACGTCATGGAGTGCCTCGACGTCATGGAGTGCCTCGACGTCATGGAGTGCCTCGACGTCATGGAGTGCCTCGACGTCATGGAGTGTCTCGACGTCATGGAGTGTCTCGACGTCGACGTCATGGAGTGTCTCGACGTCATGGAGTGTCTCGACGTCATGGAGTGTCTCGACGTCATGGAGTGTCTCGACGTCGACGTCATGGAGTGTCTCGACGTCATGGAGTGTCTCGACGTCGACGTCATGGAGTGTCTCGACGTCATGGAGTGTCTCGACGTCGACGTCATGGGGTGTCTCGACGTCGACGTCATGGGGTGTCTCGACGTCATGGGGTGTCTCGACGTCGACGTCCTGGGGTGTCTCTGTCATGGAGTATCTTGACGTCATGGGGTTCCCCGACGTCATGGGGTGCCTCGACGTCGTGGAGCAGTGTTGCTCGACGTCATGGAGCGGTGATGCTCGACGTCATGGAGCGGTGATGCTCGACGTCATGGAGCAGGGATGCTCGACGTCATGGGGCAGGGATGCTCGATGTCATGGGACAGTGAGGCTAGACGTCATGGAGCGGGGAGGCTCGACGTCCTGGAGCAGTGATGCTCCTTTTGGGGCATTGGTCTCTTGGGCTCTGCCCTCTTCCGTTGGGTCCGGCCGTCACCGTTAGGGATGGCTCGGCGTCTCCGTGTTTGACACCTAGTGACATTTTGACGTCTGAGTGTTGGTTGTCGTAGAGACAGTCACTATCTTAGTGATGGTGACGTCGTAGTGCGGTCGGCGTCATGGGTTACAGCCGCAGAGTACTGCCGGCTCTTGACGCCTGGGTCTGGTTCCAGGCCTCGCTCCTTGGTGAGCCTCCCGTCGTAGAGGGGACTTTGTGTTCCCGGCACCTTCCACTCACGACGCAGAGCAGTTGATCAGCGTCGAGGAACCCTTCTGATGGGGAGTTTGTGGTTACTCACCACGTGTGCGCGGTGGACGTTTGTCCTTTTGCTTAGTTTTGAGTGCTTGCATGCCTGCACGTCTGCTAGGTCGCCTCCTGCTCAACCACTACTGGTGAGACCACCGGGGATGTTTCGGAATCCTCTCGGTTCCCTCTTCCGTCCACCACCCCAGGGGCCTTTTGCCCCTCAGTCTGCGAACCTCCGTGCCTTGATGCCAGGGATGCGTCTGCCATGAGTACGGGGAGTCCCTCTCCGACTCTTTACTGGTTGGCGGGACTTACCTTTCGTCCACTACTGCCTGGCAGGAGGTTCTGGCTCCGACCGTGCTCCTGACTTGGTCGCAGGGGTGGCGGCATGTAGACCTCGCGCTGTGGCCCGCTGTTGTTGTGAGATCCCTCTGTGGGGGGGTTTTCTTAACCGATTTGTGGTTCCTCTGCCGAGAGACAGGAGGGAAGCCTTACAAGAGGTGGTCTAATGGCCTGGTAGTTTCGGTTCTAGGCATCGGTGTCGGAGCGAAGTTTTTCTCTCCTGCCGACCCCCAGGTATTGTGGGTTTGTCCTACGTTGCCATACTTTTCTTCGCCTGACGTCTCTGCAGCCTGCGGCTCAGCAGTGTGCTTCTACTCTCCCGTTCTTTGGGCAGCCCTTGGCTAGAGTAGTGAGTGGCCCGCATGAAGTCTGAATCGGAGGCTTTTGGACGGCTGTAGGTTTGGGGCGTGGAGAACGGCCTGAGGCCTTCTGCCCTTTCTAGCGGCGTTTTCCTCCCAGGTTTTGCCGGTGGTCCCGGGCCGCCATTTAATGCTTTACAAGTATGTTGTGCGCATACGCGGGAGAGCTTGGGGCTCCTCGGCGAACAAAGGCCGGCTGGGTCTAAGTCAGTCTTCGGTTCATCGGCCCTCCTCCAGCACTTCCTCCGGTCGGCTCGCGGTTCCAGCGGTGCGAGCTCTAAGCAGAGGCCGTTATCCTGTTTAGGACAAGGGCGATAGAGGGCGTACCTCTGTCTCAAAGGGGGAGAGGTCTGTACTCCCGGTTCTTCTGGTTCACGAGAAGGACAGGTACGAGTTCAGGCCCATTCTGGATTTGCGACAAGCAAACAAGTGGATTCGCAGTAGAGGAGTTTCGCATGCTGTCGTTGCATCAGGTTTATACTCAGCTGCAACAGGGAGATTGGCTTGGTGCCATAGATCTGCGGGATGCATACTCCCATGTGCTCATTGCACACAGGAAGTTCCTGCGATTCCAAGTCGGCGCCCATCATTATCAGTACACAGTACTGCCAGTCGGGCTGAGGTCTGCGCCCAGACTATATTCTCGAAGTGCATGGCAGTGGTAGCTGCACGCCTGTGAAAAAACGAGGTGGCTTCTCTAACCGTGCCTGGACGATTGGTTGGTCAGGGCCTCCTCCTTCTCGGAAGCTCAGGCGCACTTCAAGAGGACGTGCGTTCTCTGGAGCGAGCTGGGGTTGCACATCACCATGTCCAAGTCTGTCCCCATTCCGGTCCAGTGCATACAGTACTTGGGAGCCTCCGTCAATACGCTGTCAGCAAGCGTGTCTCCTTCGGAGGAGAGTCGATTATCTCCCCTTGGGAAGGCTCAGGCTCTTGTGACCGCCCCATCTGCGGCAGTGGAGACGGTGTCTTCTCTTCTGGGGTCGGTGGCCTCTTGTATATTCCTCACACCACACGCACGGCTGCTCATGAGACCTTTGCAGGAGTGCTTGGAGGATCAGTGGGATTAGTGGAAAGGATCCTTGGGCGACAAGATACGACTGTCTCTGCGTGCTCTTCAGTCTCTGAAGTGGTGGTGTTCAGCTGAGACTCTCCTAAGAGGGGTTCCCTTTCACAAGGACATTTCTGCACAGACTGTCGTGACGGGTGCGTCTCTCCACGGCTGGGGGGGGCGCTTTCCGGAGACTTGCAGATACAAGGAACGTGGTCCCAGAGGGAGCCCACGTATCACATCATTTTCTGGGAACTCAGAGCTGTTCCCTTGGCATTGAAGGCGTTTCTTCTGTCCCTCCGGACCAACTCTCTGCTTGTACAACGGACAATCTGACCACAATGTATTACCTCAACAAGCAGGGGGGTTCGAGATCGCGCACTCTGTCGCAGGAGGCGCGGGCGATCTGGCGACTGACTAATGGCTACCCATCTGCCAGGTGTGCAGAATGTTCAGGCAGACGGGCTGAGCAGACTGATTCAGGAAAGCCACGAATGGGTCATAAACGACGAAGTACTAGGAGAAGTCTTCGGCGAATGGCGAGACTTCGCCCCCAGGTACTGCCTGTGGGGAAACTGCGGAATGCATTCTGGATTAACTGGTCGAACAGCTTTCTGTGCGCCTTTCCACCCTTTCCCTGGATTCCGGCGGTGTTCATCAAGCTGTCCCAGTCCAGGGCGCGGATGATCCTGATTGCCCCGGAATGGCCCAGACAGTGGTGGTTCACGGACCTGCTTCACCGGTCTCTCCGTCCTCTCCTACGGAGGCCTTGCAGGCCGGACCTTCTCGCAAAGGTCAGGGGGCAGACGTTGCACCCCAACCTCTCGTCTTTGAGTTTGGCTGCATGGCTCTTGAGAGAGTGTGCTATGGCCATTTGAATCTACCAGAAGTTTGTATGGATATACTGAAGGAGGCTAAGCATCCTTCCACTAGGACTTCTTCTGCTTACTAGTGGAAGAAGTTTTTGCATCTGGTGCAAGTCCAAGGACCGTGACCTGTCGACGTGTAAGGAAGATGTCTTCCTTCTGTATCTTCTACGCCTGGCGCAGTCGGGCCTTATGTCTACTCCATTACGGTTCATATTGCTGCGCTGACTGCCTACAGGAAATGCCCTTCAGACTTCCTTCTTCCAGATCCCTGTGATCAAAAGATTTTTTTGGAAGGCTGGAAGAAAGCATTCCCTCCTGTCTGGCTTCCTTCGCCTTCATGGGAATTGACTGTGGTGCTGTCCAGATTGATGTAGGAGCCTTTTGAACCTATTCATAGGGCTTCGTTGCAGCAGCTGTCCTGGAAGGCGGCGTTCCTCGTGGCCATCACATTGGCCCGCAGGGGGAGTGATATTCAGGCGTTGTGTTGCCAAGGACCTTATACTGTATTTCATACTGCTGAGGTTGTTACGCATACTCACCCTTAATGTCTTCCTAAGGTTATTTCTGGTTTTCATGTCAACCGGACAATAGCTTTGCCTACGTTCGTTCAGAATCCGGCATCTCCAGCGGGAAGGTCCCTACATTCCCTGGATGTTAGGAGGGTGTTGGAATTTTATCTGGCTAAAACCAGAGATATTCGTGGTTCAGATCTATTGTTTGTCAATTATGGATCAGTCTGGACCGGTCTTGCTACCTCAAAACAGTCCATCTCTAGGTGGATTGTGTCCTGTACACTATTGTGTTACCAACAGACTAATACGACCTTAGGAGGTAAACCTAAGGCTCATTCCACCAGGGGCAAAGCTGCCACGACTGCTTTGCTGCTTAATGTTCCGATTGCAGAAATCTGCAAGGCCGCCACTTGGAAGACGGTCCATACCTTGGCTACGCATTACTGTCTGGACACTGATGCCAGGGCAGATGCTCAGGTTGGGCAGGCTTCGCTGCGAAATTTGTTCGCACAATAGTGGTGTTGTTTCTCGTTTCTCCACCGCCGCTTTGGTGTGGGGATGGGCTTGCCATTCTATTCACTAGATTATGACTATACACAGAGATCCCCTACTACAGAAGGAGTAGTTTCTGTCCTGTAACTCCAGTTCTGTAGTAGGGGTATCTCTGTTATAGTCATAAGCGCCCGCCCTCCTCCCCGGTGGAGAGAGATATTCATGTAAGGAATGCTACAGGTCTGGCGTGTTGCGCCTTCAAAAAGAACTGAAGGTGAAAGGGACCTGCACTGCATTCTGGGATACTGTGAGGCTTCTGGAAAGTTCTCTTAAAGGCACAGTATCCTGTTTTGAGCCACATAATGGCAGCCTATGGGGCTTGTCTGTCCACTCCTTCCTCTCTATCATTCCAGAGGGTTTTGCTGTTAAAAGCAAGGTTTTTCTCTGTGGAAAACCCTGGACAGGCTGTGCTGTTGTGGTTTTTGGTGGAAATTCCAGTTGAAGTATTGGACAGTGTAGCCTGTGGATATAGGCTGCATTATCTGTCTTTAAATTCTCTCTTAAGTGTCTATGCAGGTCTGCATGTTTTGACAGCTTAAGAGATTATTTTTGATTGCTCCGGGGTCCGCGCACATGGGCGGGACTATTCACTAGATTATGACTATAACAGATACCCCTACTACAGAACTGGAGTTACAGGACAGAAACTACTCCTTATTTGACTGAACGGCCTATAACTCCGGGCAGGAGGTCTTCCCTGAATTTACCTGGGATTAGATACCTTCTTAAACATAAACTCTATCCATGCGTGGTCGGTCCATACAAACGGGACTGGGTCTAAAAATACCATTTTATCCGTGGAAAAGATCTGGTCCAGAATATGGCCTTTGTCGTGATTTGTTTGGAAAATAGATGGTAGCATATTAAAGAGAGCCAAGGACTCATACAATATCCTCGGCACCGAGTTCAAGTCCTTGTCCATATGAATGTTAAAATTGCCAAGGACTAGGCAATGTTTAAAGGTAGTCGCTAAGGAAGAGACCGCATTGCTGATAGTTTCAAGAAATTCACCTGTGGGGCCCGGGGGTCTATATACCAGGATGCCTGCTACCGATTGTTGTGGCGATATCCTAATGTGAAAACCCAGGCTCTCAGCGCCAGCTCAGCTGTAGCTACCATAACGCAGGAGAATTGATGTTTAAAAATAATAGCAATGCCACCCCCAATGCCAAGTGCCCGGTCTTTACTAAGTATACGATTATCCGGAGGAATGGCCATAGCAATAGCAGGATTAGAAGTTTCTCTAAGCCAGGTTTCAGTTACAAAAAGAAAATCAGGACTCTTGTCTACGAATAGGTCATATATTTGTAAAGCGTGTTTGCCTAAAGAGCGTACATTCAGTAGTACTGCTTTTAAGTATTCATTGTCCATGTATACATTAGTTTTGTTTTCAGGCACACTGCCTTTGGAGTCGTCTAACAGAGACTCTCCCGGATCTAGGTTGGGGGCAGCCCAGCTGCAACTATTGCATACCATGCTGTCACCACTCCGAAACGTAGTTATTGGGGGACAGCACTTAGCTCTATTACCCAAGGCCATCAATTGAGGCCTGCTATATGAAAGGGAGTTACCATCTGCCGTCACGGCCTTGCTGGTAGCGAAGCCGGTGCCGGCCGCCTCGGGACGCGGACGGGCGCAGACGGTCTTGCCTTTGGCGCGCCAGCGGCGCGTCCACTGCGCGGTCGGCACATCCCGGTTTTTATGGGCGGGGAGCGGAGGACAACTAGCACGCTGACCTTGTAGTTGCGGGTCCGCTCTAACAGGCGGGCACCGCAGGTCGTGTGCGAAGAATTAAAAATCAGGCCAAAAATGTGCAAAGAGAGGATCTAAAACATTACGAACAGCACAATAGAATTATTTCAAACAGCGTTTCAAGTTTAAAAGAATGGCTCCGTTCAAACCACACACCTCCACATTACCCGCTGCGCGGTCGGCACATCCCGCGTTTTATGGGCGGGGACCGGAGGACAACTAGCACGCTGACCTTGTAGTTGCGGGTCCGCTCTAACAGGCGGGCACCGCAGGTCGTGTGTGAAAAATTAAAAATCAGGCCAAAAATGTGCAAAGAGAGGATCTAAAAAATTACGAACAGCACAAAAGAATTATTTCAAACAGCGTTTCAAGTTTAAAAGAATGGCTCAGTTCACAACACACACCTCCACATTACCCGCTGCGCTGTCGGCACATCCCGGGTTTTATGGGCGGGGACCGGAGGACAACTAGCACGCTGACCTTGTAGTTGCGGGTCCGCTCTAACAGGCGTACACCCCAGGTCGTGTGCGAAAAATTTAAAATCAGGCCAAAAATGTGCAAAGAGCAAAGCGAGGATCTAAAAAATTACGAACAGCACAATAAGATTATTTCAAACAGCGTTTCAAGTTTAAAAGAATGGCTCCGTTCACACCACACACCTCCACATTACCTGCTGCTAATAATCTAGAGTTAGTTGCTATTCCTCCAGAACTGATAGATTTAAACACCTATGTGTCTATTCATATTCAATGTGTGCACCCGTTTCAGGCTATTGTTCTTATGGAGCCTAAAACAGGTAAATTGCCTCCTTCAGATTTACAAAGAGGATTAAAAGGAAGAGTTGTGTATTTACCGTTAGATTTAAAGGAAAATATTGAAACTATTGGTGTAGAGTGTAGAAAGTGAACCACTAGTTATTCTGGTTAATGGTGTGCCAACTAAGAATAAGAAAATCTGTCAGGAGTTAGTGGATGTTAGGAAAGTGCAAAAGGCAACATTGTATTTGATAAAAACAATACATACTATAGGAATGTTTATATGGGAGAAGAAGAAATAGTTTTATCAGAAGATACTGAAACGTCAAGTGGACAAATTGAAAAAGTGGATATGTTAAGATGTGAATAAATCTATGAACATTACAGTGTGCATCCACTTCATTCAAAAGAAGTGATGGAAAACACTATTGAGTTGTTTCAAATAAAAAAGGAAAAAGGAAGTCCCATTAGTGTATGGGAAGAGAGCTTGGAAGCTCGTTGTTTTCCACAGTTGTTCCCAACTGGAAAAGGAGGACGATATGATGAACGTTCTGTGCAGACTCCTGCATCTGAATATTGGACAACAAGATTATATGCAGAAGATCCAAGATTTCGACAATGTATCCCTTATATATTTCATCTTTTGTTTGAAAATGACTTGTCTGGACTTTCATATGCAGTCAATCATAGTCTAAAAACTGGAATACATCTGCAAAATGTATCTGCAAAAGATTTTATGGATAAAGTGCACCAGAGAGATGATCATCTAGAATCTCAGCTCATTAATTTGATGGCATGTCAGCGTGGGACTTATGAATATTGGTACCGTCGTCATGGAGAACTGAAATGTATGCTACGGAACTTAGGAACTCCAACATGGTTCCTTACCCTGAGCTGTGCGGAGTACGCTTGGGATGATTTACTAGAATTTCTTCGAGAGGCAAATTCTAATATAAAAAAAATTGAATACAAGACACCTGGAGAAGTGTGCTCTTTGTATCCTGTTAACTTATGCAGGTATTTCAATCATAGATTTGAGGCTATGATGTCTATTATCTGCAATAAAAAAATCCTGCTCTTGGAGAAGTTGTGGATTTCTTTTGGAGAAAGGAGTATCAAGCAAGAGGTGCTCCTCATATACATATGCTGTTATGCATTAAGAACGCACTCAAATTTGGAACAGATGCGGATGATACTGTTTTGAGTTTTATTTAACAATATGCAACATGTGCTGTAACCAAAAGCACAGAAGAAAACAACTTAAGAGCACAAGTGTTATGATTCCAAAGCCACCAATGTGGAAAATACTGTCAACGAAAGTACAAATCTAAGGACAAGTTCTACACCAAATGTTGTTTTGGATTTCCACATCCTGTAATATCGAAAGGAAGAGTGAACAGTTTTATGTCATCTTTGCGACATACTATCACAAGAAAGTCTCCAGAAGAAGAAGAAGAAGAAGAAATGAAGAGTCAAAATACATAAATGACTACAACCCAGTTATTTTTTCCATGTGGAATGCTAACATGGATATTCAATATGTTGCGGACAATTCCATTGCTGTTGCTCGATATGTAACATCTTATATTACAAAATCAGAAAAGACAGAATTGAAAGAAATGTGGGAAGAGATTTCTCACGAGAAGACTCTAAGTAAGAAATGATACAGTTTCAGTTTGAAGATGTTATCGCATCGAGAAATCGGAGCATATGAATGCTCAGATCGGTTATCATCTGCAAGTCTATACTTCAAATCTACAAGAATCATTTATGTGACTCTAGGTCTTGCAGCAATGCGAAATTGAGTACTGAAATCTGTACAAGAAATGGAATATTTAGCAGCAAAAGATACAGAAAGTACAGATATTTTGAAAACTAATATGTTGGATACATATTACCCAAACAGAAGTCATCATCTTGAGAACGTGTCTCTATGAAGTACTGCAAAACTACACTTTTAAACGGAATACTATAGAGAGCATCAATGAGGGAAAATATGGAGTGAATGGTTCTAAAGGATGTTTGGTGAAACAAACGAAAGGAAATTTGATTAATCACAGGAAGCCGAGTTGCGACACTGCTGATAAAAGGGAATTTTACTATTTAGCTCTTTTACAACTATTCAAACCATGGCGTTAAGAACTGGAATTACTTGGAGATTTCCAGAGCTATGAAGATTCCTTTAATGCTTGTAAAGATAGCATACAATGCAGTGCTTTTGCAAATTATGTGAAAATATTGAACAATGAAATTGATCAAGAAGCTACAATTGCAGCTGAGATTGCAAGAGACACTTCTCAAGACAGTCAAAGTTCTGCTGTGCTTAGTCAAGATCCACTAGGACAACCAATTGTTGAAAACGAAGCAGCAATTTCCATGAATGAGATGGAAACAGCAATGTATCAAGTTCAAGAAGATGTAACAAACTTAGGAAACTTGGAAGAACAACTAAATGTTGAGCAAAAACAAATATATGAGCAAATGAGAGAACAGATTGACCATGGATTACTTCATGAAAAGAAAGAGTGCTCATGCACGTCATTTCAACCTATCTGAATGTACGTGAGTGGACAAGCTGGAGCAGGAAAAAGTTTTTTAATTAAAGTAATTACAAGTTATCTACAGAAAACAACTGAGTCGCATTTGTCTTGTGTTGTCACTGCTCCAAATAGGTTGGCAGCACACAATATTAAAGGAATTACTTTACATTGTTTACTAATGCTACCAGTAGAGCATGAAAACAAATTGGAATACCTCAAGCTATCTAGAGAAGCTTGTTGTGAAGTTTCAAGAGTCTTGAACAAAATGAAACTTCTCATTATTGATGAGGTAAGCATGGTATCAAACGTAATGCTTCCCTTTGTGCATCTAAGAATGCAGCAAATTCTTAAAACAGAGTAAGACGTGTTATTTGGAGGAAAACACGTCATAGTTTTTGGAGATCTACTGCAACTGACTCCTGTAAAAGGACAACCAGTATTTAAAACATTTGCGCATGAAGGCTCCAGAAAGTCTCTGGGTAGTGTTGGAAACGTGAACATTTGGTCATATTTTGAATACAAAGTACTCATTACAAATATGCGACAGGCAAATGATGTTGATTATGGAACTATTCTCCAAGATATAAGAATTGGACTACTGATAGAACATGGCAAACAAGCTTTACAGACTCGATTACTTTCCAATTTGTTTCCAAATATAGTTCCTGAGAAAATATACATGGAAATTGCAGATAAGAAATCTGTAATCTGCTTAATGCCAACACAGCGTGAATGTTTTATATTCAATGAACAACTTTTGATACTGGAAAATGAAGAAATAATAAAAATGGAAGCCATCGATAAAATAGAACATGAAGGAATCACTATTATTTTGACTGAAAAATTGAAGACAAAATTGGATTCTTTAGAAAAATCAATATCTAAAACTGCTGGTTAAGAAAAGAAATGCATGTAGAAACTGTCGGATAATTTTGAGGCATAATTTAGATGTAGAAAAAGGTTTAGTTAATGGAGCAATGGGCAAAGTTGTGGATTTCGTTAATTATCAAAATAAAGATGGTATTGAATTCTGAAAGATTAAATTTGATCAGATTGAAGAAGTGAAACAAATTGGTTGTTGTTCTGTTCGTTTTTTGCTTGTTAAAGATTTATATGTCCGTAGAAAACAGTTTCCATTTTCTCTGGCATATGCAGTGACTATTCATAAATCTCAAGGTTTAAGTGTTGACAGTGCTTTGGTGAACATTGGAAATACTGTGTTTAAAGAGGGTATGGCATATGTTGCTTTGTCTCGAGTCAGAACATTATCTGGTTCGTTTTTGATTGATTTTGATGATACTAAGATTACTGCGGATGCCAACTGTTTCAAAGAGTACAATAGGTTAAGAAGAACATATGCTCCTAATTTAGGTCAATATCCTGTATTTGAAAAGCGTGTGGTTGGTCAAAAAAGAAGGTATGAGAATATCTGTACTGAAGGTGTAGAGAAGGGAAAAAACAAGATAATGTTGTTATTGAAAGCAAAAAGAAAAAGGACACTGTTGAAGAGATTTTTGGTTTTCAGTTTGAAAATAGTTCTGGTGTCAACTGCTATGCTATTGTAGTGGTCAATGTTTTTGTTTCTTGAAGGTTTGCAACAGCAAATTATGGAGAATCAGGAAAAAAGATTTTGTTCCTTGTTACATTCTGTTCATGAAAAATTGAGAACTGATAAAAAGTAAAATACAAAGCGTTTCTGATGTTCGTAATCTTTTGGATGTATGTTCTGGTTCTACACAATTTACACAAAATATCCAACAAGATGCTCAGGAGTTTCTAATTTATATGCTTACAGTATTGGAAAATGAAGGTGTAGACATAGAGAATATGTTTGGCCGTTGTTATAAATGGGAACATCAATGTGAAAATTGTATGTATATATGTAGCACTATTGTAGACACTGAAAGATTTTTAGGTCGAGCCTGTCCCATTCCGCAGGAATGGATAGGGGAGAATTTTAGGGTTGCATCAGGAAAGCTAAACCAGCCGGCGGATTTCCACAAGTGCCTGTGATCGTGAACGTGTATCCGCCTGCTGATTTAGCTTTCCTGAGGCAACTCTAACCGTCCGCTCCGCCCCCTGCTGCACGCGCTTTCCATCCGCCTGCCTCGAGCGCGTCCACTTCAAAGCCATCTGTTGCACGGCCTCACTTCTCCACTTCTCCTCCCCCCTAATTACATCCCTGTTCACGGCCGCGAGGCCGTGCTTCAAGGCAAAAGGTATTTAATCTTTAAATCATGCTGAATGTAGCCCGTACCTTCTCCTCCCCCCTAATTACATCCCTGTTCACGGCCGCGAGGCCGTGCTTCAAGGCAAAAGGTATTTAATCTTTAAATCATGCTGAATGTAGACCGTACCTGTTTCCCTCTTTTGCAATCATTTCTCTGTTTCTCTATCTTTCCCTTTACCTCAGTCACTCAATGACCTATCCTCGTTTGCCTTCTTGCAACACCCTTCTCTCCACAGTGCTGCCTGCTATTTTTCCTGCTCCGTGTGTGTCTGCCTCTTGATGTATTGAACAAAAAGAGTGTGGATGTTTCATGTCAGTTGCAGTGAAAGGAGACATCTGTGTATACTGCGATCTGCCCTTTCAGTCGTCTCCATCCCTCGTTCGGCCTTTGACCCCTGACCAGTAGAGTCCCCCAAGGCAGCAGTGCCCAAACTGAAGGCCTCCTTGTTTTATTTTACTGAAGGATGTCACCAAACATGACATCATTGGGACTTCAGTAAACTCTGGAAACGAGTCCTGGTGGTTCCCCAGGGGCTTGAGTGCACGTGCACACGCGGTCATCTGCCTTTCCTGCCTGCTTCTGCCTTTCCTTTGTTGTCGCACCTCTCTCAACAGGCCCTGCCCCTCACCCTCCCCACCACAGAGCGTGTCTCGCGGCCGTGTCTTTTTGTTGTCGTCGTCACAGGTTTGCTTTGCCTGCAGCTTTGACTTTTGTCACTAGACTTTATCCCCCAATTTTTTTTGTTTTTTAAACAGGGCCCTACTGATCTGAAGGGCTAAGTGCCATGACTTTTCTTTTACAAGTCAGTCGTTTTCAAGTGTTTTTATTCGACCAGATTATCTAAAGTGAAACCGGACTACCACTCCCAAGGTGCAGTAGGACGTTAAACTAAATCCCTGGACTGTAGCAGTGCCCTTTGTGACATGGAGCCACCCGGTAACTTTCCGTTAGCTACTTGCAGATGTGGGCTGCTCTGTCTGCGGTAGACCGGGGCATTCCTCAACAAGCTGTTGAGACTCAAAGACCCATGCATCTGGGGTGCACTGCACGGCGGCCATGTACCGCTGCAAGGTCACTGGTGGTGGAGAGCAGCAAGGCACACGCCAGACCCTCCCTTCCTCCCTCGTGTGCATAGGTAGGCAGGATACAAGCCATTTCATCAGCACGTTTACTTTACCCAAAGCTGCTGAAAAATGAATGGAGTAACCGCACACTGACATTTAACAAGCGGAAAAATGGAAGCTACACGCGGCGCAGGCCTCCCCTGGCATTGCAGCAGCCACAGCGGATTAGGAGCACAGTCAGTCATTCCCATTGGTTCGGGGCGCCCTCCTCTCCTTCCTGATACGGGGTCTTTCTTGTTTAAATTTTGCTATAAACACATGACATTCTTAAAGTGAAAGAGCGCCAGAACTGGAGTGCAAAACAATGGAACACAGACTTCGGCACTGGTGGTCGCTTGTTAATATTTGGACTGTGCCATATCCCGTTTCACTTTAACAATAGCTGCCGTCCTTCACACTACTTGCATCATATGTAGAATGCCCATCTGAATGGTCTCTTATGATGCTCTTTACGGAGCCCATGCCACTATAAACAAGGCCCTTATGTTAACACTAAGTTGCTGTCCCTTTTGTCGTCTCCTTTGAGTGAGTTCACATGGATAAGTGCACTTACAATCAGTACAGTTGGCGGTCATCCCCGGGCTTTGAGGTTTCTGCAGCACAGACATTTAGTCCACATGGAGGCTGTGGTGAGTGTAAACAGCGGGCGGAACGCATGCCCGTGCAGCCAGCAGGAGGAAGAAGAAAAGGGCTGATAATGCGTAGCATGGGGTGTAGAATGCTCCAGGTTGAGCGCTTTCGCAGTCCTGCCATCCTCACAGAGTGAAGCAGTAGTGGTCCGGAGCCAGTACGTGTGCGGTGTATTATGGTACACTACTACCCCGTGCGGCGTGCCAAACCAGGGCCTACTCAGCCCTTCATTTTTATAAGGTCGAGCGCTTCTGCCAACATAGGAAGAGCCCAGTGCTGAGTTCAGTACCCTCACCACCCCCTCCCCCCTCACAATACTATCCAGAAGCGCTGCAGTCGGTTGCGATGGACAGCAAATACTTGACATCGGCATACAGGTATAATAAGGTGGTGATGTAGGTGACTGCGCACTGCTTCCAGGGGAGGGGCTGCTGCTATGTACTCACTCTGCACCCCCCTCCCCTCTATCACTGGCTGGGGCCCTGCACAGCCATACAGGCTGCTGTTTGCACTTCACTTAATGTGTGTTTCAAGTCTGCGCATCTGGAGGGGGAGTCGCCCAGTTCCCTACCCCTCACCTAACTGGAATTATCAAGGACGCATCCAGCCCCCTCGCTTTCCGTATTTACAATCGTAGTCTGGACGAGGGTCGGGTTGCAGATCGCCCTCCCACCCCACACAACCCCGCACGACCACGATGCTTAACATCCCTGCCTGCCTTTCCAGTACCTTAGCAATAGACGTTTCAAAAGAGTGGTGAAACAGATGCATTTTCATAGCAACCAATTGACTTGTACGGCCTTATCACCCATGGGGCATTTTAAGAACTACAAAGAAAAACATCCTCCATAGTCCATTCATTTCTCCTTGTTAATGTATTTTAGTTTAGAGTGCTCCCTGAAACAGTTCCTATGCAGTGTTTCCGGGAATATTGGGACCCCAGCAACAGATCACCACAACGGGATGCGTGAAGAGACGCACCGAATCTTATTGCCATGAGACATTACATTGCCTTGCTCACAAGATTTCTAAGAAGACCACACTTTGATTTTAAAGGTCGGCAAATCTCCCTTCCCCAAAGCACAACGCAGGCAGCTCAAGTAATCCCAAAGCCACAGCAATTATAAATCCTATGCCGTGAAGTATTGTAAGAGGGATTTATTGGAATAAGAGTAATAATACAACCGGTACAAACAGGGGCACAGAAATAACTGCCACAGGGGTTCACGTGAACACAAGCACGCGTTTTTCCTCCACAGGCTTTTTATTACCATTTGTTCCTGCCTCCGAGAGCTTCAAAGGGATCCGCTCCCCTGCCCACTGCTTCACACTTTTCACGGCCGCCAGGCCGTGTCGCGCATTTCTCCTCCCCCGCCCCCTGCTTCACACTTTTCACGGGCGCCAGGCCGTGTCTCGCATTTTTCCTCCCCCCTCCCCACAGCAATGCCAAGAGCTTGTTATGTTAGGAACCGGAGAATTTGTTGTATGTTTTTTATGCAGCCTACCGCCATTCAAAAGCACCACACACCGCGAAGTGTAAGTTAATGTTCTACATTATGTACATTTGAATTTTTTGTTACGTAGTTATTTCTTCCTGGCCGTGGTGCGGTTTACGTAAATTAAAAGGGGAATTTTCCGGACCCATACCATTAAAGGGCAGGGCGTGGTGCCTTAATGGTGTGCTTTCGTGTTTCAAATTTGCGCCTACTGTACTAAACGTTTTTCACTGGCACACGGGGCGAACAGAGCACCGTAGGCGTTAGGCGTATTTTAACATATGTTTCTACCAACCCAGCACTTTCTACAATTCGAAGTGCTTCCGCATTCTGGGCTTTCTCACAAACTGCAGCAGTAGTGATCCGGAGCCAGGACGTGTGCGGTCTATTATACTACCCTACTGGTCCGTGGTGCGTCCGAAAACAGGGCCTATTCAGCCCAATAATTGTTACTCTATTAATTAGCAGAAGTGGTCCGGAGCCAGTATGTGGGTGGTGTATTATAGTACACTACTAGTCCGTGGGGCGTCCCAAAACAGGGCCTACTTAGCCCTTCGTTTTTTTTATAAGGTTGAGCGCTTTCGCAGTCCGGCCATCCTCACAGAGTGAAGCAGTAGTGGTCCGGAGCCAGTACGTGTGCGGTGTATTATAGTACACTACTACCCCGTGCGGCGTGCCAAACCAGGGCCTACTCAGCACTTCATTTTTATAAGGTCGAGTGCTTCTGCCAACATAGGAAGAGCCCAGTGCTGAGTTCAGTTCCCTCACCACCCCCTCCCCCTCACAATACTATCCAGAGGCGTTGCAGTCGGTTACGATGGACAGCAAATACTTGACATCGGCATACAGCTATAATAAGGTGGTGATGTAGGTGACTGCGCACTGCTTCCAGGGGAGGAGCTGCTGCTATGTACTCCCTCTGCACCCCCCCCTCTATCACTGGCTGGGGCCCTGCACAGCCATACAGGCTGCTGTTTGCACTTCACTTAATGTGTGTTTCAAGTCTGCGCATCTGGAGGGGGAGTCGCCCAGTTCCCTACCCCTCACCTTACTGGAATTATCAAGGACGCATCCTGCCCCCTTGCATCACTCAGCACCACCCCAGCACCACTCAGCACCACCCCAGCATCACTCAGCGCCACCCCAGCATCACTCAGCGCCACCCCAGCATCACTCAGCGCCACCCCAGCATCACTCAGCGCCACCCCAGCATCACTCAGCGCCACCCCAGCATCACTCAGCGCCACCCCAGCATCACTCAGCGCCACCCCAGCATCACTCAGCGCCACCCCAGCATCACTCAGCGCCACCCCAGCATCACTCAGCGCCACCCCAGCATCACTCAGCGCCACCCCAGCATCACTCAGCGCCACCCCAGCATCACTCAGCGCCACACCAGCATCACTCAGCGCCACACCAGCATCACTCAGCGCCACCCCAGCATCACTCAGCGCCACCCCAGCATCACTCAGCGCCACCCCAGCATCACTCAGCGCCACCCCAGCATCACTCGGCGCCACCCCAGCATCACTCGGCGCCACCCCAGCATCACTCGGCGCCACCCCAGCATCACTCAGCGCCACCCCAGCATCACTCAGCACCACCACAGCATCACCCAGCACCACCACTCAGCGCCACCCCAGCATCACTCAGCGCCACCCCAGCATCACTCAGCGCCACCCCAGCATCACTCAGCGCCACCCCAGCATCACTCAGCACCACCACAGCACCACTCAGCACCACCACAGCATCACTCAGCACCACCACAGCACCACTCAGCACCACTCAGCACCACCACAGCATCACTCAGCGCCACCCCAGCATCACTCGGCACCACCACATTATCACTCAGCACCACTCAGCACCACCACAGCACCACTCAGCACCACCACAGCATCACTCAGCACCACCACAGCATCACTCAGCACCACCACAGCACCACTCAGCACCACCACATTATCACTCAGCACCACCACATTATCACTCAGCACCACCAGAGCACCACCACAGCAACACTCAGCACCACCACAGCAACACTCAGCACCACCACAGCAACACTCAGCACCACCACAGCAACACTCAGCACCACCACCACAGCATCACTCAGACTCACCACAGCACCACTCAGCACCACCACAGCATCACTCAGAGCAACCCCAGGTTATAGGTGTCACTTTTGCGAAAGTTATAACTATTGGCATTCTAAATGACAAAGCTATTAATTTAGCTATTTTCAAAACCAACACATAAATAAAAAAATTGTCATTTACAAGACCAATAGCTCAAACTTTCCTAATGCAAGACCTATTGCATTGCAAATGCTTGTTATATTTGACTTTACCGGACTGTAAATCAGTGTCTTTCAGTAAATTAGTTAAAGCTGCAAAACAAAACATGGAGTGTAGCAATGCAAATCAGAAATGTTATCAACATTATTTATACAAAGATAGGGAAAATATATCATTTTAATGATGCAACGTTGTACAGCTGACGGAAGAAAATTGGACACTTTAATAAAACATTTTGTAGCTACAAAACTATCAATATCAGGAACGACTTTTGTAGCAGTAGCAATAATTTTCCACGATGGTCCTTCAATAACATCTGGACATTACACTGCCTATCTCAAAAGTGAGAAAGGCTGGAGTCTTTGCAACGTTTGCCTTTCGAATTACCAAATTCCTACCTAATATTTTTAAAGCCACAGTTTTAGGAAGATAATTCAGCCTCTGAGGCATTTATTGTTATCATTTCATAGGGTTACCAGTGGCCAATTTACATAAAAATTACTGTAAAAATACAATTTGGCCTCAAGGAAATGTATTTCTTTGAATTATTGACTTTTTGTTGCACATTGTCTCGGTGTATAATTTTAACTGGCATTATTTATAGTGTTTATAAATTTAAGTTATAAAATTTTCTTAGCAGTAATCATTTTATATATGTGTGATTTGTATTATCTAGTATTTTACTATAGATGGATTATTGTTTTTTTTTAAACAATCTAATTGCTTGGGTTTTTTTTTGGAGCTGTTATGTGATGAGTATGATTGAAATCACTATTTCTAGTGAAATTCAATATATTCTGAGAACAGCAAAAAAGGCAAATAAATTAATTATATGTTATAACAATTTTTTCTTTTTTTTACGGATCTTAATTTTAAGATATCAAATTTAGCACCATTTAGATTATAAAAAACAAGTTAATAAAATGTGTACCGTTTTTTACATGTATTACTGTTGAGGTAAGTTTTAGTAAGTCTTAAAATGCATAATGGACTGTTTTCACACAGTTGAAGAAAAGGAACATGGATGGACTAGATTTGTGCCACAAAATTGCAATGCAGGCAGGTATAAAATAGATGACAGCTTCAGAACACCTGATACATGGTATAGTACAGAATAGACTGATATGGTTGTTTTGCAGGTCTTGATAATTTCAGAATTAAAAGAAATGAAACTCTTTAACTTAAACCACATCAGTCAGTGTTTTCGCACATGTCATATTAGGTCGCATCCCTTCTCTTCAGTAATATATAAAAAGTCCTATCAGTTCCCTAAAACGTAAGTAGTTGTAAATGTATCTTGTTCTCGGCTATCAGTACAGAAATTTACTCCTATAATAACAGTTGGCCTAGCCATTAACTCTCTTTTTTATTTATAAGGTGAGGAAAAGGCATTCTGTATACCTTTACTTTTCTATGTAAATATAATCTCATCATACACAGTACTTTGTGTTGAGAAGGTGTTCTATAGGTTTTGCTGTGCGTGTTTGCACATAACACTTATAGAACAAGACACATCTCCAGATTTATCATAAATCATAAATCTGGACATGTTTGTAAATGCTACACCATTCTCCTATTGGTGTAGCAAAGCACAACGAGGAAAATTGTTTTCACTTCTCCTCATTTTTTAACTTTCAATATATGCTATAATGCACAGCATATATTGAAGGAGAAAAATGCCTTTACTGATTGTTTTTGTGCAGGAAGGTGTCCCTTTTTGCACAAAAACAATCTCCGCACGACACAGACATCCTTGCACCATAGTGCAAGGGTGCCTGTGTCACCACATGGGTGCAGTTTGTGCAGCTGTGCAGAGGGAAGCACACAGTTTCAACATATTTATGTACATATGTTACATCCCTGTGCTTCGGAAGTACCACAGCATGCTGTAGTTAAACAGTTTACAGTGTCATGCTGCAGCACTTCCTTATAATTCTGCACTTATGCATTCAACACACATCACAAATGTATTTTTAAAGTCAATTATGAACTACACATACACTCATCTAAACTTTCACACACTAGCATACTAGTTTAGATCTTTCTTTAACCAGAGTAGTTAGTTCTGAAAACTTTTTCTTTTTGTTGTTTTGTATTTTTTTTGTTTTTTTGAACGATTTTGTATTTTTTTTTTTAAACAGGGGGAAGAAATGAGAACTGGGAAAAGAGAACTAAAAACTGGGAGGAGAGGAGAAAAGAAATCTAACAATGGTGGCGGTCAACAGCTCGACACACCAGATCCACCAACTGCTCCCCATATGCTATCAGCGGTCTACATTTTATACAGGTCATTCTAAGTTTCCAAATTGGGGAGGAATATCAGGCTGTGCGGTAGAGGTTGACGGTGTTGCTCCACTGGTACTTGGTCCTTCTGATGAAGCAGAAGGAGCCTCTCTCAATCTCCTTAACTCCTCCCTTGCAAAGTTGACCGGATGCTTGGTCTGCAAGTGCTTCTGCATGCTTGCAGTTCCGCAGGAGTACTTTTTGTTGGGGTCTCCTCTTGAAAGCGCAGCCTTGGATATGCGGCAAGTAACTTTTGTAGCATTCACCTTGTTTAAGCCAGGTGGAAAGGTGAAAAATGTCCAGACAATGCTGGTATATTTCTCCTTTGGTGGAGGTTCAGGTACAAATTCCTGCTCTGATGAGTTCTCAGAATCAGAGGATGATGGTGGATTAGCAGCCATGATATCTTTAAGTAAATCTCTTCTCCAACAACAAAAGAATAGAAGATCTTCTCTGGAGCTCTTTCCCTTGGAAAAGTTCTAAGAAGAGTGATTGAAATGGGTGGGGTCCTTCAATAGTTTCAATAGGATGTGTAATGAACCAATCAAATCTCTTTCTTTGTGGTCACATGAGGTGCGCGTAGGATGCGCGTAGGATGCGTGCAATCAGCACGCACCCTGCTCGCACCCTGCCTGCACCGTGCTCGCACCCAGCGCGACTTCGCGCATTAAAAAGTGATGTACATTTTAAGAAAGTTAAAGAAAATTATTTTTATAATAACCTCAGATAATCTCTTGTCTTAATATTTATATTAAATATATATAAATACCTTTTTCAACATTAAAAAAAATCGCGGGAGTTGTGACTCCACTGCGACAGACATGCATATGATGTCACGCGCTACCGGGCGTCCGTCACGTCGTACGTACGTCTCGCATATGCGCCAGAAGTTGCGAACAAGTCGCTTTGCAACTGCGTTGGAAAAGTCATACCCATCGCACACCCTACGCGGATCCCAGACAGCAACCCTAAAATGGCGGACTCGTTTCATGCAGTAAACGAGCAGGATGCTCTTAGGGTGCGCGACTCCAAAAAAAAAAGGAAAAAAATAATGAAAATAATTTAAGTATATTATAAACAATATAAAATAATGAAAAAATATATATATTTATGTAAAAACATTTTTCTGAAAAAATATGTGAAATGTAATTAAAAAATAGGATATCTATAAATAAAAAGATTAAAAAATTTAGTAATTTTTTTTTTCATAAAAACAACAATAAATATACTTTAAAATTATCATTTTAAAAACCTTTGAAATTCACAAAAAAACCATAGGTTTGAGATATGTTATAGTTAGGAATTAGCATTTAAAAAAAACCTTTGAAATTCACTGAAAAAACCATAGGTTTCAGACATGTTATAGTTGGGAATTAGCATTAAAAAAACCTTAGAAATTCACTGAAAAAAACATAGGTTTTAAGGGTGTTATAGTTAGCTAGACATTTCACTCGTATAAAAGCATTGACATTCCCCTGTTATAGTTAGTTGCACTAACTATAACTCGCGCGCCCACAATCCACTGCTGATGATGTCACATATTACATCATTCATGACATGGTCAGTGACATCACTGATGACATCTCAAATGGCATCACTGATGACATCATCTAGTGAATGTGGATTCTAGCAATTGGGTAGTAAGGTATTCCTGCGCAATGTCTGATGGTTTAGGTGTCTTGAGTGTGATGATTTGCACTGTGCTACCAAGGGAGTCCAGACAGCCACCACCCAATACTGCCTGATTGCAATCTGTGATAATTGCATAAAATACGTCTTTTTTGGTTGGTCTCCCTGAGCACAAAATATTATTTCTCATATAAATTCACAAAGTTCATAGGTCAATCAATTCAAACAACGACAATTATCCAAATAGAATGTCCGTGGTCTGTTTTATTCTTCCTTGATTCTTTTACTTTTCTCCACATGGACTTGTAAGACAGATTTCTCCAAAGCATATATCTTGTATTTAGATCACAACACTACAGCCAACATGCATGTTTCGTCTTTGGTACATCCCCAAAAAGACTTCATCAGGGCTGTGAATACAAAATACAAACAATACCCAATAAGTTACCTCCCCATTCTTGATGGAAGCTAAGCCTAACCTCCACCATAAGGGAGCCATGTGTGAGCCTTATACCCAAAGGGACAATGGTAAAACATTTTTTTTCTTTTCTTCCGACATGAAAATCAAAGAGACAACAAAGAAGCCAATGAAAGAAGGAAAAGAGAAAGACAATCACCCATACGTGTGATATAACGTAACCACAGTTCAACCCATGTGATAAGAGTTCAAAACTCAAGAAAAAAGAGGGTTAATTCTTATTTTAAGCCATTGTAGGCAATCTACATATTCACCGATTCCGCATGCAGTGCAGCGTGGATACCAGCCTATTATAAAAATTATTAAGTCCACTCACCTACAACAACAATTTCTGCACTATTAGTTTCCGTATTTGTATAGAGGCGAGTAGGAACAACTAAAAACAAAGATCATATACGTCAAAAATCCTTCCGTACAAACTGTCCGCTTATACACCAAAGAGTCATTGGGCACAGTGTCCCAGGCTTATTCCCTTACCTTATCGGTAAATCAAAAAGACACACATCGCTTATTCGCCCAACATCTTATTCCATGTAACGATATTAGTCTCCTGTTTAAACAAATACAATTACTAAATTTAAAATCACACCTATAATGTACCAAAAATTCGTTACACATACCTCTGGCATTTGCTTTGCATATAACCAGATCCCCTTATTTACGAAATTCAAACCAATTAGCTTAATATATTAAGTAATCGCTCATAAATATACCAAGAAAAAACTCAGTCATGCATACCCCTGGCATTTTCACTATATCTGACAAGTTTCCTTTATTTAAAGGGTTCAACACAGAACAAGTATCACTACTATTATCATAAATAACATCCATGTCTATATTCTTGGGAATGCCCAAATGAAATACATTAATAAGCATATCCAGACATTAAGTACAAACACGTACGGGCCACTGCTCGATCTTTAAAAGCCCTTACCGTCAGTGTAACATTTCCTCTTGCCTGTGTGATCCTCGATTCAGTCGGCGTTCTACTTCGCCGCCATGCTATATAAGCGAAACTGAAGACGGGCTATTCTAACACGGCGCTCCCCGATCCCGCGGGCGCCATCTTAAAGTGGTTAATCGGTTCCAAAAGGAGCCAAATGACGCTCTATCTATAAAGAGATGCTTATACCTACTATAAAATACCATTCGCACTGAGTAGTGTTATTAACAGATAAAACCTGAAGGTTTATGCAAAGACTTTAGAAGGACAAATACGCCGCAAAACAAAGCAATAAAATGCGGCATTCTAAATGCTATAATATTTAATCCAGGCCATATATTATATTGCTTGTGGCCAAAAACTTATCAATGTAAAAATCATTCCAGCATCAGATTATTATTATAACTATTTTACCCAAGCATCAGCTCATCATTATTATTCACGCTGCCTGCATGCCACCAGCGAACCACTGTCATGAGCAAAATAAAACACAAGGGGTGAATAGAGATGTATAGTGCAAAACCTAAAAAGATATATATAAAACATTAGAGCCAATCTGTAGAGAATTACAGCCTTAGGTCAGGTATACGTTAGCACAAGAACAAGATGATATCTTGATCAATTAATTTTTGTCCTCATAGACCTTAAACAATTTACACTTCATACATGTTGTGCACATTTACATAAAGCAACAATTGGTTTGTAACCTCGCTTTTTTACACAATATTTATTATTATTATTATTGTTATTGGGTCTTGTAAAGCGCGTAGTCACCCGTAAGTATCCCAGCGCTAAGATCCGATCTAACCAGAGGGCGGCTCAGGAGGGAGGGAGGAGAAAAAAAGGGGGGGAAGGGGGAGGGGGGGATCAGGGAAACAGGTGTGTTTTGAGCCATTTCCTAAAGCGAAGGTAGTCAGGTTCCATCCTAAGGTCCCGGGGGAGGGAGTTCCATAGACGGCCCGTATTAACGGAGAAACGCCGTCCGCCCGTTCGCACCTTCTTCACTTTGGGGATAATGATTAGGTTTTCATGGTCCGATCGAAGGGCTCTCGGGGCTTTATAGGGTTTGATGAATTGTTTTAGGATGGGCGGTCCCTTGTCCTGTAAGATTTTATGTGCCAGGCAAAGAGCCTTGAAGGCCACTCTCTCTCTCACTGGGAGCCAGTGGAGCTGCCTCAGGGCTGGCTTGGCGGAGGATCTCATTGGGGTGTTAGTGAGAATCCTTGCAGCAGCATTCTGGATTCTCTGCAGTTTGTTGTATGTTGCCTCGGGAGCGCCCAGATAAATGGCGTTACTAAAATCCAGCCTTGAAATGATAAGGCCTTGGATTATTAGTTTCTGGGAAATGGGGGGAAGCAGGGGCAGAATCTTTCTGATGGCTTTCAGGAGCCCGAAACAGGTCCCGGCAATTTTTGTGGCTTGTGTCGCAAAGGTCAGATCTTTATCAATCCATATTCCCAGGCTTTTGACCTCAGGCTTGGGAGTAGGGGGTACGCCCAGAACCGGGGGCCAGATGTTCTGTGGGAGAGAGAGCCCTTTCTGGCCAAGGAAGAAAATGTCCGTTTTTGAGCCGTTGAGCTTCAAAGATGACCTATTCATCCAACCTTGGATTTCTACCAGACAGTTGTAAAGGTCTGATGGCTCCTGGTTCGGGTGGGATAGGGACACCACTAATTGTGTATCATCAGCATAGCTGATGATCCTCACCCCGAATGGTGTAACAACCTCCTCCAACGGCGACATATAGATATTAAATAATGTCGGGCTTAATGATGAGCCGTTTGTGAGCATTTGAGCAAGTTGTTGGTTTCCAGGAATTGCGACAGTTTCTTATTTACTAGTTTTTCCGCAATTTTGCTGGTGCCGGGAGTAGGGAAATTGGCCTGTAATTGGCCAACTCTGTAGGGTCTAAGGAGGGTTTTTTCATTAAAGCCTTCACAACTGCCATTTTCCAGCCAGGGGGGACTGTCCCATGAAGCAGTGAGGCGTTAATGAGGTGCGTGAGGGGGGGGCAATAATGGGGGCCACTTTTTTCAGAATGCGTAGAGGGGCAGGGTCCCTAGGTGAGCCGCTTTTGATGGAATCCAATGTGGCTAACACCTCTTCGGTGCTGACCGGCCCAAGGGAGCTTAAGTGGGGGGTGGTGTGGTGTAGGCTCGTACCGGGCTCTTCAGCCGTACTGTGATTAACTGCCGGGAGGGAAGCGAGGATGTTCTGAATTTTCTCCTCTCAAAATTTAGCCAGTTTGGTACATTTCTCTTCGTCTGCCTTGGGATCCAGAGGGTGCTTTGAAGCCACATCTGGGACTTTCAAAAGTTCTTTTAGGATAGTAAAAGATTCTTTTGCAGAGCAGGCCGAGTTGGCTATTCTTTCCTGGTAGAAACTACTCTTAGTGCTACGCAGGGCGATTTTTATAGTTTTTTAGGCAGGTGCGAAATGCGGCTTTTTCTTCAATTGCCTTATCCTTTCTCCAAGAACGTTCTGCTCTCTTGCATTCCTTCCGGAGGAGATTAAGCTCGGGAGTGTACCAGGGAGCTGGTGCCACTCTTTTGATACGTTTGAGGATTGTTGTTTTAGGAAGAAGCTCGTCCAATGACGAAGTGATCCATGAGTTATACTGCTTGTCAGCAGTGGCAGGGTCAACGGTCCGGGTAGGGGTGGATACCGTGAGAGCGGAAGCCAAAAGATCCGATGGGAGTTTGTGCCATCGTTTATCTGCGATCCGGGTTTTGATTTGTTGTCTGGGTGGAGTGGGCAGGTGCCAGAAGATGGGTACTAGGAAGTGGTCGGTCCAGGGGAGGGGTAGAGGGGGACTGGTGGTAAGGGATGCTATGGTGGTAAGGACGGGGTCAAGGAGATGCCCTTTGTCATGAGTGGGTTCAGAATTGATTAGACGTATCTCGAAAGACGTGAGTTCGGCTAAAAGTTCGGACACGGTCGAGTCACTGGGATCTAAGAAATGAAGATTGAGGTCTCCCACAACGAGAAAGTTGGGGGCGATGGTAGCTGTTTGAGTAATAATGTCCATAAGACTACCGGGGAATTTACCTGGGGTTCCCGGCGGGCGGTAAATCAGTAGTCCCGATAGGGAGTGCAGAGGGGATAATTGTAACATGAAATGACAGCTTTCGCAGTCGGTGATGGTGGCGTCCCTTGTTCTGCACAGAATAGCATCTCTATGGATTATGGCCAGGCCACCTCCTCTGCCGAGGGGTCTGTTTTGATATTGAATTTGGTATCCTGGTGGCAGGGTGTCAACGATGTCAGACTCCGACCCAGCGGAGAGCCACGTTTCCGTAAGGAACAGGACATCAAATCCAAGGGCACTGATCAAGAGATTAATTTCGTGGGCGTGTTTGGGTAGGACCGGCAATTCAGAAGGCCGAGCCGTGTGCAGCTCTCTCTTACCGACTTGGTGGGGGCGTGATTACATATATCGCACTTAGTGAAGGGTGTTCCATCTGGATGGAGATACTTGCAAGCACGATTTTTGGGGGCGTCAAGTGCGAGGAGACAATCTCTCGTGTAAGCTATGCGTCCATCTGAGGATTTGGGCAGAGTGACTGGGCCTGGGTCCGGTCGGGCCCGGACGGGCCCAGACGGGCTTGCCTTAGGCGCGCCCGCTGCGCCCGTCCGCTGCGCGTACCTGGGAGGCACATGTTTTAATGGATGAGGTAGGGGAGGGGGCGTGGCCTTGTTGTGAGTGGGCGTGTCCAGGCGACAGGCTCGCTCGCTAATGGCGGCAAGAAAAAATCACCAGCCCGCCGCAGCGTTAAGATCGGCTGCGCGGGAAAGCGAGAATATGCTGGGTGTCCCACTAGAGTGTGAGGCAGGTAGCATTTTTAAAAACACAATATACACAAAATATTTAAAAGATACAAGTTTTTTTAGCAGCGCTCCCGGCTGTGCCTCAGGAGTAAGGATCTGATTCTGGGCTTGTGTTCAGCCCGTATATATGAGGGGAGGGGGCGTGGCCTCGTTGTGAGTGGGCGTGTCCAGGCGACAGGCTCGCTCGCTAATGGCGGCAAGAGAAAATCACCAGCCCGCCGCAGCGTTAAGATCGGCTGCGCGGGAAAGCGAGAATATGCTGGGTGTCCCACTAGAGTGTGAGGCAGGTAGGATTTTTAAAAACACAATATACACGAAATATTTAAAAGATACAAGTTTTTTTAGCAGCGCTCCCGGCTGTGCCTCAGGAGTAAGGATCTGATTCTGGGCTTGTGTTCAGCCCGTATATATGAGGGGAGGGAGCGTGGCCTCGTTGTGAGTGGGCGTGTCCAGGCGACAGGCTCGCTCGCTAATGGCGGCAAGAGAAAATCACCAGCCCGCCGCAGCGTTAAGATCGGCTGCGCGGGAAAGCGAGAATATGCTGGGTGTCCCACTAGAGTGTGAGGCAGGTAGGATTTTTAAATTTAAATTACTTCATGGATCAAGGGTATAACATTTCAAGCACAATTGTAGTATGTATCCTTGCACCTATTCACATTTAAAACCAGATATGATATACCCAGAATAATTTATGAAGGTACAATTTAACATCCCAAAAAATATTGCAATTCCGAATCAATGTTAATCCCCTGTTCAACCGCATGCAATTTAAGTATCCATTTGGCCTCACATTGGCGGACCTTAAGCTCCCTGTTTCCACCCCGTTTATCACCTGGGATATGTTCTATGCCATGGAATGTAAAGGACAAATTTCCTCTCTGACTCGGACAGCTATTTGCATGGCTTGCTAAGGGATATCTAAGGTCCAATTTCTTCAGAGCCCTGAAGTGTTCCGCATTCCAATCCTTTAAGTGCTGCAGTCAATATGTTGAAAGATCTTATACTTAGCCAACCCATTATATTGAAACTCTTTGATGCCGTTTTCAGCGTACCTACACATACTACAGTGCCCACATTTGAAAGAGCCCATATTGTGGGCATGGAGCCATGTTGGTCCTTTGATCTCAAATTTAGGGTAACTTGGGCTGATCATACTGCGGATCGTTGTGCCCCTTCTGTACGAAATACTGGGTTTGTTTTTAACATATATATTTATGCTTGGATCAGACTTCAATAAGTGCCAATGTTTGTTTAGGATACATTTTGTGAGACCAAGGATGGTAATTTGTTACCAATCTGATGACATCAGTTTTTTTAGTCTTAATTTTTGGTCTTTGTGTCAGTGTTTCATTCCTGCTTAGTTTTAATGATCTTTTTTTGGCTGCAACAATGGTATCGTTACAATATCCTCTCTCTTGAAAACGTACCTCCATATCCTCAATACAACTGTGAAAGTCCTCATCCCTACTATTATTTGTCCGAGCTCTATACATTTCACCATATGGGATGGCATCAATCTGCCCTTTGGGGTGGGCACTACTGCCATTTAATGTCGAGTTACATGATGTACTTTTTCTATATAAACGGCTATTGATTTTACCGTTAGTCACAAACCGTTCCGTGTCTAAAAAGACAGCACTCTCTTGGCTAGACGACGTTGTAAATGACATGTTAAATTGGTTGTTGTTCACGTAACTTACAAATTCATTCAATTTCTCAGTTCCACCTGTCCAGATAATTATTATTATTATTATTATTGGGACATTTGTAAAGCGCTGCGTTACGCACACCGGCGTGTCCACGCGCTGAAAGTGAGAGAGGCAGTAAACAGGGAGCACAGTAGCTTAATAATGATTTACTTCACATAGAGGTGGGTTTTTAATTTTGCTCGAAACCTCGCTTCTTCAGGTTCCAGACGCAGATCCACTGGAAGTTTATTCCAGTGGTTTGCCACTAGACACCTGTAAGATCTGCCTCCCATGCGCGCTTTCTTCACCCTGGGGACCCTGAGCAGACCCCCATCGGCGGATCTGAGCGCTCGAGCGGGTATATAAACTTCGACCAGTTTCCTCAGTGGTCGAGGAGCCCTATCATGCAGGATACGGTGACACGTGCAGAGGGCTTTATATTCAACTCTGCGCCTCACCGGAAGCCAATGTAGCTTCTGCAGTGCCGCCTTCGAAGGCGCCCTTTTGGGCAGCCTGAGGATCAGACGAGCTGCCGCATTTTGCAGCACTTGGAGGCGAGCCATGCTTTTCTCTGGCACCCCCAGGTAAAGCAAATTCCCGTAATCCATCCTGGCGGTTACCAAAGCATGTACCATGGTTTGGCGAGCTTCCATCGGCAGTAAGTCCAGGACTTTCCTCAATCTTTTCAGTACCCCAAAACATACGCCAACCACGCGGTTGATCTGGGGCCCGAAAGTGAGACCTGCATCGAACCATACCCCTAGATTTTTTGCCTCCTGACAAGGGGTCGGGGTTGGTCCTAGACAGGGTGGCCACCATGCCGATGACCAAGCAGACTGGGCTCTCCCTACCACCAACACCTCTGTCTTGCTGCCATTGAGTTTCAAACAGTTGATGGCCATCCAGTCGGCAAGTTCTTTCATGCACGACCGGAAGCCATCTGCAGCATGACAGGGTGCGTGCGACAGGGAGATGACAAATTGCGTATCATCGGCATATGATACTAATTGGAGACCATAGTTCTCCAAAATGGAGGCTACCGGCGCTACATATAAATTGAAAAGGGTTGGACTCAGGGACGAGCCCTGAGGCACGCCCTGGCCCAAAGGTACCCCCTTAGAATAGCAGTCGCCTTGCCTCACTTGAAAGCTTCTTCCCGTGAGGAAGGCCTGGATCCACCTCAGCGCGGTATTGGTGATGCCACCTCTGTTCAGACACTGTAGCAAGGTGGTATGTGCTACAGTGTCGAACGCCGCGCTGAGGTCTAACAGGATCAAGGCCATCGTTTGCCCCTTATCTACACCCTCTCTCAGATGTTCCGTTGCCATAAGAAGGGCGTACTCAGTAGAATGGCGCGGTCTAAAGCCAAACTGCGTGGCATCGAGCAATCCCACCTCCTCCACATGTTTCATGATTTGGGTGTTAACCACCTTTTCCGCCACTTTGGACAGAAAAGGCAGGAGAGAAATAGGCCTCAGATTTTCCAACACCTCAAAACCAATGTGCGATTTCTTCCAGAGAGGGAGTAAGTACCACAGCCTGTTTCCACCCTGCAGGTAACATACCCGATTTGAAGGAGGTGTCCAGGACATGCCTTATGTAAGGCTCCAACACTTCCAGGCTGTCCCCCAAACGTTTAGGGGACACCGGGTCCAAGGGGGAGCCCGATTTAACAGAGAGGCATACCCTGACTAGCTCTTCGGGCGGGGGGTGCTAAAGTTCGTGAGGGACACTTTTGTCTCCATGCCCTCCGATGTTGCCACAAACTCAACCCCTACAGGGGGAGGATTAGGAAAGGTCGAATAAATTTTCTCGACTTTGGTGGGGAAATAATCGGCAATTCGATCGCAAGTTTCGGGCGAACAGATCTCTGGACAATCATCAATGTATCTTCCATAATATAGGATATTTTCTTGCCATTTGGCACCTCCTGGGCCCCAGACATGCACCATCTCAAACCTTCCCATAAAGAGGCATGCCAGAGATGGCGCAAATCTGGAGCCCATCGCAACTCCACATTTCTTCCTGTACCAGTCCTGATTGAATAAGAAAACATTGTGCTCCAAAATGAGCCATGACATTGCAATCAACATGTCAGAGTGTTCCATCATAGTAACTGGTCTTTTATACAAAAAATATTCCAGTGCTTCTAATCCCTGTTCATGTCTTATATTCGTATACAAGGATACGACATCCAAGTCATAGTATTATCCCAGTTAAAATCCACCAGTATGTTGAGTACATGCCCAGTGTCTCTAATATAGGAGGCTAGGTTGGATACATAAGTTTGTAAACAATGTTTTCTTATTCAATCAGGACTGGTTCAGGCAGAAATGTGGAGTTGCGATGGGCTCCAGATTTGCGCCATCTCTGGCATGCCTCTTTATGTAACTCGACATTATATGGCTGTAGTGCCGGATCACTGAAATAATATCGAGGGACAGAATATCGACCATCAAAAATATCGTTGACAAAATATCGACAGTCAAAATATAGAGTTTCTATCTACAAACAGGTAAGTACTAAAATATCGAGTTAAAAATATCGTTTACAAAAATATAGTTGTAAAAAATATCGTATTTACTAAAAACAGTGTTAAATTAATATTAATAATTAATTACTAAAATATACTTAAAATTACTTAAATTAACTTATAATAATTAAATTAACGAAAGTTAAATAAATATTTTTTTATTTCATATTTATTAAAACATATATATATATATAGTAACAAAATATAATAAAATAATACCCAAAAACTGACCCTGAACCCTAAAAATACCCCTTTTCCCAAAAACCCAAAACTGACCCTGAACCCTAAAAATACCCATTTACCCAAAAACTGACCCTAAACCCTAAAAATACCCCTTTACCCAAAAACTGAAAACTGACCCTGAACCCTAAAAATACCCCTTTACCCAAAAACTGACCCTGAACCCTAAAAATACCCCTTTACCCAAAAACCCAAAACTGACCCTGAACCCTAAAAATACCCCTTTACCCAAAAACCCCAAACTGACCCTGAACCCTAAAAATAAAAACGATTTTTTTTACTATCTATATTATATACTTACATATTTTCACTTTCTATATTATTTACAGTCGATATTACTTCACTTACCTTAAAAACGATATTTTGGCTGTCTATATTCTGTCCTGTCGATATTTTGTCCAAACGATATTTTTGACTCGATATTCTGTCCAAACGATATTTTGGAGTCGATATTATGTCTGTGCACCTGTAGTGCCCACCCCAAAGTGCAGATTGATGCCATCCCGTATGGTGAAATGTATAGAGCTCGGAGAAATAATAGTAGGGATGAGAAGTTTCACAGTTGTATTGAGGATATGGAGGTACGTTTTCAAGAGAGGATATCGTTATCGATACCATTGGTGCAGCCAAAAAAAATCATTAAAACTAAGCAGGAATGAAACACTGACACAAAGACCAAAATGTAAGAATAAAAAAACTGATGTCATCAGATTGGTAACAAATTACCATCCTTGGTCTCACAAAATTTATGGCATCCTAAACAAACATTGGCACTTATTGAAGTCTGATCCAAGCATAAATACATATGTTAAAAACAAACCCAGTATTTCGTACAGAAGAGGCACAACGATCCGCAGTATGATCAGCCCAAGTTACCCTAAATTTGAGATCAAAGGACCAACATGGCTCCATGCCCACAATATGGGCTCGTTCAAATGTTGGCACTGTAGTATGTGTAGGTACGCTGAAAACGGCATCAAAGAGTTTCAATATAATGGGTTGGCTAAGTATAAGATCTTTCAACATATTGACTGCAGCACTAAGTATGTTGTTTATGCAATCAGATGTAAGTGCCAAAGAATCTATGTAGGTAGCACAATTAGGTGCCTAAAGGATAGGTTTGTGGAACACTTCAGGGCTCTGAAGAAATTGGACCTTAGATATCCCTTAGCAAGCCATGCAAATAGCTGTCCGAGTCAGAGAGGAAATTTGTCCTTTACATTCCATGGCATAGAAGATATCCCAGGTGATAAACGGGGTGGAAACAGGGAGCTTAAGGTCCGCCAATGTGAGGCCAAGTGGATACTTAAATTGCGTGCGGTTGAACAGGGGATTAACATTGATTCGGAATTGCAATATTTTTTGGGATGTTAAATTGTACCTTCATAAATTATTCTGGGTATATCATATCTCTTTTTAAATGTGAATAGGTGCAAGGATACATACTACAATTGTGCTTGAAATGTTATACCCTTGATCCATGAAGTAATTTAAATATTGTGTAAAAAAGCGAGGTTACAAACCAATTGTTGCTTTATGTAAATGTGCACAATATGTATGAAGTGTAAATTGTTTAAGGTCTATGAGGACAAAAATTAATTGATCAAGATATCATCTTGTCCTTGTACTAACTTATACCTGACCTAAGGCTGTAATTCTCTACAGATTGGCTCTAATGTTTTATATATATCTTTTTGGGTTTTGCACTATACATCTCTATTCACCCCTTGTGTTTTATTTTGCTCATGACAGTGGTTCGCTGGTGGCATGCAGGCAGCGTGAATAATAATGATGAGCTGATGCTTGGGTAAAATAGTTATAATAATAATCTGATGCTGGAATGATTTTTACATTGATAAGTTTTTGGCCACAAGCAATATAATATATGGCCTGGATTAAATATTATAGCATTTAGAATGCCGCATTTTATTGGTTTGTTTTGCGGCGTATTTGTCCTTCTAAAGTCTTTGCATAAACCTTCAGGTTTTATCTGTTAATAACACTACTCAGTGTGAATGGTATTTTATAGTAGGTATAAGCATCTCTTTAAAGATAGAGCGTCATTTGGCTCCTTTTGGAACCGATTAACCACTTTAAGATAGCGCCCACGGGATCGGGGAGCGCCGTGTTAAAATAGCCCGTCTTCAGTTTCGCTTATATAGCATGGCGGCGAAGTAGAACGCTGACTGAATCGTGGATCACACAGGCAAGAGGAAATGTTACACTGACGGTAAGGGCTTTTAAAGATCGAGCAGTGGCCCGTACGTGTTTGTACTTAATGTCTGGATATGCTTATTAATGTATATCATTTGGGCATTCCCAAGAATATAGACATGGATGTTGTTTATGATAATAGTAGTGATACTCGTTCTAGGTTGAACCCTTTAAATAAAGGAAACTTGTCAGATATAGTGAAAATGCCAGGGGTATGCATGACTGAGTTTTTTGGTATAATTATGAGCAATTATTTAATATATTAAGCTAATTGGTTTGAATTTCGTAAATAAGGGGATCTGGTTATATGCAAAGCAAATGGCAGAGGTATATGCAGCGAATTTTTGGTACATTATAGGTGTGATTTTAAATTTAGTAATTGTATTTGTTTAAACAGGAGACTAATATCGTCACATGGAATAAGATGTTGCGCAAATAAGCGATGTGTGTCTTTTTGATTTACTGATAAGGTAAGGGAATAAGCATGGGACACTGTGCCCAATGACTCTTTGGCGTATAAGCGGACAGTTTGTACGGAAAGATTTTTGACGTATATGATCTTTGTTTTTAGTTGTTCCTACTCGCCTCTATACAAATACGGAAACTAATAGTGCAGAAATTGTTGTTGTAGGTGAGTGGACTTAATAATTTTTATAATAGGCTGGTATCCACGCTGCACTGCATGCGTAATCGGTGAATATGTAGATTGTCTACAATGGCTGAAAATAAGAATTAACCCTCTTTTTTCTTGAGTTTTGAACTCTTATCACATGGGTTGAACTGTGGTTACAATATATCACACGTATGGGTGATTGTCTTTCTCTTTTCCTTCTTTCATTGACTTCTTTGTTGTCCCTTTGATTTTCATGTCGGAAGAAAAGAAAAAAATGTTTTACCATTGTCCCTTTGGGTATAAGGCTCACACATGGCTCCCTTATGGTGGAGGTTAGGCTTAGCTTCCATCAAGAAAGGGGAGGTAACTTATTGGGTATTGTTTGTATTTTGTATTCACAGCCCTGATGAAGTATTTTTGGGGATATACCAAAGACGAAACATGCATGTTGGCTGTAGTGTTGTGATCTAAATACAAGATATATGCTTTGGAGAAATCTGTCTTACAAGTCCATGTGGAGAAAAGTAAAAAAATCAAGGAAGAATAAAACAGACCACGGACATTCTATTTGGATAATTGTTGTTGTTTGAATTGATTGACCTATGAACTTTGTGAATTTATATGAGATAAATTATATTTTTTGCTCAGGGAGACCAACCAAAAAAGACATCCAGTGAATGTGGTTTGCTTCGATATTTAAATAACTTTTATATATAGGAATCTGTATTGAAGACTGAGTGGATGTATAAGTGTCTGGAAGGAGGATTTAGTAGCACTGTGACTTACTGTGTAACTGTCAAATTTAAAGTGTCTCACTAAATACATGGGATAATGATTAAACTATGTGAATACCTATATCACTCTATATCTTGTTCTGTAAACTAGTACTTAAGTTGGTTACTAGTTATGTGAAAGTCTACATTAGTTATTAATTAGTTAAGTGAGTATTTGTATAGGATAGTGAATAAATGTGTGTGTGGTTGGGTGGGATGTGGGTGTCGGATGTATGTTCATACATCGCACACAATTGCAATGCGTGCTTTTACCACGCTTGCAATGCATCGCAAACACCGTTACACCAGCAACTTTCACAACGCACGGCGTTGCAACACAGATACAGTGATTCCTATGGGCAAGTACATGACATCGCAGACTGGAAAATCTCAAGTCAATACAACGCATAAAGTCGGTGTAAAGTCGTTCATTGCGCATTGTCCATCCTACCACAGTTTCTCTTCTTTTTTTTGGGCAAAAGCGTTGGCATGCTAACTATAATAAACACCCCACACATCAACTTAAATTCATAAACAATAAATATCTTTGGAAAATGATGGTCACAAGCCATCCATTAGATGGCAGTATTGTCCAAGGATACAATCTGGGGCGAAAACTGCTGTACCAGCACGGTCTCCTGGGTTGGTGTCCGAATGAAGCACTCCGACTGCTTAGCACTGGAGCTTGTTTATGTATTTATTTATTTTTGTTAATAGTGCGGAAAACGTCAGTTCCGTTGTCAGTACCGATCTCAGTAAAAACAACAGACCGCATAAAAGTAAAGAGCTTCTACATGACTGTAACGGGAGCGCGCCAGACTGTTGCAGCGTTTATTCACACCGTGAATACTTGGTGGAGGAGGCTGCTTTTACCCGGCTGCTTCCCGTGCAGCATGACCCAGATAAGGCCTTGACTCGGAGCGGGCAGGATTTGGGAGGGAATTATGCGATGAGAGAAGGCTGAGGCAGTAACACAGATCCAGATATCTGCTCATGCTCATAGAGTGAGACAATACTGCAGATGGGTACGGAGGCTCAGAGACCAGAGTGAGGCAGAGGATGGCAGTGCAGCAATGGGTGTTTCCCCCTTCTACGCTGCCTGTTTAATGAGCCATGCAGGAGCTCATCAGCCCGTGGGTGTAAAGCTGCCTGTGAAAGTGCGTAGAACATGGCTATAGAGCTTAGTTAGTTCACACAACAGGGTCGCAGCATTGTCTCCTCTTTGTTGTCCCAGAGACCAGGTGGGGGTGGGTGCAGTGGGTGCGGTGGGTGCAGGGTTGGTTGTGGTCACATGCAGCAGGCCTCCCGTAGCTTGGTGACGTGAAGTTGGTACTCCTGGCTATGGCATAAAGGAGTAATACGCATTTTCTGCCCCAGTTACCATCTCATTGTCCCAGAGACCAGGTGGGGGTGGGTGCAGAATTGGTTGTGGTCACGTGCAGTCGTGCTCAGCCTACACAATCCTCATAATTGTCATCTTGCTCATTCAAGCATTCCTAAAGGCAGCTAACTGTATCTGGCATGCTGAGACTTGTATTTTTGTTTTTGCTCTATAATTCACCCATCTTGCATCCATCCACAATTTTGTCCATCCATCCATCCATCCACCCACCCATCCATCCATCCACCCATCATGCACCCATCAACAATGTTCACCATCCATCCACCCAACATGCATCCATCAACAACTTTTGCCTTCCATCCACCCATCCAGCCATCCACCCATCATGCATCTATCAACAATTTTGTTCAGCCGTCCATCCATCCATCCATCCATCCATCATGCACCCATCAACAACTTTCACCTTCCATCCACCCATCCAGCCATCCACTCATCATGCATCCATCAACAATTTTGTCCATCCATCCACCCACCCATCCATCCACCCATCATGCACCCATCAAAAATGTCCGCCATCCATCCACCCATCCACCCATCATGCATCCATCAACAATTTTGTCCATCCATCCATCCATCATGCACCCATCAACAACTTTTGCCATCCATCCATCCATCCACCCTTCCAGCCATCCACCCATCATGCATCCATCAACAATTTTTTCCATCCATCCATCCATCCACCCATCATGCACCCTTCAACAATTTCCGCCATCCATCCACCCACCCATCATGAATCCATCAACAATATTGTCCATCCATCCATCCATCCATCAATCCATCCACCCATCACCCATCATGCACCCATTAACAATTTACGCCATCCATCCACCCAACCATCCATCCATCCATCCATTCATACATCCACCCATTATGCATCCACCCCTCATGCATCCACCCACCATAATCGTCATGTCATGTGTTCAGGTCATTCTGTATATGTCACCACGCATCAGTCATTCACAACCATACGGAAAGAATGCTCCTGGGTATGGCGACACCCTAAAATAATGGAATTGTTTACAAAGTGCACTTCAAAACTGACACAATACCCTAAAAGCTTAGGCTTATTGATCCATATTTTTTACAAACTGATCTGTGAAATGCTCTCTTTGGTCTCAATTTTATTTATTTCAGGAGCCAGCACAGAGTAATCGTGATGGTATGTTGTGGTCAGTTCACTGAAGGCTAATACTGGTGCGGTATTTACCGTAAAAGATGTTTCCTAATAAATGTGTTATGAATTGTACTGAGTCACTTGCAATCATTAGTCCCAAAGCGTTTTAGAAATAAAGATACGTTTTCTCCTCCAGGTCATAAAAACGAATATTGGTACGCACTTTTAGCCATCTGTCATCTCTTGTGAAAATGATCACCTTCTGTCGTCTTGCATATGTCACCTCATAAAAACGCATATCGTTGTCATCGCTAGCGATGTAATCACTAGCGATGCAAAAGCCAATGCGCCGTTGTAGCATGCGTTATGAATACATGCGTTGTAAAGCCGCCTGCGATGTGACAGTCTTGTTGCGATGCGACCGCGTGGAAACACCGTCGTTGTAATAGGTGTTTCCCGTGTGTGACTGTCGAAAGATGTGTAAATAGTTAATTTAGTAGGTATATGACGTTAAGACTGTATGTGGAAACAGTTTTTTGGGTGAGTGAATCTCTTTATGGGTGTGGTGATGAGTAAATATATTTCTCAATGATACATGTCCAACAAACTAGAAATATAAAAAGCAGTGTATGTAACAGTTGTTGTATATAAATAAGTATACATAAGACTCAGTGATTGTATGAGTGATGTATGGATAACTGCATACTTGTAATAGTGATTTTATAGCACACTAAGTATGTGTTACTATCTATATGAATAAATAAAGTGGTGTTTGTGTAAGTGTGTACATTAGTAAATATAAGTATGATCAATTGTTTGCATAAGTGAGTAGGATGTCTGCGTAAGTGAATAGGATGTGTGCTGGTGTGTAATGTTGATGTAGGTGTATAAGTATATTTAATAGTGTTCTATTAATCTTTGTTAGCATGTATGAGTGAATCTATAAGTAAGTGTTTAGATCTGTGTCCACCCATCTGATGACTGCTCTCTTTCTCCAAGAGAGCATGAAGTCTGATGCGCTCTCTATCGCGAAGAGTTCTCCTAAGGAACTTCTGACAGTGATGGCACTGGTCAGGGTCGTGTGAAGCTGGAAGGCACACGATGTACACAGAGTGTGCGTCAGCCAGAGCCATCTTCTTGCCACAAGAAGGACATTTTCGGAAAAGAGGAGGCATTCTGACATGAATTTTTTTGTGAACCACCACAAAAAATTAAGCAGAAGCCTTAACAAACCAGAAAATGTCGAATTTTCTGAGAAAACCTCATAAAAAACAATAATTTCAGTCAAAAACTGAAGAGCTCAAGCTCCAGGATCCTCACAGAAGGAGCCGGAAAAAAGAACTGACCCAACTGTCACCTGTGGTGCACCATGGGAGCAGGGGGTCGCCTTCAGGTCTTAAAGGCACAGTACCCCTACTCTAATGCCTTAAAGGCAAGGTGTCAGTTTTTCTTTGTTTCTTTATACTCAACTGCAGCCACTGGCAAATGCCTGCAATTACAGGTTTTTCCTATGGCAATAAAGCATTGTTGTGTGCAAATGTTTACTGCTCGCTTTCTCTTCCTTAGGGGTTGTGAGAGTACTACTGTGTTTATGCTCATTTCTGTAATTTTGCAGCAGTTATGCCAGTTGTGAGATGTTTAGGTCGCAAATATATGTTTTCACATATATATACATATATATTTATATGTATTTTCTATATGCTCAGGGATCCTGCACATGGGCAGGGATTATTCATAGCTTATGACTTTGATGATACCCCTGGATGAGAACTAGGATTACAGGTAAGTAACTAATCCATTAGCACTGTGCCACCCATGCCAAGAAGGAAAGGGACAAAGTCTTTAGAAATGGCAAAATACTTTATCCATTTCTATCTCGGTGTGGATGGCACTGTGCTAATCCTAGGCTTAAAGACTTTGATAGAAAAGCAGACATTTGAGGTAAGCAAATATATAGTGTCACTGGTGTTGAGAGTGCTCTATACTAGAGCTGCTTTCCACCTAAACTTGAGAACTACACAGAGTTCTCTGCTTCTCTGCTTTTTTTGCATATATATATCAACGAAGTTGTGCCACTTGTGGGAGTGCTCACACGGTAGGTTAACCCTCTAGGCGGGGGGACACAGCGAAGACACCTCACAGCCATTCAACCCCGCATTCCTGGCTTAACGCGTTTCGGACGTAAGTCCTTGCTCACAAGCCGTGGTAGAAACGCAAATAGTGCGGCAGTGTGGGACTTCTGCTTTTATTATTCATCTCGCCCCAGTGGGCGTGTCACAGAAAGGGCTACCTCCCTATTGCATCATGGTAATTGCAGTTCCAACACAAAGTTCAAACCCGAGTGGGTGCACCGTAGCTTCACAAAGTTCATAACCCTTGAGTAAAAATCCCAGTGGATTGGTTGTGGAGGCTGGAAACGTGGATTCGCTGTAATTTTCATCCTCCCAGACTGAGCCTTCCGTTCCAAGCGGCGTGCTGCTTTCAGGACGCCGCAGATCCGCCTTAACGCGGCAGGCACTCCCGCGACCTTGCTCGGCCGCTGAAATCCATCAACGAAGTTTTGCCACTTGTGGGAGTGCTCACACGGTAGGTTAACCCTCTGGGCGGGGGGACACAGCGAAGACACCTCCCAGCCATTCAACCCCGCATTCCTGGCTTAACGCATTTCGGACGTAAGTCCTTGCTCACAAGCCGTGGTAGAAAAGCAAACAGTGCGGCAGTGTGGGAGTTATGCTTTTATTATTCATCTCGCCCCAGTGGGCGTATCACAGAAAGGGCTCCCGCCCTATTGCATCATGGTAATTACAGTTCCTACACAAAATTCAAACCCCAGTGGGTGCACCGTAGCTTCACAAAGTTCATAACCCCTGAATAAAAATCCCAGTGGATTGGTTGTGGAGGCTGGAAACCTGGATTCGCTTTAATTTTCATCCTCCCAGCCTGAGCCTTCCGTTCCAAGCGGCGTGCTGCTTTCAGGACGCCGCAGATCCGCCTTAACGCGGCAGGCACTCCCGCGACCTGGCTCGGCCGCTGAAATCCATCAACGAAGTTTTGCCACTTGTGGGAGCGCTCACACGGTAGGTTAAAACTATAGGTGTGGGGACACAGCGAAGACACCTCACAGCCATTCAACCCTCCATTCCTGGCTTAACATGTTTCGGACGTAAGTCCTTGCTCACAAGCCGTGGTAGAAAAGCAAACAGTGCGTCAGTGTGGGACTTCTGCTTTTATTATTCATCTCGCCCCAGTGGGCGTGTCACAGAAAGGGCTCCCGCCCTATTGCATCATGGTAATTGCAGTTCCTACACAAAGTTCAAACCCGAGTGGGTGCACCGTAGCTTCACAAAGTTCATAACCTTTGAGTAAAAATCCCAGTGGATTGGTTGTGGAGGCTGGAAACCTGGATTCGCTGTAATTTTCATCTTCCCAGCCTGAGCTTTTCGTTCCAAGCGGCGTGCTGCTTTCAGTACGCCGCAGATCCGCCTTAACGCGGCAGGCACTCCCGCGACCTGGCTCGGCCGCTCAAATCCATCAACGAAGTTTTGCCACTTGTGGGAGTGCTCACACGGTAGGTTAACCCTCTAGGCGGGGGGGGACACAGCGAAGACACCTCACAGCCATTCAACCCCGCATTCCTGGCTTAACGCGTTTCGGACGTAAGTCCTTGCTCACAAGCCGTGGTAGAAAAGCAAACAGTGAGGCAGTGTGGGACTTCTGCTTTTATTATTTATCTCACCCCAGTGGGCGTGTCACAGAAAGGGCTCCCGCCCTATTGCATCATGGTAATTGCAGTTCCTACACAAAGTTCAAACCCGAGTGGGTGCACCGTAGCTTCACAAAGTTCATAACCCTTGAGTAAAAATCCCAGTGGATTGGTTGTTGAGGCTGGAAACCTGGATTCGCAGTAATTGTCATCCTCCCAGCCTGAGCCTTCCGTTCCAAGCCGCGTGCTGCTTACAGGACGCCGCAGATCTGCCTTAACGCGGCAGGCACTCCCGCGACCTGGCTCGGCTGCTTAAATCCATCAACGAAGTTTTGCCACTTGTGGGAGTGCTCACACGGTAGGTTAACCCTCTAGGCGGGGACACACAGCGAACACACCTCACAGCCATTCAACCCCGCATTCCTGGCTTAACGCGTTTCGGACGCAAGTCCTTGCTCACAAGCCGTGGTAGAAAAGCAAACAGTGCGGCAGTTTGGGACTTCTGCTTAAAATGCGGATCTGCGGCGTCCTGAAAGCAGCACGCCGCTTGGCAGTGTCCTTTCTCTCTTCAGGTCCAAATCAAACAACAGTTCTTTAGCTTCTTTGCAGGAGGTGGGCCTGAGGTAAGCGGACAATTGCAGCTACATTTCCACTTTTTATGTTGGATATCCCGCTAAGCTGAGTTCCATCAGCTTCAAGTTGGTGGTAAAGACACACAAGTTTGATCCGATTGTGAATCAATCAGTGTAGATCTCTGTCTCCTTTAGATGGTCTGCATGGATGAATCCCTCCCCTTTCTCGCCGCATCTCAGCTTTGACTCTCTTGTATCAGGAAATGTACCCCGTGCCTTGATCTTGAAGGCAGAAATACTGGCTTTGCTCCAAAATGGGCCTTTAAAGTGGTGCCATTGAATCCCCTCTGCTTCTATGTCCCCTAGAAGAACTGGATCCTCAGGCCTACTGGGCCTGAGATTCCTGCATCTTTCTGTGTGACAGGGCATATTCAAATTGCTTGCTTTGAATGCACAAAATTGGATAGTGCCTGTGGATCTCTAGGACACTCACTTCCACCTGCCGACCCTCCAAGCTCACAGACAATGCCTCCAATTCACAGTGAGGTCGCGACACTACTTCCATTTGGTCTTATGACTGCCGTGTGAGTCTTCCGCCAAGTGCTGGCGCGGTGGCTGTTTCTCTCCGGAGGTCATGATATTCATCTATTTCCATACTTGTATGACTGGTTGGTTTCTCCATCAATCAGCAGCAATCTGACCATCTCATGTAAAAAGGCAGTGTTTCACTGGAGGGTCTTGAACGTGACCTGCAGGAAGGCCTTCCTCCAATTCAGTGGATCTCACACTTTCAGAATATGATCCTGATATTTCCGAATCGGACTCTGATTCCGGTACTGCAGGCTCCTTGTCTGTTGGGCCTGCCTATCTCTTGTATCTTGTCGGCGTTGCATGCTAAGTGGAGGAGGAGGTCTTTTTGGTGGTGTCTGAGGTAACAGTGGATTGAGCACCAAGGGTATCTCGCTGCTCTTGTGGGGATTATCCACTTGTACCTTTACAGGCATTCATTAGCGCATGTGCCATTCTACCATTACCATGTGTTGTCTTTTCAGTTCTCTGCAGTTACAAGCTATCAATACAGATACCTTTTTAGGTCTTGCTGAAGCCAACGCGCATGCGTTGCTTCTGCGAGAGTATAGTATGGCTTTCAAAAATGCTCCCAAAAGTCTGCACATCGGACACCGTGCATGTGCGCCAGGCGCGCGCACACCATCTCTCCGCCTGCAGCCTTTGGGAGCAATTTCGCGGCCGCTTTGATGTTCTCAGTGAGCCGCGCGGCCACTGAGAACATCAAAGCGGCCGCGAAAGGGCTCACCATTTGCTCCAAAGGTTTCTTGTTCTTTGTTTTCAGGGACACTATTTATTTCCTGTAACTGCCTCGGGCAGTCCAGCTGCTCAGTCAGTGCTTGTTTCTTTGGGTGAGGGCTTGTTTTATTATCCTTTGCTTCCATCACTCCAGGTAGTATTTCGTCACCAGATTTTTTCAGCCACTGATCACAGTTAGCTTTTTTTCCCCCTCTCTTTCCATATGTTTTTATCCCTCTATTTCCTTATAATGTTCTGTATTGGGGTGTTTCCTCTCTTTACAGTACCTCTCATGTCTCGTATCTCGGAAGCAGGTTTCTATCTAAAGTTACGATTTCCTCTGAGTCATAATTGTTACTAGTGAACCATCTCCAGCTTGTGCTTCTTTTTACATTTTATTTTATTTTTTAGTCCCTCATTAGCCTCTTCCAGGTTTTATTCGTGCTTTCTTGTGCTTATCTTTAAAGGAAAACTGGGAGCTCGCAAGATTTGTACTCTTCTTTTAGCTGTCCGTCTTTTATTTTTAGTTACCTCCTGAACAGCCATCGCAGCCCATACCGCTTGTGAATACATATCTGTCTTTAAGTCTTTATAGTATTATGTGACCCTCATCCGCTACCCACTAGGATAATTTGTGCAAGGCTCGTATTTTTAGTGAGCGTTATTCTGCTGGTATTTACATCTTCTATACACCCAATATGGCATCGGACCTGTTCCGCTTATAATAGGAAGGAAGAGCTTTATACGCTCACGAATCAGAGACCCCTACAGGTGTTCTCCATTCAGCTCCTTATTTATTCTCGGGTTTTTGTTGGCATTCCGTGGACCCCTCTGGACACGGATAGACCCCTGGATGCATATTCGCCAGAAGGACTTAACAGATATGCTTTCTGTTTTCGAGAATTCGACCCTTGAATCTACAGGTTTTTTCCTTTGGTCTCTCTTCTTTTTTCTTCTTAGCCTTGAAATGTATTTACATGAGGTGCCTCTGATCTAAACGGCCCGTATTTCACTCTTGTGCACACACACAACCCCACCACACACACCCACACCCCCATACACACACCCAGCCACACACACAACCCCCACACACAAACACAACTCCACACTCGCACACCCCCACACACACACCCACACACAACCCCCCACACACACAACCCCACACACAACCCCACACACAACCCCACACACAACCCCACACACAACCCCACACACAACCCCACACACAACCCCACACACAACCCCACACACAACCCCACACACACAACCCCACACACACAACCCCACACACACAAACCCCCAAACACAACCCCACACACACACCCCCAACACACACACACCCAACACACACACAACACCCCCACACACAACCCCCCACACATACAACCCCACACACATACAACCCCACACACATACAACCCCACACACATACGATCACACACAACCCCCCCACACACACAACCCCCCACACGCACTCACCCACACACACCCCACCACCCACACACCCCCATACACACAACCCCCCCCACACACACACAACCCCCAACCCACGCCCCCACACACCCCCACACACACAACCCCAACCCCCACACAAAAACCCCACACACACAACCCACACACACAACCACACACACACAACCACACACACAACCCCACACACACAACCCACCACACACACCCCCACACACACAACCCCAACCCCCACACAAAAACCCCACACACACAACCCACACACACAACCACACACACACAACCACACACACAACCCCCCCACACACAAACCCCCCACCCCCCCCCACACACACAACCCCCCACACACAACCCCCCGCACACACACAACCCCACATATACAACCCCACACACATACAACCCCCCCACATACAACATCACACACAACCACACACACACAACCCCACACACACAACCACAAGCACACACACAACCACAAGCACACACACACAACCACACTCAACCACACAACCACACACACAACCCCACACACACAACCCACCACACACAACCCCCACACAATCCTACACACACAACCCCACACACAACCCCCCCACACACAACTCCCCACACACACCCCACACACACAACCCAACACACAACCCCCCACACACAACCCCCACACAAAACCCCCCACACACACCTCACCACACACACAACCCCCCACACACAACCCCCACACACAACCCCCCCACACACAACCTCACCACACACACAACCTCCCCACACACACAACCCCCCACACACACAACCCCCCCACACACACAACCCCCCCACACACACAACCCCCCACACACACAACCCCCCCCACACACACAACCCCCCCCACACACACAACCCCCCCCACACACACAACCCCCCCCACACACACAACCCCCCCCACACACAACCCCCCCCACACACAACCCCCCCACACACAACCCCCCCACACACAACCCCCCACACACACAACCCCCCACACACACAACCATCTATCTATCTATCTATGGCCCTCACTCTATCTATATATCGCCTCACTCTATCTGTCTATCTATCGCCCTCATTCTATCTATCGCCCTCACTCTATCCATCTATCGCCCTCACTCTATCGCCCTCAGTCTATCTATCCATCTATCGCCCTCACTCTATCTATCTATCGCCCTCACTCTATCTATCTATCTATCGCCCTCACTCTATCTATCTATCGCCCTCACTCTATCTACCTATCGCCCTCACTCTATCTACCTATCGCCCTCACTCTATCTACCTATCGCCCTCACTCTATCTACCTATCGCCCTCACTCTATCTATCGCCCTCACTCTATCTATCTATCGGCCTCACTCTATCTATTGCCCTCACTCTATCTATCGCCCTCACTCTATCTACCTATCGCCCTCACTCTATCTATCGGCCTTACTCTATCTATCTATCGGCCTCACTCTATCTATTGCCCTCACTCTATCTATCTATCGCCCTCACTCTATCGCCCTCACTATATCTATCGCCCCTCACTCTATCGCCCTCACTCTATCGCCCTCAGTATATCTTTCTATCTATCGCCCTCACCCTATCGCCATCACTCTATCTATCGCCCCTCACTCTATCGCCCTTACTCTATCGCCCTCACTCTCTCAATCTATCTATCTATCACCCTCACTCTATCTATCTATCGCCCTCACTCTATCTATCTATCGCCCTCACTCTATCTATCGCCCTCACTCTATCTGTCTATCTATCTATCGCACTCACTCTATCGCCATCACTCTATCTATCTAACTATCTCCCTCCCTCATTCTATCTATCGCCCTCACTCTATCTATCTATCGCCCTCCCTCTATCTATCTATCGCCCTCCCTCTATCTATCTATTGTCCTCACTCTATCTATCGCACCACACAGAATCACTCAGGGGCACAACAACATCACTCAGGGGCACCACAACATCACTATGCGGCACCACAACATCACTCAGCGCCACCACAGCATCAATCTGTGCAACCATTCAACAACAACTGGTTCAAATATGTTGTCTCAATGTTTCAAGCTTTATTACAAATGTCAGAAAAAGATGTTAATATTTCACTTCTGTTCTTGGATTTTCCTCACAATAAAATACACAGAACATAATCTTCACAAAAGTTATTTACAAAAGTTAAAGCTATTGCCATCATAAATTAGAATAACTTTTATTTAAGTATTAATTATTTAATTATTTAAAAAAATGAAAATCCATTGTTATTTGTAATATCAATACATCTAAGTCACGTAAATACAACACATATTGCATTGCAAATGCTATAGGTGTCACATTTGCGAAAGTTAAAACTATTGGCATTGTAAATGACAAAGCTATTCATTTCGCTATTTTCAAAACCAACACATAAATAAAATATTTGTCATTTACAATACCAATAGCTCAAACTTTCCTAATGCGAGACCTATTGCATTGCAAATGCTTGTTGTTATTTGAACTGGTTGATCATCTGGCGTGAGATGACCCTGCAAGCCCTTTGTAGCAGTGCTTGTACATAAATATGGTAGAATTGAGGGTCTTCTTCATAGCCCTTCCTTACATCTTGGCAGGCACAGTGCATGTTCTCTCAGATGACAATACCACTGTCAGTATTTGAGGCAACAAGGCGGAGTAAATCCAGGGACTCAGTGTTGAGAGACTTTAAACTTGTGGCAGTGGGCTCTGGCATGGGGCGGTTTATCAGTGACAGCTCATCTGGCAGACAATATGAATGTGGAAGCGGATGCCTTGAGTCATGTCTCTATGAATGCGAGCTCCACCCCAGTGTGATGGATGTGATCTTTTAGCATGATCTTAAACAGGAAATGCTCCCTGCTCTGCACTTTCCATGGAAAGGCCCATTGGGGACATCTCCTCCCTTAACTGCTTATGGGTTATGCTTTAGGCATTTCTTCAGATTCCACTGCTTTCGAGAGTCCTGCAGGAGATCCAAGAGGATGGCAATCTTATTATCCCAAATGAGCCAAGCAGTATTTTATGCACTGACTTTTTTGTGCTCTGCATTTGGTCCCCTTTTCCTCTTCTTTACCAGGCAGGAATGATCTGGTTTCGCAGGGGTCTAGTTCAGTTCGCAACCCCAACATTCGGATACTTTATCTGCCTGGATGGAGACTGTGCCGTGCCAGTTAGACACTTTCTGTTTTTTGTGCACTTATCCATCTTTTATTTTTTTTAAACAAAACAATATTTCTACTTTCCACATGCACCAGTTTCTAACTATTCCATATTTGTTTCTGCCTGTCATCCTCCCAAGGTATAGAACCAGCTGTGCAGGGTGGTCCCTAGGTGAGCTGCTTCCTACGGTATTGATCAGATGGGGCCAAACTACAGGATGTGATGAACTCCTTCGTATGTTTCGCTGGAGCAAAGAGCGACAAAGCCATGACCAAACATACTATCTCGCATAGGTTCATTCTTTGACCTAAGATCTGCTGTGGCTTGGCTAAGAAAGAAAGGCATTTGTTCTAACTCTCCGAGGTCCATGGCAGCTTCATCTGCTGTCAGTAGAGATGCCTCGGAGGCTGACATTTGGCCCATGGCCACACATTACTGCCTGGCGGCTCGGGCACAGTGATGGATATATTGCAAGTGCTGTATTACATAATGTGCTTGGTTAAATGGGACTGCTTAGTCTCCGTGAGTACTATTACTGGGCATACATCAGGTGGGGAATCTGCGAAGAGTATCCAGCAGAAGAAAGTTATTTATACCTTTGTTAACAATATTTCTGGTGGATACTATGCCTTCCTACAGGTTTTTTACTGCCTTCACTCCTTCTCTGCTGGGTTAGTACAATTCATAATAAGGTTCAAAGATCTTCAGTGTTTATTCTTGAAGGTTTGTTGCCTGCTTTAGCTTAGCTCTTTGATTCCTCCCATCAGTCCTTGGCTGAGCTCAGAACAAATCTAAGAACCTTACAGCAGTGTGCCAGGTGGCATCATTTACAGGCCAATGTTGTAACTTTCTGGCTGAGTGCAGCTGTGAATGGAGTCAGATGGCTGGCAGCATTGAAGAGCTATTGATTAGGATCCAGTCTGCTGCGCAGGGAGTATTCATAAGGCGAGGAATGTACAGGAAGGTGCAGTATCCCCCAGAAATACTGTTACCAATGTAAAGGTTTCCTTCAATCAATCAATCAATCAATCATGCCATTTGTATAGCGCACTACTCACCCGGGAGGGTCTCAAGGCGCTTGGGGGGGAGGGGTATGCTACTGCTCGAACAGCCAGGTCTTGAGTTGTTTCCTGAAGGCGAGATGGTCCTGGGTCAGCCGAAGGTAGATGGGGAGGGAGTTCCAAGTCTTGGCAGCCAGGTAAGAGAAGGATCTTCCTCCGGCGGTGGCTCTTCGGATGCGTGGTACGGCTGCGAGGGCGAGGCTGGTGGACCGTAGCTGGCGGGTGGGCGTGTAGAAGGTCAGGCGGTCGTTGAGGTACTTGGGGCCCAGGTCGTGGAGAGACTTGTGTGCGTGGGTGAGGAGCCGGAACTTGATCCTCTTGTCGACGGGGAGCCAGTGCAGGTTCCTCAGGTGGCTGAAGATGTGGCTGCGTTGGGGGACATCCAGGATGAGTCGGGCGGAGGCGTTCTGGATGCGCTGGAGTCTTTTCTGTAGCTTGGCTGTGGTTCCGGCGTAGAGGGCGTTTCCGTAGTCCAGTCGGCTGGTGACGAGTGCCTGGGTGACAGTCTTCCTGGTCTCGGTCGGGATCCAGCGGAAGATCTTGCGAAGCATACGCAGGGTGTTGAAGCACGATGAGGAGACGGCGTTGACTTGTCTGGTCATCGAGAGGGAGGGGTCCAGGATGAAGCCCAGGTTGCGTGCATTGTCGGTTGGCTTGGGTGCGGTGCCCAGGGCTGGGGGCCACCAGGAGTCATCCCAGGCGGAGGGCGAAGATCCCAGGATGAGGACTTCCGTCTTGTCCGAGTTCAGTTTCAGGCGGCAGTCCTTCATCCACTCGGCGACGTCTTTCATCCCTTCGTGTAGGCAGGTTCTGGCGGTGTCGGGGTCTCTGGTGAGGGAGAGGATCAGCTGGGCGTCGTCGGCGTAAGAGATGATGTTGAGGTTGTGCTGGCGTGCGATGGCTGCGAGAGGTTTCATGAGCTGATTGAAGTTATATGCTCCACAGAAACGCAGGGTAGCGATTTCCCCCATGAAAGATGGGGTCGATGTATTGGTCTCGCTGACACATTCCATCAAAAGCCTACAGCCTTTTTATGGGAGCCATCAAAGGCATGTTCAAGCAGAAATAAGTAGCCATCAGATTCTAATAAACTCCTGGGGCTGGAAACTTCAACATAGTTAATCAATGTAGTCATACCTCTGGTTGTTTGATACGGCCTAGCATGCTGATAATTTTTTAGGGCCCGATTCACAGAACAAACTTAAGACAAAATCCTAAACTTACTACTTTTGGAATTCACAGAAGGCATTTAGTAGTAGTAAAGTTAGGATTTTGGCTTAAGACTGTCTTAAGTTTGTCTTAAGTCTGTCTTAAGTCTGTCTTAAGTCTGTCTTAAGTCTGTCTTAAGTCTGTCTTAAGTCTGTCTTAAGTCTGTCTTAAGTCTGTCTTAAGTCTGTCTTAAGTCTGTCTTAAGTCTGTCTTAAGTCTGTCTTAAGTCTGTCTTAAGTCTGTCTTAAGTCTGTCTTAAGTCTGTCTTAAGTCTGTCTTAAGTCTGTCTTAAGTCTGTCTTAAGTCTGTCTTAAGTCTGTCTTAAGTCTGTCTTAAGTCTGTCTTAAGTCTGTCTTAAGTCTGTCTTAAGTCTGTCTTAAGTCTGTCCTACATTTGTCTTAAGTCTGTCCTACTACTTTTGGTATTCACAGAAGGAATTTAGTAGTAGTAAAGTTAGGATTTTGTCTTATGTTTGACTTAAGACAGACTTAAGACAGACTTAAGACAGACTTAAGACAGACTTAAGACAGACTTAAGACAGACTTAAGACAGACTTAAGACAGACTTAAGACAGACTTAAGACAGACTTAAGACAGACTTAAGACAGACTTAAGACAGACTTAAGACAGACTTAAGACAGACTTAAGACAGACTTAAGACAGACTTAAGACAGACTTAAGACAAAATCCTAACTTTACTACTACTAAATGTCTTCTGTGAATACCAAAAGTAGTATAATTAGGATTTTGTCTTAAATTAGTACTGTGAATCAGGCCCTTAGTCACTGTTTTCTATCAAGAGGTAGGAGAAGGCAACAGAATACCGTCCAATACACCCCCCTCTTTTACGTGCCTTAAAAAACAATCTGTGATTGTAAAGAATCAATGTGAATAGACCATGTAATATACTATTGGGCCAGGACACATAGATTGATATTTTGAATCAATCCCACTTTTGAACTTTCCTAATTTTCCTTTATCTACACCCTGGGATTATCTTCCGACCCACCAACCTACCTTTGAGCACCATCTTTCCTTTGCACGTTCCCTTTGGAGCAACCTGTTCAAACTGTTTTGGAAAAATTAAATTTATGAATTGGAATATATTGATTTAGTTTCATAACTAATTTAGTTGTTGCACATCCTGTTTTCATTATGTGGAAATAATGTTTCTCTCCAAGAGCTTGGAATTAATTTAAGCTCAAAAGACAAATGAATTTGCAATTCATTTTACTTCTAGGAGTGCTTAGCCTTAGTGTACAGCAGTTTAGCTGCTGTTCAGCATGGCTACTAAAAATAACGCAAAAAAGCACCTTTAAGCAACTATAAAAAAAAATCGTATTATTAACCATTCTGAGGTAAATTAGCAAATAAAAGGCTGCAAGAAATGTGCTTTGTTATATAGTGCATATACTTTTTTGATTAATGCTAATGTGTATTTTGAAAAAAATCCATTTGGGGCTCGGGAATTGCATGGACAATGAAGAGGGGTGGGGAAGCAAGAACGGTACCTGAGGGTGGGCGGGTGAGGGGAGAAACCCATGGGCAAGAAAGAGGAACTCAAAGATCACGAGGGAGATACCTCTAAAACATATGCACTCTCATTGTATGCTTAATCAAATAGAAAAAGTATGGCCTCAAAAAGGAAACAGTGGAAGGACACAAGTAAAGGATCCATGCTCGGGGGAATGGACACACAGAAGGGGAAGGAAAGCTAACAGAAACTGACGAATAAGAAACAAGCAAATGAGTGCAAATAAAGCTAACCAGTGGTAAGCAATGAATGGTTTCGAAGTACACAGTAAGCTAACAATATGTCTTGGAGCAGACAGTGCATACACTGTCTTAGGGGAGACCTAAGAAGGCAACTACAGGACTCCTATTGATAATACAATTCCAAAGATGGATCAATGTATTATACCTTAGTACTACTTCTACCGCACAAGAGTAACTTATGTAAATAGCGTTGTAAAGTACCAGGAAAAGGTTTTATGTGCAAAGACACGTTTTTGTCACACTTAGTCTTGGATTTTATATGTAGCGAAAATTTGGTGAGAGTAAATATTGTCTTATGGGGATCATTGTGCAAAACTGCAGTAGATTTCCAAAACTCATCCTAAGTATGTTTGCGAATCTCCAAAAAGTCAGAAAAATATCCATAGGTAGGGGTAAACTTATGGGAGTAAATTTCAGATGTAGCAGTGTTTGATTTTGTGAATCTGACCTATGAAAGCAGTGCACCTCTGCATATTGCTGAGGAGTGGAGGGCTGTATATCAAATGTGTATAACTCATGTCTCATTAAACGTACAGACTCAGAGGATGAAAAAATACAGAGAAGATTTGGAAAACAGATTAAAGAAGTTAGCTCTTTTTCTGAATTTTCACAAATTTTGACCACGTTGAAGGTCTTTCCGCATACGAGGGGTGAGGTAAAAATGCGGAGTAAGTGCAGGAAACTGTGTAATGAACCTGCAGCCGAATGACTGTCCACATTTTACTACACCTTTTCTGCTTTCTATGGAAATGGAAACTATTTTTCTTCTACCTTTGTAGGGCATGCATTTTACTCCTGCCCTAATGGGGTTATTTATGCACTTTCATAGAGTGCTTAACCAAGCATAGAAAAGTAGCGCCTGAAAAAGCGAGCAGTGGCAGGACACAAATAATGGATCTATGCTCCAGGTGACCAAATCCATGGATTGGAGCCTGGCCAAAGTCTTTATCGGGCAGTACATCTCTCTGGCAAATGCTCATTTTTCCTGCTAAGAGTGAGACTGTATCTATGGTCAATAGGCAAATGCCCGTGTGCGGAAAATGCCTAGGCAGTCAGAGGATTTCAAATAAAATAAACAAGTGAGGAAACCAAGTCAAGGACAATTGGAAAGCTGTAGGGGTGATATAAACTCATCAAGTTTTAATAAAAACACATATATAATTAATTAATAAACAAATACAATATTCAATGAAAATAACAGCTAAATAACACAATGCTAAAAATTCACAACCAAGGAGTTACATTAAAAACAATGACCATATCAATTTATAACAGGAACACCGATCATGGGGGTGTCCACCGAATTAATAATACAGTACTCGACGCGCGTTTCGGCGACTTAACGCCTTCTTCAGGAGCCACAAAACAATCTGAAATAATAATACAGAAGCATTACATGAGAAAACAGTACATTATACCTTAAGTGTGGCAGTAAAACATACATACATAGTTCCATATTTCGATTAACTTAAAAGGACCATTACATCATAACAGCTAATACAATTGCCTTGGGCAGAAATGGTTTCCATAAACTCAAAAACTTTGTTTACTTTATATTCACTGATTGATACATATCATCTAATAATGCGAGAGTACAACACACGTATTGATTTTAAGGTCAAAGAAAATTGTAAGAACACATATTTCACTGTCACATGTTTGATAAGTTCATGCAGTCAATTACCATGATGATACATTAACAACTTACTTCACACGGACCAGGCATTTGCTCGGTCAATGCTCAAGAGTAGAAATATGTATGGACCAAATTGAATCTGGATGGAAAGAAAGAAGGGGTGGGGGGGGGGGGAAATACCATCTCAATATTTCCAAAGATTAAGGAAAAGGATGAATAAATTGAGCACAAGTAATGGCATTGATGCAGGCAGCCAAGGGCATTTGTTAGATTTTAATAACACACTTCCTGTTGCCACAGATTGATCTACAGAAAGGCTGCTTCCACACCTCTTTAAGGGATGCCAGGGCCGGAAGTAGGTAATGCACACTGCATGTGAATACCCGATGTACCCGATGTAAAGGTACGTAGACCGCAATCCTAATTTGGTTGTGGTGTCAGGTAGGGGTTTACTATAAATGCCTGAATCAATAAACGAATCTGTATAGGTGGCGAACATCCATGTTATTCTCTATCCTACAGTCGTCTCCAGATTGAAAGGCCACGAAGAGGGGGGTACAAAAAAATATACAATGTACCTGCAGAGTGATATCTCTGAGCCTGGATATTTCTTGTATGGTGCTGCCGAGGGCGATATTCACGACGTAAGACAGAAATGATAAAAATCTGGAGACAGATATAAATCCATTACTCAATGTCTGTCACAGTGTGGCAGTTAAAGCGTTGTTCAAATTGTAAAATAGCAAAGCTGCAGTGCATCTAATAATGCAAGAAGAGGAATTATGCATGAAATGGAGCCCAAATATACACAACCGAGACTAAGACACATGAAGCTAAGGCTTTAAAATGATAAGCAGTGGTCTCCTCGGTGCTAGCGTACGCAATATAGAAGCATGCATCATGTCTCTCTGTTGTAAAACTATTTGGTCTTTACATGGATTTTCTCCACCTATACAGATTCGTTTATTGATTCAGGCAGTTATAGTAAACCCCTACCTGACACCGCAACCAAATTAGGATTGCGGTCTACGTACCTTTACATCGGGTACATCGGGTATTCACATGCAGTGTGCATTACCTACTTCCGGCCCTGGCATCCCTTAAAGAGGTGTGGAAGCAGCCTTTCTGTAGATCAATCTGTGGCAACAGGAAGTGTGTTATTAAAATCTAACAAATGCCCTTGGCTGCCTGCATCAATGCCATTACTTGTGCTCAATTTATTCATCCTTTTCCTTAATCTTTGGAAATATTGAGATGGTATTTCCCCCCCCCCCCCCCCCCCCACCCCTTCTTTCTTTCCATCCAGATTCAATTTGGTCCATACATATTTCTACTCTTGAGCATTGACCGAGCAAATCCCTGGTCCGTGTGAAGTAAGTTGTTAATGTATCATCATGGTAATTGACTGCATGAACTTATCAAACATGTGACAGTGAAATATGTGTTCTTACAATTTTCTTTGACCTTAAAATCAATACGTGTGTTGTACTCTCGCATTATTAGACGATATGTATCAATCGGTGAATATAAAGTAAACAAAGTTTTTGAGTTTATGGAAACCATTTCTGCCCAAGGCAATTGTATTAGCTGTTATGATGTAATGGTCCTTTTAAGTTAATCGAAATATGGAACTATGTATGTATGTTTTACTGCCACACTTAAGAAGGTATAATGTACCGTTTTCTCATGTAATGCTTCTGTATTATTATTTCAGATTGTTTTGTGGCTCCTGAAGAAGGCGTTAAGGCGCCGAAACGCGCTTCGAGTACTGTATTATTAATTCGGTGGACACCCCCATGATCGGTGTTCCTGTTATAAATTGATATGGTCATTGTTTTTAATGTAACTCCTTGGTTGTGAATTTTTAGCATTGTGTTATTTAGCTGTTATTTTCATTGAATATTGTATTTGTTTATTAATTAATTATATATGTGTTTTTATTAAAACTTGATGAGTTTATATTACCCCTACAGCTTTCCAATTGTCCTTGACTTGGTTTCCTCACTTGTTTATTTTATTTGAAATCCTCTGACTGCCTAGGCATTTTCCGCACACAGGTTGTTTACCCTGCCCTAGGAGTCTAATAGAGCATTACCCAGGGGGTCCTTGTTAATCACAACGGCAATAGGCAAATGCCACCAGGGTAAAAAAAAAAAATCTTTAATTACGGTCGATTCTGGTCCTTCTTGTACATTTCCCAAGTGCGCAGGTTTATAGAAAATGTCACATGAAACGGGCATACATATTTCATTGATGGTGCTTACCTATGCTGGACATAATTGTAAAACGTTCTTCCAGCGAAGACCACAAATACCATGTTACCTTTGTACTATCCACTTCTTGGCCCTATTTCAACATGTTCTCAGTGGCATGTTCAGAGGCACCATGTTGTCATTAATTCATACATCAGGATGTTTTCTTTTATGTATTGATTATGTCAGTGGTCGAAGTGGGGAAAAAAAAGTAGGGGAACTGTGTTTGGAGAATCAGGGGGTGGGAATAACCGAAGACTGAATCAGTGGGCGGAGTCAGGGGTGTGGCTAGAAATAGCAAAACATACCAATTTTTAGTACGTTTAGCATTTCACTGACCAGTTACAGCTTATAACGTTATTTAATTCAAACAATGGGTAAGCATGTTTATTTGAGGTTTAATTCAGGAACTAGCAAACATTCATAGGGAATACAGGTTTATGTAAAGCGTGTGAAATATAAGCAGGAACAACATGTTACCTTAATGCGTTGTTCAGAAATCCATGATTATTTTTTGTCTCAAACATTGAGGTCATGAATACAGGGCTCCTCCTGTACACATGTGTTAAGCAGGGCTCAGAAGAGAAAGGGACTCTTCAGGAGAATCTAGACTCACGGAAACCCACAAAGGCTCCTTCATATTCATGTCAGCCAGCTAGTTGCTCAATCATAATATAGCAAAAAGAACAACTGGTGGACAGAATGCAGAACAATATCATACATTCTCTTCCAGGGGATCCTCATCAATAGTCATAAGCATTAGAATATTCCCGCCCATGTGCGGGACCCCGGAAACAATATATTATATGTGCCCCACATATATATAGACATATATATATAAATATATATATATATATAAAAATAAGCAATTGCAGCCAAATAAAACAGAGCTGTAATATGCTGTGAAGAATTTCCACCATACAGTGTATTTTGCATTAGAAACATGAGAAACAACACCAATGCTTGTTTAGAAACTGTTTTAATGCTTAAAAAACAGTAGAAATTCTCATAACACACTGTAAACATATACAGCTCCCAGGCTTCATTGCAAATCCCCAGTCTAAAAAGACTGAAAAGCTAACCTGTAGCTGAATGCACTAAAACTGACGCTGTGCCTTTAAGGCACCTCTGCCCCTAGCTTCCCATCATGCCTCAGGGGTTACAGTTAGGTCAGTTGTTCTTTCCGGCTCCTTCAGGAAGGACCCTGGATACTCAGCTCCACATTTTTTCTGCCTTTTTCAGTCAGAAAATCTTCAAAAGAACAATTTTTTGATTTACTTTGACTTTTCACATCAGAGTCAAGTAAATAACTGCTTAGCAGTCAATTTTTTGTGAGGTTTTCCTGTCAGGATGCCCTCATTATTTGATGATTGCCCTTCTTGTGGCCACAAGAAGGCAAAAACGGACTCTCATGAGGTCTGTATTTTATGCTTGCCAGAGGATCATGATCCTAAAGACTGTTCCCATTGTAAAAATCTGTCTGACAGAACTCTTAAAGACAGAGAGAGGAACAGGCTCTATGGTCTGGCCCAGAGATCCATGAGAGGAAGATTTACGCCCAGAACTCCCTCCAAAGGCAAGTCAGAGCGTCCATCAACCTCAGCACCGGGCTCGGCGCTGAAAAAACGACATCTGATGGACAGTTCGAGAGAAAAAGCTCTGTCGACGTCGAGATCGGCGTCGATGAGGAAATCGTCGTCGAAAAGAAGTTCGCCGTCGTCGAAGAAAGCTCCGCCGTCGTCAACTAGGCGACGATCGGCGTCGAGAGAAGCCACGAGATCGCCGTCGACGAGAAGATCGACGTTAAGACATAAGTCAACTCCGCCGCCGTCAACCAGGCGACGGTCGGCGTCGAGAGACAGATCACACTCGCCGTCGTCTCGACGTCGACAGGCTTCGAAGAGTGTGACACCTCTGCCGACGTCTCTACGGAGGCGCTCGGCGTCGAGGAGCAAGAGCCCCCTCGGACGATCGTCGTCGAGGAAGGGATCATCGAAGGCACGTCGGCGCTCGACGTCGAGGATGTCCGATCCTCCGCCGTCGCCACATGCCAGGTCGACATCAAGGGCATCGTCGACGACAGGACATTGTCGATTGCCATCTCCGTCTCCGACAGATCAACGTCGGTCGCCGTCGAGAGCTCCGTCGACGGCAGGGTAACGCCGTTCGACGTCGAGACCTTCGTCGACGGCAGGGCAACGCCGTTCGACGTCGAGACCTTCGTCGACGGCAGGACAACGCCGTTCGACGTCGAGGGAGAAGACTCCGCCGTCGGCGCATCATCGCCGATCGACGTCGAGGGACCACAGGTCAACGTCGAAGCATTCAACGCCGAAGGTTATCACCCCGTCGACGCCGCAGAGGCGTTCGACGTCGAGGGAAAGGCTTTTGAGACATCCTCCAACACCGGTGAGACGGAGATCTCCTTCGGTGCCTTCGACAGTCCTAGTGACACAATCTGCTTCACTCCATTCCTCCTCAAGTGCCTCGGGTTCAACGGGGTCATCTTCTAGGAGTAGGAGTCCGGTTCAAAAGAGTCCCCAGCGGGGGTACACTTCACATATAAGACTCTCGCCAAGATGGTATGCTCCTTTGAGTAATTGGAAGGATTCTAAGGCACCAGAGAGACTTCAAAGGTACTTGAGTCCAGTCCACAGGTCCCCTCTTCAGCAAGCAGAAGAGGCAGATGGACAGAGTCCTGCCATTCACCGATCACGCTCACGAGAGAGAGGAGCGGACAGGTCGCATGCCCCTAGGGTCTCCCGATCGCCAAGGAGGGAGCAACCCAAATCTCGAACACCGAGAAAGGAGGTACGGACTGAGAGATCGAGATCTCCAGTACATCAGAGGGTATCACGTTCTCCTCGAAGGGAGGAACGACCTAGGAGATCACCGGTTAGGAAGGAGCATTTTCACCACAGGAGAAGAAGAACTCCATCATCCTCCCCTCCATCTTCACCTAGATCTTCTAAAGGGGATTACTCTCCAACGCTGGCAGACAGCCCTCGTTCAAGAGCTTCCCCTCTTGACGACGTCAACACATATCTGGACGTCTTGAAAAGGGGTGCTCACAAACTGAACATAGAGATGACCACTCCAGAGGTGTCCACTACTGTGATTTTTGAGACCCTTCATCACAAATCATATACACGGCCATTGCTCCCATTAGTCCCAGGAATAATGGACCCAATCAAAGAGGTTTTCCTCACGCCAGCAACGATCAGGGCAGTACCGGCACGTATCCAGAAAAAATATAGGCCGGCCGACTCAGATCCTATCTTTGTTAAAGGTGAGCCTGCGGCGGACTCAGTTATTGTAGCCTCAGCTAGGAAGAATCACACAGTCGCTCCTTCTTCGTCAGTTCCTCCTGACAAAGACAGCAAGACGCAAGATTCTTGGGGACGCAAGGTATGCAGCACAGCAGCTTCATCCCTGAAAGTCTCTAGTGCATCAGCCCTTCTGGGAAGGTACGATAGAGCCCTATGGGACTCCATGGAACGATTCAAAGGGAAATTGCCCAAGGAGGACCAGAAGGACTTTGAGGAGACAGTGACGGAGGGCTGTTTGGTGGCAAACCAAATGATTAGTTCATCAGCAGATAACGCCCTTCTAGCTGGACATAACTACTCACATGGGATATGTGCGAGGAGATCCTCTTGGCTGCGTTTAACTGGGCTCAAACCAGATGCACAGCAGCGCATCCTTAATCTGCCTTTTTCCGGATCTTCACTCTTCGGGGAGCATGCCGATCAGGAAATGGCCCGTATGAAGACTGAGTTAGACACAGTAAAGGCAGTAGGTCTGGAGAAACAGAAAGCACTGTTCAAACGACGCTTCAAGACCAACAAAAACCGGGGAGGCCAACAGAGGGTTCAAACCCCTCAATGGTCTCAAAACAAGCCACAAGGAAAGCCACAATACAGAGGAGGAAGGTCGAGCAGAGGTAGAGGCGGACATCATCAGTCCTCTACCACACCTAGAGGAGGCAAGGCCTGAGCAGTGGCTTCCTCTGACACCGTTACCCACTCCAGTGGGAGGAAGTGCTGCACGACATCTGGCAGAGTGGGTCAGCATCACGAAAGATCGGTGGGTGCTGAATATACTGCGCAATGGATATGCGCTACGTTTCAGGAAGAAACCACAACCGGCTCCTCCAAAGAAGTCTCGCTCGTACCAACTAGAGCTCCTCAAAAGGGAAGTGAGCGTCCTCTTAAAGAAAAACGCAATCGAAGAGGTACCCCTATCCCAAAGGGGGAAAGGAGTGTACTCAAAATATTTCCTTGTCCCCAAAAAAGACCAAGAAGGCAAATTCAGACCGATTTTGGATCTTCGACTCCTCAACAAAGTGGTGGTCAAAGAGAAGTTTCGCATGTTGGCACTCCACCAAATATGTCCTCATCTACAAATCGGAGATTGGATGTGTTCGGTGGATTTACAAGACGCGTACTTCCACATTCCTATTACACCAGGTCATCGAAAGTACTTGAGGTTCCTGGTAGGGTCCAAGCATTACCAGTTCAAAGTGCTTCCTTTCGGACTCAAATCCGCACCAAGGGTCTTCACAAAGTGCATGGCAGTGGTAGCGGCGTGTCTACACAAAAAAGGTCTCTTTGTGTACCCATATCTAGACGACTGGCTCCTGAAGAGTCCGTCGCCTCGTCAAGCCACCAAAGACTGTCACCTGTGTCTCCAACAGCTACACAGGCTCGGCCTCCATGTGAACTCAGAAAAATCGATCCTGCAGCCCACGCAAACTATCCACTATCTGGGAGCAGTTCTAGACACAAAGTTAGGAAGAGCGTTTCCTTCGCAAGAGAGACTATCTTCCATGGGACAAAAATGCAAAAAGTTACTTCAGGTTCCTCTTCCAAAGGTGCGAGACGTAGCGTCTCTGTTGGGCTCCATGGCGTCCTGCATCTTCCTAATACCGAACGCCAGGTTGAGGATGCGGCCTCTACAAGAGTCTGTGGAGGATCAGTGGGACCAAGCGACTGGAGATTGGGAGGATCGGATCATCCTGTCTCAAGCAGCACTGACCTCAATACAGTGGTGGACTCGCCCTCGGAATGTCCTGCAGGGAGTCCCTTTTCAGCAACCTCTTCCTTCGCTGTCTGTGGTAACGGACGCATCTCTAGAAGGCTCGGGTGCTCACATGGGTCATCTTCAGATTCAGGGTCTCTGGTCGACCAACCTTCAGACATACCACATCAACATGCTGGAGCTTCGAGCAGTTCATCTGGCGCTCAAAGCATTCTTTCCAGCAATAACAACGGACAAAGTCCTGGTTCAGACGGACAACACTACAACTATGTTCTATCTGAACAAGCAGGGAGGAACTCGATCTCGCCCTCTGTCTCTGGAGGCCCAGACAATATGGCACTGGCTTCTGGCTCGGGGACTGTCGGTGGTAAACACAAAAGCAGACGCACTCAGCAGGCACTTCGAAGATCAGCCAGACTGGGTGCTAAACGACGAAGTGGTCGAAGAACTCTTCCGTTGCTGGGGTCGTCCAGACATAGACTTATTTGCGGACGACGAAAACGCCAAATGCCACGCCTTCGCGTCCAGGTTCCACCGGCCAGGGACGCAAGGGAACGCTCTCCTGCTGGAGTGGACAGGAATGTTCGCTTATGCTTTTCCCCCTCTGGCACTGATTCCGAAGGTGGTGGCCAAGCTCATCAGATCGAGCATGGACATGATTCTAATTGCTCCGGATTGGCCGCGACAATGGTGGTATCCAGATCTGTTACATCTGTCGCTGTGTCCACACAGACGTCTGCCGTGCAGGCCAGACCTGCTGAGCAAGATGGACGGGAGGATCCTGCATCCCAACCTCCCGTCGCTGAACCTGACTGCATGGCTCCTGAGGTCTTGCAATATGGACACTTAAATCTGCCTCCGGAATGTATGAATATTTTAAGAGAGGCAAAGAGACCTTCCACAAGGACGTCTTATGCGTTCAAGTGGAAAAGATTTTTCATTTGGTGTAAGGACCATGGCTTCCATCCCACCAAAGGGCAAGAAGAGGTAGTCCTACCATACCTCCTATACTTAGCGACATCAGGGTTGAAATACGCTTCTATTAGGGTTCATTTATCCGCCATAGTAGCGTACAGAAAATCACCTACACAAACATCGTTTTTTCAGGTCCCAGTAGTGAAGGATTTCCTTCAGGGATTAAAGGTCTATCCCCCTGTGAGAAATCCTTCTCCTCCCTGGGAGTTGAACCTGGTTCTCTCCAGACTGATGTCTACACCGTTTGAGCCTATACACAAGGCCTCCTTGCAGCATCTCACTTGAAAGGCGGCCTTCTTGGTGGCAATAACCTCTGCGCGCAGGGTTAACGAGATACAAGCACTCTGCACCAAGGAACCTTACACTGTGTTTCACCACAACAGAGTGGTAATGAGGGCTCACCCATCTTTCCTTCCAAAGGTGGTATCGGATTTTCACATAAATCAAACGATTACCCTTCCTTCGTTCTTTCCTAACCCATCGACCCCAGCTGAGAGGTCGTTGCACTCGTTAGATCTTAAACGGGTGCTAAAGTTTTACCTAGAAAGAACGAAGGACACCAGAAAGACAGACCAACTCTTTGTCAATTATGGTGCTATGAGGACCGGGTTTGCAGCAGCCAAAAGATCCATCTCCAGATGGATTGTCTCTTGTATCAAACTGGCTTACCAGCTGGCTGGCAAACCTTTGTTGAATTCACCCAAAGCTCATTCCACTAGAGGGAAAGCAGCCACAATAGCTTTTTTGCATGACATTCCTATGTCAGAAATATGCAAGGCTGCGACATGGAAATCAGTCCATACTTTTACAAGGCATTATTGCCTAGAGTCTGATTCCAGAGCGGATTCTCAAGTAGGGAAACCTTTTTGGGTAGAGTAAGGCCTATTCTTGGGCCTACGGATATGAATGTTATCTGTTGATTCCTTTGCCCGCAGGGATGAGGTGAGGCTCGCTACTCTATTCTAATGCTTATGACTATTGATGAGGATCCCCTGGAAGAGAAGGATTAGTTACTTACCTGTAATCCTAGTTCTCTTCCAGGGGTATCCTCATCAAAGTCATAAGCAACCCTCCCGCCTCCCCGGGCAAAGGACTTTGTTTATTAATAGGAGATGTTTTTTAACCTGTTATTACCATGGTTTGGTTTGGTTTTCAGTCTCCGAAAAGAACAACTGACCTAACTGTAACCCCTGAGGCATGATGGGAAGCTAGGGGCAGAGGTGCCTTAAAGGCACAGCGTCAGTTTTAGTGCATTCAGCTACAGGTTAGCTTTTCAGTCTTTTTAGACTGGGGAATTGCAATGCAGCCTGGGAGCTGTATATGTTTACAGTGTGTTATGAGAATTTCTACTGTTTTTTAAGCATTAAAACAGTTTCTAAACAAGCATTGGTGTTGTTTCTCATGTTTCTAATGCAAAATACACTGTATGGTGGAAATTCTTCACAGCATATTACAGCTCTGCTGTTTTATTTGGCTGCAATTGCTTATTTATATATATATATTTATATATATATGTCTATATATATGTGGGGCACATATAATATATTGTTTCCGGGGTCCCGCGCATGGGCGGGAATATTCTAATGCTTATGACTTTGATGAGGATACCCCTGGAAGAGAACTAGGATTACAGGTAAGTAACTAATCCTTCACCCCAGTACAGAGATCTGGGCCTAAATCCATTGTTTCTTTGCTCATCATGCCATTCCAGTTTGGACCCAGCCATATGCAAATCAGTCTTGACCCTGAGCCTCATGGGAACAGCCCAGCCTGAACTGCCATGCCAGGGCCTCCCTGGACTGGAAACAAGCATCCTAGGACCGGTTTCGGGCTTTCAGCCCTCATCAGCCAGGATAGCTTGATTCCAGTGGCATGGAGAGCACGGAACCCACGTCTGGGCATACCCGTCCCACTCGGGGTGACATATGCTAAAAGAACAATTGATGGACAGAATGCAGAACAATGTCATACATTCACCCCAGTTCAGAAATCTGGGCTTAAAAATCCATTGTTTTTTGCTCATCACCACTCCTGCCCCGTCACCTTTCCTGCCCCGTCACCTCTCCGGCCCCGTCACTTCTCCGGCCCCGTCACTTCTCCAGCCCGGTCACTACTCCTCTCCTGCCCTGTCACGTCACCTCCCCGTCATGTCACCTGCCCGTCACTTCTTCTGCCCGGTCACTTCTCCTGTCCCGTCACTTCTCCTGTCCCGTCGCTTCTCCTGTCCCGTCGCTTCTCCTGTCCCGTCGCTTCTCCTGTCCCGTCGCTTCTCCTGTCCCGTCGCTTCTCCTGTCCCGTCACTTCTCCTGTCCCGTCACTTCTCCTGTCCCGTCACTTCTCCTGTCCCGTCACTTCTCGTTTCCCGTCACTGCTCCTGCTCATGCCTAATCACCGCTCCTGCCCCATTACTTCTACTGCTTCATCACTTCTCCTGCCCCGTCACCTCTCCTGCCCCGTCACCTCTCCTGCCCCGTCACCTCTCCTGCCCCGTCACCTCTCCTGCCTGTCATGTCACCTGCCCGTCACTTCTTGTGCCCGGCCACCTCTCCTGCCCTGTTGCCTCTCCTTCCACGTCACTTCTCCTGCCCTGTCGCCTCTCCTGCCCCATCACTTTTCCTGCCCCGTTTCTGCTCCTGCCCCGTTCACTGCTCCTGCCCCGTTCACTGCTCCTGCCCCGTTCACCTCTCCCGTCCTTTCACCTCTCCCTTCCTTTCACCGCTCCCGCCCCATCACCTCTCCTTCCCCGTCACCTCTCCTTCCCCGTCACCTCTCCTTCCCCGTCACCTCTCCTGCCCCATCACCTCTCCTGCCCCGTCACCTCTCCTGCCGCCCCATCACCTCTCCTGCCCCGTCACCTCTCCTGCCCCGTCACCTCTCCTGCCCCGTCACCTCTCCTGCCCCGTCACCTCTCCTGCCCCGTCACCTCTCCTGCCCCGTCACCTCTCCTGCCCCGTCACCTCTCCTGCCCCGTCACCTCTCCTGCCCCGTCACCTCTCCTGCCCCCTCACCTCTCCTGCCCCGTCACCTCTCCTGCCCCCTCACCTCTCCTGCCCCGTCACTTCTCCTGCCCCGTCACTTCTCCTGCCCAATTACCTCTCCCTCCCAGTCACCTCTCCTTTCCTGTTGCCTCTCCTGCCCCGTCACTGCACCTGGCCTCTCACTTTTCCTGCCTCATCACTTTTCCCGCCCCGTCACGGCTCCTGCCCGTTCACTGCTCCTGCCCGTTCACTGCTCCTGCCCGGTCAGCACTCCTGCCTGATCACCGCTCCAGCCCCATAACTTCTTCTTTCCCGTCACTTCTCCTGCCCCGTCACTTCTCCTGCCCTGTCACTTCTCCTGCCCCGTCACCTCTCCTTTCCTTTCACCTCTCCTGTCCCATCACTGCTCCTGACACGTCAACTCTCCTGCCCCGTCGCTTCTCCTATCCGTTACTTCTCCTGCCCGTCACTCCTCCTACCTGTCACTTCTCCTGCCCGGTCACCTCTCCTGCCCTAGTACCTCTCCTTTCCTGTCACCTCTTCTGTCCGGTCACTGCTCCCACTGCACCTGCCCAGTTCAATCCGTGTACAACATTGACATATTACACAAGGTTTCAAGTTCCCCACAGTACTCTGTCTGGGGAAAGCTCCTCTGTAATCACCAGGTCCGGAATGGCCATAGCGGGCACTGGGCGTTTCCGCGGTAGGCTGCTAGGGTGGGGGGTGGTTTTGGCCCCTGGGAGGCTGATTTTGTTACTGGGGGTCGGCAATATCGGCCCCCTGTAACAAAATCGGCCAAAACTGAAATGGAACTGAAAATATTATCTGTGACCTAATACTGGTACTTTGTGAATTTCGCCGAAAAGAAATGAAAAATGTATGTATGAAACTTTTAATGTAAAGTGCTCTTCTACCTATTATGTTAAGTTTGCACTATATAAAACTATAAAAATAAATGCATAGTAAATAAATAAACAAATATAACACAGGGATAGGGCTGACGGTGATAAGGACTAATATCAAAAGAGAGGTAATCCTATTGATTTGCAAATGACCGATGATGAGAAAATCAAGAAATGTCTCAACTCCTGACAATAAGGAGCGCTGAACACAAGTGGCAATGGGTGGTAGCAAGAAGTCTGTAGTAAAGTACAGGAAGGTACAAAGCATCACGACATTAGTGCAATGAAGCTTTTTGTTATAGGTCTGGGTGAAACTGGTCTCTGAAATACGACCACTAATTCTTATTTGTGAGTTCACTTGGTAGAAGGCAGATTTATTGCCCAAAACAGAAAGCACATATGCTCAAGCTGCTGGGCTGCACTCCCCTCACCCCAGGGGAGGCCCGCTGAGCAGTTTGCCAGGGCCGGTTTCTGTACCCAGTCGGCCCTGGTAATCACCAACTCTGTTCGTTCTCACTCGCTTCATATGCTAAAGGTAGAGAGGGCGGGCGCATTGTCATTCCAAAGGGGATAATCTGCCTCAATCGGAATGACAATGGGCCTGCCCTCGATCTGTGCGAGCTCAGGGAGGGGCTGCTGCAGCCTCTGGAGTTCACAGAGAAGTGCGAGCAGCCCCTGGAATCTTTTTTTTTTATTTATTTATTTTTTTATTTTGAAAGTTCATGACAATTAAATTATACTCTATACAAGACAGTATACATTAACAAAACGGTACAAATAGCATACAGAGTGATGAAAATACGCATGGTAAAAAAAAAAAAAAAAAAGCTCCGATGTAAAACACATGTTAAAAATAATGGCCTCAAATACAATACATATGTTAAGAATATCGTCACCAGCAGCAAAGGTATTTAAACTGTAGGCCCCCCGCTTTTTACCCTCCTCCATGATGCCACGGGCGACCAGATTTTTAGTCCCATTTCCCTGGATTTTACCCCCTTTAAGGCATACAACTCCGATTCAATATTATGAATCCCAAGCAACCTGCACATCCACATTTGAAAGGTTGGGGGCTCAGCATCCTTCCAGGCAGCAGCAATTAAGATTCTAAAAACCGCTGTTACTATAAAAACAAGTGCCTCAAACTCAGTGCTTAAACCTAATTTTACGTCACTACCAATTATTAACAGTGTAGGGGATAGGTCTATTTTGACAGCTAGCAGCCCCTCTAAAAACTTTTCGATTTCCTTTTTAATTGGCCCTAATTTCTCACAGCTGCAAAACATGTGTATTAGATCAGCCGGCCCATTTCCACATCTAGGACAATGATTATTCACACTCTTACCCCATTCAAACAATTTCGCCGGTGTGTAATATAAGTTAAAGAGAGTCTTAAAGTGCTGTGCCCTTAAGTTTGAGGATCGCAAAAACCTTTTATCCATAACAATGGCACGGTCCAGATCAATGTCAGGATCACACAATTTAGCAGCCCATGCGGCCTCTGTCTTAAGCAAGTCATCAGGTAATTTTTCCAGGAATAGGCCATACATTACCCTGATGCTACGACCGCCACCCTTCAGATAATCTAATAGTACACAATCTTTTGATATGTTAATGGTGGGTCTTATTGATTTAATTGTGTTAGTCAGCTGCATATATTTAAACTCTTGGGGGCCTTGAAGTGAATAACGTGTCTTAAGCAGATCAAGGGGCCTAAGCGCGTCCTTAACCATCACTTGACCAAGTGTATTAATTCCCTGTCTTTCCCAGTGTCTCCAGGGGCCATCTCTGCTCCGGTGCGGGAATAATCCTGACTTCCAAAGTAGAGTATGTTTATTAAACTTTGGGATACTCTGATTCTTCTGTATAGACGACCATATCCCCCATATATCTTCCAGTATTTTATAACCTGTTGTCTTATGAAACCGTTTATCATATTTCCTAAGCAGTAGCCCATGTGCTTCAGTCCCTATAGCCAGCTGATATATAGATGGAATACTCGACTGACCATGTCTCATATCATCAGGAAAGAAAAGTATAGCCATTTCTGTAAGAAGACAGGACCAACTACAGAATTTAAGATTGGGGATTCCTAACCCGCCCCTTTCCTGGAGTAGAGACATGAATTTGATTGATCTCCTGACCTTGCCATATTGCCATACAAAATTCATGAAGATTGCCTCCATTTCCTTGATTAGACTATCGTCTACTTTAAAAGGGATCGACCTGAATTTATAGAGGATTTTCGGGAACATTGTCATTTTGATAACATTAGCTCTGCCGATGATAGATGGGTGGAGAGTATCGATTCTTTTCAGGTCATGTTTTATCTTTTCCAGTAATGGGTGAAAATTGTCTTTAATGATTTCCCTTGGCTGGGCATTAATTGATATTCCAAGATATATTACTGAATCCACATATCTATCATCCAGTTTGGCCGTGTTACTTGAGCAGAGTACCTGGGTTTTTGCCACATTAAGTCGGTAACCCGATAGCCTCCCAAAATCAGATGTTGTGCTAATGATTTCCCTCATAGCAGTGCCGGGATCAATGGTAGTTATAGCTATGTCGTCTGCATATGCGAGGATTTTGGTTTCGAATCCATTAGTCACTACTGGCTTTATATTGATATTGTTCTCTATGAGACGAATCAGGGGGTCTATGTACAAAGCAAATAAGATTGGTGAGCAAGGGCACCCTTGTCTTGTACCTCTGGTAATATTGATCTGCCTGGAGCATTCACCCATAAGCTGGATATTGGCCGTTGGATTGCAGTACATAGCCTTTATTGCCTGCCTGAATCTAGGGCCAAACCCTTTATCAGCCATCACTTTCCAGAGGAAACTCCACCTGATGCGATCGAAAGCTTTTTCAGCGTCTAGGAGGATCATCGCGATCCCCTCCCCCCCCCGCAGCATGGATGTCGAACAGGGTTATAGCTCTTTTGATGTGATCCGTAGTATCCCTGCCGGGGACAAAGCCATGCTGCCAGGGGGAAACGTGGCCCGCGATAATCCCCCCCAACCGTGCGGCCATTATTTTTGCGTATAATTTGTTATCGCTGTTTATTAGCGATATGGGCCGATAAGAGCCAGGGCTTTCCTTGGGTTTCCCCTTTTTGTGGAAGATTACTATGTTGGTTTTAGTCCAGGAGTCTGGTATGACCCCTGTGTTTATCACCCCATTAAAAAGATCCAACAGAAGAGGTGCCGTTTCTTCCCTTAGATGTTTATAAACCTCCAGGGGTATAGCGTCAGGGCCAGCAGCCTTGCCAGCGGATAGGTCCTTTAGTGCCTGCAAGAGCTCCTCCATAGTTATATTTTGCTCTAGAGATTCCCTCTCACTCAACATGAGTTTACTGCCTGTATCCTGAAAGTTTAAATCCAGGTCATCTATATCCGTCTCTTCCTTATACAGGTCCTGATAAAACCTCCTGAAAACTTACAGGATTTCAGCTGGCTTATTATAAGTCTGATCGGCCTCTTTAATTTCCGTAATAGTATTTTTTGATGAGGTTTGTCTTGTCCGTAGCGCTAGAGCCCTGCCTGCATTCTCCCCTGTTTCGTACATACCGACCCTACGGCTCTGATACTCTGCAGCAGCTTTTTTCGCCAGTTGTCGTTGGATATCTGCCTTTATACTATTTAATCTATCTAGGCTCTGAGTACCCTGGATCCCATGGCAGACATCTCGGCTATGTTGTTCCTCTGCCTCCGCCAATTTACCCATAAGACGGTCTCTGTCTTCCTTGACTTTTTTCCATGACCGCCCGGAGAAGCTGATTGTCTCGCCCCTCAGGCCCGCCTTGAAGCTGTCCCAAACCATGACGCGGGATGCACTATATCTATTTGCGTCAAAGAAAGACTGGGACCAGTTCTTAATATATGCAATGTAGTTGCTATCCGCTAGAAGCTTTCTATCGAAAGTCCAGGGTCTGGTTTTCTCCCTTTGCCTGTTAACTGTCATGGTTAGAACAAGGGGATTATGATCCGAAATTAACCTGGGGAGCTTTAAGATTTCCACATCACAGAGGCAGGTTGCTGATATTAAAAAATAATCCAGTTTTGTATGTTTATTAAATGGGTGTGAAAAATATGTAAACCCGGGTTCATCTTTCTTTAGGCTGCCCCAAACATCCCTCAACCCAAAAGATTGAATTAGAGAGGATACCGCCCTGAATACCCGTGGTTTACTGCCCGTGTATGGGGTATCGCCTGTAAAATCAGCGGAGATATTGAAATCGCCGCACATTACTATAGGTGACGGCCAGTTAGTGAGTTCCCTCTCGATGTTGTCCATCACCCCTGGATCATCCAGATTAGACCCGTAGACTGTGCACAGAGTTATACCTAGTGTTAGTTCACATACTCCCCATCTGCCTAGTGGATTAGCCTTTGATTTTTTTGCACCTCCCAGACCTTTACGGCCTATAATTGCTACCCCCTTTACTGTTGAGGTCTGTGAGGAGCAGGACAGTATTTCGTACCCCCTTAAAGTTAACCAATGTTTCTTTTTCCAGGGTAAATGAGTCTCTTGTAAGCATACAATATCGGCCCTTATTAATTTTACATATTCCTCTAATTTTTGCCTCTTCTTCCAGTTATTCAGACCACCTATATTGATGCTAGCTACCCTGATCCTAGACATATCCCTGTAAAGAGCAAAGCCAGTCTGCTAGCCAGTCAAAATTGCATTCGATTCTCGGCCTAAGTTTAACATCAATATTCGTAGCCGCTTTGAACATCTCACTCATGTTATTAAAGACATTTATTGCATGAACTTTCTTTTCTCTTTTTTCCTCCCCTTTACCCCGCCCCCGCCCCACACTCCACACCCTCCACCCCTGACCCCCCCTGACCCCCCTGACCCCAACCCGCTCCCGAGTGGGGCACACAGACTAGTCTGTGCGTGTGATGGGTGCATCCCAGCAGTGAGCAGAACTTTACCTAAATATTAAACCCTGCCCTCGAACCCTTAAATGGCAGTAAACCCCCTATAGTGACATCCTTGATTCTAAGGAACTTAAACTTGAACTAAACTTAAATTTATGCTTTAGACTTAAGACCTAATAATAATCAAGCCTTGCCCCCAATTCAACTGTATAGGATATATAGCACATCATACTGAGTCCAAAAACTCCCGAGCTTTAACTTCTGATGAAAAGTAGATGGTTTTGCCTGAGTGAATTATTTTTAGTTGGGCAGGATTGATAAGATAAGCCTGTACTCTTTTGTCCTGAAAGGGCTTAATTAACTGTCTTAGTCTCCAGCGCCGTTCAACGGTGGAGTGGCAGAAGTCCGGCCTTACGAAAAAGGAGCCTCACTCAAAGGTTCTTTTGGCATCTGGCCTCGCTTTCTCTGCGATGGACTGGCGGAGAAGAAAATTGCCTATATAAATTAAGATGGCTCTGGGCTTGTCGCCTTCTCTGGCGTTTGGTCTCAGTTTGAAAGGAGTCCTATGCGCCCTCTGAATTTCGACGGTCCAATTCCAGCCAGCGATATCTGGAAAAGCTTTCTCAAAACTTTTGGCTATAAAAGCTTTCACTTCCTGACCTTCAACCCCTTCAGGAATGCCAAGGACCCTTAAATTGTTCCTTCTTTGCCTGTTTTCCAGATCCTCCAGCTTCCACTGGATGTCAATTGCTTGCGCGCCAAGAGATTCTACTTTGTTCGTGGCCGCAGCCACCTCCGCTTCGGTGGCGACTATCCTTTCTTCTATGTTTGAGACCCTGTCTCCAACATTCTCGCAAGCTTTCGACAGCTTTCTAACCACCGCTTTTATCTTCCTCATCGCCGCTTGGGACTTTAGGCTATCTGATCGAGTCTCTTCTCTATGTGCGGTAATTCCTTGGTGGATTGACTCCATCATTGTCATCATTGATAACATTGTCAATTGTGTCGTATCATTATGCTGTGGATGATCCATGCCCACATTTGCATCTCCTTGTAGGGCTGTTGTTGGAGAGTGATCCCAAGTAAGTTCTGGTTGACCCCTTAAAGCCCCTTGAGTAGGCATGGTTTTAATAGTAGTTGGAGGAATGCCCGCTTCGCTATCGCTCTCGGTTTCAGGATTGCTACAGTCAATATCAGAACTGTGGAGTACCTCGTCCTCTGACCAGTTGGCCTCCTCTGTTACCGAGAAGAAACACTCACTGGGGGTCTTCTCCTTCTCCCTTTCGCCCTGTATGATCCTGGTATAGTTGGTATTCGCATTTGGATTTACATTTGTAGTTGAGCCTTCATGCTCATCCAGGGTCTCGGCAGATATGGGAGCAGATATGAGAGGGACTTCTGATCCTATACCACTTGGGCCACCTTGGACATCTGAATCGATGGTTGGTAGGGGGGTAGAATTAAGCTCTGACATCCCCTCAGTTGATGGAGCTATAACAACCTTAGATATAGATATTATTGGAGTAGTATTCACAGCGCCCTCGCCACCAGCCAGCACATCATATCCCACAGGAATACCTGCTTGAGGCCCTGGTTGCAGCACTGTGCCCAAATCCTGATCCCCGAGCAGAACAGTGCCCATATCTTCAGCCTCCTGACTTGGCTGATGCAGCGATATTTGGGGTTTGGGCTGTTGAAGCTGTGAAGCCGGTTGAGATGCATGTTCTGGTTCATGATTTAATGTTGATTCCAGCCCTTCTAGTTCAATGGTAGCCTGTAGTGTCACCTCGGGTAGTACCGCCTGAAGTACCGCCGGGGCCACTGCAGTGTCTGATTCCAATTCTTTCAGCTTTTTTTTCTTTTTTTCCTCATTGCGGTTAAACATGTCTGTCACACTGATTGTTGCGGTGGCTGTGGCTTGTCGGGTTCTGACTGAGAGGGGACGCGTCTCCTTTGGAGTATTCTGCCCAGAACATGGTTGCTGCAGTTTCGCCCGCCCAGAATCTGACTCCAGTGTCACCCCCTCAGACCCAGCGTTCGATAGGGGTATAGCGCACGAAGCATTATCAGCAACATTGCTAACTACTCCAGCAGTGTCAGTCAAGCCTTTCTTTCTTGAGGGTGGCTTACCTCCAGTATTCAGTTTGGGAGCCATTGATGGTGGAGGCTGAGAACGCTGAGAACCCTGCTGACTCACTCTGTACGATCTCCTGTGGTCGCGGGTCTTCCAGCCTCCGAGCTCCGGCCTGTCAGGGCTGCAGCCGTCTCCGCCGCCTCCACATACACCTCCGCCTCCGCTCCGCTCGCCAGCTCTCACCAATCCTATGGAGCTCCGCCCCCTTACTCCGCGAGCTCTGCCTAACCGTCCGGCCGGCCTGAGCAGGAGTGCAGCGAAAAGCCTTCGTAGTCCAGAGGGAGGCAACTTGCGGTAGGATTCGAACGGGAGCAACATCCAGGGAGAGGTAAGACCGCAGGGCCGCTGTACCGCTATAATATTTAAACACTCGCTTCCATGTATCTCTTCAGGCCGCCGCCGCCACCATCACCGAACACTCTAAACGAGTATTACACACATGGCGTCTCCAGCGCGATACCAGGCGCGAGGGGAAAAAACTGAAGTGTTAAGGTTTGTTGAGGTTTCTGCATACTGTGCGCTCACTGCTGATGCTGCCGTTCAGCCGCTCCTCACGGCCGCCATCTTGCCCCCGGCCAAGCAGCCCCTGGAATCTGAATGAAAAAAGTTATCGTTTTTTGAGTAGGACTATTCTTGCCGTCCAGGGATGCTTTTTATGAAATTAAGAAGTAGGGGAACGGACTGAAATATTTTTTAGAAGTAGGGGCACGCCATGCCCTTCCGATCCCGCCCACTTCTACCACTGGATTATGTGTAATTTCTCGAGGGTGAAGGGCTCCTGAATTCCACCTCACGTTTTGCGGCACTTATTATAGCCTCGAAATTGAGATAGACATTAACATATTACAAACTCAAGCTATTTTTCTAAACTGTCAGACATTAAAGGAATTGCAGCAAACTTTGGGAATTTCATGTTTCTATCAGCGTTTCATCAAACATTTAAACCCCTATGGTGACAACATTGACCTTGCTTCTCCATAAGCGGCAGTCCTGTGTTTGGATTAAATCATTCCAAAAACAGTCATTAGTAATGAAGTTCACCTCTGTCCTAGTACTGCAGCATTGCAGCCCACACTATCCATTAACTGTGGAAGCCGACCACTTAATTCACAGTTTTGGATTTACTCCGCCAAGGAGATAACCACATACATCAGAGAACCACTCTATTGCATAGATAACACGGAAACTGAACATGGCACTATATTTGAAAAACAATTCATAGGCATTCACTAATGTGTTTTTAATTTGTGCCAATGTCTTAATGAGAAACGCAGTCATTGTCTTTATAATTAACAATTGATGTCTTGAAATCTCTTAAACGAGCAAGCACAAAAAACCATCTTCAGGCAGGTTGGATCATTCTTTGTCCTAAATAACTCTGTTGATGGCCCTCAGCCCAACTGTGCACCAAAGGTGCTGCCTCCATTCACTGGTTTCTCGAAAGCCCACCACCAACAGACTTCTGCTAGCTTGACAGGGATAATTTTTCTATAGCTATTCCAGCTGATACTGTGAGTACGCTAACGCAAAAAGAACAATTGATGGACAGAATGCAGAACACTGTCATACATTCACCCCAGTACAGAGATCTGGGCCTAAATCCATCATTTTTTTGCTCCCCATACCATTCCAGTTAGAACCCAGCTGTATGCAAATCAGCCTTGACACTGCGTCCAATGGGAACAGGCCAGCACGAACTGCCAGGCCAGGTCCTCCTTGGACTGAAAACAAGCATCCTAGGACCGGTTTCAGGGTTTCACCCCTCATCAGCCAGGATAGCTTGACTCCAGTGGCATGGAGAGCATGGGACCACGTCTGGGCATACACGTCCCACTCAGGGTGACAAATGCAAAACGAACAATTGATGGACAGAATGCAGAGCATTCAATCCAGTACAGAAATCTGGGCCTAAATCCATTGTTTTTGTGCTCCCCATGCCATTACCTGAAATTGGTCCTAGGATGCTTGTTTCTGGTTCAGGGAGGACCTGGCTTGGCAGTTCGGGCTGGACTGTCTCTTTGAGGCACAGGGTCAAGACTGGTTTGCATATGGCCTGGTCTAAACTGAGGTGGCATGGTGAGCAAAAGAATGATGGATTAAACTCAGACCTCTTGACTTACGGGTGAATGTTTTGATTTGTTCTGCATTCCGTCCATCAATTGTGTGTGTTTTTGTGAGTACGCAAACAGCAAAAATATTGTGTTATGTCATACAGGCTGTCCCTTGTCCCTTTTTGCTAGGTCATCTTCAGACTTTTTGCCTAGCTCTTCCTATTTGTCCTGAATTCATTTTTGTTGGCCATAGGACTCTGTGCACTTTACTAGTGCTAAAGTGTAGGAGAGTAGGGTCTGCTTTCCTATGGTCACCCCAATTTTTGCTTTTTGTTTCACTGGTTTTCGACATAATGTGGCTGTGGGCCTGCTAATCAGACTTGCAGCCTGCTGTTTTCTCTCTAAATTCACAGACATGTACTTTAGGTACATCACCAATTTGGTACTGGACACCTTATCAGCCCCTGTACAGTGTACTATAGGTACCCCGGGAATAGGTGCATCCAAGGCCTACCAGGGGCTGCAGCATATCTTTTGCCACCCCTGGCTGGCCATTCAAATAGACACAACTGGCTGATCACTCAGCTGGGGCAAGGTGGTGTAATCACCCCTTGTTTACGATATAGTATACCTATATCTAAACCTATATATGCCTATCAGTCACTCCTATGGCAGGCCTTAACAATCCTGGAGGCAGAGTGCTTGGTTTTATGTGAGATGGTGCTCTAGCATGAGCTGAGCCTGTCTGCAGATTTCGGAACCATTTCCTTATAGCTGTTCTGGGATATTGCCATACCATAAACTCTTAAGTGCATTATAATCCTTGCGGTTATTGCTAACTTTGGTTTGGCTTTATCAAAACATGTCGTGTAAGGTGTCATACACTTTGGAATACTACCCCCTCACCAGTTCTGGCGACGGGGGTAGCATTCCACCCTTCTAGAGGGAGAAGACATGTTACTTTACTTAAACGCGGTTAAATCTAACCAGAGACTCAACATCACAAAATGGATGCTGCTACCACAGACACGGGTATGGCCTCCTGCTGCTGACCGAAACTCCGGCAGGGGAGGCCTGGACAAAAGGTTTCCTGTCACAGGGAGGTGTTACACCACCCCAGACAGGAGATAGTGGATTGAGGCAGGCAGGGCGAGTGAAACTAGACACTGCCTGGGGCGCACAAGGCTCCCCATGCATAGCCCAGTTCAAACCGGTGCTGGGACACTCCAGTCCCAGCTCTGGCGCGAAACTGGACAAAGGGAAAGGGGTATAACCACCCCCTTCCTGGATCCCACCCATAAGAGGGACCTAGCAGGTAATCCAGCGCCTTGATTTGGAATAAAGGTAGGAGCTGTGCCCAGGAGCATTAGATTATCCTGACTGAAACTTTGATACAGAACTCTGGACCCTTCGACATCCCACTCGACGTGGAAGACTGAAGAATCTCCCTTGTGGTCAAGGAGGGACCACCCTGTGCAAACAGGCACCATCCAGCACCCAACAGTTTGCTTTGTTTCAGTTCCTGCCGGAACTTGAGCAACAGAGATGAACAAGACCCAGCTTCCCTGACTTCTAACAGCCCGATCCACAGTCCAAGCGAATCTGAGACCCGTGGAGGCGACGTGAAGCGTGGGGCCGGCCATCTTGAAAAGACTGCAAATTGCTGACCGTGCAGCTCCTGAGGCATCCTCGAAGCTGTGCATTGAGTTCTGAGAAGCCCCAGCCCTGAGCAGCTCGTGCACCGAAGATCACCCCTCCACACTCACCGAGTGCTGTGTGGGGCCCTTTTGCATTTTCCTGCTTGACGCGTCTGTCCGGTCACTTGCCCGTTGGCTAGTGGCCCCTACGACAATGAAAGTACAAAACTACTCTGCTAGTCTGGTTGCTCCAGACTGGCCCTCGCTCCCCTGAAAAGGAGCAACCTCTCTGACCTTGCTGGTCCGAGTAAGAAGCGATCTTCAAATCCTGCGTGGGTTGCATTTGCCAAGGTCTGTTAACTCCGATCCGGAAGCTGCCACCGCAGACAACGAGAGCCTTCGTGGGACAGCTCGTGGTCCACTCCTGGTCATCCTCAATGCCCCAGAGTCCACGTGGCAGTGGAGACAAGCCAAGCTTCTCGACAACCACCTGATTGCGCCCGACATCGCCTGGTTCCTTCCTGGTTCCATCCTGGTCACTGGCTAGTGACCCAGACTCTGTCCCCTCTGCTTTCAGGTACTCTACATCTTCGATCCACCCTTGGATCCAACCGGACTCTTCTCTCCTGGCCGCCTGCAGCATCTTCATCTCCAGGCTCCATAGAACTCTACGACGAAACCCGACACACTTTGGCACCTATGCACCCGCTTCCTGTGGGTGAGGTAACGATCAAACACCGGTTCTCCTGTAGTGGTGTACACCTCTAGTGTCCGAGTTTAAAGTGGGGTAATTCTATTCCAGTCGGAAGACTTCCAAAACAGTAACTTTCTAACTTTTACACGCCATTGACTTTGCATTGGTGCATGCGTGTGCTTTAGGCACTGCACCCGTGTCCCGCGGGCCTCTCCTGAGTTCATCACTGTTATTCCCGAGTAGTCCCAGCAATTCACAAGGCCCTAGGCCCTACCATTGTTCGAGAGGTGGTACTTATACCACTATTTTAGTATATGGTTAGAGTGGCCACCGGGCTTATCCAATATTGTGCAACTTGTGTATGTTTAACTGTGCTTTTGTTTAAACGCTTGTGCCTCTGCACTCAGGCCAGCCAATAATTACAGAAAGCTTGGCATGACCAAAAGGCCGTTCTGACTGAGTACCAGCCAGGGCAGAAGGTGTGGGTGTTTGAGCCAGTGGCCCCAGCAGCACTCCAAGACAAATGGTCTGGACCCCACACCATACTGGAGAAAAAGGGAGAGGTCACCTACTTGGTGGACCTTGGCACCCCTAGGAGCCCCCATAGGGTGCTCCATGTAAACAGATTGAAAGCATATGTGGACAGGGCAGACATGGGCTTCCTCATGGCAACAGATGGGGGCCAGGAGGAAGAGAGTGACCCTCTCCCAGACCTGCTATTCCAACACCTTGATGATGGTTCAGTGGATGGAGTAGCCTTGGCAGGCAGCCTCTCTGACCAGCAGCAATGGGACTGCAGACAGGTTCTGCAGGCTCACAGACATATGTTTTCTCTCACACCCAGTCAAACTAACTTGTGCACCCATGAGGTGGACACTGGTGACAGTCTGCCTGTGAAGAATAAAATCTACAGGCAACCTGACCATGTCAGGGATTGTATAAAGGCTGAGGTGCAGAAAATGCTTGAACTTGGAGTTATTGAGCCATCAGAGAACCCCTGGGCCAGCCCATTAGTCCTTGTGCCAAAACCTCATACCCAAGATGGAAAGAGAGAAATGAGGTTCTGTGTGGACTATAGAGGTCTCAACGCTGTCACTAGGACAGATGCTCACCCTATTCCAAGGGCAGATGAGCTCATAGATAAATTGGCTTCTGCCAAATTTCTGAGAAAATTTGACTTGACAGCTGGCTATTGGCAAATCCGGTTAGCTGAGGAGTCTAAAGCCAAAACAGCATTCTCAACCCCCAGTGGACATTATCAGTTTGTGATAAAGCCCTTTGGTTTGATAAATTCACCTGCCACTTTCCAAAGGTTGGTGAATCAAGTCCTTGCTGGGTTGGATGACTTTTGTGCAGCTTATCTAGATGATATTGCTGTCTTCAGCGCCACCTGGGAGGATCACCTGGTCCACCTGAAGAAAGTTTTGGAGGCGCTGAAAAAGGCAGGCCTGGCTAACAAGGCCACAAAGTGCCAGATAGGGCAGAGTAAGGTTGTGTACCTGGGCCACCTAGTAGGTGGGGGTCAGGGTCAACCATTGGAGAGCAAGATCCAGGCCATACTGGACTGGGCTCCTCCAACTACCCAGACACAAGTCAGAGTCTTCTTGGGCCTGACTGGGTATTACAGGAAATGTATAAAGAACTATGGGTCCATTGTGACACCATTAACTGATCTGACATCCAAGAAGATGCCAAAAAAGGTTCAGTGGACAGTTAGCTGTCAAAAGGCATTTGAGGACCCGAAGAAGGCCATGTGCTCTGCACCTATCCTGAAGAGTCCTGACTACTCCAAAGAGTTCATTGTCCAAACAGATGCTTCTGAGTTGGGGGTGGGAGCTGTGCTTTCACAACTTAATGTAGATGGTCAAGACCAGCCCATTGCTTTTATTAGCAGAAGGCTGACCCCTAGAGAGAAAAGTTGGTCAGCCAATGAGAGGGAGGCCTTTGCTGTGGTTTGGGCCCTGAAGAAGTTGAGACCATACTTGTTTGGCACTCACTTCCTAATTCAGACAGACCATAAGCCCCTCTTGTGGCTAAATCAGATGAAGGGAGAACATCCCAAACTGCTCAGGTGGTCCATTTCCCTACAGGGGATGGACTTTACAGTGGAGCACAGACCAGGGACTGACTATGGCAATGCAGATGGTCTCTCCAGTTATTTCCGCTTAGAACATGAAGACTTATCTGGTCATGGTTAAGTTTAATGTCCCTGCGTTTGGGGGGGGGGGGGGTTATGTAGGAGAGTAGGGTCTGCTTTCCTATGTCACCCCAATTTTTGCTTTTTGCTTCACTGGTTTTCGACATAATGTGGCTGTGGGCCTGCTAATCAGACCCACAGCCTGCTGTTCTCTCTCTAAATTCACAGACATGTACTTTAGGTACATCACCAATTTGGTACTGGACACCTTATCAGCCCCTGTACAGTATACTATAGGTACCCAGGGAATAGGTGCATCCAAGGCCTACCAGGGGCTGCAGCATATCTTTTGCCACCCCTGGCTGGCCATTCAAATAGACACAACTGGCTGATCACTCAGCTGGGGCAAGGTGGTGTAATCACCCCTTGCTTAGATATAGTATACCTATATCTAAACCTATATCTGGACACATATATGCCTATCAGTCACTCCTATGGCAGGCCTTAACAATCCTGGAGGCAGAGTGCTTGGTTTTATGTGAGATGGTGCTCTAGCATGAGCTGAGCCTGTCTGCAGATTTCGGAACCATTTCCTTATAGCTGTTCTGGGATATTGCCATACCATATACTCTTAAGTGCATTATAATCCTCGCGGTTATTGCTAACTTTGGTTTGGCTTCATCAAAACATGTCGTGTAAGGTGTCATACAATTTGGAATACTACCCCCTCGCCAGTTCTGGCGACGGGGGTGGCATTCCACCCTTCTAGAGGTAGAAGACATGTTACTTTACTTAAACGCGGTTAAATCTAACCAGAGCCTTAGCATCACAAAATGGATGCTGCTGCCACAGACACGGGTCTGGTCTCCTGCTGCTGACCGAAACTCTGGCAGGGGAGGCCTGGACAAAAGGTTTCCTGTCACAGGGAGGTGTTACACCACCCCAGACAGGAGATAGTGGATTGAGGCAGGCAGGGCGAGTGAAACTAGACACTGCCTGGGGCGCCCAAGGTTTCCCATGCATAGCCCAGTTCAAACCGGTGCTGGGACACTCCAGTCCCAGCTCTGGCGCGAAACTGGACAAAGGGAAAGGGGTGTAACCACCCCCTTCCTGGGTCCCACCCATAGGAGGGACCTAGCAGGTAATCCAGCGCCTTGATTTGGAATAAAGGTAGGAGCTGTGCCCAGGAGCATTAGATTATCCTGACTGAAACTTTGATACAGAACTCTGGACCCTTCGACATCCCACTCGACGTGGAAGACTGAAGAATCTCCCTTGTGGTCAAGGAGTGACCACCCTGTGCAAACAGGCACCATCCAGCACCCAATGGTTTGCTTTGTTGCAGTTCCTGCCAGAACTCGAGTGACAGAGATCAACAAGACCCAGCTTCCCTGACTTCTAACAGCCCGATCCACAGTCCCAGCGAATCTGAGACCCGTGGAGGTGACGTGAAGCGTGGGGCCGGCCATGTTGAAAAAAGACTGCGAAGTGCTGACCGTGCAGCTCCTGAGGCATCCTCGAAGCTGTGCATTGGGGTCTGAGAAGCGCCAGCCCCCAGCAGCTCGTGCACCAAAGATCACCCCTCCACACTCACCGAGTGCTGCGTGGGACCCTTTTGCATTTTCCTGCTCAACGCGTCTGTCCGGTCACTTGCCCGTTGGCTAGTGGCCCCTAGGACGACGAAACTACAAAACTACTCTGCTAGTCTGGTTGCTCCAGACTGGTCCTCGCTCCCCTGAAAAGGAGCAACCTTTCTGACCTTGCTGGTCCGAGTAAGAAGCGATCTTCAAATCCTGCGTGGGTTGCATTGCCAAGGCCTGTTAACTCCGATCCGGAAGCCGACACGGCCGACAGCGAGAACCTTTGTGGAACAGCTTGTGATCCACTCTTGGTCATCCTCGATGCCCCAGAGTCCACGTGGCAGCGGAGACAAGCTTCTCGACAACCACCTGATTGCGCCCGACATCGCCTGGTTCCTTCCTGGTTCCATCCTGGTCACTGGCTAGTGACCCAGACTCTGTCCCCTCTGCTTTCAGGTGTTCTACATCTTCGATCCACCCTTGGATCCAACCGGACTCTTCTCTCCTGGCCGCCTGCAGCATCTTCATCTCCAGGCTCCATAGAACTCCACGACGAAACCCGACACACTTTGGCACCTATGCACCCGCTTCCTGTGGGTGAGGTAACGATCAAAAACCGGTGCTCCTGTAGTGGTTTACACCTCTAGTGTCCTAGTTTAAAGTGGGGTAATTCTGTTCCAGTTGGAAGACTTCCAAAACAGTAACTTTCTAACTTTTACACGCCATTGACTTTGCATTGGTGCATGCGTGTGCTTTAGGCACTACACCCGTGTCCCGCGGGCCTCTCCAGACTTCTTCACTGTTAGTCCCGAGTAGTCCCAGCGATTCACAAGGCCCTAGGCCCTACCATTGTTCGAGAGGTGGTACTTATACCACCATTTTAGTATATGGTTAGATTGGCCACCGGGCTTATCCAAAATTGTGCAACTAGTGTATGTTTAACTGTGCTTTTGTTTAAACGCTTGTGCCTCTGCACTCATAAAGAGTACAGAGGATTATTCTAGTAATAAATACATATATTTTTATAATATATAACTTGTGTGGTGTCCTTTCATTTGATATTACAGGATTGCATATGGTAAAACAGATGGCTTCACATGCCCTCTTGAGTTAAGCCTAAGACTGCTTAGGTCCATGCTACCCCTAGGATAGCTAGTCTATAAGGTTGACTTACAACCACCACCATAAGGGATTGTTTGGACTGATACAAGGTGCCCACAGAACTGTGGACATCATACATCAGGCCAACTTCTCACATAAAGTGCTTGTGCTCTCCCATTGAAAACACTGGTGAATTGGCCTATACCCAATTGGCCTATTTAATTTACTTGTAAGTCCATAGTAAAGTAGTACTACATGCACCCATGGCTTGTACATTAAATGCTACTAGTGCGCCTGCAGCATTGAGTGTGCCACCCACTTAAGTAGCCCTTTCAAATAATGTCTCAGACTTGCGTGCGCACTTTTAAACTGCAATTTCGACTTGGCAAAATAAACCTTTTGCCAGGCCCAAACCTTCCTTTATAATACATGTGTCACCCATAGGGTAGGCCCTGGACAGCTGAGGGAGCAAGATGCAGTGTATTTAAAAAGTTGTACATGTACTTTTAAGTTTTACATGTCCTGGTAGTGAAAAACTCCTAAATTCGTTTTTCACAATGACCAGGCCTACCTCTCCCTAAGGATACCATTGGAGGCACCTTATTACGTTTAATAAGCTGTAACTTCCAATTAAGACCAGGTAGGCAGGGCGAGTTTGGTGTCTAAAGATTTGTAATTAAAAGCCCTCTTTAATCGTAAAGTAGTATTTTTAATCAGAATTCTAATAAGGCCACTTTTAGAAAGTTTACAACATGAAAATTGCCTCAACCACTCTTACTTGAACGAAAAAACGTTTTCAGGTTAGAAGAATATTTATTACATCCCAACCAGGCATGCTTATTCAATGCCAATTATTTTTAAATTTTAGAAATATATTTTAACATCAATAGACAGAAATAAGGACTGTACATTCAATTTATATACAAATGGTTTGATACACTTAGAAACAAAACAGTGTCAAAATGATATTTAAACATCCAACATCCTACAAAAAAATGAATACATAACAGAAAAAAAATCACATACATATAGAATCAATGAATGAAAAACTCAAAAGAATGGGGAATAGAGAACAGCTGAATGACTCAAAATTGATAATATCTGAACTGGCCAAGCCTAATATTGTTTATTGATAATGCTCTATTCCACCAAAGCTGCCGACGCGTTTCGAGACCAGGACAAGTGTCCCTGGGCTCTCATCAAGGCTTTTATTCTTTGTGTCTGAAAGATACAAAGAAAAAAGCGTTTCACCATTTTGTTGAAATGAAAGCCTCATCTTTAAAAATGCATTCACTAGTAGTATGTACATAAGGAAAGTCTACATACCAGGCTCTTTTTCTAGGAAGGAGAAGGCTTGTGGGACTTGTAGTCAGGGGAAAGGGGGGACCAATGGAATCAATCTTTTTCAATGGGCAGACAATTCAATCTGAAAAATCAGGGCATGATTTATTAAGATAAACTGAGCGTTTGTATTGGTGCCATGTCAATATATAGATCGACTACGTCGACTGCAAAGATCTCACCAAGCACTAACCTTGTATGTGCCGCCAAACGGCGAGATGGCTTGTAAAATATGACCATCCGTGTGTTTTCCTGCCAGAGATAAAATGAGCGCGTATAAATCGATTTGGAAAAAACCAGAAAGGACAGGGCTATGCCGTTCTCTACATATTTAAAGGGCGCTGTGGTGTAACAGCAAGAGCCTACCTTGTGCAGGCTTCACTATTCTTAAATTGAAAATGGTCCAAACACCTGTTCTCCTGTCAAGTAAAGAGGAACACTTGTAAATGATTCAAATATAAATAAGGTCTTGGCTCAGAGGAATGACCCTGGGATTAAAAAGTTACCTTCTCCAAAAGTGCTTCTGCAGCAACCGGGTTCCTTGAGGTATGATTCAAAATGGCTGGCTTGTTTGTGGGCTGGATTTATATGAATGGGGCCCAAGTGCATTATGGGTCTAGTAGTTTCAACAAATCGAAATAAAAAAAAAATTTCGAAATTCAACAAATAGACTGTGTGTGGAAGGCCACGTTTTGCTAAATTATGATGTGGGCCCTACATTATTTAAAAGGTTAATTTCAAGGTGAGAACATATGCTTAATGGATTACAAGGAATATGCATTCAAATGCAGTTCCATTTAAGAACAACCTGTTGACAAACTGTGTGAATAAATCAATGATGGTGGAGTATTGTGGTCCCCATAGACTCCATGGAAGTTATATTTGTGCAGAAAATAAAAGAATCGGGCCCACTGGCCAAGCCTGTCGAGTCAAGCCTGACATACAAGTCACTCACGAAAAAACGTTTAATTCTCACAGCCGCGCTATCTCCGAGAGATTGTTAAGCCCGGTTTGTGCACTGTTAAATTTCGAAATCAAGTATGATTCCTTTTGAAGCAGAATTCGTTCGACATCAAGGCATTGATTTGTAGGTTTTACTATGTGTAGGACGGACCACTTGAAGTTATGCTCATCGTGACCCTTATCCAAAAAGTGCTCTACCATGGGAGCTGACATCACTTTTTTCTTGATTCTGGACCGATGCTGACTGATCCTGTGATTGATCTGTTGGCTAGTCTTGCCAATGTACATTTTCGAACAAGGACACAGTATCATGTAGACCACATTTTTGGTCCTACAATTAGAAAAATCTGTGTGTGACCGTCTGACTCCTTGGTGTGTGAATTCCTTACCTTCGATGGTGTTGGGGAAGGCTACACAGTTGCCACACTTGTGGTGGCCCTCAATGGGCTTCAAGTTCCATTGAGACAGTAAGTCGCTTTTTGGCTTAGTTAATGAGATGTCAGCTCTGATCAGTTGTTGCCCAATGCTATGGTTTTCCTTATAAGCAAAAATCGGTTTAGGAAAAGGGCAATCCAGCCCTTCCAAAAGGTGCCAGTTCTTAAGCACAGCCTGTCGTACTTTGTGTGTATCAGGGCAGAACGTGGTGACACATACAAGTTTGTCTAACGGTGTACGTTTCTTAACCTGAAGTAGGCATTCCCGAGGCGTATATCTAGCTCTTTTCAAAGAATGTTTGAGGAGCTTTTTTGGGTAGCCCCTTTCTTGCATGGCAGAGCAAAAATTGTGAGCATGTTTGTCATAGTCATGGATGTCAGAGCAATTTCTTCTGATCCTAAGTAGTTGGCCATAAGGCAAATTGGATTTGAGATTTCTCGGATGAGCGCTTCTGTGGTGTAAAGTGGTGTAGAAAGTCTGTCGTGTCTCTAAGGTAAGACTTGACCTCGCTAAGAAAAGGCTTTAAGAAAAAATCAACGTATTGTGCTATTGGTTCCAGGCATGAATCACAGCCAGAAACTATCGGGCGGCCTGGAGGCTGTTGCAAGTTCTTGTGAATCTTCGGTAGAACATAAAGGGCGGGAGTCCTTGGAAATTTCTTGAGAACATAATCGTATTCTTTATCCCCTAGATAAAAGTGGAAGGTACCCCATTTGATGCCCAGTCACAAATAATGGTTACCCTAGACGTCACATCCCTTTATACTCAAATTCCCCAAGAGGAAGCACTAGAGGTCATGCAAATATACCTTGATAAAAGAGAAAGACCCCATAGGGTTCCTACCGCGTTTATTTTACAAGTAGCTGAAATAGCACTGAAAAAAACTATTTCACCTTTAATGGTGAGTATTTCATGCAAGTGAAGGGGACTGCCATGGGTTGTTCTTATGCCCCAGAAATGGCAGTCCTCTTCATGGCACAGTATAAGGAGAAATTTGTAGAGGTGAATAACCCCTTCAAACATCACATCACACAGTGGTATCGATACATTGATGACATCTGGCTCCTGTGGCAGGGGAGCCAGACCGAATTAATGGGATTCCATAGTTGGCTCAATGCAAGACATAGAGATATCCAATTTTCCATCAAGCATAGTACTAATCGCATGACATTCCTTGACGTGGAGCTCATATGTGACCAAGGTCAATTAAAACATCTTTGTTCAAAAAGCCCACCGACAGGAACACAATTTTACACCACAGAAGCGCTCATCCGAGAAATCTCAAATCCAATTTGCCTTATGGACCAACTACTTAGGATCAGAAGAAATTGCTCTGACATCCATGACTATGACAAACATGCCCACAATTTTTGCTCTGCCATGCAAGAAAGGGGCTACCCAAAAAAGCTCCTCAAACATTCTTTGAAAAGAGCTAGATATACGCCTCGGGAATGCCTACTTCAGGTTAAGAAACGTACACCGTTAGACAAACTTGTATGTGTCACCACGTTCTGCCCTGATACACACAAAGTACGACAGGCTGTGCTTAAGAACTGGCACCTTTTAGAAGGGCTGGATTGCCCTTTTCCTAAACCGATTTTTGCTTATAAGAAAAACCATAGCATTGGGCAACAACTGATCAGAGCTGACATCTCATTACCTAAGCCAAAAAGCGACTTGCTGTCTCAATAGAACTTGAAGCCCATTGAGGGCCACCACAAGTGTGGCAACTGTGTAGCCTGCCCCAACACCATCGAAGGCAAGGAATTCACACACCAAGGAGTCAGATGGTCACACACAGATTTTTCTAATTGTAGGACCAAAAATGTGGTCTACATAATACTGTGTCCTTGTTCGAAAATGTACATTGGCAAGACTAGCCAACAGATCAACCACAGGATCAGTCAGCACCGGTCCAGAATCAAGAAAAAAGTGATGTCAGCTCCCATGGTAGAGCACTTTTTGGATAAGGGCCACGATGAGCATGACTTCAGGTGGTCCGTCCTACACATAGTAAAACCTACAAATCAATGCCTTGATGTCGAACGAATTCAGCTACAAAAGGCAGCATACTTGTTTTTGAAATTTAACAGTGCACGGGCTAACAATCTCTCGGAGATAGCGTGAGAATTAAAAGTTTTTTCGTGAGTGACTTGTATGTCAGGCTTGACTCGCCAGGCTTGGCCAGTGGGCCTGATTCTTCTATTTTCTGCACAAATATAACTTCCATGGAGTCTATGGGGACCACGATACTCCACCAGCATTGATTTATTCACACAGTTTGTCAACAGGTTGTTCTTAAATGGAACTGCATTTGAATGTATATTCCTTGTAATCCATTAAGCATATGTTCTCACCTTGAAATTAACCTTTTAAATAATGTAGCGCCCACATCATAATTTAGCAAAACGTGGCCTTCCACACACAGTCTATTTGTTGAATTTCGATTTTTTTTTTTAATTTCGATTTTTTTTTAAAATTTCGATTTGTTGAAACTACTAGACCCATAATGCACTTGGGCCCCATTCTTATAAATCCAGCCCACAAACAAGCCGGCCATTTTGAATCATACCTCGAGGAACCCGGTTGCTGCAGAAGCACTTTTGGAGAAGGTAACTTTTTAATCCCAGGGTCATTCCTCTGAGCCAAGACCTTATTTATATTTGAATCATTTACAAGTGTTCCTCTTTACTTGACAGGAACACAAGTGTTTGGACCATTTTCAATTTAAGAATAACGAAGCCTGCACAAGGTAGGCTCTTGCTGTTACACCACAGCGCCCTTTAAATATGTAGAGAACGGCATAGCCCTGTCCTTTCTGGTTTTTTCCAAATCGATTTATACGCGCTCACTTTATCTCTGGCAGGAAAACACAAGGATGGTCATATTTCACAAGCCATCTCGCCGTTTGGCGGCACATACAAGGTTAGTGCTTGGTGAGATCTTTGCAGTCGACGTAGTCAATCTATATATTGACATGGCACCAATACAAACGCTCAGTTTATCTTAATAAATCATGCCCTGATTTTTCAGATTGAATTGTCTGCCCATTGAAAACGATTGATTCCCTTGGTCCCCCCCTTTCCCCTGACTACAAGTCCCACAAGCATTCTCCTTCCTAGAAAAAGAGCCTGGTATATAGACTTTCCTTATGTACACACTACTAGTGAATGCATTTTTAAAGTTGAGGCTTTCATTTCAACAAAATGGTGAAAAGCTTTTTTCTTTGCATCTTTCAGACACAAAGAATAAAAGCTCTGATGAGAGCCCAGGGACACTTGTCCTGGTCTCGAAAAGCGTTGGCAGCTTTGGTGGAATAGAGCATTATCAATAAACAATATTAGGCTTGGCCAGTTCAGATATTATCAATTTTGAGTCATTCAGCTGTTCTCTATTCCCCATTCTTTTGAGTTTTTCATTCATTGATTCTATATGTATGTGATATTTTTTTCTGTTATGCATTAATTTTTTGTAGGATGTTGGATGTTTAAATATCATTTTGACACTGTTTTGTTTCTATGTGTATCAAACCATTTGTATATACATTGAATGTACAGTCCTTATTTCTGTCTATTGATGTTAAAATATATTTCTAAAATGTAAAAATAATTGGCATTGAATAAGCATGCCTGGTTGGGATGTAATAAATATTCTTCTAACCTGAAAACGTTTTTTCGTTCAAGTAAGAGTGGTTGAGGCAATTTTCATGTTGTATGCTTAATAAGGGTCTAGCCTTAACCACGTTTTCATAGACCTGTCTCCTTTGGGTTCCAACTTTTAGAAAGTTAACATTTTCTAGTGTTAATCATTTGGTGCCCGCAGCCTGATCCTCGGTCACATGACTAGGTGTAGCTGGTAGTTGGTCTTTTTGTATTGTTCCCAGACAGTGAGACAAAGGGAAGACAGGCGTTGACAAGACGGGCCACACTGAGTTAACGAGGGAGGGGGGGCTGTCACATACCACACTTGTACATCACAAAGACTCTGCCTGATCACTCTAACAAGGGGCTTGTCATTAAGCTGTTGTGACCCTAAACAAGCTGGGGCCAGGACAGGAAGGAAGGGAATGCCTGGCACATCAGGGGAGGATACCTCTAGAAGCTTCCGCCACTTCAAAGTAGGGCACCTGATAGAAATATTGGACCCCAGACCCCAACTCTTGGGTACACTTCTCGACCTGAGGATAACTTGTTAGGAAGAAGGACTGGTGTGCTGCTGAAAAGGCTGCTACTCTGTTGTACTGCTGCTCTGAATGAACTGCTGCCCTGCTGTGCTTACCTGCTGCCTGCTGCTTTTTTTCCTGGGTTAGTAGTAATGGATCTGCATTTGTTTTACTCAGGTCACCAGAATGACTCTAAGGGAAAGTTGTCTGGCCTCCTGACTTGAACCCCGGGGACAGAAGGCTCCTCACCTTTGATCCCAGCAGCTGGATTCTGCCATCTGTGACTTTACCCTTCCAAGTGGTGCCTTGCTAGTCCTAGACCATTGAAAGCGAGCCAAAGAGCTTTGCCAGCCTCTTTGGATCCAGTGGAATCGACACAACCCCAAGCAGAACCGATGCACTACCGCTGCTGCATGGATTGGTTCCGTCACAAACACCTGCATCACTTCACAGCCCAACCCTCGTCGTAATTGCTGCTGTGCAACGCATCCTTGGCACAGGGCCTCACATCCCTCATCGACAGCAGCCTTGACAACAATGCTGGACTCTCATTGCAGCTCCTCTGAACCAACGCATCGGCCTGACTGAGCAGTGCATCCTTGATGCTAGACTTTGCATCACAAGCCCATGCCATGATCTCTCTTAGCTGGGAGATAGACGCGTAGGGTGAGCTTGTGATCCCTGAGAGTGGGAGTCGTCACTTCTCCCAGGTGAAAGTGAATGGGATCCCTGTCACTGCTCTGAGGGACACCGGGACTAGTCAGACCATGGTGGTGGAAAGGCTGTTTTCTCCAAAGCAGTACAACAGCCAGCTTGCTGCCGTGGCCAATGCTCTTCCGCTGTCCATGTTCTCACACAGGTACTTTTTTACATACACTCTATAAGAATGCATGTGTCTGCAGGCCGAGCCTCTCCATCACACTGTCCAGGCTCTTGCCTCAATCTCCCTGCTCTATTCCTCCCTCTTGTTACTTGCCCCCTCTTCTACCACTGCCCAAATAGGGACCCTTGCTTCTAGTCCGTGTAAATGGAATACACACCTTAGATAACCCCAGCTCACCCCCTTGGTAGCTTGGCACGAGCAGACCGGCTTATCCTAAAGGCAATGTGTAAAGTATTTGTACCAACACTCACAGTAACACAGTGATAACACCACAAATGGACATCACACCAGTTTAGAAAATAAATTATAACTTGAATGGAATGAAAGAATATCCAGGGATTTGCTGTAGTATTCCAAGAAAAGTTCTTTATTGAATATATTTAATAAATAACGTACAGTTCAGCCAACGCGTTTTGTTCTCATTGAGAACTTCATCAGGGCTTCTCAGGGTAATACCCGTGTTGAAGGAGAGAAATCTAATACGTTCTCATATGCTGTAAGTACAGCTGCTACATCGTGCACCGAAGAAATCCCAATCCAAAGTAAAATTATCAGGTCTGAAAAAACACTCCTAATGTGGTCACAAATCCAATAATATCGATGGGTCAGATCGGGAGAACTGCGACGCCACGAAGAAAAAGGAATGTGGACTGCCATGTGCAAGGAGACTGGACTTAAAGCACAAACGGCAGAAGGAGCAGTTTGGCAGCGGGAAAAAAATCGGGGGCGAACACCTTGTAGCTCACTGGAGAGCTTGAAAACTCGCATTAATTGATGCAAACATGGTAAACACCCACGGGAGGGTTAGAATTGGAAGGATGAAGGCACTACGAGTCACAGACTACTGAGCGTCAAAACCACGCCCACAGGAGGGCTTTCCACTGGAGGATGTCAAAAAGGCGTAATAACTCTCACCTTCACCTTAGTTTATCTGCTTGCATGCAATGCCCGTGACCAAGGAACAAAGTGTGTTCCGAAACGCATAGGGCCTTTTAAATGGAACGAGATGTTGCCTGCTGATTGCCGGAATAAAGGACGATGTTAATAATAAAGCGGAGTCCTGCTGTCTCCTTGTGCGTGTTCTCAAGCAGGGGCAACTCTTTTGGTGACTCAGTGTGCTGCTGCACAATAAAGCTGCTGTACTGTTATCCCCGCGAGTGTGGTGTGTTCTTTGAACAGCGAGCGGCTATCTACAAAACGGATCCATCACCGTTTTACCGCACCCGCCCTGAGGAGTGCACGAGCGCCTTTGATGGAAGTGGAGCCCAGCAGTGACCCTGCATGCGCCCAGCACCGCCATGATGACAAACCGGGAAAAAAGCCATGAATGGACAATCATACAGATTGATGAGAATACGTTATAGTCCGCTCTCACTTCCAATACCGGGATGACGCATGGCTGGCGAGGGGGTACACTACTGGTGGTTTTTGGCAGCAGCACAGGCTCAAGACGAGGGACGCTATATGCTGTTTTACTGGGATGGCATACAAGTACCAGAAGACATTGCGGCATCCGCCCTGCCCGATACCGGGCGTGTCATCGATTTCAAAAGAAGGAAGAGACTTGCATTAGCCCCTTACAGTTCACCTTTCCCTGAGGAAGAAGGCAGGACCTTCGAAACGCGTCGGATTGAACACAGGATGAACTTTTGACCTCTGTAACGGAGGTTCCCTCCTTGACCCTGAGCGAATCAGTGTGCTGCTGCACAATAAAGCTGCTGTACTGTTATCCCCGCGAGTGTGGTGTGTTCTTTGAACAGCGAGCGGCTATCTACAAAACGGATCCATCACCGTTTTACCGCACCCGCCCTGAGGAGTGCACGAGCGCCTTTGATGGAAGTGGAGCCCAGCAGTGACCCTGCATGCGCCCAGCACCGCCATGATGACAAACCGGGAAAAAAGCTATGAATGGACAATCATACAGATTGATGAGAATACGGTATAGTCCGCTCTCACTTCCAATACCGGGATGACGCATGGCTGGCGAGGGGGTACACTACTGGTGGTTTTTGGCAGCAGCACAGGCTCAAGACGAGGGACGCTATATGCTGTTTTACTGGGATGGCATACAAGTACCAGAAGACATTGCGGCATCCGCCCTGCCCGATACCGGGCGTGTCATCGATTTCAAAAGAAGGAAGAGACTTGCATTAGCCACTTACAGTTCACCTTTCCCTGAGGAAGAAGGCAGGACCTTCGAAACGCGTCGGATTGAACACGGGATGAACTTTTGACCTCTGTAACGGAGGTTCCCTCCTTGACCCTGAGCGAATCAGTGTGCTGCTGCACAATAAAGCTGCTGTACTGTTATCCCCGCGAGTGTGGTGTGTTCTTTGAACAGCGAGCGGCTATATATATATATATATATATATATATATATATATAATCCAATTGCCTCAGCTTTCCAGGGTGCACTCCACAGCACGTTCCCTCGACGGTCTTTAGCATTTCTCGCCATCATCCGGGTAATTATATTCGCCTGACGCGTTTCTGTGGCCCAAGTACCACTTCCTCAGAGGCGTTCTCCTGCATTGGCTGAAATGCGCTTCTATCACGCATGCTCATTTACTGATTACCATATGTGGGACCGGCTTAGTTTCTTAATTGATCCACACTGCATGCTGGTCTTAGTAGTCCTTTGCGCAAAAATGTTTTTTCTTTTCAGCTAATGCAGATATTTGGAGATAATGTCATTTTCCTTAGTAGGATCCGATTCGTGAAAGCGAGTCATTTAACATGCAACGCGCTGTGCTGACAGATTGGAAAGGTTCCTCTGCCTTGGCCGCTCGCTTGTCTGAGCCGGTGCATCCTGCACGGGAAGGCCCCCGTGTCAAATTTTTATAATCCAATTGCCTCAGCTTTCCAGGGTGCACTCCACAGCACGTTCCCTCGACGGTCTTTAGCATTTCTCGCCATCATCCGGGTAATTATATTCGCCTGACGCGTTTCTGTGGCCCAAGTACCACTTCCTCAGAGGCGGAAAGCTGAGGCAATTGGATTATAAAAATTTGACACGGGGGCCTTCCCGTGCAGGATGCACCGGCTCAGACAAGCGAGCGGCCAAGGCAGAGGAACCTTTCCAATCTGTCAGCACAGCGCGTTGCATGTTAAATGACTCGCTTTCACGAATCGGATCCTACTAAGGAAAATGACATTATCTCCAAATATCTGCATTAGCTGAAAAGAAAAAACATTTTTGCGCAAAGGACTACTAAGACCAGCATGCAGTGTGGATCAATTAAGAAACTAAGCCGGTCCCACATATGGTAATCAGTAAATGAGCATGCGTGATAGAAGCGCATTTCAGCCAATGCAGGAGAACGCCTCTGAGGAAGTGGTACTTGGGCCACAGAAACGCGTCAGGCGAATATAATTACCCGGATGATGGCGAGAAATGCTAAAGACCGTCGAGGGAACGTGCTGTGGAGTGCACCCTGGAAAGCTGAGGCAATTGGATTATAAAAATTTGACACGGGGGCCTTCCCGTGCAGGATGCACCGGCTCAGACAAGCGAGCGGCCAAGGCAGAGGAACCTTTCCAATCTGTCAGCACAGCGCGTTGCATGTTAAATGACTCGCTTTCACGAATCGGATCCTACTAAGGAAAATGACATTATCTCCAAATATCTGCATTAGCTGAAAAGAAAAAACATTTTTGCGCAAAGGACTACTAAGACCAGCATGCAGTGTGGATCAATTAAGAAACTAAGCCGGTCCCACATATGGTAATCAGTAAATGAGCATGCGTGATAGAAGCGCATTTCAGCCAATGCAGGAGAACGCCTCTGAGGAAGTGGTACTTGGGCCACAGAAACGCGTCAGGCGAATATAATTACCCGGATGATGGCGAGAAATGCTAAAGACCGTCGAGGGAACGTGCTGTGGAGTGCACCCTGGAAAGCTGAGGCAATTGGATTATAAAAATTTGACACGGGGGCCTTCCCGTGCAGGATGCACCGGCTCAGACAAGCGAGCGGCCAAGGCAGAGGAACCTTTCCAATCTGTCAGCACAGCGCGTTGCATGTTAAATGACTCGCTTTCACGAATCGGATCCTACTAAGGAAAATGACATTATCTCCAAATATCTGCATTAGCTGAAAAGAAAAAACATTTTTGCGCAAAGGACTACTAAGACCAGCATGCAGTGTGGATCAATTAAGAAACTAAGCCGGTCCCACATATGGTAATCAGTAAATGAGCATGCGTGATAGAAGCGCATTTCAGCCAATGCAGGAGAACGCCTCTGAGGAAGTGGTACTTGGGCCACAGAAACGCGTCAGGCGAATATAATTACCCGGATGATGGCGAGAAATGCTAAAGACCGTCGAGGGAACGTGCTGTGGAGTGCACCCTGGAAAGCTGAGGCAATTGGATTATAAAAATTTGACACGGGGGCCTTCCCGTGCAGGATGCACTGGCTCAGACAAGCGAGCGGCCAAGGCAGAGGAACCTTTCCAATCTGTCAGCACAGCGCGTTGCATGTTAAATGACTCGCTTTCACGAATCGGATCCTACTAAGGAAAATGACATTATCTCCAAATATCTGCATTAGCTGAAAAGAAAAAACATTTTTGCGCAAAGGACTACTAAGACCAGCATGCAGTGTGGATCAATTAAGAAACTAAGCCGGTCCCACATATGGTAATCAGTAAATGAGCATGCGTGATAGAAGCGCATTTCAGCCAATGCAGGAGAACGCCTCTGAGGAAGTGGTACTTGGGCCACAGAAACGCGTCAGGCGAATATAATTACCCGGATGATGGCGAGAAATGCTAAAGACCGTCGAGGGAACGTGCTGTGGAGTGCACCCTGGAAAGCTGAGGCAATTGGATTATAAAAATTTGACACGGGGGCCTTCCCGTGCAGGATGCACCGGCTCAGACAAGCGAGCGGCCAAGGCAGAGGAACCTTTCCAATCTGTCAGCACAGCGCGTTGCATGTTAAATGACTCGCTTTCACGAATCGGATCCTACTAAGGAAAATGACATTATCTCCAAATATCTGCATTAGCTGAAAAGAAAAAACATTTTTGCGCAAAGGACTACTAAGACCAGCATGCAGTGTGGATCAATTAAGAAACTAAGCCGGTCCCACATATGGTAATCAGTAAATGAGCATGCGTGATAGAAGCGCATTTCAGCCAATGCAGGAGAACGCCTCTGAGGAAGTGGTACTTGGGCCACAGAAACGCGTCAGGCGAATATAATTACCCGGATGATGGCGAGAAATGCTAAAGACCGTCGAGGGAACGTGCTGTGGAGTGCACCCTGGAAAGCTGAGGCAATTGGATTATAAAAATTTGACACGGGGGGCCTTCCCGTGCAGGATGCACCGGCTCAGACAAGCGAGCGGCCAAGGCAGAGGAACCTTTCCAATCTGTCAGCACAGCGCGTTGCATGTTAAATGACTCGCTTTCACGAATCGGATCCTACTAAGGAAAATGACATTATCTCCAAATATCTGCATTAGCTGAAAAGAAAAAACATTTTTGCGCAAAGGACTACTAAGACCAGCATGCAGTGTGGATCAATTAAGAAACTAAGCCGGTCCCACATATGGTAATCAGTAAATGAGCATGCGTGATAGAAGCGCATTTCAGCCAATGCAGGAGAACGCCTCTGAGGAAGTGGTACTTGGGCCACAGAAACGCGTCAGGCGAATATAATTACCCGGATGATGGCGAGAAATGCTAAAGACCGTCGAGGGACCGTGCTGTGGAGTGCACCCTGGAAAGCTGAGGCAATTGGATTATAAAAATTTGACACGGGGGCCTTCCCGTGCAGGATGCACCGGCTCGGACAAGCGAGCGGCCAAGGCAGAGGAACCTTTCCAATCTGTCAGCACAGCGCGTTGCATGTTAAATGACTCGCTTTCACGAATCGGATCCTACTAAGGAAAATGACATTATCTCCAAATATCTGCATTAGCTGAAAAGAAAAAACATTTTTGCGCAAAGGACTACTAAGACCAGCATGCAGTGTGGATCAATTAAGAAACTAAGCCGGTCCCACATATGGTAATCAGTAAATGAGCATGCGTGATAGAAGCGCATTTCAGCCAATGCAGGAGAACGCCTCTGAGGAAGTGGTACTTGGGCCACAGAAACGCGTCAGGCGAATATAATTACCCGGATGATGGCGAGAAATGCTAAAGACCGTCGAGGGAACGTGCTGTGGAGTGCACCCTGGAAAGCTGAGGCAATTGGATTATATATATATATATATACACTTTTCTTTCCTGTCAGTTGTCACGATATTCTGGTCCTGCGTCATGCCTCACTGATCCTCTTCTCCTCTTCCCGGCACTACAATCCCCAGGAGCACAGGCTCTCAGACCCCAGGAATCCTAGTTCTTCTCTCATGCTAAACCCAGCATGAGAGAAGTGCTGGGATTAGGCGGAGCAGGCCCGTTTTGCTCTCCAACAGGGTCTGGGAGTCTGTGCTCCTGAGCGCTAGGATATCACCAAGGAACAGCCTGGAGATATCCCAAACCCACATGTGCACTTTCAGTGCCTTTAACTCCTCCTACCCCTGTGTGACGCTGCGGCATGGCCCCTCCCGCCCTAGACTCGGTGGAGTGGCAGTAAAAAGAAAGAAAGTAGTTTTATTGTCATTTTATTTTTCTTCTGACTGCTGCATTTCATCAGTGGGGCGATTCTCCCAAGCAATAGCGGAGAAACCTCCTCTGCATAGTTTGGTCGGTAAGACTGGGGGGGAGGAGAGGGTTTGAGCTTCTGATTTTCCAACAACCACCCTTGTGTATAATGTGAAAATACATTAAACGACAAGCAGGGCGCAAGAGTGGGCTAAATGGGCAGTGGAAAGGGGAATAATTAAATGCGGATTGTTAGGGGTACTAAGGGGCAGATTTACAAGCCCCTTGCGCCTCTTTAACGCTGCCGTTGCGTCACTTTTGTGATGCAGTGGCGGCGCAAAGCCAGTGCTATGCTGTGGGGTATTTACAACGTGACGCATCTGGAGGATGCATCATGTTGTAAAGCCCTGCGCCACATGTAGGCGTTCCGGCGCGGTGGGGGGCGTTCCGGCGCAGGAACGCCTACTAAAAGTGGCTGAGTGAAGTGAAATCTACAAGATTTCACTCAGTCACTTTTAAGGCCATGCTGAATCAAAACCCTGCGCCGGCTTGAAGCAGGTGTAAGGATTGACGCAGCATTTTAAGGATAGGGAACCCCCGAGCCTTTCTGGAGCTGCGTCGCGCTTGCGATGCAACTCCAGCAATGCGCCTCCTTTAAGGCAGCAGATGCGTCACGCATCTGTCCATTTTTGCCCCATGGTGCGCCGCATTTACAATGCGGCGCATCCAAGGTGGCGCTGCCGTGACGCACAATAACTGGCGCATCCCTGCTGATATGCAGGGATGCGTCAGTTATTGTAAATCTGCCCCTAAGTGAGAAAAAAAACAATATTTTGTAAAATAACCAACACTTTTGAAGACTTTCAAAACAGTGAGGGAAAGAGTGTGCACGGTTTTGTCTGTGTGTCTGCTGAAATCCAACAGACACCTCACCATACCCGACTGAAAGCACCTATACACACCTATTTACCAGAACATTTATTTATTGGGGGGTGTTACACCCCAAACACCCCCCTGAAGCTACGCCCTTGCCTAAATATGGTAAAAGTGCAAGCATCAACGTTTTTTTCCCAACTGCGATTTGAATGAATGTCTAGCGGAACATGTGTCCCACTTGCCCCTATGTTCCCCCTTAAAGGATGATCTACCGAAGTGCTTTTGAGCTGCACCCGTAGATGGATTTATTTATTTGGGGGAGGGGGGTAATTTTTCAATATTTATTAATATAAATATGGTAATAAATATACCTCAAGCATGGTGGTCAAGAGAGCATGACTGAGACCATCGTGCAGCATCTTACTAACATTTTAAATACCTCGATCACAGTATGAAGCAACCTCGTTACGGTAGGCACGCCCAAACCGATAGAGCGCTATACTGCTGCTTTCGGTATATGATGCTCTTTATTATTAAATGCGTTTGCAATAGAACGCAATGCGGGTTACCAGCTGCTACTGCACACTTGTATCTATCTCATTGCATGTAATCCGGGGCCAATTTGGACTTTCAAGCACTCTGACAAATATTCAGTGTTTACTGTTACATTCTGGGATACTTACAGGCAGCTAAAAGAGGGCTGGATCTAATGTTGACAATGCAATACAATATTTGTTAATCTGACAGTGCAGACAGTGTACTCTATTTATATCCTGAGACGCTTTCTCCATTGTACATATTAGAATTTCTGCATCAGTTTATGTAGATTGAAACAAGCGTTTGAAAATGCTCATCTTGAAAACAATATGACTATTTTATGGACTCTACACCTTTCAGACTATTAATGGGTATCCAATGGATACTGCATCGTTTCTAGAAATCGTTAAAGATAAAGATGGTCTTTTAGTGCCATCATGTGGTTAATCGGTTGTATTATTTCTGGTATAGCCAATGCTTTCCTTGATGCACAAAAATAATTGCTTATGATAGATACTTCTACCTGCAGAGTTCTCACCTTTTCTATATCTAATTGGGAGAAGGCGAGGGGGGTTGAATTGGTGTGTGTGTGGGGGGGGGGTCGTTTTTGTAGTGAAGCAGCATTTTTTTAAAGCACGCACTGCAGAGTACCATGTATAGCCATCAATTTTCAGACCATAATAAAAATGTCAAGATAACTCTGGTGATTAATGTGTCAGATGGAGAGAGATTGGAGTTTTGTCTAGTGGCAGTTTTGACTCATCTAAGGTAGCGCAGAGGGTTAATATGCATGTCGCAAAGGACGTGTAGCATGCAGATCACAGAACAGTATTTTATGTGCAGCATAGCTTAGTGGGTTACTGCTTTATGTCGAAGAGACATTTTCGTTACTGTACAATTCATAAATTATAATCTAACACAGCGAGCTATGAAGTGTCATCAAAGAGCTACATGCAGACTACATGGTACAAGTTAGAAAGCTAAATATATTTTTTTGTGTCTTTCATTATCCTAATGTTGCTAAAAAGGGGTTGTTTGGGTAGAAATACATTCTTATTAGTAAAGCAAACTTCTGTGTTATGTTCTGAATCCTGGGTTTGTGCTTCTACAAACCAAGCACCCCTAAAAAATGCTTATCAGTATGGATGACATATAAATCCTACACCTTGCATTTCCCTTGTATTTTCATAACCTTTTCTGTACAGTCATTTACACACACTTTATTCATTGTCTGTATTTGTGTGTGATGTAAAGTGCTCCATTATCCTACACTGGTATGAAAGGTGCTATAAATAAAACAAATGAAATACATGTGAGAGAGGGGCTATGGAGAATTAAGAGGCGTTGTTGGAGGGTGATATTGAGGGATTAATTGAGAGGCTCCAATAAAGATTGCTGTATCCTGGTGAACTGTAAGGTCACCATTTACTATGCTTTAAAAGTAATACAATTGAATATATTACAAAAACTGTGTTGTTTAATATTCAATTTTTATCAACATTTTCTTGTGGGGGAAGAGCCCCCAAGCCCTCCTTGTAGTGGTCAGGCTTACTTGCTGCACTCACTATGCACCGTACAGGGGCTGGTCTGAGAAAATTTGCCGGGGCTGCTTTGGGTTTTCAAGTCTGGCCCTGCTAGAACCAATGCCATGGGTACCACACTAGAGCCACAAGCACCCACCTTGCCGCCCCGACATCAACTCCCCTTTCTCTGTGCTTTTCATGAATCTGGAGCTTCTCTCCTCGTGTTTGTCACTCCTGTGGTATTCTCTCCAGAGACCTTTCTGAAAAAAAGATCAGAGTGGTTCTGATATAAATATCACTACCCAAAAAAATCAATGTTTAAGTTCTGTTGGGACTGTGATGGCTAAATGTTGATCACAAATGCTTATGAAGGCATGGCTAAAGGTCAAGCAAGCAGTGTGGTTTTAATCACTAAAAGACAATAAAAGTGTGCAAGGCCAAACATGTTTTGGCCCATGCCTATGACGGCCATTGGACTCAACACTGGTGATGTTTCAAATTGAGACATTCATTGAAAGCTTGCTTCTCCTTTGTTTAAGTCCTTTAGGGACAAGGGATGAAAACATAAGAAAAACAGGAGGCAGAGGTGTTTTGATAAAACACTGCTCGCAGTCAAGATATAAGTCACTTTGACGTTCTCCACCCGCTGCAGAATCATTCTCTGAGCCAGAACTAAGTAGTATTGCTCCGACCGAGGTGCGCCTTTCACTAGCAGCGCCAGTCCCGGGACCGTTACTGGTTTCTCTGCCACCATATCCCGGCCACACCAATCCTATCCTGAATTTCAGGCACCGGGAGCTGATCTAGACTTCTTCCTCCGTGCTAAGATGTGTTTAACCCACATGGGTCCACTTTGGCATGCAGCTTGACCCCATGGAACATTTTGGGACTCCATTTTGGTTCCTGCTGGATCTTTCTGTGGTACCTCTTCTCTGTTCCTCATGGAACACCTAGGGTGCTATCTGGAGCTGCTTAGGGCCAAAATCAGCCAAGGAAGGGGGGGTTGCTTGACACCCCTCCCATGAATAAAAAAATAATAATAACAAAATGTCCAGGCCCTGGGGATAGGGTTCCTGGAGCTACAGTTGGCCTGGAAGGGCTCCCCCATTTTGAATAGGCCTGGCCCTGAAGAATGGGGTCCCCAGGGGCTGAAATCGGCCAAGGGAAGGAAGGCCATGCGGCCCCTACCAAAATAAAAGAATAAATAGAATAAAATAAACTCTGGCAAGGCCCCTGCTGCCCTTGCCGGCTACCTGCTTCCTTGGAGAACCAGCATTGCTTTCATACACAGGGACCTGCTAAACATGCAGTTCCCTGTGTGTGAAAGCAATTAGTCTGTTTCCTTGCTCGCTTGACATCAGGCAGGGAAACAGATGGTCATAGGCTATCAGCTACCCCTGCAGATGTAGTTTATGGCCACAGCTGTAAAGAATCACCCCTCTTCAAAGGAGTTATAGTAGATCAAGGCCCACACTCGATCAGATCCGTCACAGCAGAAGCGTTGCTATTATCTGAAAACCATCCTGTATTGTGATTGGGGAGGGGACCGAGCGTGAAGCGGAAGATTCCAGGGATGACTCTTTGTACATGAAAGTTTTTACAATTATGTGTCACATTAAAAATATATAGCACTCCGACAAAGTAGTAAGATTATAAAACTTTAATAATTTATAAATATATACAAGAAAACAAAAATAGTAATAACATATAAACATTTTTAGGGAAAAACAACGAAGTAGCGGTCGGCTGTGCGAATAGTCCCAACGCAGCACAACGTCCAGATTTCCGGCGTGGGGCGTCGCGGGGGGTGGGTCATCAGTAGCAAACTGTTGTGCGAATAGTTCCAAGGCAGCAGAACGCGCCGAAATCTAGATGACACGAAAGTGATGTCTAGTAAGTTGCCACCCAGCAAATAACGGCGTGGGGCGTCGCGGGGGGTGGGTCATCAGTAGCAAACTGTTGTGCGAATAGTTCCAAGGCAGCAGAACGATGGCACCAAGGTGATGTCCAGTAAGTTGCCGCACTGGTTTTGGTATCCTACAATGCTGCTCCGAATAACGGCGTGGGGCGCCCCGGGGGAGGCGGCGTGAACGGGCCTCTCCAGGTGGAGCCTCGTCTGTTGTAGTGGGGCGCCCCTTTACCGTTTCAGTTGCCATTCCGTCCGTTTTTGGTCCACTGTGTCAAAAGCTGCAATTCAGCTGAGTTGCGCCCACTCTTGCGGTGCAGCGATAGGCGGCTGTCACAGGACTCTCAAAATGGCGGCAGGCTCTTTCCTTTTTGGGCCTGGTCCACTGAAATGGCCCTGGGACACCTTGGAAATCGGACGCTTGTCTGCTAGGTCTTGGACCCCATTCTCGAAAGCGTCCCCTCCGCCTTGAGAATTCATCAAAAGTTTTGGGGGCCCCGACTCCTGCAGGCTTCTGGTGGGGAGCGGCTGCCATGATTGCTCGCGGAATGACCACGACGGAGCTACGAGATGGTGGTGCTCTCATGCTGACGCCAGTTTAGTCTGAAACATCCAGAAACAAGGTGGGGCTTTCATCGTTTGGGGAAAAAAAAAAAGTTTTCATCCAATGAAAAGTGTTGTTTTTAGGTCATATGATCAAGCCTTCCATCAGTAGGAAACCAAAAGTAAAATGAACCAATGAAAAGTTTTATAAACAAGTCACATGACCTGTTATGCGGCATAGGGTATAAAATGCGTAGAAAATACGTTGGCACGTGAGGCGGCGTCAGTAGCGGACCGATGTGCGAATAGGCCGAAGGCAATACAACGCGCCAAGATCCGGATGGCACCGAGGTGGTGTCCAGCAAGTTGCAGCACTGGTGTGGCCATCCTACAATGCTGAAAGTCGGCGTGGGGCGCCCCGTTGGCCTGTGAGTTTGTGTCAGTAGCGGACCGATGTGCGAATAGGCCGAAGGCAGCACAACGCGCCAAGATCCGGATGGCACCGAGGTGGTGTCTAGTAAGTTGCCGCACTGGTGTGGCCATCCAACAATGCTGAAAGTCGCCGTGGGGCGCCCCGTTGGCCTGTGAGATGGCGTCAGTAGCGGACCGATGTGCGAATAGGCCGAAGGCAGCACAACGCGCCAAGATCCGGATGGCACCGAGGTGGTGTCTAGTAAGTTGTCGCACTTCTGTGGCCATCCTACAATGTTGAAAGTCGGCGTGGGGCGCCCCGTTGGCCTGTGAGATGGCGTCAGTAGCGGACCGATGTGCGAATGGGGCCAAAGGCAGCGCAACAATATTTTCTGACTGACACCACAAGGCGCTGAGATGCCAAGATCCGGATGGCACCGAGGTGATGTCTAAGTTGCGGACTGATGTGCGAATGGGGCCAAAGGCAGCGTAACAATATTTTTTGTATGGAAGATACCACTAGGCGTTGAGATGCCAAGATTCGGATGGCACCGAGGTGATGTCTAGCAAGTTGCTGTACTGGTGTGGTCATCCTACAATGCTGAAACTCGGCGTGGGTCGCCCCATTAGCCTGTGAGATGGCGTCAGTAGCGGACCGATGTGCGAATAGGCCGAAGGCAGCACAACGCGCCAAGATCCGGATGTCACCGTGGTGGTTTCATAGTTGAGAGGCACTTCATCTGCAGTGGGGCGCCGAGATCCGGATGGCACCGAGGTGATGTCTAGCAAGTTGCTGTACTGGTGTGGTCATTCTACAATGCTGAAAGTCGGCGTGGGGCGCCCCATTAGCCTGTGAGATGGCGTCAGTAGCGGACTGATGTGCGAATGGGGCCAAAGGCAGCGCAACAATATTTTCTGAAGAGAAGACACCAAAAGGTGCTGAGATTCCAAGATCCGGATGGCACCGAGGTGGTGTCTAGCAAGCTATGCAGTTGAGTTGTGTGCGCACTTGCGGCGAATAGGTCGAAGGCAGCATAACAATGTTTTTTGAATAGAAGACACCACAAGGCGTTGAGATTCGGTTACCACCGAGGTGATGTCTAGCAAGTTGCCGCACTGGTGTGGCCATCCTACAATACTGCTCCGAATAACGGCGTGGGGTGCCCGAAGGGGGGGGGAGCCGGCGTGAATGGGCCTTCCTAGGTGGAGGCTCGTCTGCTGTAGTGGGGCGCCCCTTTACCGTTTCAGTTGCCATTCAGCTGAGTTTCGGCTGCTCTTGATGCTACAGCGACAGGCGGCTGCAAGAGGACTCTCAAAATGGCGGCCTGTTCTTTGGATTTGGGCCTGGTCCACTAAAATGGCCCTGGGACACCTTAGAACTCGGACGCTCGATTTTTTTTTCCTTTCCTGTACATGCAAAAAAAGGTAAATGCCCGGTACGTTACACGCTTCATCTGCCACGATGAACTCTCCAGAGGAACCGAAAAAAAATATAGTTGTGGTAACTATACCATGCATCGTCATATGGAGAGGTGGCACCAATTAATTATAGTGCTGCATAAAAGAGAGATTTGGAGGAGAACCCCTGACCTGCTAGTACATTCATCAAAGAAGTGGCACTGAGAGCTTCAGAGGCAAGGGAAATGGTCCCAAATATTTAGAAGAACTTTGGAAAGATTAAAATGACATGTTTAGATTGTGGCAAATTAATTTCATGTGGACAGATGAGTGTTACTCTAATAAATACAGCATATGAACATCATCATAGTCGATGGTTGGTAGAGACATTTTGACTATATCCTGGACCTGCCCGTCCTCGCCCAAAATGGCGCCGGAATAAATGGGACTCGTAACTCCTTGTTGTGTACTGGTTGCAGAACCTTGAAATCACGAGATACGTATGCAGTTTTGAAGCACATGGCGGGCGGGGACGAGAATTGATTGACTATTTCGACATCCCTATTGATATTAAGTTCTGATGTGTTATTGATTACTGTACTGTTGAAAGTTCGAATTAACGTCACCCATGGTACTTGCCCGCAAATGTATATCTAGATAATTTTATTGTAACTGGCCCTGTCGTATTTTAATTATAAAATGTACGTCCACCGATTCCGTAACTGTTAGACACCTTAGTTCTTGCAACCTAATGGCCCGCCCGTTACGTTCCTCTACAGTGTAAATGTCTATTCATCATATACGATTACAGTTTGCTCTGTGGCAGGCCCACGTGGTTATAGGCTCGTATTTGTATAATGACATTTTCACAATAAAGGTTTTTAAAAGAAAACATGGTAGTAGTATATACATTGGTAAAGTTTTTAATAATAGTGACTGTTTTAGAATCATTAAAAGGCAAGTGAAATAAAGCAGACCAATTACATGAAGGGTAAAAGGTATAATACGAAGGAACGCAGTAAAGATAAATGGTCAAGGGCTGTTGTGTTTTCTATTCCTGCAACATAAAGTGATCGATAAGAATCTCATATTCAGGCGTATCGGCGACTAAGACAGCAGGTCGACCCTCTTTTGCTCAACGGCTCCGTCATGGGACGAAGAAACGCTCTTTTTCTCGAAAAAAGAATATATTTTACTTGCAGGACAGTTGTAAAATTTCCGGGAAAGTACATTAGCCTGGAACATTATAACATATATTTAAGAAAAAATAATGTTCGGAAGTAATGAAAAGCGTAATTTTTAGGTCATATGACCAAGCCTTTCATCATTACAATAAGAAAAGTAAAATGAACCAATGAAAAGTTTTATTAACAAGTCACATGACTTGTTATGCTTACGTTACGCGCTGCGCGCCCCGGATGACTTCCGGATGCGCTAACGCGGCGCGTCATATGACGCATTACGCGACAACGCAGGTACAGAATATAGTCAAAATGTCTCCACCAACCAGCGGTCGGAACACAACCCCTTTCAGCAGGCTAAATAGTTCTGTTAAATGGCAACAGAAGGGACAGGCAACAAGAACCATCAGTCAAAGAGGGGAGGGCTAGTTCTTCTCTACCGGGTTACATTGGGGCGCTACCGGAACTGATCGAATTGGTAGTCTACAGTGTTTCTGGATGTTTCAGACTGAAGCTGGGGTTAGCATGAGAGCAGCACCATTTCGTAGCTCCGTCGTGGTCATTCCGCAACCAATCATGGCAGCCGTTCTTTATCGTTATTTTGGGCGGGGTGGGTGGCGGAGCCGAGCTGTTTTGCAGCCATCATTGTGTGGAGTTCAGTTCATCTCACTAGTTTTGTATTTGTCATGAGCGGTTGTTCCTAATGTTTCTATTTTAGCGAGGTCAAAAAGAGATCCCATTAGTGGCCTACTGATTTTGCTCGATTCCTTTTCTTTTTTTTACACGATTTTTCGTTATCTGCAAAGACTAAACAGAGTATTGCGACTCTGTGTTTGTTTGTAAATAGAGAATGAACCAAAGAGAAGTAATTCTAAAACAGTAAATACTTGGATAACAATCAATCAAATGGAGAGAGAAGCAGGCACGACGGATTACAACGGGGGCAAACGCCTGCGTTAACTACCTTTCACTATCTGCAAAGAGAGAGTACTCCTAATAGAAATGAGGGGGGGGGGGGGCACCATTCAAAGCAGATCAGTGTGCATAAACACGAAAATGTTTTCACTTACCACGTACTTGACATTCGACAGCTTATGATATTTGCTATTAAAAAACCATTGAAATTCACTGAAAAAACCATAGGTTATAGACCATATATAGTTAGGAATTAGCATTTACAAAACCTTGAAAATTCACTGAAAAAACCATAGGTTATAGACCATATATAGTTAGGAATTAGCATTTAAAAAACCTTATTTTACTCACACAAAACCATTGAAATTCCATATATAGTTAGTTGCACTAACTATATATCGCGCACCCGCAATCCACTGCTGATCATGTCACATATTACATCATTCATGACATGGTCAGTGACATCACTGATGACATCACTGATGACATCTCAAATGACATCACTGATGACATCACTGATGACATCTCATTTGACATCATTCTTGTGCTAATACGATAAACCTCTTCAGACTCTAATATAACCTTAGATACACTCAGTGTATACAGACACTCACACACTGCCACTCATCCATGGAGTTACTCACACACCCAGTCAGTCATGCAAAGAAACAATCTCACCTCCATTTCTTCAACTATACAGTTAAACACACCTTACTTATTGAAACATATACTAACACATATTTACTCTCTTATACAATCCCTGATACAAGTTCACAATGATCGATACAACCACTCACTCATTCAGTGGCTCTCATGCACAGTTATTTATATATGCCAACTCTCACATGTACTGTGTTTTACATATGTACTTACTATGACATGTAGCATTGAGATATCCATTCACTCATCAATACACTCATGCACACAGTCAACTGCCCATGTAGCTGTTTCCACATGCACTCTTGAACTCATACACCTAGTGAATAAACTGCTCACACATCTATGCATAGAGTCACACACCTTCCAGCCACCCCCACACAAACTCACTCTCCCATAGAAATACTTGGGCAACCAATTAATAACACATATAGCCTCTCGTATAGCTAATGATCAACACATGCAGCAGTTTACAGAACAACAGACATAATGATGCACAAATTAAGACAGTTTAGTCACTAACCCATGCATTCAGTGAGACACATTTAATCACTCACTCATACAGTCAGTCACGCACCTACTAAATCCTTCATCCAGACACTTATACATCCACTCATTCTTCAATATGTAAGACATATTTTAACTTTACAGAAACATACAGTCACTGGATGTTGTCATCAGTGATGTCATCAGTGATGTCATTTGAGATGTCATCAGTGATGTCATCAGTGATGTCACTGACCATGTCATGAATGATGTAATATGTGACATGATCAGCAGTGGATTGCGGGTGCGCGATATATAGTTAGTGCAACTAACTATATATGGAATTTCAATGGTTTTGTGTGAGTAAAATAAGGTTTTTTAAATGCTAATTCCTAACTATATATGGTCTATAACCTATGGTTTTTTCAGTGAATATATATATATATATATATATATATATATATATATATATATATATATATATATATATATTCCACAAAAACTCCTTCTTACAAAAGAGCAGAGGCCACACAAGGGGAAACCATTGGAAGCACTTTAATGGAATTGGCGAATGCATTTCGGCATGTCTTCAGCCTTCTTCAGCGCCCAAGCATCCAGGAGGTTTTTCAGCAAGCTGATGGTAAGTCCTACCTCCTTTATGTTGAAGTTGCAAGACCGCTCCGGCCCCTACTTATTGGCTGCTCACCTGTGTAGATTCACGTGAGTAAAGGTGAACTACATGACCCAGAATCCTAGGTTGTGGATCCAGGTAGGTGGTGCGAGGGGGTGAAATAAATAGCAAGTGGTAGTGCGGGGGTGCAGGGAACAACATGTGCCTTTAAAACCAATATTGTGGTTTCCTGCTTGAAGGTCCCAACCAAAGTGCCTCCTCAGGTCCCCTCACCACCTCAGCCCCAGAGACCAGGATTTGTTGGGGCGGGGGCTGCCGTGACAGTGCACGCCGTCCAAAATGAGGTTAATAATCTCACAACCGCTTTTTTTGAAAAACAGGATGTCGAATGATAACACCAGACTCCTATGTCATGTACTTGAAAAAGCGAAATCTTGCGAAACACCGATGATTGCAATAACCCTTGATGCTGAGAAAGCATTTGACAAAGTCTCATGGCCCTTTCTTCAACAATGTATGGGCTCATTCAATCTGGGTAACTCAATCATTAAAATGGTGATGGCCTTATACTCCTCCCCCTCTGCCCGTATAGCAATTAATGGGACGCTTTCTAGCCCGTTCCGCCTGTTCCAGGGCACCAGACAGGGTTGTCCACTCTCACCGGCTCTATTCCTACTGGCACTTGAACCCCTTCTAACCGACATAAAAAACAACGAGGACATCACAGGTGTAGCCTTCGGAAAGACCCGGATAAAACTAGCGGCATATGCAGACGACATCTTAATCACCACTGAAAACCCAACTGTATCAATTAAGGGCCTTATGTCCTCAATCAGCAAATACTCTGCGTTGTCCGGCTATAAATTAAACAGGGACAAATCCGAAGTCAAACCACTTAATGTACACACCACCAAAGACGTCCTTGGTGATTCGGGACTAGCCTGGCAACCAGATGTTATAAAGTACTTAGGCATAGAATTCACTGACAACATTTTAAGCACACTCAAACACAATGAATCGACCACACTAGCGAAAATCAAAAAAACCCTAGATGGCTGGTCACCGCGGTTCATCACATGGTGGGGTCGACTAGAATCTATAAAAATGATGATTTCTCCTCTGGTCAATTATCTAAGTTCCATGCTTCCCCTTACACTTTCTAACGACTTCCACTCTAAACTAGATAAGATGATTTCCTCCTTCCTCTGGCAGGGGAAAAAAGCCAGAATTAGCATGAAAAAACTACGACTTGATAAAACCTTGGGGGGTGTCAACCTGGCTGACGTTCGACTTTACCAGACAGCCTTCTTGGCAAAGCAAGGTGCGATTTGGCTAACGCCGCAAACAGATTACACGCCGGTGTGGCTGCATGTATAAAAATCTCTATTAGAGGATCTTGACCCCTCTGCCCTTCTCACCATCAAATTACGCCCCAACATCGACTCGGGGATCATATTTAAGAACACAAAAAACTCCCTCCTCCAGATAAGCAAGTCCCTACCCCACCAATTTCATAACTCAAAATGGGAATCTCTTTGGCAGAACAGCACGCTGACATACAAGGGTAAACCTCTGTACAACCTTTCCTGGATCAGGAAGGGAATTCATTTCCCTCACCAGCTTTATGAGGGTTCAGCTCCACTTACTTTCAAAGATTTACAGGACAAATTCCAGCTCGAGAACATCGACTTTTACTATTTCCTACACGTTAAGGTCGCTCTCACAAGAGCAAACTTGAGCAACACCTCCCCCTCACTTCCTGACCTTCTAACCGCCCTTAATAAACTTGGACACCAGGTATCCAGAATGTACAAAATGATAAGACCACAGAATTCTAACCTGGTCCCTGCAATACAATCTTACTGGGAATCGTATTCCTCCACTCCCACCTCGGAAAGCGAATGGGCCAAAATTTGGGAGTCAACCACAAGACACAAAATTAGTCCGACTCTGTCCCAAACTAAGTTCTGGCTCCTACACAAAGCCTTTTGGACTCCTAGAAGGCTTTTCCTTCACAACATCAAGGATACTGACTCCTGCTGGAACTGCTCGGAACCAGGAGGAGACCTTGAACACCTAATATTTAAATGCCCCCGTGTTACCACCTACTGGGACAGAATATTTAAATTCATTAACGAAACCCTTCACATTTCTCTCCCGAGAGAATTTGCCTCTATAGTTATGGGTTCCTCCAAAGCTGTCACTTTAGATGAAAATGACAAAGCCCTACTTGATCTCCTACTGACAGCGGCGGTTAAAATCATAACAACCAATTGGAAAAACACAGCCAAAGCCTCCTTCCCCCATTGGCTCAACTGGGTTTCTAATCTCAGGGGTGCCGATAACATCACCCTCGCATCCAGCCCCTGGTGCCCACAACATAGGAAACTATGGTCCTCACTTGACTCTCATTTCGATCTCTTCAAGCCCCCGTGAAATGCCTAAACTCTTCCTACCCAATCATCGGCTCAAAGTGTTTAAGGTGGGACGCAACACACCCTACTGTACCGTATTTCTGATATAATATATAATAATATTTCTGTATAATTGCTTGCTGCGTTAAGCCTATAGTGTTGTACTGATAGGATGATTTACTTTCTTGTCTTTTCTTTTCTTTTCTTTCTCCCCTCCCCTCTTATGTTATTCTCCACTTGTTCGAATCCATTTGTAATTATACCACAAATTTCTATCTGCTCTTGTATGTACTGTTCATATCATGCCAATCTCTCTCAATAAAATCTTTGTGAACAAAAAAAAATAATCTCACAACCGCCGTATCTCTTCCCGATGTCCGAGGCGTGCTCCAGACTATCCAACACCTTGGAAAACAAAAGGACTGCAGCAGCAAAGCCAGTGAAGTCCGGGCCCAAAGCGAGGCGGGGGCCTCTGTCGCGCGTCTCTGGCTGACGTGACAAAATATCCACGAAAACTCCTTCTTACAAAAGAGCAGAGACCACACAAGGGGAAACCATTGGAAGCACTTTAATGGAATTGGCAAATGCATTTCGGCATGTCTTCAGCCTTCTTCAGCGCCTAAGCATCCTGGAGGTTTTTCAGCAAGCTGATGGTAAGTCCTGCCTCCTTCATGTTGAATTTGCAAGCCCGCTCCGCCCCCTACTATTTGGCTGCTCACCTGTGCAGATTCCCGTGAGTAATGGTGAACTACATGACCCAGAATCCTAGGTTGTGGATCCAGGTAGGTGGTGCAAGGGGGTGAAATAAATACCAAGTGGTTATGCGGGGGTGCAGGGAACAACATGTGCCTTTAAAACAAACCAATATTGTGGTTTCCTGATTGAAAGTCCCAACCAAAGCGCCTCCTCAGGTCCCCTCACCGCCTCTTACTGGCGGTCGCCGGATGTGCGTCATGACAACGCAGGCTTTTACACCGCGCTGCCATTACGACGCATCCATTACAACGCATGCAGTATGCATTGATACTTTTGGTTTCATGAGCGTATAATCACTTATTGTTTCTGTACCCTCAACAAAAAATAATTATTATTATTATCATTTGTAGTTTCATATGTGTCTCTGTAAAACAAAGATGCCTCAAGTCACATTCTGTCTCACGCGTGCAACATTCAATTATATGGACGAAATAACATTATGGAATTTTATTTCTGGTAGTATTCATATCGTTATGACATTTTGTCTGCAAAAGAACTTGTGTTCGGAGGCATCCTTGATATTATTTGTGCATTTGATAAGTTAAGGTTATAGTACCCAAATTGTCAAAGGAATAGAATTGAAAAAAGAAAAAGAAAAAAGAGTTGAGGATGAGTTAAACAAGAGGGGGGTTGAGATTACGCAAAGAGCAATAGTTTCATCATATATGTGGCATGTGAGTTTGGATTGTCACTAAAAGTTCACAAGTTCTGCAGAGGTTCATTCAAGATGAACATAAAGTTCCTCGTCAAAATTCATGCCTCTTGGTTGTTTAGTCCGCATTCTGATGATATATTTTGACTCTAATTGTCGTAGTTTTTTCTTTTGATCTCCCAGTCTCTCATTTGTCTCGACTGTGTCTATTGCAAAGTAACTCATGTTGAGCCAGTTCCCGCTTTGGCATGTCAGAAGATGTTTTGCCGTTGCATATGTCAGATCTCTGTTCTTGACTGCCCTAATATGTTCAAGAATTCTCTTCTTCAGCATGCAGGTGGTGCTTCCTATGTATAGCATTGTACAGTCACATTGAATTGCATAGACCACAAACTTGGTAGAACAGGTGATCCGTTTTTCAATTTGAATGACTCTGCCGTCTGGGTCTCTTATAGTCTTTTTATTCACCCTAATTTTGCAGGCCTTGCAAGTGTTACATTTCTGAAAGCCATTTTGTTGTTCTGCTAGCCAGTTTGTTTTCTTTCCTGGTGGATTGAAATGGCTTTTGACTATCATATCTTTAATCGATGGAACTTTCCTGAAAGTTATTTGTGGTCCCGAGCCTATTATTTTTGATAGTTCCTGATCTTGTTTCAACAGTGGCCAATATCGTTGTACAGTTTGATGGATTTTTGGGGATTCTTTACTGTATGTTAATATCAATCTTGGTGTTTTTTGTTGTTGTTCCTCCGGCTTCTTGGTTTCCTTTGGTTTTTTGATTAGGATCTCTGTTGTAGTTATATTCCCAATTCTTTTCTTACTTTTAGTCAGATCTCTTTCTCTGTATCCTCTTTTTCGTAATCTGTTTGCACTTGTTTCTAATTCTTTTATGGCATTTTCATTTTGTGAACAATTTTTTTTCACCCGCAAAAATTCGCCGTAAAGGAATACTGTTTATTAGTGGCTGTGGATGAAAGCTTTCAGCATGTAGAATGCTGTTGGTCGCAGTATTTTTTCTCTATAGAGTTGTTTGAAGATGATTTTCATGTATATAGATTGTGATATCAAGGAAATCTACTTTGTGACGATTGATGTTGCAAGTGAAGGATAAGCCGATGTCATTGTGATTAAGTGAATCAAAGTATTGTTTGAAATAATAATAATAATAATACTGATACTTCTAAAGCGCGAACAGCTACCTCACCTGGAGGTGTCCCGGCGCTATGTGAGCAGCTTAGCAGAACAAGTAGCAAAAAAGAGGCTTAGATTTTCTGCGTAAAGAGCCAAGTTTTTAATTGCTTCTTAAATCCAGATTCTGACGTTGCAGACTGGATAGAGGGTGGCAGGGCGTTCCACAATTTCACCGTGCCGGGAGAAAAGGACCTGCCTCCAAGTCGGGCCTTTCTGACTTTGTGGAGCGTGTAACTGGAGCAGGGAGTTCAAGCGCAGGAGCCTCGCTTGGTGGTAGCGTGGGAGTCTCAGTTTTAAATATTTGGGGCAGGTACCCCGAAGTGCCCTAAAAGCCAGGGTCAGAGCTTTAAATTTGATTCTGCTTGCCACCGGGAGCCAGTGCAGCTCGCGCAGATGCGGAGAGACACGCTGTCTAAAAGGGATATGCTTTATCAGCCTCGCAGCCGCATTCTGCACGGTCTGCAATCGTTGAATCAAATATTTTGGTAAGCCAAGGTAGAGGCCGTTCGCGTAGTCCAGCCTAGATGTAACAGTCGCATGGACTACCGTTTTGCAGCAGTCTTCTGGCAATAAAGAAAGAAACTTGCGGAGATTCCTGAGTTTATGTAGACATCCTGCTGTGACCTGCTGAATGTGGGAAGAGAAGGAGAGACTATCATCCCATCTCACCCCCAGGTTCTTTGCATTAGTGCTGGGGATCGGCGGAGGGCCCATTTCAGATGGCCACCACAGGTCCGGTGGGGGTCGACTATCTTTGCCAAAAAAGACCACCTCAGTCTTACCTGCGTTCAGTTTTAATTTGTTGGTGTTCATCCAACTAGCTACATCACGGAGGCAGCCCTTAAATTTGCCAAAAGCCATATCCGACACTTCTGAATAGGGAAAGACTAGTTGTGTATCGTCTGCGTACGAAATCGCCTTAATCCCCCATTTGGCAATCAGGGTGAAGCGTGGAGCTAAATAAACATTGAAAAGTAAAGGGCTAAGTGCCGACCCCTGGGGGACTCCACACCAGAGGCGTTTTGGTTTAGAGGAGAAGGGACCCAAAGCCACTTTCTGGGAGCGGTCGGTTAAATAGGAGTGGAGCCAACCCAAAGCTTTGTCTTTTAGACCGATATCCTCCAACCGTTGTAGCAATCTGCCGTGGTCTACAGTGTCGAACGCGGCGGATAGATCCAGGAGCACCAGCATTGCTGATGCTCCTGAATCTAAGGACCACCTAATCTACTCAGCCACCTCAATGAGGGCGGTATCGGTACTGAAACCCGATCTAAAACCTGATTGAGTTTCATGTAGGATCCTGTTTTCCTCAACAAAGCTATTCAATTGACGTTGTATCAGCTTTTCAAGCATTTTGCCTGGGGCTGCTAATAGGGAGATCGGGCGGAGATTGCTAAGGTCCTCAGGCGCACCATTAGGTTTTTTTTTCAAGGGGAGAAGTGCGGCATGTTTCCAGCACTCAGGGAACACCCCAGAAGCAATAGACATATTCCAAATGTGTAGGAGTGTCATTGCGATTGAGCCTGACATCATATTCCAAAGCTTGGGCGGGCAGGGATCGTCCGGGGCCCCTGATTTAAATTTTTTTATTTCCTCCAGTGCCTCTGAAAAGGAGATAGAGTGAAATTGAGCTAAGATCGGGGTGGGTACGCTGTCTTCAACCGTGTCCACCATTACTGTGGGGCCAGGATCAGTAAAAGTATCAAACTTTTGTAATTTTGTTGTCAAAGAAGTCTGAGAAGTCTTCGCAGAGTCTCTCTGATGGAATGACTTCTGTCTCAATGACTCTCGGCTTGAAAAAGGATTGGAAAATCTTAGACTTCTTTGCTCGATTGCTCAGCTTGCTGGATGGAGGTCGCAATGAAATGTTTTTTGGCTTTTTTTATCGATTTATGAAGATCACGGAAGGCTCTTTTATAAAACAATTTAGCTGATTCACAATAATTTACCCGCCATACGCGCTCCAGCCTCTTACAGTTGCTTTTTTCAGCCATCAGTTCTGTAGAGAACCAGGGGGCGGAGGGCGAATCTCTGCGTTACGTGGAGAGTTTTGCTGGGGCGATGGTCTCCACTGTTTTGCCTATCCAGAGATTCAACGCCACCGCATCTGTATTCACGTCTGTGGTCAAAGCTGGCGGATCAATTGCCAAGGCAGGGCCTAGGGTGTCTACTGATATGTTCTTCCATTGTCTGCGCTCATAGGAGCGTTTCCCATTTGCCTTATTGCAAGAAGGCAGTGAAATTAAAAAGGAAATCAAAAAATTATCAGACCAGAGCAATGGCTGCAGGGTCTTTGCTATCGTGTCAGGGATGTTGGAAAAGATCAGATCTAGCATATGACCTGCCCGGTGCGTGGGTCCGGTAATAATTTGTGTTAAATTAGCTGCTTTCAGGGATGTCATAAGTTGAACAACCTGGGGGCAAAAAGGCCTATCTGCATGGACATTGAAATCACCAACTACAATGTAGTGGGGATGAGCTAAAGAACTTTGGACAATGAAGTCCATTAGTTTGCAAGTACTAATTGAGGCCCAGTCCGGGGATCTATAAATGATCACCCCGGCTAACGACAGTTGGGGGTTTATTTGCAAGCAAAAGTATAACCCCTCAATTCCGGTTATAGTGGTGGGTATAGAGGACGTTAACGTGTATTTGTCCTTAAAAATAAAAGCCACCCCGCCACCCCTTCTATCGTCCTCTCTATTAGAGAAGCTCATTTTAAAACCCAGTGGGACGGCCAGGGCAATGGAGGCCAGGTTATCTTCGTTCAACCACGTTTCTGTGAGAAATAGAGCGTCCCACTCTGAGTCCGCCAGTAGCAGCCAAATATCGTCAGCATGCCTTGGGAAAGACCTACAATTTAATAGGCCAGCCCTAAATATTGTCTCAGAGGAGCCATCTGTGGATTTGTTTTTTGATTTTGAAATTGGGTTATTTGTCATAGTGTCATCGCATAGTGCCTTGCCACAGAGCAAGCACACCTGCGGTAACTCGAATCTTGCCAAGTAAAGCCTGATCGCCTGCCACATCTTAGCTGTGTTCATCGCCAGTAAATCAGACCTAGACCAGACAACCCTCTTAATATCCCTGCACTCACCGACAGCATGGCTGGCGCTGGACGCGGTCCGGTCGCTGACGGGCGCAGATGGGCTTTCCTTTGGCGCGCCGGCACGCCATCGGCGCGGCCGCGCCACCATTTCCTTCTTATAGGAAGAAGGGTCAGGAAGTGAGGCGAAGGAGGGGGAGGAGTCACGTCCCTCCGTTCAACCGGCACCAGCAGCCGTGACGGACCGGGGACCGACGGAAATCAGGGTAAGTGGAAGGGGGTGTGCAAAATGAAGCAGAGCACACACAGTATTGCAAAAACACTACATCAAGGATTAAAAGCAGTTGGATTAAAAGCAGTTCTGCATCGAGGAAAGAGCAGTTATTCAATCAACCAGTCTCTCTCTTAAAAGTATGCCTCTCGCCACTAGCGCGGTGCTCGCGCTACTCACCAATTCATTCATCTTTACTGCCGTTCCAAATTAAAAACAGGTCATCAATGTACCTGGTCCAGAGTATAATCTTCTCTAAGGCCATACTTTGCTCAGGGGCCCAAGCAATTTCCTTCTCCCACCAACCCATTGTTAAATTGGCATAGTTGGGGAGAAGGACATGCCCATTGCACAGCGCACAGTTGGTGGTATAGTTCGTGATTGAATAAAAAATGTTGTTGTTGAGACATATTTGGATCATGGTTATAAGCATGGCAGAGTGTTCTAGTTCTTTTATATTTCTTTGTTTCAAAAAGTATGTATATGCATTCAAACCTACTGTATGTTGAATGGACGTGTAGAGGGAGACTACGTCGATGGTAATGAGTAAATATGTTGGACTCCATGATATATTTGAAAGCACTCTTAGGAAGTCAGCTGTGTCTTGGATGTATCAGGTCAAATTTATGACCATGGGTGCCAAATAAGCGTGGGCGTAAAATCCGTTCCGCTCGTGGATTTTTCTGATTTTCGGTAAATCCGCAATCCGCGAACTCTCGCGGATGTAGCGAAAATACGCAAATCCGCGCGCTGCGGATTTTTTGCTTGTGTTCGCACTGCTCACGGTCCGCGGCGCGGGCAGCAACAATCTCGCACTCGCGAAAATTACAAAAATTACAATTGGGGAGGGGTGAAGGAAGTGGCCCAGTCTCCAACTTCCTGTTCCTGTCCAGCAAGCTCCTCCCATAGGGGTGGGGTGAAGGAAGTGCCCCAGTCTCCAACTTCCTGTTCCTGTCCAGCAAGCTCCTCCCATTGCTTAGTCCATTTCCTGGCCACTTTGAATTCGATCTTGACTGGGAAGGATTACTTTTTGTGGATGCTGCTGGATATTTGGCTTTGAGGCCTTTTGGATTACTTTTGGATTCGAAATTTGATTTCACAAGTAAGTTGATAAGTTGATGTTGTTTGTTTGTGGTGATTTTTGTGTGTGTTTTTCAACTTTTTGGGGTGGGGTTGGGGGCTGGCTATGTTGGTGGGAGGCCATTTTGAGGCATGGTCCTGCAGGTCCTGGCCATGTGGATGGGGTCAAGCGGCCATTTTGAAGTCAGGCAGTGTGCTTTGTGCCCTAGGCCCACCCAGTCTGCTCTGATTTCTTTCATTATGCCCAGGGGGCCTAGAACTCCCGCGGATTTACCGAAAATCGGTTATTTAAAAAAAAAAAATGTTGCCTGTGTTCGCACTGCTCGCGTCCCGCGCAGGAACAATCTCGCACTCGCGAAATTGTAAAAATTACAACTCTGCACATGAATTGAAAACCACCAGGCTTAGTTATGGGTGCATGCATGATACAACTGTTTTGTTGAATTTTAACATGATTCTGGCCAGGGCATGGATGGCATTGGATTGTGGTGATTTTTGTGTGTTTTACGACTTTTTGGGGTGGTGTTGGGGGCTTGCTATGTGGGTGGGGGCCCTTTTATTGCCTGGTCCCGTGTGGGTGGGGGTCTAGGGGCCATTTTTAAGCCAGTTTGTGTGCTTTGTGCCATAGGCCTGCACCCAGTGTGCTCTGATTTCATCCATTATGCCCAGGGGGCCCATAATCGGTCTGTTCGCAGATTTTGCTGGTTTTTCGCCACGTTCGCGTCGTGAAGCAACAATCTCGCACTCGCGAAATTGCAAAAATTGCAATTCTGCACCAGAAAACCACCAGCAGGCAGCATAAACCTTCTGAAACTTGATGGATGGCATTGGATTGTGGTGATTTGATTTGTGTTGTGTTTTTTGACTTTTTGGAGTAGGGGTTGGGGGCTGGCTATGTTGGTGGGGGCCATTTTGAGGCATGGTCCTAGCCATGTGGATGGGGGTCAAGCGGCCATTTTGAAGGCAGGCAGTGAGCTTTGTGCCATAGGCCTGCACCTATTTTGCCTTGCTTTCACCCATTGTGCCCAGGGGGAGTCAGTGGTACATGAAACTACAACCCTCTCTGTGTGTGCTCTCTTGGATCAATGTTAAATTCCTGTTTCCCAAAAATTTAGCAATTCTTATTTTTGATATTTCCATATTGTGTGGTGTGCACGTGTGTATTCATAAATGCCTACTTGCAAACTATTAATTGAAGCGCTACATATGCAACATATATTTAACTGATGTTCCTCTGTCTTCGTTTGCTTTTAGGTGCACAAAGTCAATAACTCCGCATCATCGTTGAGCATCAGTGCCAGGAAGAAGTCCTGCTGCGGCCTGCTGTTCCGACATCTGAAGAAGATGGCTCCAAAAAGAGGTGCCCGTAGCTCCTCTTGCAAGAAAGATGTCTCTACTAAGGAGAAGAAGAAGCAAGTGGCACCACTTACCAAGGAGACTGGTGGCTCGACCACTAATTTTTTGTGGAAAAAACAAAGGTCCACCATGAGTGCTGCACAGGTAGCCTGTTTAGTGGTTCAATCACCAACGACCAGTGATGTTGGCTCATCGCAAGAAAGTAGCAGCACACCATCAACACAGGTTGTAACTCATCTCACAAGTACTATTCAACAACCAAAGCCGCAACAACAACTGCATGGGCTACTAGTACAAGCACAAGTACATGCGCAAGGAGCTGTCCGAGAAGGAGCTGTCCGAGAAGGAGCTGGCCGAGAAGGAGCTGGCCGAGAAGGAGAGGTCCATGGAGAGTTGCAAGTAGAGGTCAGTGAAGAGGCCCATGTAGCGGCGCATGGAGCGGTGCAAGTGCCCACAATGGTTGTTCTTCCAGAAGTAGGGGCACAGGAGGAAATTGACTTTGGAGCCGGGGTATCATGTCAGGAAGACGAAGGCACTCCTCCTGAAGATTCATTTTCTCCCAGCTCCCCAGCAAGGAAAAGATCAAGGAGTGTGTGTAGAAGTTCCTCTTCAAGCCCCGCTCCATCAGATGATCTGGATCTAGATTGGCAACCATCTCCGACGTCTGAGAGGGAGGCACACCATGAGCTGCGAAAGGTATCAAATGTTAAAAGGAAGGGCCCTGGAAAGCTCATACTTATGGATCCGAACGTCGGACTTGATGAAGTGGTGCATTCTGATGTTGTTGAACAGGATGACAGCAATGACCTAGTCATCACACACGTCATTCCAGCCACACCGGCCATGCAGCAGACAGACATTTATACCCTATCCCGACGTCATGCTGAGCGTCACCCTGGCGACGTGGCACTGGTAGCACCACCAACGCAGTCAAGTAGTACAACAAGTTCAACAAAACCTACAGCTCCCATATTTTCTCCCCAGAGGGGAACTCCATCCAGCTCGACTCCCTCAAGTAGGGTTGCTGCAATAATTGCACAACCCAGTAGATGTCTGCAAGGCTCATCCACCACTGCTTCATCTGGCATTGGCAGTATCACCTCGTGCGGCAAAACCGAAAGTTTCCAGTCCCCAGTTTGGAACTTTTTTAGTGTCCATGCAAAGTATGATAACTTAGCCATTTGTTCCATTTGTAAGACTAGAGTTAGCCGTGGTAAGCCTGGTACCAACTATGGTACCGGAGGCCAGATAGGTCATCTTCAAAGAAGGCACAGTATGGAATGGTTTGCGCACCTAGCAAACATCGAGGGAAAGCAATCCCAAAGGGCAAGTGGCCAAAATATACCCGTACTAGATGTTTCATCTGAAGATGATGGGGAGGTAGAAGAAGCGTCAGACATTTGTCCGGTTGCACCAAGTACCCCTGGCAGCACCACACCCTCCGCAATGCTTAGGAGGCACACTGAGAGTCTGGGAGACACACCAATGCGGAAAATGTCAACACTGAGCAGAACTGGGTCGAAGAAGGCATCAGCATCATCCAGTAAATTTGTCCAGCGCACCATTACAGCCATGTTCTCCTCAGATGCGCCATTTCAACGCAACCACCCAATTGTGCGCCTGTATAACACTAAGCTGGCTAAAATGCTAGCGGTGGACCTTCTCCCTTTTTCGTTTGTCGAAGGTGTGGGTTTCCTTGAACTCGTGGCAACACTGGCCCCTAAATGGAAGGTTCCTAGCCGGTTCTATTTTGCCAGGGTTGCTGTTCCAGCACTACATAAAGAGGTGCTTGAGTTGATTGGGGCAGCTTTGCAGAAGAGTGCTGTTCACACTGTACACCTGACAACAGACATGTGGACCAGTTGCCAAGCCCTTGATTACATGTGCATCACTGCACACTGGGTCTCTTTTTCAGGGGTTGCAAAACAGATAAATGCAGGTGGTAACTTGTTCGAGATTTTTAAGGGTGCTCGTAAACATGCAACATTAGCCATGTTTGGCATGGAGAAAAGTCATACTGCAGACAACATTTTGGATGACTTTAACAAAAAGGTCTCGCAATGGCTGCCCCCAAGAAAATGCAAGGTTGGTTATGTTTCTACTGATAACGGCAGCAATGTAGTTAAGGCCATGGAGGACGGTGACTATTTCACAGTGGCGTGTTTGGCGCACTGTATAAACATGGTCGTGCAAAAGTTCTTGAAAAAAGAAATTGCAGTCGGCAAAATACTGACCATCTGCAGAAGAATATGCACACATTTTAACCATTCTTTTAAGGCCCGGAAGGAGCTGAGGCGCAAGCAAAATTAACGTAGTATGCCAGTGAAAGCACTTATCCAGGAGGTGGCAACACGTTGGAACTCAACCTTCTACATGCTTGAGCGTCTGCACTAGCTGTTTCCAGTAGTCAATGAGTATTTCTACAACCTGGGTGGTGGTGCGACAGAAATGATGCTAGCGGTGGAGCAATGGCAGCTAGTTAAAAGCCTGACAGACATGCTTCGTCCTTTTGAGGTCTTCACGCGTGAAGTCAGCAGGGAGGACTGTTCTTTGAGCAAAGCTATCCCATTGTTGCTGAAGCTCGAGCACCAAGTCAAGGTGGTGTCTTCAAAATTAAAGGACGCTGGAAAGAATGAAGCATATGAGTTGGCGCAGAGATTATTACAACGCCTAGCTAGCAATGAACGGCTTGTAAATATCAAGAAACAACAGCACTACATTTGTGCTACTATTCTGGATCCACGTTACAAAAAGCCATTGTTTGGCAAAGTATTAATTCCTTTTGAAACATCAGATGTTACAGAGTACAAACGTTGGCTAACTCAGTCAGCCATTCGTTTTGAAAGAGAGCGCAAGGAAACTGTAGGAGAAGACAGTACTACTAGTGAATCAGCAGGCCATCAGGCGTCCCAAAAAAGCACTTCTGCATCTGTGCCTGTGGCAGAAGTGAGTGTCTTTTCCTCTGAGCCGTTAACCACACCAGCAACCGTATCATCTGCACCAGGCCCAGGGGATATGTCTGAAGAGGATTGGCTAAGTCAGCTAGGGTTGCCTTGTCCCAGAAAGGACACAGAAGTGCAAAGTACAGGAATCCGGGAGAACATTGTTTCAATGGTGCAGGCCTATCTGGATGACTCAACAGCGGTCAATATTACTGAGGACCCATTGGCGTATTGGCATGGGAAAAGAAACATATGGCGAGAGCTCACCAACCTGGGTATCAATTACTTGTCTTGCCCACTCGCAAGCGTGTCTTCAGAACGTGTTTTTAGTTCTGCTGGTGGCATTGTGACTTCCAAAAGGTACCGCCTCTTGCCCGCAAATGTGGAGCGGCTCACCATGATAAAGATGAACCAGCACTTCATACCACCAGATTACAAAGTACGGGAATGCACGCAGGAAGAAGAGGAGGACACCGACCTACCTGAGGGAAGTTTTCCTCAGTTACCAGAAGTACTACCGACTCAATTTGCAGAGTTTGAGGATGAGCTCTGCTTCCCTGACAGCGAGTTCTGAAAATGAGTCAATGATTCATTAACTTTATTTTTCGTCCTTATTCACTGTTATTCCTGTGTGTCTGTCTTTCTTTGTTTAGCAAGTGCTTGATCACATTCACAACAAAACTGTAATCACCCCATCACAAGCAACAACAAGCCCATCAGCAGAACTGTCTTGATTTTGATGCCGCAGCATTCCTCATTTGGCCAATTACACGTGAACCAACACAATGACAGTGTTCAGTAAAACGAACTTACTGCAAAACCACCACCCACCAGGCTCAAAAGTAGTAAAAAACAGGTATGCTCAGATAATGTTTGAAAAAGTATATTTTTATATCCCTAACAAAATAATCTCCCGCAAGACCCTCCCTAACCCCAACAAATAAATAGTCCTTCAAAAGTCCCCAAAAACGCCAACTCCCAATTCCCACCCCCCCAAAAGTCTCTAAAAAAGGGGCAAGGGACACTCTAGGGATGCATGCTGTGGACTTTGGCCTCCAGGGCATCATGCCTTAGGGCCAGGGCATCGTACTGCTCCCGGAGGATGGCGTGGTCTAAGCGGAGGCCCTCCAACAAATTTTGATGTTCCTTCAACTTGCGGACCTCCGCCTCCAGGTCGGACACTCTGTGGGTTGCACGGCGCAAGCGAGCCTTGAGAGTACTGTGAGGGACAGCCTTTGATGCTCGGCGGTGGCGTCTGCCAGCCCGGCTCCGTACCGCCGGAGCACTGCGCTGACCGGCAGAGCGTGGGGGCGCGGAGGAGGATGCAGGTGTCCCATTAGATGTACTGGACTGCGTGTCCTCCCCCTCCAGTTCCACCAGCCGCCGATATTCCGCAACAGTGGCATCCAGCCTCCGTTGCCGGGCCAGTAGAGCCTGCATACTCCTGGATGATTTGGATGTTTTAGTACGACCAACTATATGAAGAAAGAAAGACATAATCTGTAACCAATGCTCTTTAAGAATATGATTAACACAAAATGATTCAGCAGAAAGTTGTGTCACAGTACAACTAGCAAGTAGCCAGCGCAGTACAAAACTATTGAGGCCAGTATCATGGGCGTCCGCAGGGAGGGGCAAGGGGGCAAAATTGTTTGGTACGTTATCTGCAAGCCGGCATAATGCCAGCGCAGTGAACTTGCACCTGAGAAAAATAACAGACGCACGCCATGATGAGTGACATACACTTGCGTTACTGTACCGGTCCAGTACATGCAGGTGGTGAAGCTCTTACTTTTCTATTACGGGTGGCACTGAGAATACTCTGTTACAAGGGCTACTGCTTAATTAATTTAACTTTCACCCTACAATACAAATAAACACTAAGAAAAGAAAATCAAGGAGCTAAATAATGGGATTATCTATCACTTCACATGGGATGTATTTGCTTACATATGGGATGACTTCAGGTGCTTTGCTTTTTATTGAGTGACCAGTGATACATCCACACATGAATGACGTACTACTACTAAAATTATTAAGAGGTGGGGAGTGGCCACCGTACTATTAACCGGATATATGCTGTGCTTGCAATAAAAACTACTGCTACTATTCATGGTACTTTTTTGACAAAATTACAACTTCTTTTCCTTGCCTTTCCTACACTGGAACGGACGTGCGGGTGTGGTGTTACATGCTCTTCAAAGTAACACGTAGTTCATCCAGTGACCGTCTACTCTCTGTAGATACACATCATATGCTATCTAAGAGTCAGATAGTACCATGATCCAGCTTACCTCTACCCGCCACCACCACTGTCTGCTTCCTCACAGTATCTTCTTGGGCGACTTGCGCTGCCTCCTCCCCAGAGTTGTCCTCGGAGTCGACCACCACCACCACATCAGAGCTGGCCCCGCCACCAGAGATTCCACCTACAAAGTAGATTTAAGAATGTTAGATTACACCACTCACTAGTATTTGGTCTAGGAATGAAGAAATGTGAAAACAACAGAAAAAGTAATTGACTGTCTAATCTAAAGTAAAAATGTCCCTCCTTCCACGGAAAGGCTGTTGTCTTGCTGCACTTTTTTGTCACAATTGATGAATGCTTGCTTAATTTTAACACACACCATTTTTCTCTGAACAGACAGAAGCTGGACTTCTAAGGACAAGAGCAACATCAACTTCAAACCAGGTGAAAGCTCGGCTCGACCACAAGAAATGTGTTCCATTACTCATCAACTCAGCACCAAACACTTTTCCATTTCCAGCTAACTTAATTTTAATATATGTGTTTACTTTTAATAAAGCTTTTAAACTTGAATAGACTCTGTGGTTTTTGGTCCTCCAGACTAGAGTGACTGAGCGAAAGGTTTTTCAATTTTTGCAAGGAGGAGTCCGTGCCTCTGACACTACCAGGTTTTTATACAGTGCGCCAAACACGCCACTCTGAAATATTATTACTCTGGTGTTTAGTGTCCATAGTTCGGTTTGTGGAGAATTGTCCCTGCAACAGTAGTATTATGGATTGTGCTCCTATCTAAACACTATTTCGAAAAAATTAAATTAGGAACGCTTGGACAACAATAGGTCCTCTATATTTAAATGAAAACTTACTGGGGCAAGCAAAGGAGCACTCGCCGCCCTGGCCTGCATCCTCCTCCTCCTCTGGAGCCACAGCATCCTCCTGTTCCGTCCGCTTGCCCCTGGGGGGACCTGACGTACAACATGAAAGAAAGAACAGAAAACATTGATGATTGCTGCTTGTCGATGTCCTTGTCAACCAAATCAAACATTTAGAAAGAACAAGAACCAACTATTTCAGCCAAAAAGAGGGCTACAAAGGAAGGACTGCACCTGAGCCTCTACTCTAGGGGCAAATTTACAAGCCCCTTGCAGCTCTTTTGCTACGTTCTTGCGTCACTTTTGTGACGCAGCGCCACAACAAGAGAGGCGCCATGGTGTGGCGTATATTAACAACGTGACGCATATGGGAGATGCATCCCATTCTAAAGCCCTGCGCCATAAGGGAGCGTTCCAGCGCAAGGGAGGACGTTACTGCGCAGGAACGCATGCTAAAAGTGGCTATGGGGAATATATAAAATTTCAATCAGTCATTTAGGACAATGATGCGTCACTCAAACCCTGCGCCTGCATGAAGCAGACGTACGGCTTGACGCAGCATTGCTGGAGCTCCGCCATCGTTGCAACGCAACTCCATCAATGTGCCGCCTTACGGCACCGATGCGTAACGCTTCGGTGACGTTTTGGGACCATGGTGTGCCGCATTGTAAATACGGCGCATCATGGGTGCTGCTGGCGTGCCGCACACTTTGCAGGGATGCGCAGGTAATTGCAAATCTGACACTTCGGGGCATACTTACGAGTTCTGGGCTGCACACCTCCAGGGGTGCGCCAGAACAAATGCGTAACGCAAAACTAACCTTGCGTCACGGTAGATTCGCCGCAATTACAATGCGGCACACCCTGGCGCAAGGGTAGGCAGATGCGTGACGCATCTCGTGACGAAAGAGGGGCGCATCTCTAGAGTCGCGTCGCAGGCGCAATGCAACTCTAGCAATGCTCAGGGCTGCCCAATACTCAACATACCGCATCAGTCCTTACGCCTGCTTCAAGCAAGCAGGCATAAAGAATTGACGTAGCAGCGTCGCGGAAGTGCCTGATTTATATCTTGTAGATTTCACGCAGGCACTTTTGCGAGGCGCACAGCTGCCTGACCGCCCCCCCCCCCCCCCCCCCCCCCCCCTGCGTGGGAACGCACCCATTGTGGCGCAGGCCCAGGCCTTAACGTGGCGCATCTCCCTAGATGCATCACGTTGTACATGACTCGCAGGGATGCGCCACGTTTACGTCGCTGTTGCGTCAGGTAAGGCAGCGTAAACGTGGCGCAAGGGGCTTGTAAATCTGCCCCTTTGTGTCTAGCATTACGCAGTTCTGTAAAGTACACTCCTACATTACTCAGCACAATTAAATGAACACAAAATAGAAAACAAATAAGCAGTGGCACCGCCACAGAGAAGGAGAGCAGTGCACCTGAAATGCACAGAAGATTTTGAAATATTAATTTACCTCTACTATCAATGTAATCGGCAGCATTATTGCTCTTTGTAAAAAAGTTAAAACAAACATTTGCAATATAACACACAGAGCAGGAGAAAAAACAGAGTAGTGAGTGATGAAAAAATTGCTACTACTACTCACCAAGCCCGGGGACCTCCACTCCCAGCAGGTCGCGCTCCCGGTCCAGGAGATCCATCCAGCGGTGGGTCACCTGGTTGTAGGTGCGCTGGACCCCCGAGATGTCAAACAGGGCCCGGCACACCTCCTCCCACCGCTTCCATCGCTCCTGGCGGTTGTAGCCACGAGCGATCCTGCCGCCTGCCGCGATGGTCCTGGGGAGGCGGCGCTGTACAAAGTAAACCAGTGCGCCCACCTCCTCAGGGATGAAGATGTCCCTGGGCACCACCATTTCCGCCCTCAAACGGCCACACGGGAGCCGGGCACGGGCTGCGGGGCCCATCTTGGGCAGCTTGACTGATGGCTTCACCATGGTCTGGGCAGGTGGTAGCAACAAGGAGAAAAAATGAAAAAGAATAAGACTAGGGAAGAAGAAAATAAAAGTTTAAAAAAGTCGTTGAAAAGTAAACAAAAGTAGCCTAAAACACAAAAATATAGAGCTAGAAAACTAGAGGGATAAATTATAAGTTAAATAGATCAAAAAAATATTAAAACAAGCAAAGGATGGCAGAAATATAGAGAGGATAGAAACACCATGCCCAGACACATAGGAATGAATGAAAAACAAGATGGCGGCCCGATCACGTGCGCGTAAGTAAGTTCGCACGCGATTTCTCTCGTGCGAACTTGTATTCGCAAGGCGCTCATTCCGCGAGATTACACATAGCGGGCGGAAACGGAAATACGTCACGCAAACAAAATGGCGGCGCCCATACTCGACCTTGGGGTAATTCGCACGAGTTCGCGGCTTCCACGGTCGATTTTGCACGACGCCGCGCCTCGCCAATAGCGCGGAATTACCGAAAAACGATTTTTGCAAAAGCAAAACCAATGAGCAGGTGCAAAAGTTCAAGCTCATCATTTGTAACCATTCCCTGTAGTGCTTCCTGAAGGGGCCCTCCAGAATTCGGTTGCCTACTTGCAACTATTGTGTGACCCTGCTCTGACAGTCACAGAATAGTTACAAGTATGCCATTGCCAACAAAGATCCTGTTAAATTTTTTTACATTGCAACACAAAGTAAAGGGAGCAGACAAGCAGGTGCCAGCCTTCATTAATGTCAGTTGGGGCAGGGCAGGTGTTGTTGTAATTTAATTTTGCATAACTTAAAGCACTTGGCAGGTGTGCTTTGCTTTGCCACAATAATGTACACTGACTGGTGAACCAGAGGGTGCTGTGATGACACCGAGGGTGGCATGGGTGTGCCAGCCAGAGGGTGGCATGGGTGAACCAGAGTGCCAGTGTTGACAGAGGATGGCAGTGCTTTGCTTTCCCTCAATAATGTACACTGGTGAACCAGAGGGTGCTGTGATGACACAGAGGGTGACATGGGTGAGCCAGAGGGTGGCATGGGTGAACAAAGAGAGTGCCAGTGGTGACAGAGGGTGGCAGTGATGAAGAAAGGCTTGCAAACAGGCTGGGCACGTAGAAACAACAAGTTCGCAAAACTGGCGACCCGACAAGTAAGTTCGCAATTTGCGAAATTGTACGAAACCCTCGCGAACTTGCAGAAACCCGTGCGAACACAAAAAAAAAGCAAAATCCGCGAGAATTCGCGGATTTTGCGGATTTTCGCAATCCGCAAATACGCAAATTCGCGGATTGCGAATCCACAAAATCCGCCCATGCTTAGTGCCAAATAAGGATTGATATATGAAGCAATGTTTTCATAAATGGAGTCACATGCAGAAACAATTCGTCTGCCCGGGATATTTACCAAGGTTTTACGCACTTTTGGCAAAAAATAAATTGTTGGGATGGTTGGTTTCTCTTTTAGGAGAAAAAGGCGTTCCTCAGTGTTAAGGACTTTATGTTCGTGCCATTCGTCTAAGTTATTTCTGACTACATCAATCATTTTTTGTATAGGATTTGTTGGTAACTTCCTATATTTATTTGGGTCATGTAGTTGACGATTTGCCTCAGTTTTGTATTCATCCACATTTTGTATAACGATGTTTCCGCCTTTGTCGGCAGGCTTTATCACTATCTCTCCGTTGTTAGCCAGTGCCTGTATTGCTTGTCTTTCTTTAATGGACATATTTTCACTGGTCTTTTTATTTCTTAGTTTCTCAATTCTTTCAATATCACACATTATGGCTTCTGAGAATGAATCTATTTTATTCCCAGGTGAGAGTTGTGGACAGAATTTTGATTTCCTTTTTAGACCACTGCTCTCATGTGATTTTGTATTGATGTCCAAATTCTGGAGTACCGTTAGTTCTGTGCTTTCATTGTCTTCTAGCTCATTTACTAGGTCATATAGGTTTTTAAGTGAGGTATTTCTTCAATCGATAATGATTCTATGTTTCCCGAGGAGATGCTTGGATTTTCAATTGTGCCTCAGTGTTGGTGACAATTTTGGTGGCATTTTTGGTGGCATTTTTGGTGGCATGAATGTTTGCAAGTTTTAGTTTTCGCACGTATTTGTACAGGTCGATCTTTGTGTCAGTATAAATAAAATGTTTTTGGGGGCAGAAGGAAAGACCTTTGTTCAATACTCTATGTTCAATTTCTGTCAAGGAATAGTCAGAAAGGTTGATTATTAGATTTTCTGCTTCTAGTTTCTCTTTGTCCTGTTCATGAGTGGGTAGAATCTTTTTGTACCTTGATCTTCTGGTTTTTCTATGGCTTCTGAAGATTTTGTACAGCCTCTGCCAAATCCTCTGCCTCTGCCTCTGTCTAGGCCTCTGTTCTGTCCTTGGTTGCGCGAGATGTTTTGGTCTAGATTTACTAGACGCATTTCCTCTAAAAAAGAAAAACGAGGAGAGGTGGAGCTTGATGTATTCATGGTGGTTGTGGCTTCACCCTCACTGCCACTTACATCTGATTCACTACCAGGTTCACCCGTCATTTTTGGTGCTGTCTTCCCATAGTTGGTTTTTAGTGCCTCAAATCTTTTGGCGAATGTTAGTATTTGCCCATGTTTGTAATCGGCTTTGTCTCTGGCAAATTTACGATATTTACGTTGTTGGATTTCGTCTTCATATTTTTCAAGACGTTCATCCATTTCTTTACGTAGTTTTCGGATTCTGTTTTATCTTTTTTAGATATTTTTTCTTCGAGTTCTTTAATTGCAATGTATATTTCGTCAAGATCTTTTTCCGCATATTTAATAAGTATACGCATCATATTTTGACTGCAAGCCATGTTGTTGGCCCCCAATTCCTCCAGCATGTCGGTTCTTGTGTCAGGATGTGTTGGCATTGTGAATATCCTCAAACCACGTGGCACTCTTTTAAATTCCAAGTATCTTTGTAATGTTAGCGCTTCCCAACTCTTGCTGATTTCCCGTTTATAATGTTTTTCGATTTGGACAAAGAGTTGTTTTAGAGTTGGATCTGTGATGGGTTGTTGTGTTGTTCGTGTATCCAAAGACCGTTCTTCACAGCTATTGGCAGAGAACATTGTAGCTACTTTGCTCGCGAGTTTGACCCTACGCGCTCCCATTTTTTAAAGAAAGCAGGTTATTTTTTCCAATGGTGTAACTCTAAAGGAATGTTTTGAAACAAAGTATCTAGTTCGTATTCATTTCGCACTTATGTGCGTAGAAGGCAGATTGTTAATGATTTCTGAAAGTAAAGTTCCCGCTTTCAGGAATATGAAAACGGCAATCGCTTGATTCGTTTTCCGCGATGTCTTTTTCTCGTTATTATTCCTTCCACAAGTCGCTTCGAAATAGATAATAGTGGCAAAGTTTGTTAGCAAGTTTGAATGGGCACTTACCCCGAGGGGAGACTCCTGTGTAGACGGCGCTCTCTGCCCCGTCCTCCAGCGCTCGACCCACTGTGGGTTATAGTGCTCGCTTGCTCAATGGTTTTTCTGCGTCTCTCTCAGTCGGGCGCTTCCGGCTTCAATTCAATTTTCAACAATGTGGCTGAATTACCGGAGCAGCACAGTAGCGGGTGCAGGTGTTCGGCTCAGCCAGTAGCCAAGGAACATCAATGTTTTCACAAAGAAACGACGCACTCTGGAACTTTACGTTTTTAGAATTTATTTAACAGAGCCTAGTCTGCACACCAACGCATTTCAGCCTTGCGGCCTTGGTAATGGTAGGTGGTATTACATTTGCAGCTGTTTTTATGTCATTTCCTTTTTACATTGTACCTTTCAATTCTGGGACATGTCGTTTTCATAGTTTTAAACAGATCCCCACAATGCAGACATCGTTTGTAAATTAAACAAGTAAATGTGCAGTGATACTTTTTGTTTCATGAGCGTATAATCACTTATTGTTTCTGTACCCTCAACAAAAAATAATAAGAATTATTATAATTTGTAGTTCTGTAGTAGGGGATCTCTATGTATAGTCATAATCTAGTGAATAGTCCCGCCCATGTGCGCGGACCCCGGAGCAATCAAAAATAATCTCTTAAATTGTCAAAACATGCAGAACTGCACAGACACTTAAGAGAGAATTTAAAGACAGATAATGCAGCCTATATCCGCAGGCTACACTGTCCAGTACTTCGACTAGAAATTCCACCAAAAATCCACAAACAGCACAGACTGTCCAGGGTTTTCTTACAGAGAAAACCTTGCCTGTAACAGCAAAACCCTCTGGAATGATAGAGAGGAAGAAGTGGACAGACAAGCCCCATAGGCTGCCATTATGTGGCTCAATACAGGATGCTGTGCCTTTAGGAGAACTTTCCAGAAGCCTCACAGTATCCCAGAATGCACTGCAGGTCCCCTCCGCCTTCAGTTCTTTTTTCCGGCTCCTGCTAGCAGGACCCTGGAGCATTAGCTCTTCTTTTTTGAGCTTTTTCTATATTATTTTTGTGATAAATTGGATTTTTTTACAGCTTCACTCGACGTCTTTGGCCTTTATCTACATTCTGCTGTGTTTTTTTGGCAAAATTTGCAGTATTCTTGTCTTATACTACTTCTAGTCTGACAAGTGCTTTGTCTGCAGCTGTACTAAAGACCAAAGCTGAAGCTCACAGGGTTTGTATTCTCTGCTTGCCTGTGTCTTTTGACACCTGTCTTCTCTGTAACTTCTTTTCTGGGAGGCTTCGGCTCCCAGGTTGGGAACAGAGGAGTTTGAAGGCATCTTCAGCCTCTGAGTAAGGAGAGGGTGGGTCCTCTACCGAGTCCCATGCTGTATCCTCTGGCGTTCTCCCCGGTAAGGGCACGTCTGAGCCATGACGCGGTTCCGGTCGGCGTCGTCGTCATGGGGTACCTCGACGTCAGGGGGTACCTCGACGTCAGGGGGTACCTCGACGTCAGGGGGAACCTCGACGTCAGGGGGTACCTCGACGTCGTGGAGTGCCTCGACGTCGTGGAGTGCCTCGACGTCGTGGAGGTGCCTCGACGTCATGGAGGTGCCTCGACGTCATGGAGGTGCCTCGACGTCATGGAGGTGCCTCGACGTCGTGGAGTGCCTCGACGTCATGGAGTGCCTCGACGTCGTGGAGTGCCTCGACGTAATGGAGCACTGATGCTCGATGTCATGGGGCAGTGATGCTCGATGTCATGGGGCAGTGATGCTCGACGTCATGGAGCAGTGATGCTCGACGTCATGGAGCAGTGATGCTCGACGTCATGGAGCAGTGATGCTCGACGTCATGGAGCAGTGATGCTCAACGTCATGGAGCGGTGGTGCTCGACGTCATGGAGCGGTGGTGCTCGACGTCATGGAGCAGTGAGGCTCGACGTCATGGAGCAGTGATGCTCCTTTTGGGGCGTTGGTCGCTTGGGCTCCGCTATCTTCCGTTGGGTCCAGACGTCACCGTTATGGATGGCTCGGCGTCTCGGTGTTTGACAACGTAGTGATGTCGTTGAGACAGTCACTGTATTAGTGATGGTGACGTCGTAGTGAGGTCGACGTCATGGGTTACAGCCGTGGAATACTTGCCGGCGCTTGTGGCCTGGGTCTTGTTCCAGGCATAGCTCTGTGGTGAGGCCCCTCTGCGTAGGAGGGGACTTGGTGTTCCCGGCACCGTCCACCCACGACGCCGAGCAGTTGGTCAGCGTCGAGGAACCCTTATGATGGGGAGTCTGTGGCTATTCCCCACGTGTAAGCTAGGGACGTTGGTTGTTTTGCTTAGGTTTGAGTTTTCGCATACCTACTCATCGGCTAGGTCGCTTCCTGCTCTGCCACCCCTGGTGAGACCACCGGGGATGTTTCGGATTTCTCTCGGTTCCCTCTCTCATCCACCACCCCAGGGGCCTTTGGCCCCTCAGTCTGCGATTCCCCGTGCCTTGTTGCCAGGGATTCGTCTTCCATGAAGTACGGGTACTCTCTCTCCGACTCTTAACTGGTTGGCGGTACTTTACTTTGGTCCGCTACCATCTGCCAGGAGGTTCTGGCTTCGAACGTACTCCTGACTTGGTCGCAGGGGTGGCGGCATGTAGACGCCATGCGGTGACCCGCTGTTGCTGGGCCGTTGTGGTAAGATCCCTGTGTGGGGGTGTTTTCTTCACCGATTTATGGTTCCCCTGCCGAGAGACAGGAGGGAAGCCTTACAAGAGATAGTCTATGTACCTGATAGTTTCAGGTCTAAGCATCGGTGTCGGAGCGGAGTTTTCTCACCTGCCGACCCCCAAGTATTGTGGGTTTGTCCTACGTTGCCATACTTGTATTCGTCGGACGTCTCTGCAGCCTACGGCTCAGCAGTGTGCATCTACTCTCCCGTTCTTTGGGCAACAATTGGGTTGCCATGAGGGTAGTGAGTGGCCTGCATAAGTCTGACTCGGAGACTTTTGAAAGGCTGTAGGTTTGGGGCGTGGAGAACGGCTTGAGGCCTTCTTCCCTTTCTAGCGGCGTTTTTCCTCCCAGGATTTGTCTCTGGTTCCGGACCGCCTTTTATGCTTCACAAGTATATTGTGCGCATACGCGGTAGAGCTTGATGCTCCTCGGCGGATTAAGGCCGGCCGGGTCTAAGTCAGTCTTTGGTTCATCAGCCTTTCTCCAGCGATTCCTCCGGTCAGCTCGCGGTTTCAGCTGCGTGAGCTCCAGGCGGAGGCCAATATCCTGTTGAGGAGAAGGGAGATAGGAGACGTACCTCTGTCTTGAAGGGGAAGAGGTCGATACTCCCGGTTCTTTCTGGTTCGCAAGAAGGACGAGAACGAGTTCAGGCCCATTCTGGAGTTGCGACAAGCAAACGAGTGGATCCGCAGAGAGAGGAATTTCGCATGCTATCGTTGCATCAGGTTTTTTCCTCAGCTGCAACAGGGAGATTGGCTCTGTGCCATAGATCTACAGGATGAGTGCTTCCATGTGCCCTTTGCACACATACACAGGAAGTTCCTGCGATTCCGAGTCGGCGTCAATCATTATCAGTACACAGTACTGCCAGTTGGGCTGACGTCTGCGCCCAGAACATTCTCGAAGTGCATGGCAGTGGTAGCTGCACGCCTGAGGATAAACGTGGTGTTTGTCTACCCGTACCTGGACGATTGGTTGATCGAGGCCTCCTCTTTCTCGGAAGCTAAAGCACACTTCCGGAAGACGTGCGTTCTTTTGAACAAGCTGGGGTTGCACATCAACATGTCCAAGGCTGTCCTGATTCCGGTCCAGTGCATACAGTACTTGGGAGCCTCCGTCAATACGCTGTCAGCAAGCGTGTCTCCTTCGGAGGAGAGACGATTATCGCTCCTTCGGAAGGCTCAGGCTCTTATAACCCCTCCATCTACAACAGTGGGGACGGTGTCTGCTCTACTGGGGTCGATGGCCTCTTGTATCTTCCACACGCACGGCTGCCCATGAGACCTTTGCGGGAGTGCGTGGAGGATCAGTGGGATCAGAGGAGTGGATCTTGGGACGACAAGATACGACTGTCTCTGCATGCTCTTCCGTCTCTGGCGTGGTGGTGTTCGGCGGAGAATCTCCTCAGAGGGGTTCCCTTTCACAAGGACATTCCCGCACAGGCTATTGCGATGGATGTGTCTTTCCACGGCCGGGGGGGGGGCGCATTCCGGAGACTGACAGATTCAAGGAACGTGGTCCCCGATGGAGTCCACGTATCACATCAATTTCCTGGTTCTCAGAGCTGTTCACTTGGCACTGTAGGCGTTTGTTTCGTCCTTCCAGACCAACTCTCTGCTTGTACAGACGGACAATACGACCACGATGTCTTGCCTCAACAAGTAGGGGGGTTCGAGATCGCGCACTCTGTCGCAGGAGGCGCAGGCGATCTGGCGCTGGCTTCTAGCCAGAGGACTGATGATCACTGCTACCCATCTGCTAGGTGTGCAGAATGTTCAGGCAGACGCACTGAGCAGACTGATTCAGGAAAACCACGAATGGGTCATAAACGACGAAGTACTAGGAGAAGTCTTCGCACGGTGGGGGACTCCAGACGTAGATCTGTTCTCCACTGCCGAAAACAGCAGATGCTGAGACTTCGCCTCCAGGGGACGCTGGGGTATGAGTTATGGATTAACTGGTCGAACAGCTTTCTGTACGCTTTTCCACCCATTCCCCTGATTCCGGCGGTACTCATCAAGCTGTCCCAGTGCAGGGTGCGGATGATCCTGATTGCCCTGGAATGGCCCAGGCAGTGGTGGTTCCGGGTCTGCTTCACCGGTCTCTCCTTCCTCACATATGGCTGCTGTGCCGGCCGGACCTTCTCACGAAGTTCGGGTGGCAGATGTTGCACCCCAACCTCTCGTCTTTGAGTATGGCGACATGGCTCCTGCGTTAGTGCAATTTGGCCATTTGAATCTACCAGACGTTTGTATGGACATACTGAAGGAGGTTAGGCGACCTTCCACTAGGACTTCTTATGCTTACAAGTGGAAGAGGTTTTGCATCTGGTGCAAGTTCAAGGACTATGACCTAACGACGTGTAGGGAAGATGTCATCCTTCCGTATATTCTACAGCTGGCGCAGTCTGGCCTTAATGTCCATTTCATTAAGGTTCATCTTGCTGCGCTGACTGCCTACAGGAAATGGCCTTCACAGACTTCCTTCTTTCGGATCCCTGTGATCAAAGGTTTTTTTGGAAGGCTCGAAGAAAGTGTTCCCTCCTGTCCGGCTTCCTTCGCCTTCATGAGAATTGAACGTGGTGCTGTCCGGATTGATGAAGGACCTTTTGGAACCTATTCATAAGGCTTCATTGCAGCACCTGTCCTGGAAGGTGGCGTTCCTCGTGGCCATTACATCGTCCGGCAGGTTGAGGAATTCAGGCGTTGTGTTGCCAAGAACCTTAGACTGTATTTCATGCTGCTAAGGTTGTTATGCGTACTCGCCCTAAAGTTCTTCCAAAAGTTATATCTGACTTCCATGTTAACCAGACTATAACTTTGCCTACGATTTTTCAGAATCCTTCATCTCCAGCGGAAAGGTCTCTGCATTCCCTGGATGTTAGGAGGGTGTTGAAATTTTTATCTGGATAAAACCAAAGATATTCGTAGGTTAGACCAATTGTTTATCAATTATGGATCAGTCAGGACCGGTCTTGCTACCTCTAAACAGTCCATCTCGAGGTGGATTGTGTCCTGTATACAATTGTGTTACTAAAAGGCTGATAAGACCTTAGGGGGTAAACCTAAGGCTCACTCCACCGGGGGCAAAGCTGCCACGACTGCTTTGCTCCGTAGTGTTCCAATTGCAGAAATCTGCAAGGCAGCCACTTGGAAGTCGGTCCATACCTTGTTAAGCATTACTGTCTGGACACTGAGACCAAGGCAGATGCTCAGGTTGGGCAGGCTTCGCTGCGAAATGTGTTCGCACAGTAGTGGTGTTATTTCTCTTTTCTCCACCGCCGCTTTGGTGTGGGGATGGGCTTGCCATTCTATTCACTAGATTATGACTATACACAGAGATCCCCTACTACAGAAGGAATAGTTTCTGTCCTGTAACTCCAGTTCTGTAGTAGGGGTATCTCTGTTATGGTCATAAGCGCCCGCCCTCCTCCCCGGTGGAGAGAGATATTCATGTAAGAAATACTACAGATCTGGCGTGTTACGCCTTCAAAAAGAACTGAAGGTGGAGGGGACCTGCAGTGCATTCTGGGATACTGTGAGGCTTCTGGAAAGTTCTCTTAAAGCCACAGTATCCTGTTTTGAGCCATATAATGGCAGCCTATGGGGCTTGTCTGTCCACTTCTTCCTCTCTATCATTCCAGAGGGTTTTGCTGTTACAGGCAAGGTTTTCTCTGTAAGAAAACCCTGGACAGGCTGTGCTGTTTGTGGATTTTTGGTGGAATTTCTAGTCGAAGTACTGGACAGTGTAGCCTGCGGATATAGGCTGCATTATCTGTCTTTAAATTCTCTCTTAAGTGTCTGTGCAGTTCTGCATGTTTTGACAACTTAAGAGATTATTTTTGATTGCTCCGGGGTCCGCGCACATGGGCGGGACTATTCACTAGATTATGACTATAACAGAGATACCCCTATTACAGAACTGGAGTTACAGGACAGAAACTACTCCTTTCATATGTGTCTTTGTGAAACAAAGATGCCTTAAGTTACAGTCTGTCTCACGCGTGCAACATTCAATTATATGGACGAAATAACATTATTGGCTCGATTCCGATTCGGGAAAAAAAAACCGTCCGATTCGTATTCGTAGCCGTTTCCGTACGAATCGTACAGTACGATCCGTTTCCCAAAAATACGTCTTCGAACCGTACAAAAAATAAGCCAATATCCGTACGATATGGCTTCGGAAATTGAACCATACGATTCGTAAACATGCCGTACGACCCGACAAGTACGATCCGGACCGGGGACCAAGGACACGATTTGTATGAGTAAACGTAGTCGCGCACGAACTGTGATTTGTACGGAAAACATCGCGTATGAGCGAGCCCCCTTAAAGCGCACGCGAACACACGGAAAACGTCCCGTATAACCCAACCACACAAACAAATACGCAATGCACTCCCCCATAATCAAAGTGCACGCGAACCCACGGAAAACGTCCCGTATGAGCGAAGCACACAAACAAATATGAAACGCAATCCCCCTTAACAAAGCGTAAGCGAACCCCGTATAAACGCCGCGTATGCTCGAGCCACAAAAGCAAATACGATTTGAACCCCCCATTAATGAAGCGCACGCAAAGCCATAAAAATAGCACAAGGAGGGTGCAAACGACTTGCACAACACCAGAAAACATGTCTCCTGTGTACAAACCATTGCAAATGAATGTCCAGGCCACATCTAAACATGCGAACAGAGGGCCTAAGTCAGAACCACCTCTTATAACACACCCACCAAAAATTCTAAATAAGCCCCACCCACAAAAGGACAAATAAAAGGGCCCACACACACAAAACCCATCATCCTTAGCAACCTACACATTTGCCTACAGAGACTGACAACACACCAACAACTGCACACATACACCTTCACACATACACCTCAATCACATTCCGACCCACACACCCCCTTCACATTCAGACCCACACCCCCCCATCCATACACACTGTCACACCACCCCAATGGTTGACTCAAACTGCAAGGCATCACATCTCCCTCTGTGAACTTTGGATTCCCCCCATTTTTGTACAGGACCTAGCACCTACTCACGTTTCCCGCACAAGATTGATAAATAAACATAACAAACACAATAGAGCCTGATGTTGCAGTCTTATTCCCTGAGTCCACAACATACGTGTGGGGATATGTCAAAGTATGCCAGAGTGTGGAACAAACTCAACCCATCCATACACTGGGTTCTGAGATGGGTTGAGGACTATGTGGTAAATAATTAATTACCGGTACTATTTTTGAATACATTAATGAAAACAGATAGCTCAATAAATAAGAGGCAGGATCCGGGGTATCTGAGTTGAACAGGCTTTAATCAGGCACAAGGGAAGGGACAGGATCGGAACAGCCTGAAATAGAATGGCATGGAATGGCAGCTGCAATGTTTCATTAACAGTACATAGTACATATAGGAAAACATTACAATTGCATTGAATACAGTAGGCGTAACAAGTGACAAACGTAAGATAAGGACTCATGGGCGTAAAAAGAAGGCGTGCACAGGGCGTGCATGAAGACATGTGATGAGAACGTCACAGACGTGTCATAAATGGGTAGATACATGGAGGGGGCTACCTGGGCAGCTGGAACCTTTAACCTAGTGGTGCGCGCAAACGGGCCATGACGTGTATCTGGGGAGAGCTGGGGGGCTCTGACTTCTGTGCTAGAAGAGGAGACTAAAGTCTGCGATGTCAGGACGACATGTACCTATAGCATATCTGGTATCTTGTGTTTGGAGTACATGTTGATAGAATCTAAAAGTTATCAGAGCAAAGGCTACTGGACACTAAGGCTGGTGCAGGCATATATTCTTCATGTATTGCGTGTGCTATGAATCTTCTATGGATATTAATACAGTAATTCACTTGCATGGAGACAGAAAGACTATACTATAACTGGAGATGTTTATGCGGTTCGTTAGCTTAGGAATGTGAAGACGGAGAGCTGAACTGATAACTAGAGGCATAACATATTCTTGGCAGACAGGCAGGCAGAGCCAGGCCGGGCACCGCGCTGCGCGTCAGGAAGTAAGCGAAGGGTCAGGGATGCAGGTGGGGGCTGTATCGCTCCTCGGAGTGGGTTCAGGAGACTGGAGCTTGAATCTGGTGTTCAGGCCCTTTGAGGCCTAGAAACGGGGACAATTCGATAAATTAACGTGCACAATGTAAAACGTTGGCAACATAGGCCTAATACTCGTTGCTTTCACAGGGACTGGAAACTGGCATACTAACGTTGGACACAACTATAATTGCGTCTTTAATCGGTCATAGGGGTATATATGCATATTGATCATGCACATATAACATAGGATGGGGAACACGTAGGCACACGTGATAAGGCAAAATTCAATTTTCCTCATTCCCTCCTTGTGCCCTACTTTTCCATCAGGAAACATCAATATTCATGATACCATCTATCTGTTCATAGAGCATCATTTGCTCGTCTCGAATTGTCTTGGAACGGGACTTTGGACTAGGAATACAAGAGGTAGCACACAAGCCGCAAATCGCAGGGCCACATTGTAAACAGAGACAGCAACTGAATATGATCATTACTGCTATACCCAGGAATGACAATACTTTCCATCCCCAGGCAGATATTATACTCCAGAGCCAACCGGACCATGTCCAGGTGCCTGGATTCTGGTGTAACTGATGGGCAATTTTATGAAGTCTGGTTATAGCTGAATAAACAGACGGTGTGTTATTAGGAATGAAAATGCAGCAACTAGATCCGATGACTCTACAAGCTCCGCCCCTATCGGCCAGTATGACGTCAAGGACGAGACGATTTTGGAGCACGACAAATCTCATAGCAGATTGTTCTTCAGTTAAGTTACCTAGAGCGGAAGTAGTCTCATTCACTACTGCTTCAAGGGTTCTGGTTAGCCTACGTATTAGCTTACTATTCTGGACAGGACCTATGAAGAAAAAGAAACCTTTATTGAAATCTTGATATTGTTCTAAAGCAGTTTCAGTCTGATCGATAATTGGGGACTCGACCTCCCTTCTATGTCTAACGTGTACTAGATGTGTATTTCTGTGATAATCGGATGGGGCTAGAAAAACTGGTGGCAGTAGGAAGGCAATGTAACATGTTCCATCCCAATCTAGGGGCAGACGTACATATGCGGTCTGACCACATAAAAAATAAGAATGACGTGAGGCTTTGAAAGTAGATTTCCCACTGTCACTATACTCGACCACAGTAGTACAATCACTATGTCCTACATGTACTGAACCATTCTTTCTGACACATAATTCGCCTTTCACTGGTAGAACTGTAATAGCAGGCAAATCTGGAGTAGTCTCGGACTGAACATTCAAAACCATGAAATTCGAGGAATAATTACCTAGATCATATACTTCATTTTCTAGATCTAACCCTGTTCTATGGGAAAGACCTTCCTTGTCTGGGAAACATGTTCTATTCAGAAGGGACATATCGTTTGAGGATGACGTTAACGTGGACCATGCTCCACACGAACCATTGTGTGAAAACGGATAGGGAAAGAGTGGCAGAACTCCCTTCGGTGTCTGGAAAGGGGGGAGTCGACCACAGACCCAACAATTTGTGGCATTGCTAGTCTGGTGTGAATAGTGTAACATTCGGATAAAAGTATTATTGCGCATGGCAAGACGATAGGATAACTCGTGAGGAGGCAGTTCACTAAATGTGTGCTCTACTGTAACATTAGAGGGAAAATGTACATGTGAAACAGTAGGAGGAAAATATATATGTAAAACATAACTTATGCCTGTAATCGTAAGACTCAGAAATAATAAAATTAAAAGAGTAACAATGCATCGACTTCGAAGATTCTTTCGATAACGTATTCTCTTAGAGTTTTGACTAACTCTCTCACTATGTTGGTCTATCTCATACATGTCAGGAACCTGTCTAACCGTTTCACCCGAGAGGGACTTAGACAATTAAACTGGCTGACTTATTAGACCTTAATTTTTCTTTATACTCCTGCTGCAGAGTTTTCTCTAACAGGGGAAGTTTAGAGTCAGTATCTGGGCAGTCCTTGAGAACGGGGCAGTCTTTGAAAACAGTCTTTGGACGGAGTCCATGAAATCGCTTCACGTGACTGGAATGCAACCAGCCTTTACGACCCTCGACCTTGATTGCAGTCCTTGTTGTCATCAGAACGAGTTTTGGTTCTTTCCATCGGGGCTCCAGCGGACTTGAACGATCAAAATTTTGAATCAAAACGAGGTCGCCTGGTATGACCTCGTGCGGTTTCACTTGAGTGTTGTCGGGAAAAGCAGCGGCGACCTGTGAACGACAAGAGAGTAGTGCAGACATCAAGGAAGCCAGGTAATCTGTCAGCATATTACTGTCAACATCAGTTATTGTACGTGGCCTAGGTGTACCCCACATGTTTGGGGGACGACCGAAAATTACCTCGTAAGGGGACAGACCTGAACAGGAGTGAGCGACCATTCTCAGGTAAAAAAGGGCGACTGGCAGTGCTACCATCCAATCTACGCCTTTCTCTGCGCATACTTTGGCAATGCGGATTTTCAGGGTCTGATTATGTCTCTCTACGAGACCAGCTGCTTCAGGATGTCGTACACAGTGGAACTTCCACTGGTACCCTAACAGAAGGGATACTTGTTTCATGAGTTCGGATGAGAATGGCTGGCCGTTATCTGAATACACGACCCTAGGTAAACCATAGCGGGGGAAATACTCACGAACCAACTGCCTGGCAGTGGTCGCAGCAGTGTAATCTGGGACTGGATAGGCTTCGGTCCATCTGGACAAAGCGCATACAACTACGAGGACATACTTGAAACCTCGACATCGATCCATCTGAATATAATCCATCTGGAGGACTTCAAAAGGGTGGTCAGGAGGATGGAATCCACCTTGTTCCACCGGGACACCTTTACCTGGATTGAACTGACAACAGTGTCGGGATCTAGCCCTACGCGCCTGCACAACGAACTACAATTACCGACGGTCCTGGGCGCGGGACTACATTACCCAGAGTTCCCGGCGGGGATTCCGGGATATCTGCCGGCCGACCAGGAAGTCCGGTGTCAGTGATTCTTCTGTGTTTCCGAGGTGGCGGCTGCTCCTCGGATCTGTTCCTTTCCAGAGGCTCCGGGTATTCTTCTCTGACCGGTATTTTGTTCGAGCAGATATTCTGTTGCCGAACAGCGCGCTGGCTAGCGTGCTGAGCTATGTGTGACATGTACATGATTCCCGTTCTATAGAACACGGAGATTGTTGTGTTGGATTTTGACCTCGCGGCTGTGAGGAAACAGTGTGATTACGAGCGCCTCGCTCTTTATGTACAGGCTCAGTGGAGGGAGAGCATATATGTGCGGTTTCCACCTTTCAAGTGGCGGAGTGCAGGGGGGGATTGTAGGACCTCCGCACTGCCGTCACGAACCCAAGGCATAGGGTTCATTTGCATTTGGGATTATTTGACAAGGCAAATACCAAAGCGGAGTGTGGTAGTTATTGAACTACACACTGCCGTGTTTGGGTATTCTTGGTATTTACATCCTTTCAAGTGGCGGAGTGCAGGGGGGGGATTGTAGGACCTCCGCACTGCCGTCACGAACCTAAGACATATGGTTCATTTGCATCTTGGATTTGTTGACAAGGCAATTGCCAAAGCGGAGTGTGGTAGTGATTGAACTACACACTGCCGTGTTTGGGTATTCTTGGTATTTGCTTAGAAAGAAGGAACTCATCTGTTTCGGTTTAAAGCAAATACAGTGTTACGTTACAGTTATAATTCGAGCACAGGAAGTGCCCTTTCATTTTACGTTTTGGGATCCTTTGTTCCAAACTCATACTTAGCACAGTGGGGTATGTGTACGTCAGTTATCTTTAGGCTTTACGCTTCCCAATTAAGCTTGATAGTAACTCTGTTATTTTTGTATTGATCAAGGAGGAAGACGGGAGATACAGCAAAGGGAGGTTTAGTGTCAATCATATTCAGGTGAATACATGTTGGTATGGTGTTAGTAAGAACTAATGAGAGTATGGTTTAGCAATGTATTAACCCGTGTATTTTTGTCTTTCAGTTTCTTTATCCCTGCTGCCCCTTCCTTCTCCTCTTTATCCTTTCTGGGTTTTTCCCCTTGTTGGGGTTTTTTCCCTCGCCGTATCGTCTGAACACCCTGTGTTTATACTTCAGGGTGTTCGGTCGGTCCGGAGGTGGAGCATTGTTGCTGCACGTGACTCCTGCGGAGTGCAAAGCCTTACAAACAGATCATGCAGGTACGCACTTTCTGCTTGGCTGCTGCTCGTAAATGCTTGTTAAACCAGAGATTCTGAATACTGTCTAACATGGCTTTTTCTCCTAAGTGTGCTGGACTATGTGCGGTGTTAATAATGACTTGAACCATAGAGTCGGGGAGAAACCATGTGGCTTTTCCCTTCGTCAACCATCCCTGATCTGTCTGGACCCCTCCTTGTTCAGACCATTTCTTGGTTTCATCGGGAGTAGCATGTGACTGTATATCTAGTACGTCTTGTGTAGGGTCCTTAACTGTCATACAAGTCGTCTGATCTGGAACGTCTGTCTGTGTCGTGTTAACTGGAATGTCTGGAGTCTGAGCTGTAAGCTTGGCTGTTCGATCTGCCAGGTCGTTACCCTGGGAAATGATGTCAGTGACTTTCGTATGTGCCTTGCACTTCATGATAGCGATAGCTGTCGGTAAATGTATTGCATCTAACAGAGCTTGAATGAGGGGGCCATGCTGAATCTTGGTTCCATGAGAAGTCATGAAACCTCTTTCTTGCCAGAGTACTCCAAAGTCGTGTACGACTCCGAATGCATAACGTGAATCTGTGTATATGTTTACTTTCAGGTTCTTGGCTCGTATGCAGGCTTGGGTCAGAGCGATGAGCTCTGCTGCTTGAGCAGACAGGGTGTCAATACGATGTGTTTCTATAACTTTAGTTTCAGTAGTCACTGCATACGCGGCTACTAGTTCTCCTGTACTTGTCCTCATACATGAACCATCCACATAAAGTGTCAGGTCGGGATCAGGTAATGCAATGTCTGTCAAGTCTTGTCTTGGCTTTGTCATGGTGTTAACAACTTCCACACAGTCATGTGTGGCAGGATTTGAAGTAACTGAGGGTAACAGTGTAGCTGGATTTAAAAAGTTGCAGCGTCGGATTTCTATGTGTGGCTGAAACAATGTCAGTTCATATCCTGTTAAACGTGCAATTGTCAAGTGCTGAGTCTGTGTTCGGTTTAAAAGAACTTCCACGGAGTGTGGAACTTGTACTGTCAGGGAGTGTCCTAACACTATGGAATCACTCTGTCTGATAGCTAGAGCTGTGGCTGCAACTGACTTGAGGCACGCAGGCAGAGCCTGGGCCACCGGATCTAACGTGCTAGAAAAATAAGCACAGGGCTTGTGTTGTCCTGCTTGATCTTGTGTGAGAACAGATAATGCAGTACCATCACGTTCAGTAACAAAAAGTGTAAAAGGCTTACTGTAGTTTGGTGTCGCTAACACAGGTGCATTACATAAAGCTTTCTTTAACTCATTGAAAACAAGTGTATGTTCTTGGGTCCAAGGGAGGACAGTCGATGTGGCTGCCTCCTGTGTCGTTAACTGTATCAGTGGCTTGGCTAGATATGCGTACTGAGGAATCCATTGTCTGCAGTAAGAAGTGAGGCCGATAAAAGCTCGTACCTCCTTCTGAGTCTTGGGCTGTGGAAGATGTGCTATTAACTGGATACGGTCTGGTGTCAACTGTCTACCCCTCTTGGACAGTAAGTGTCCAAGGTAGACCACTTGCTGGACACAGAATTGCAGTTTCGAAGGGGACACCTTGTGCCCCATCTCGGCCAGGAAATACAAGACTGTAAGTGACGCACGTTCGCAGTCACGTTCAGAACGGGCTGTGATCAATAGATCATTGACATACTGGAGCAGGGCAGTGTCAGTTGGCATATGAATATTGTCTAGCTGTCTTTTAAGTGCTTGACTGTAAATGCTAGGACTTTCTGTGAAACCTTGAGGAGCTCGTGTGAATTTATAGCTTCTTCCATTTAAACAGAATCCGAAAAGAAACTGGCTGTCTGGATGAATGGGGACACTAAAGAATGCGTTCTTGAGATCAATAACAGTAAAGAACGTAGCTTCAGAATCAATGGCAGTCAATAGGGAAGAAATATCTGGAACCACTGGGTACTGGGGTATGATACATTTATTAAGTTCTCGAAGGTCAATCACTAATCGATAAACTGGAGGTGCATTGGGATCTGTACGTTTTAGAATCGGGATGATAGGAGAATTACATACATTGGAGTCAGTTTCTACAACTACTCCTTGAGCAATGAGCTCGTCAATAATTTTCGATAAGGCTGCTACAGCCTCAGGTGGCAATTTGTACTGTCGGATTCGTGGTAATACAACCCCTTGCTTCAGAGTGACACGATAGGGTGTAATGTGCATACAACCTACATCAGTTGGACCTTGCGCCCATAAATGCTGAGGTACATTCAATAATCTTGGATCAAAATCACGTAATACATAATGACCTTTAAAATCTCGCAAAAACAATCGCACTCCTTCAGGGGAACAGCATATAACTACTCCTAATTCTTTCAATGTCTTGATACCTAGTAAATTCTCTGGACATGATTTCATGAGTAACAAGTCTGTAGTTCGGGACAATGGACCAACTTCTAGGGAAACTGGTTTCGATATTTCATTAACAATAGGCTTTCCTGAAAATCCAAGGGAAACATTTCTAGAGCCTGAGAGTGGAGCCCCTGGAACCTCGTCATGACTGATGGTAGTCCTACTTGCCCCTGTATCAATCAGAAACTTTCTGTCTTTCCCTAATACTTGACTGTGTACATAGGGACCCTCTTGATCTACAGGAATCTCGATGAGAGGCAAGCCAACCTCCCTCTCTAGGCTGTTTCATGAATACCGCTGATAGTCTGGATATTCTGACTGTGCATACTGGTACATCTGCTGCGTAACGTGTTGTGTGGCAGCTATAGGCTGCGGTACTGTAGCTGTCTGTTGTGCATTCTGTGGTGGCTGAGAATTCTGCGGAACTTGTCTAGGAGGACGTGGTATCTCTTTCGTTTTACCTGTAGCTATGTTGTGTTTCAGAACTGCACATTCGTTTATGTAATGACCTGGCTGTTTACAGTAATTGCATGTCCCTTTAACGGGAGCTGTAAGATGGCTAGCTTGATTCGGACCCCTCTTCTGACTGTCTTGTGGAACAGACTGTGCAACCAGTACTTTCATTTTCGTGTCTTTCATACGTCTTCTTTCATGTTCCTGCTCTTCCCTGATTCTGTTTTGGTGATACTGGAGCATCTGGAGCATTTGTGACGGAGTATTAGCTTGCCAGGTACTTTCGACTTTCAGTACTCAAGTTTTTAACTTGTGGTAAAGAATTCTCAACTAGTTTGGTAACGAAAAGATGTGGATACGATTCACTACTTGTTTTCAGACCACTATTTATAATGAAACATTTCTCAAATCTAGAATAAAAATCACTAGTGTCTTCGTCTTGTTTCTGTTTACAGGCTGAGATGGCATCCCAGTCTTCCTTTTTCGTGGCTAGTAATCTTGGCAAGACTTGTATTAACAATTCGGGCAATGCTTTAGCTTTTTCCCCAAGACCGGTACCTGGAACTCGTGTATTATCTTCAGTTATCTTCAGTTTCTAATGCTGTCCATTCTATCTTTTTCTCTCCCACCTCCCATTCTTTTTCTTTGAGTTTTTCATATATGCCCGCAGGCAACAGGACCTTTAACATTTTGATGATATCAGGATACGTGTATTTTCCCATACGGAGCATGTCTTTTAATTCACGGTGGAACCCTGCTGGATCTTTATCGTGACAGGGTATTAACTTTTTCATTTCTAGAAGTTCTATTTTCGTGATAGGGGTGTAAACAAATACTCGTTCTAGATCACCCCCCTCTCCCTTAACTGGATGTACTTCTCGCAACGGATTCTGTCTGTCTATGTAGAATGATTTTCTTACTGGGGGTGGAACAGGGACAAAATGAGGATTCAGGAATGTTCTGTATTTGTGGCGCTGTTCTAATATGACACTAATTAAATCGGTACCCAGACCTTTCCATCTGTTTAGGAGTAACTCGTTTAGTACATCATGTAAAGGACCTGGATCAGAATGCTGATCCTCATACAATGTAATGAGGTGCTGGATCATATACGTACCCACCAGACGCTGCTCGGCTGGGGGCAGTTTCAGAAACGTTTGGGCCACTATTTCGTCTGGAAACGTGGCAGAATCACTAGTCCATCGAACTGCTGATCGGGCTAGTTCTTGTTCATGCATGGTACTAAGCTCACTATAACCTATTCGTAGTTTCAGTATTTTATCGGTGGCCTGGAATACTTGTTCTAGAGAACACTGTTCTGGTACGGGAGGAGGAAAAACTTTCTTGTAATCTAGACGTGAATGTCTGTCGGAAAATCTAGTTCTACCTACATACGCTATTCTGGCGGGATTCTCGCTGTCTACCTCTTCACTTGAAGAGACATTCTCTTTCTCGGTTGCTCTTTTTGCTTCCTCCTTCTGGTGTATACTTATAATTTCCTTACGAATTTTCCTGTACATATTTTCTATACTACCTTGTGTCTTGTGTTTTCCCTCGGCTATATTGTCACTCCACCTAGTCAGGCCTTTCATCTCGTCTTTGTCTTTATCAGGATAATCTTGTTCTCTTATTAAACAGTTAATCAAGAACTGTAAAATCATATTTTGAATCTCGGCTTTTCTGTGTGCCATAGCTTCGTGAATACTTCCTGGATTCTCTCCTGTTCGAATAAAATGATATATTCTGTCTAGATGTTCTTTCATGTCAGGCAGGGTGGCCAAAAAGTTGGCAACTCGTCTTAAACGTACTGAATATAATATCATGTGATCTTCGCCTGGAACTGAATCATATATGCAGTCTGTAAGATGTCGCTTGAGGTCTGCGTATGTAGTCACTTTTGGCGTACGCTGTAACGCTGCGTCTCTCAGCGTCATTCGTTGTACTTGAGGCGGGGTGATAGGAGCACCTCCCCCCGCTCCTCCTGAACTGGAATCGTCAGTTAATACTGTACGTGCTGGTAGAGTGACTGGCAAAACGGGCACACCTAATGTGGGCTGGTCCGGGGGTACTGGCACATTAACGTGGTCCCCGGGACCAGTGGCTGGAGGAACAGGAATTACATTATTAACAGGGTGCTGAGGGTGAGCAGGCGGAATAGGATTTGCATATGCTGGGACTGTATCGTCCAAGTAGGACGAAAGAAAAATTTCAGCTGCAGTCGGTTTATGACGTAGCTTAATCGGGACCAATGGTGGCGGTAAATTACAGGGTGCTTCCGGGGTTGCCTTCGGCAAGCCCTCGGCAAGAAGAGGATACATACCTTTAATAAGGGCATTTCTCTGTCTATCGGACTGTTCTGCTCTAACTCGTTCACCTTCTTCTAGAAGTTCCCTTTCTTGGGCTTTTTCTGAGGATTCCCTACTTAACTCTGCTTTTCTGAATTCTTTTTCGGTTCTTCTATGAGATTCTTTGCGCCATAACTCGATGGCATCTTTCTGGGATTGTCTGGCTTTCTTTTTCCATAATGCTTCTTCTACTCGCATGATGCACTCGGCATCCCATGTACCTGATACAGGCCATCTATATTTCTCTTCAAGATTCTTTGTATAATCCACCCATAAGTCTAGATATAATATGGCATCTAAGCCATGCTTGTGATACATAAAATGTCCAGGACTGTCCCTAGGAGGGACAGGAACTGATTCTTCGAGTAACCCTTTTCTGGTTTTTATCTGACGTAATTTCGAAAACAGAGGCATAATCGAGTCGTACTTGAACTAAACACAATACACAATAATCACAGTAATGAAATGGCAAACAAAACACTCATACCACGACATAAAAAATACATTAATAACAGTTTGAACAGAATACTACCTGATACACTGAAAACATAACGCTTGAATTTCTCGAGAACGGACTTACTAGAATTACTTGATGCACTGCTAAAACAGTACAGAACATACCGGTCTCATAAAGAGACACGTCATACCGTATCCACCTAGATGGACACGTCGGACTGGATCTGTGTACCCAAACCCATCGGACCAGGGACAAACTAATGAACCTGTCTAGATACTTCCCCCGCAACGGTACTCACCGGGAAGCAGAAACTGAAGGCCTCGGACTGGACTGGACTGCTACGACGTCTGGTTGCTACGCATGCGCTTCGAACTTCGGGCTTCGGTTACAGGTGGGCCTCCGGATACCTCGGACCTTGCTCTCTCGGCTTGGGCTCTGGTCGGGACGAACCGCATTCCTCACCGCCTCGTCTGGATGCCGGACCGCAGTCTCCGTCTCCTCCGTGGGCCTGAGGGAGACTTGCTGAAGCAGAAATATCTGCACGTGCACGGTAGAGTTCCGTCACGGCTGTAGAAGGGTCAGGGGGCCTGCGATACATCGCCGGCGCGTGGGGAAGGGGCTCGTCCCTGTTCGGGCGCCATTATGTGGTAAATAAATAATTAATTACCGGTACTATTTTTGAATACATTAATGACAACAGATGGCTCAATAAATAAGAGGCAGGATCCGGGGTATCTGAGTTGAACAGGCTTTAATCAGGCACAAGGGAAGGGACAGGATCGGAACAGCCTGAAATAGAATGGCATGGAATGGCAGCTGAAATGTTTCATTAACAGTACATAGTATATATAGGAAAACATTACAATTGCATTGAATACAGTAGGCGTAACAAGTGAAAAACGTAAGATAAGGACTCATGGGCGTAAAAAGAAGGCGTGCACAGGGCGTGCATGAAGACATGTGATGAGAACGTCACAGAAGTGTCATAAATGGGTGGATACATGGAGGGGGCTACCTGGGCAGCTGGAACCTTTAACCTAGTGGTGCGCGCAAACGGGCCATGACGTGTATCTGGGGAGAGCTGGGGGGCTCTGACTTCTGTGCTAGAAGAGGAGACTAAAGTCTGCGATGTCAGGACGACATGTACCTATAGCATATCTGGTATCTTGTGTTTGGAGTACATGTTGATAGAATCTAAAAGTTATCAGAGCAAAGGCTACTGGACACTAAGGCTGGTGCAGGCATATATTCTTCATGTATTGCGTGTGCTATGAATCTTCTATGGATATTAATACAGTAATTCACTTGCATGGAGACAGAAAGACTAGACTATAACTGGAGATGTTTATGCGGTTCGTTAGCTTAGGAATGTGAAGACGGAGAGCTGAACTGATAACTAGAGGCATAACATATTCTTGGCAGACAGGCAGGCAGAGCCAGGCCGGGCACCGCGCTGCGCGTCAGGAAGTAAGCGAAGGTTCAGGGATGCAGGTGGGGGCTGTATCGCTCCTCGGAGTGGGTTCAGGAGACTGGAGCTTGAATCTGGTGTTCAGGCCCTTTGAGGCCTAGAAACGGGGACAATTCGATAAATTAACGTGCACAATGTAAAACGTTGGCAACATAGGCCTAATACTCGTTGCTTTCACAGGGACTGGAAACTGGCATACTAACGTTGGACACAACTATAATTGCGTCTTTAATCGGTCATAGGGGGATATATGCATATTGATCATGCACATATAACATAGGATGGGGAACACGTAGGCACACATGACAAGGCAAAATTCAATTTTCCTCAACACACATAGGTCACAATGTATCATCAACTACATATTAGGATGCCAATACTCACCCGTGATGGTTTCTATCTGCTGAGGGGGGGGGGGGCTTGGCATACTGCACTGACAGTTCCTGAAGAGTTTCATGAAGGTGTAGAGGTCATGGGTAATGTGTAGGTGCCCAGGGAGGGAGTACCAGGTCTGTTTGGTGAGGTGGGAGAACTATCTCCCAAATGCAGTTGTACTGTGGATGTGGTGAATGTTGCCCAGGGCAAGGGTGGCTGGACGGATTTGGGGCAACGGGGTGTTGGATGGGAGACGTCCCTCATCGTTTTTGGTGCTGGGGTTGTGGAGTGCCTACTGAGTGTGGCTGAGGAGTATGAAGGTGATCCTGCAGTTGACAGTGACACTATGGTAGGTATCTCAGGTAGACGCTCATGTTGCTGTGGCAGGGGATGTTGATAATGAGTTTTGCGCATGTACCCTGGATGTGCGCAAATCCTCCTGGAGTCTGGCTGTTGCTCCTGTGTAGAGGGTGTTACCGTAGTTGAGCCAGCTGGTGTCGTGGAGCTGGGTAGCTGTCTGTCTTCACTAGGAGTGGATCTATCTGAAGATCATTGCCACCATGCGGAGGGACTTGCAGCATGAGGTAGTGATGGTGTTGACTTGCATGGTCATTGTGAGTGAGGAGTGTACGATGATCACCTGCTTGCTTGCGTGGCCACTGTGTGCATGTGCGATGCCCAGGCCGTTGTGACACAAGGAGTCGGACCAACCGTAAGGGGACATTACTCAGATGATGAGCTCAGTCTTGTCCAAGTCCAGCCTCAGGTGGCTGATGTTCATCCATTTCTCAATGCACCACATGCCTACTTGAATGTTGGATCTGGGAGTGGCTGGGTCTTTGGTGAGGGTGAGGTGCAGCTGGGTGTCAATGGCATAGGACATGATGATGATGTTGTGTGTGCATGTGATGGTGGAGAGGGGGGTCATGGAGACATTGTACATTATAAGAGAGATCATCCCTTGGCTAACACACTATTATTCTCATGCACATATACATATGTTCTCATATAAACAGGAAACTGTATACGCTGCAAACTACCCACACATCAATTGTTCAAAATTACAACATTTTTTATTTTTATAAAAAACAAGTGTTGTTACTGGTGTACACACTTGTCAGACCATAAAAAAACAATTTATCATAATCACAGGGCACATTCACATAAAAATCATTATTGAAATACAACGTTAAAAACAATTCATTAACACAATTTAATACATTCAAATAATTAAAAAGCGCAATAATGAACTTTTTTTGCACTGAATTATAAGCAGAAAAAAGGAATCACATTAGGGGAGAGACAAACAAAAGACATCAGTTTTAGTCATAAAAGTTACACATCTGAGACCCCAGAATTCTCCAAATCTAAACCTAGGCCCGGTATCTTCTAGACTTCCAGGTTAGATTGGTTCTCTTGATTGTGTATTTTGCTGCGTCGACGCGTTTCGATGGCTATTTATCGATATGCTGCCATCTTTCTCAAGACTATATAATTAGTCTCTCCTATGATCTGGGCACTGGATGGTTGCCGCTGTTCAGTATACTCCTGAGGACAGATAATATACTATCAAAATCCGTACATCAGAATCATACTTATTTCATACAGCTTATTATTGGTTGTACTGTACTCTTAATAATGATTTTGTATTGATAGAGCAAAATATATCGATTTCATCCTTATTTTTTTTTCTAAATTCTTGCTTTAAAACCTTACACATATGGGCCTTTATCGCTGCTTTGCCTCCATGCTTTTAGGGTCCCACCCAAGGCTTCACTGGTATGTCATAAGGGGGAGCTTTTTCAATTCTTACCCACATTCCTTTATATTGCAGGGATTTTTCATGAGAGTATCATTCCCTTCAACCCCTGTCGCCTTTTGCACATGTCTATCCACTCACATGTATCTCATGATCCATCCTACACCCCTTAAAAACCTCAGAAAATATTTTTCCTGTTTTACCTTTTTCACATTGCGGTTAAGTTTCTAAGTTGCTTATTCGCATCCTCAACAATCCGGACATATACCTCTGTTCAAATCTGCAATCTTATGGAAAAAAAAATTGGGGGAATATATTAGTTCTCTTATATTATTTCACTTGATAATCAAGGATAAGGGGTTTCTGTTTAAGGTAAGCAAGTACCTTCTTATCGGGATCGCAATTCCTCGGGTCCGCCTGTCTTTAGGGTTCCTTCACTTCATAAACAGCGTATACAGTTTCCTGTTTATATGAGAACATATGTATATGTGCATGAGAATAATAGTTTGTTAGCCAAGGGATAATCTCTCTTATACTGTCTAAAGTACTCCAATCCCCTGGTTCATAAGGGGTCTCTCTCATGAATTTTGACATTGTACATTGTCATGCTGATAGATGAGACTGGGGCATGGGCCCAATGACCCCAGTGTTCTATGTGATGAAGGGGGGATGTGGAGACCCAGGGCCTTGCTGGGGATGTACTTGGCCATTTCATCCTGGGTCTTCATGTGGATCCAAGTGTTGGAGATGTGTGATCTGACAGTGTGATAGCACATGGTGTTGAATGCCGTTGAGCAGTCGGTGGTGTGAGGGTGGTGGTCTGACCATTTATGAGCAGGTTCCAAGATGGCGTTGGTGGTGGAAATGAGGGCTGTGGCAGTGGGGTGAATACTGTGGACGATGGTCTGGGGCGGGTTGTCTGGAGATGTGTGCTTGGAGGGAGATGGTCAGTTGCTCCTTGACTGTCTACTCGTTGACATTTGCCAGGTAGGTAAGCAGGCTGATGTCCCAGGATACCCTGCGGTACCGACGTCCGTTGTCAAAGAAGGGCCTGGGTTACTGCACGATCCCAGCTCCCATGGGAAGTGGCATACGCAAAGGAGCCATGCATGACGTGCTGGAGGTGGGCTTCAAGGACGGTGTTTGCTGTGCTTGAGCTGTTTTGTGGGAAGGGTCCTGATGGAGAGCCAGAGTGGATGGTGTACATGAGCTGGGTGGTGTCTTAGCTGCTGACGGGAGTCCAGGACCTGATGGGGAGGCATGTCCTGTGAAAATTAGCTATGTGTGGCGAGGCTGTCTGGTACGTCCATGATCTTGGAGTGCTAGTAAGTTGCAAGGGATCCCTTTGGCCTTGCAAGGGTGGGATGTTGTTTGGATGGAGAGCTGGGGTTAGATAGTTCACACACAATGCCAATGAGGCCATTCATGTTGTGTATGTTGCTGCCTAGCCCAAATATGAAGGTTATCATGTATGAAAGCTAAATGATGGTTGTTTGGTTTACACAGTTTGCACATTAGTCTGGCTTGACCTGTATGAGTCCAGGAGGTCTGCCTTGTCCTTGGTGGCTTAACGGTTATTGTGCTACACAGGAAAGTCCCACAATGTGGCAAGAGTACTGGAACAGTCGTTGATCCAGTGTGTGCGGTTGCAGGGTGTGGCGGTGGCATTGGTTTGAGTGTCCTGTGTGAGGGTGCCACACAGCTTGTCTGTGTCCACTCAGGTAAAGTATTATTTATTGGATCTGTAGCGGAGTCTGTGCAGTGTGTTGTGACTTGGACAACTGGATGCAAATGTAGTTGTACCAATGCAGGATGGTGGTGTGGGTGTCCTCCAGGCATGAGGTGCACTCACCCTGACCCATGTAGTGTGTGTAGGTACATCCCTGTTTGCAGATTTCATTGTCCAATATCTGAGGAGCAATCAGTATATACGTTTCACAGCTCTGTGGTCTCAGAATTTGTCTCAATTCCTGACAAGCATAAGGATTCCATACTTCTTGTCACTGAATCACAAATTACCTTAGGACCTATACTGTAACAGTTACACCTGTAAAGGAAAACAACAGCCACTGTCTCCTAGTTGGCAACACAGAAATGTAAATGATACTAGATATGTGTATTGAACACGGTCACATGAAAGGTAGCAGAGGTTGTCATCTAAATGAAGGGGGCAAAACACTCTCCAGGCTGCTGCAATGCAATCAGATCCATGCGGTCATCAAGTGAGTCACAGTGTATGAATTTTGGGTCAATATACAGATGAACAAATGTGTGTAAGTGATACTCGCACAAAGCCAGCAATCCGTAGTTAGCCCTGGGAATCAGTGAGGGTCAAGAATGGTAATTACACATCACCCGCAAGAGCCGTATGAGGCTCATACAATGAGGGAGGGAATTATGTAAACACAAGGGAGCCACGCACAAGCCAGTCATTGGCTCTTCCAACTGGCCTTTACAATGCCTAACATGACAAGCAGGTGGGAACAAACTCAACAGAGAGTAATGAGGAACAAAGCCACAAAACCGCCCCTACCGTGACCATGATATGCAGCACAGCACAAGAGAATCCTGGAAATTAACGTCACCCGACTGGTGCCACGGAAGCGTTCAATTTTGCTACAGCACAATGTAGTGATGTCATATGCGCAACATTCCTGCCATCATGGGAATAGAACGTTAACATCAACTTACAGAGAAGGCTTGCAAAGCAGTGTTCTCCACCAACACTGAGGTAGGGACGTGACAGTGACATTAAATACTGGCACAAGGGCCAATTCATCCATACGAACAGACTAACAGGACAGTTGACAGAACATGTGGGACATACACTGGACCACACCTTCACAACATAGTTGTTTGGAAATCTAACTGTACTGCCACACAAGATTAAGGGGATGACCAGACACATCCTGCTGCACACAGTGAGGCTGCAATTCCCCACAGAGCCTGTGGTTGTGAGGTCACAAACAAAGTCAACCGGTGGTATACGCAATGTGTCAGGGTCAAGCTTTACATGCATTGATGCATTCACCAGACTCAAAACTCAGCAAAATATGACTGTCAAGAAGGGTGACTGTCCTGTCATAGGAATGGTGCAACATGAAATTTGATCCATGGTGATGAGACATGTATGGATGGTTCTACATCATGCACAGAATCAGTTTCCACACATTCCCAAACCATAACAACCCCAAACAGCCTGTTTGGATATCTTACCCGAAATACAATTTGCACATGTGTTCCATCCATGGACCCAATCACATGTGGCATCCCTCCCAGGGCATAGAATTCACCCTTGACATCTGTCAACTCCTCTGGCATTGGAAATTTAATAAATTCATCAATGTGCTCCAACATGGCTGACAACACATTAAGCAGGACACGACTGAACATCGTCTGAGACATACCCCCAACATCAGCTATGGTAAATTGAAACGTACCTGTAGCAAAGAAACGTAGGGCTGCCATCACCTTAACCTTGGGGGTCAGCGCCGTCGGATACCTGTGTCGCGGTTGGAGATGTGGTTTCAGCTTGTACGTCAAATCCTGAATCAACGCTCAAGTGAATCTGTAATGTAGGATGCTGTCACGTTCCCTCATGGTAGCCAAGTCTGGAAATGGCCTTGGTAGAGGTGGTGTCCTGCAGGACATATTTGTGAAGAATGGATAACAACTGTCAGCCAACAACGATATCAATGTACATAGCCCATGCAACACTGCTACTACACATCAGGTCACTATGGAGTCTGACGTGTGCAATACATCCAGCACACATATGCCAGCTTGCTGGCCCTTGTACGAAAACCCACATACACCTGTTGATTAATAAATATACATTACATGCCCTCAAAAGAGCTGCTAAGCTGGTCTGAGTGATCAGCCCAAGATATCATTGGAGTGGCACACGTCACAAGACATGCATTGGAAGAATGACATCCCATCCAGACAGCTGACTGCAAGGCACAAGCCCAGGTCACATGGAATTTCAAATGTACATATGAAACAAATTGCAATGAAGGTTTGCATGTGACAACAAAACACCACAGCCATTGTCATGATGCAGACATGTATGCTTGGGGATAAAAGGTGTATGATGCCATCAGACACAAACGCCGTGAAAATGGCCATGTGGCATGGTGTGCGTACATGTCAAACCATTAACATTTCATCACAGACCCATGATAGACGCACCAACAGCAGATGCAGTTTGCGTAACACAAATAGCAAGCTCAATCTTTAACATGACACACACTGGACATAGTCACATAGGGTCATGTTGAGCCTCTGATCTTCAATTGACAAAGTGACCCGGTCCCGGGCATCATGGAACTGGTGCCCGTAGTGATGACTGTGCCATCCCAGTGTTGATGTGCATGTCTCCATGTGCATAATGATACATATGGTCCAAGTGTGAAGGTGATCTGTACCACATAGTGCCCAAGCACACATGACATGTGTCAACAGGACATCACACATTGATTATACAACAAGATCAGATGCCCTGTGCTATATCACAGCCTGCAACCCCTAGGGTCTGCTCATGTAAGTAAAAAAGACAGGATCTTGATAGCCATCCTTGTTTGAACCGTACCCCTACATTACTTACGTGCGTCTGTGCGGGACATTTCACTATTGAAATCGCGCCATACACGGGCGAAGTGTATCCCTGCCTTACGTGCGTGTGTGCTGGACGTTTCACTATTAAAATCGTGCCATACGCGAGCTAAGCGTACCCCTGCCTTACGTGCGTGTGTGCGGGACGTTTCACTATTGAAATCGTGCCATACGCAAGCGAAGCGTACCCCTGCCGTACGTGCGTGTGTGCGGGACGTTTCACTATTGAAATCGTGCCATACGCGATCGAAGTGTACCCCTGCCTTACGTGCGTGTGTGTGGGACGTTTCACTATTGAAATCATGCCATACGTGAGCAATGCGTACCCATACCTTACGTACGTGTGTGCGGGACGTTTCACTATCGAAATGGTGCCATGAGCGAGCGAAGCGTACCCCTACTTTACGTGCGTGTGTGCGGGACGTTTCACTTTTGAAATCATGCCACACGCGAGCGAAGCGTACCCCTACCTTACTTGCGTGTGTGCGGGACGTTTCACTATTGAAATAGTGCCATACGTGAGCGAAGCGTACCCCTACCTTACGTGTGAGTGTGCGGGACGTTTCACTATTGAAATCATGTCATACGCGAGCGAAGCATACCCCTACCTTATGTGCGTGTGTGCGGGACGTTTCACTATTGAAATCGTGCCATATGTGAGCGAAGCGTACCCCTACATTACGTGCATGTGTGCGGGATGTTTCACTATTTAAATCGTGCCATACGCGAGCGAAGCTTACCCCTACCTTACGTGCGTGTGTGCGGGACGTTTCACTATTGAAATGGTGCCATACGCGAGCGAAGCGTACCCCTATATTACGTGCGTGTGTGCGGATGTTTCACTATTGAAATCGTGCCATATGCGACGTGAAACGCACCGTACACGTGAGGGAATCTCAAAAATACTCAGGGGACACCTAGGGGACAAGTAGTAGGCCCTGAATGCAGCCTGGTTGTCATGGATACTGAGATTTGAATGTGTGCTACAGGTGTCCTGGAAAAGTCAGTTGGTCTAAAATATACAATGTTGCAAAATGATTGTGGAGCTGAAGCTCAGATTTTAAACCATGCAAATGTGTGTCAGGGCCTTATGTTTAAAGGGATTGGATGAAACGTAGGATGCAAAGTAATGTGGCCTATCACACTGTAGTCCTGAGACTGAAAGCCCCTCAGCAGCACAGATTTAAGGCTGCATGTGGCTGGGAGAGAGCACTTGCCTGCACAACATTGGAGTGGACCACACTGCTGCTGTGTCTGCATTCCCTGGACACTTATGTCGCGTATGATGGAGAGGGCACCAGCATTCTCAGAGGAGGAAAACCAGACCCTGCTGGATGCCCTCCTACCACAGTACAGCAAGCTGTATGGGAAACCAGGGGAGCAGGTGAGTGCCGACTGCACTAGCTTTGGCTGTGCACCTGTTGTGTGGGTGTCACAACAGGCATTGTGTATTGGTAGGACAGACATGCAATGTGGTTTTGAGAGAGTCCCAGGGGGTATACATGGTGGTGTCTCTCATGCAGAGCATGATGTAGTTCATGTGTGTTCACTCCTCACTTGCATTGTGCTTACTGTTACATTCACTGCATAGTGAATGACACATTCAGCCATACAAGACCTTGGTGGCTTTATTCACAAATGTCCTGAGATGTAACAGTGTTTCCCCCGGGCTGATAGCTGAATGTACTCACCGATGTTTATGACTTGTGGGGACCGATGGTGATATTAAACAAATGATGTTTTTGCCCTCATGGCAATTGAAGTGTGTGAATGTTCCTTGTCATCTAGGTGAGTGTATATGTGATGTGTAGCACCGCAGCTGCATGGCGTATGCATCAGCTCTGGCCATCTGATGTGACAAGTATGCAGTGCTGTGTGCCTGACTACCAAAGTTAGCATGACACCTGTGACACCTCTTTGTCAAGTGGCACATGTGCAAAGTGAGGGTTGTACCTACTGTGGTCAGTGACAGGCGAGTGATCTGTGCCAGGGTGTATCTGTATGGTCTGCTGAGGGTTGTTAAGTGGAGTAGGAAATGTGACTGCTTGCCACGTGCTGTCTCACTCCCTGCTGTTGCATGTGTTGTACAGTGTGTGCCATGATCAGTGAGTGTGTTGCCCCCCCCTTATGCTATCTGTTGTCTTACATAGGCATGTAGTGCATGGGGGTTTGCCCACAGGCCAAATTCACATGTACGATGATGCAAGTCCTGTCAGCATCCTATGTCCTGTTCACATCATCAATGTAGTGCAAGTGTGTGTCTCTGGGACATGGAGCAGGTGTAGTGATGTTGTTTCACTTTGTCTTCCTGACAGGTAACTGCCTACGAGAAGGGGGAGTTCTGGTTGGACATTTTCAGGGCTGTCAGGTCTGTGGGGGGCCCTCGCCAGCAGCTGAGCAACATCAGGAAGAGGTGGCAGGACATCCGGTGTTGGACCCGGCGTATTGCCCGTGTCCAGCTGAAGCTGTCACCTCCACACCGGCATGGTGGAAGCCGTCACATCACCCCCCACATGCTCCGGGGCCTGGAAGTGGTCTTTCCATACCTCCATAGACCGTTGCAGGAGAGACTGCAGCAAGGAGGGGGTGTGTACATGGCTGTTTGTAGTGTTGTGTATCATCTGCTACTTGAGGTGCTCTGAAGCCTGGAAACACTCCCACAGTTGGGGTGTCTGGGCAGACAGGCTATTTGTGCATTGTAGTTTCAATTCTCCATATCAGCTGGTGCCCTTTTTCATCCCTTACCCCCCTCCTCCACATGTGTCCCCTGGTCTGTGTTTTTTGACATTCGCACATGTTCTTCTAGGGTGCAGGTAATTAGACTGCACGTTGATTAGCGCATCATGTGTAAGGAGGTCTGCGACATGTGTTGGTACCTTGCCTGTGCCATGACCTGTGCACTGTGTTTGTGCTTCATATTTGTTTGCACTGATGATGATTCTCAACATAGGAGTGTGAGGTTTTAACTGCACACCCTTGCAGCATGCATGACCCATGTTGTGTTCTCAGACATGATGTACATCATTTGTGAGATATGCATAGTGCCATGACGGTTAATCATGGAAGAGTCAGCTCATTCCAGAACCATGGATCAGTGTGCCCACTACAATCACCAGACACACCCTGGCCTCCTAATCATGTGTGTCATCCAACACTGTGCCCATTCAATGTGTGTTCAGCATGGGTCTGCCTCTGTGGCATTGGTACCTGGCATAGTTTGCATTTATCCTGTGTCTGCTACATGTGCTCACTGTACATGGGTACAAGATTTGGCTTGTGCATGCTCACACTGGGCAGTGCCTGTGTGCCTATTCACAACAATCTGTGGTTGGTTGTTTGTGACTAATATTTATTCCCAGCCCCACAAGGTGAGCTTGTGTTAGTTTTGGAATAGTAGCTGCACAGTTTTTGTTACCCAGATTCCGAGTTCTCACTTCTTGATCTGTATCAATCACATTGACTGAGGTATGGGGGTGTTGTGAAGGAGAGGTCTAATGGGCCTACCTGATTTGGCCTTGCCAGGTCTGACCTGTGGGTGAGAATTGGCTGGTCGGTGTTTCACCATGCTCTTCCCCTGTGATGGTGGGCAGTGCTTTCATTTCATTTTGTGCTTGACAGCCTATGTAATTTGTTTGCAGACATGATTGTGCCTCCTTCATTTTTGCCACATGTATGTAGTTCTGGTGGAACACTGTTTTGTCTTAGTGTGCACACTACTGTGTTGTCATTTTGCCTGGGGATGAGGGTATGTCCACGATGCAGCTAGCAATTTCTTTTTTCATGATTTCAGGCCCATTAGCTTGAGCATTGTCCTGATTTGGGACACGTGGGCCACTTCACATGACAGCCAGTAGGTCTTATGTGCTAGCAGCTGCATGATCAGGTGATAGATGCCCCAGTGAGGACTGACACATTTCAAGTTGACTCTTATTAATGATTGTACCTTGCCACTCCCAAAACTTGTTATTATTTCATTACGTTTTGAATGTGTACATATGACGATTTGTCTAAATAACACTTATGTGCCTGCATGATAGTTGTCTCACAAGGTAGTGCACACAAAACAACAATAGCAACTTTTTGTTACAAGCTGGCAGATTTGGAATGAGGCCAGTGTTAGTGATTAATGTTGTGCGTTGATCTCCATATACATGTCCCCACAGTGGTATTGACATCTTGCAACTCCTTTGTTCTCAATTTTACAAAGTAATGTGTGTCAAGCCATAAAGACCTCCGTTGGCCCATGTATATGGCACATCTGCAATGCCATTTATTTCTAACAGTGTTTCATCTTCCAGGGTGCCAGCTGTTTCAATGAATGTGTCTATGTTTTTTGTGTGCATTTCCTTGTGAGAGATCTTTCATGCAGGCACATACATGTTCTCTTCACAAGTTGGCGAATTTACACATTCAATACATGTTGGATGTGTGAAGTATTGTGAGTCCCAAGATGTAAACTATTTGTTACATTTTTGATCACCCAAATGTACTTACATGGCTCTGAATGTGGTGTCACATTGGGGAGTGAGGTGTGTTAGTTTGCCTTGAGGGCCACCACAACTCTTTATTTTTTGGTGGACTTGAAGTGGCATCACTTCATTGTATAGATCTGCTGTCATGTAAACAAACAGAATCTTCTAAGTGTAACTCTCATTCAAGTTGGGGCCTGGTGTGTTCTTTGTATCCTTGTGTCCAAGTAGCATTGTGTCAATGACACCTGGTCAGTACTAGTCTCAAATATGTGCAGAGCTATCTGGCTGTTACTCATGATGCATGCCATGATTTGCAATGTGACCAACCGACTTTGTGCTCATGTGTCAGATGTGTACAGGTGACTGATGCATTTTTGTTTCTTCTACTTGTCCACAGCATCATTAACAGAGACAGAAGAAGGAGACATGAGCACGGACCATGAGGAGGGACCCATCCACAGTGCCACCACGGCTGAGGAGTCGGAGGGAGCTAGTGGCACGGAAGGTGAGGGGAGTCAGCCGTCTGTACCTTTTGAAGGGGACAATTCATACCATGAGGACTGATCATCTTCTGACTCCCAGGAGGAGGGGGAATACGCGGCGACACCAACTTCCATCTCTGTGTCTGTCCCCGCCTCCTCCAGACCCATCTCCACCCTCCCAGTTGCTAGTGTCCCTTCTGTCCGTGCTGCCCCCCATGTCTCCTTCGGCCCCAGCACCGCAGCTCCAGCCCCTGTCTCCCCTGCTGCCCTCAGTGCGGAGTCTGTGGACATACTCCGGCAGATTCAGGTTGGTCAGACATCAATGCTGACTGTCCTCCATGGCCACACTACAATCATGACACAGTTGTTGTCATTCATCGAGGGTATGTCACCTAAGATGTCTGACCAACGTCGGATTCTATCGTCCATGGAGTCCTCACTGACGGCAGCAGTATCCCTCGTGCAGCGGTCCGTCCCCCCTCTCCTTCGGACCCATCCACACGCCCCTCTCCCATACCTGTCCAAGGCACACACAGATGAAGAAGATCATGCACACCAACAGACACAAGCAGTACACCACCAACAAAGTCTAAGTGCAGATCTACAGGCACGCAATCTCCAAGGGATGCAGGCACACCCATAGGGACTGGGGACAGACGGCATGCATGCAGCCACAGACATAGTCCGCTTGACTCACAGCCCTCTACCTCCACTGCCGTTGTGTCCCCGGGTGCAGTTGGTGGTCTTGCGGAACTGGCAGCAGTGTGCAGCGCTGAGTTTGTTGCCACCTTTGGTGCTGCACTTGCCACTGAGGAGCATTCCTCCCCCACTGCACCCACAACACCTACCCTTCCCTCTACGGTCCCTGCGGTGCCTGACCGTGACCAAGATGATGCCCCCCACAGGTCACCAACCCTTTAGCTCCTACATGTGCAGGCAAGTTTGGGGTCGACGAGCTCCCCAACGTCCCCCATACAGACTTTACTGTGTACTGGCCATTGGCCTTGTTTGAGCCTGGACTCATTTTCTAAATCATTTTACTTTGGAGCTGAATAAAGCATTTTATTATTCTTTCTAAACTATAGCATTTCAGGTACTTGCTTTCGGTGCTGTGGGCCTAGGAGTTGGTGTCATGGTAATGTTTTGGGGTTCTGGAAGATGTCTATTTTATGATGGTGATGATGTGGACCATGGTATCTATGTGCCATCACAATGTTGCAACTATTGATCTTTGGTTGTGTGTGTTCAGTTTGGCTAGAGACATTGTCCAAAGGAGTGTTCCTTCATCAGTGACACATGAGCTCTTCACTACAGACAGGTGCACAATTGTTGTTCTGACATGTGTGCAGAATTCCTATTTCGTTGACCGTTCCCTTCAGCAATGGCCATGCCTGCTCACAGATGAGTACTGCTCATTAGTCTGTGCCACCCATGCTACTCACTGTACTTGTGTTTTGAGTATGTAGAATTGCCTTCATGGACACATTCACCCTTTCCCCCCCTATGCAGATGTGCAATCAAAACCTACCCCTATGTTGGGTTTTGTGATGCAGGGTATTTGCACACATGACTCACAATTTTGTGCATTGTATCTAAGGTGTTTCAAACCTATTCCTTCCATGAGAGAGTACATGTTGGTGGTCTGACCACCACCTCGACATTCATTACAGCCCAGGGATGTACATGACAATGTGTGTTCCCTTTCGCCCTCTCTTTCTTTGGTGGGCTGTCACATGACTATACAGTATTGTGTCATGATGTTAGGGTGTGTAGGTTGCTTGCCTGCAACCTCCATGGGTGGGTATGGATGTGGGATCTGACATCACACACACACGTGGTGTGTCACGCAGTGTGTGACAGAAATCCATCCTCGTGGAGTGGCACACTGCTGTAAGTGATGTGTTGCTATGGCACTATCAGGACACTCGCAGGTTAGGGATGTAAACATATACCCATGTAGTTGTATGATGATGATAATAACCCCCCATATATCTGAGCAATGCTGGAAGTCCTCTCCACCCACCCCTCTTCTGTCTGGGCACTGCTGGGAGTCCTCTGCACCCACCCCTCTTCTGTCTGGGCACTGCTGGGAGTCCTGTGTACCCACCCCTCTTATGTCTGGGCACTGCTGGGAGTCCTATCCAGCCACCCCTCTTACGTCTGGGCACTGCTGGGACTCATATCCAGCCAACGCGCTTCTGTCTGGGCACTGCTGGGAGTCATATCCACCCACCCCTCTTATGTCTGAGCACTGCTGAGAGTCATATCCAGCCACCCCTCTTATGTCTGGGCACTGCTGGGAGTCATATCCACCCACCCCTCTTGTGTCTGGGCACTGCTGGGAGTCCTCTGCACCCACCCCTCTATTGTCTGGGCACTGCTGGGAGTCATATCCACCCACCCCTCTTATGTCTGTGCACAGCTGGAAGTCATCTGCACCCACCCCTCTTCTGTCTGGGCACTGCTGGGAGTCCTATCCACCCACCCTTTTATGTCTGGGCACTGCTGGGAGTCCTATCCAGCCACCGCTCTTTTGTCTGGGCACTTCTGGGAGTCATATCCAGCCACCCCTCTTATGTCTGGGCACTGCTGGGACTCATATCCAGCCACCCCTCTTATGTCTGGGCACTGCTGGGAGTCCTGTGCACCCACCCCTCTTCTGTCTGGGCACTGATGAGAGTCCTATCCACCCACCCCTCTTCTGTCTGGGCACTGATGAGAGTCCTATCCACCCACCCCTCTTATATATGGGCACTGTTGGGAGTCCTCTGCACCCACCCCTCTTCTGTCTGGGCACTGCTGGGAGTCCTATCCACCCACCCTTTTATGTCTGGGCACTGCTGGGAGTCATATCCACCTATTCCTCTCATGTCTGGGCACTGCTGGGACTCATATCCAGCCACCCCTTTTATGTCTGGGCACTGCTGGGAGTCATATCCAGCCACCCCTCTTCTGTCTGGGCACTGCTGGGAGTCCTATCCACCCACCCCTCTTATGTCTGGGCACTGCTGGGAGTGCTCTGCACCCACCCCTCTTATGCCTGGACACTGCTGGGAGTCCTCTGCACCCACCCCTCTTATGTCTGCGCACTGCCGGGAGTCCTTTGCACCCACCCCTCTCATGTCTGGGCACTGCTGGGAGTCCTCTGCACCCACCCCTCTCATGTCTGGGCACTGCTGGGAGTCCTCTGCACCCACCCCTCTTATGTCTGCGCACTGCTGGGAGTCCTCTGCACCCACCCCTCTTATGTCTGGGCACTGCTGGGAGTCCGCTCCACCCACCCCTCTCATGTCTGGGCACTGCTGGGAGTCATATCCACACACACTTCTTCTGTCTGGGCACTGCTGGGAGTCCTCTGCACCCACCCCTCTTCTGTCTGGGCACTGCTGGGAGTCATATGCACCCACCCCCATACTGCTGGGCACTTCTGGGAGTCCTATCCACCCACCCCTCACGCGCCACGCTCCGTACCCCAATATTCATGGCGTGCGTGCGGCTCGTATCTCTATTACATTGGTGCCATACGCGAGCGCGTGTGCTGCACCCTACCCCAATATTCATGGCGTGCGTGCGGCTTGTATCTCTATTACTTTGGTGCCATACGCGAGCACGTGTGATGCACCGTAACCCAAAAGTCATGGCGTGCGTGCGGCTCGTATCTCTATGACAATGATGGTATATGCGGCAATGTGTGACGCACCGTACAGGTACACTTCCCTTATTACGGTACGTAATTTTCACCGTCCGCGTCATCGTCGGTTTCTATGCACCAAGTCGTAGGCGTACAGGACTGGGATGACACGAACGATGATGTTCATGGCGTGTATGTCGCGTACCGGGGCGCGGTTCGAGCCGGACTCTGATTTTACGGCAGATTTTGGGTCCCGTAGAAAAAGGGTCGTACGGAGTGTCGCAGGGACGGATCGTACTTGCTGGGCCAGAAACTGCTGCTTTTTTACGTACGGACGTACCGTACTCCGTGACCCGGAAGCAACTCGTATGTATTTTCGTGTTGTACGGTGTTTTTCCGAATCGTACGTGGATTAGCTTGGTTATGTGATCGTACTTGGACGTACGTACGGGGACGTTGTAGGTGTACGAATCGTACGGGAAAAACGCTGCTTACGGCGAATCGTAGGGCATTTTATCGAATCGTAATCGGCCCCAATGTAATTATATTTCTGGCAGTATTAATATATTTATGACATTTTATCTGCAAAAGAACTTGTGTTCCGAGGCATCCTTGATATTATTTGTGCATTTGATAAATTAAGGGTATAGTGCCCACATTTTCAAAGGAATAGAATAGAAAAAAGAAAAAGAAAAAAGAGTTGAGGATGAGTTAAACAAGTGGGGGTTGAGATTACACAAAGAGCAATAGTTTCATCATATATGTGGCATGTGAGTTTGGATTGTCACTAAAAGTTCACAAGTTCTGCAGATGTTCATTCAAGATGAACCTAAAGTTCCTTGTCAAAATTCATGCCTCTTGGTTGTTTAGTCCGCATTCTGATGCTATATTTTGACTCTAATTGTCGTCGCCAGTAGGTAGTTGTAGTTAGGACCAAGTTTCCATAGGAAGAACATTTTTTGTTTTGCTTATAACTTTGGCGTCTGTGATGAATGTTCATGAAATTTTCAAAACTAATTCCATGTTCATATCAGGTCCTATGTTGAGAATCTGGGGGTGATTCGTCAAGAGGGTGCAGAGAAAAAGGGGGGTCCCAAAACGTGTTTTCACCATGTTAATTTCCATTGGAAACTGTAGGCAAGGCTACAGGTCGATTGGGTGAAGGGAATTACCCCAAATTTGGCAGGGAGAGGGTCTTGGTTTAGAATGCACGGTATTATTTGGTGTAAATCTGTTCAGTAGTTTTTGAGAAATATCAAAATTTACAGATATCGATATTTGGGAATTCTGCCATCTGATTGGCAGAGGCGTTACGAGCACGAGCTTGCTGCTTATTGGCTGCGAGCGGTGCAAGCTGTTGCAACTAGGAAGTGTTGGCCGTCATTTTGTGATTCCGTTGAAGCGAGTAACGGGAAAAAGGGCAAAAAGAGGAGGAAAGAGGAGGGTAGGAGCGCTGTGAGCTCTGTAGGGTGGTTATGGTGTGGTATAGAGGGAGTGTGAAGCAAAGTATTTACCCTTACCAGTGTGCTGTTTTGCCCAGAGTGAGATGGTGGTGAGGTGAGGTGCTGGTAAACTCGGGAATGAAAGTGTGTGCCTAAACCATGAGTTGAGTGCTGTAAGCTGAAGTGCTGTGGGCGCTGTAGCATACTGGCCGAAGCAAAGTATTTACCCCTACTGGTGTGAGAGTGCTGTTTTTCCTAGAGTGAGATGGTGTTGCGGTGATGTACTGGTAAACTCGAGGATGAAAGCGTGTGCTTAAACCGTGAGCTGAGTGCTGTGAACTGATGTGCTCTGGGCGCTGTAGCATACTGGCCGAAGCAAAGTATTTACCCCTACCGGTGTGAAAGTGCTGTTTTGCCCACTGTGAGATGGTGTTGAGGTGAGGTGCCGGTACACTCGGGGATGAAAGCGTGCGTCTAAACCGTGAGCTGAGTACTGTAAACTGATGTGCTCTGGTCGAAATAGCATACTGGCTGAAGCGAAGTATTTACCCCTACCGGTGTGAAAGTGTTGTTTTGCCCACTGTGAGATGGTGTTGAGGTGAGGGGCTGGTAAACTCGGGGATTAAAGCATGAGCCTAAACTGTGAGCTGAGTGCTCTGTAGCATACTGGCCGAAGCAAAGTATTTACCCTTACCGGTGTGAAAGTGCTGTTTTGCCCAGAATGAGATGGTGCTGAGGTGAGGTACCGGTAAACTAGGGGTGAAACCGTGCACCTAAACTGTGACCTGAGGGCTATCAACTGATGTGCTCTGGGTGCTGTAGCATACTGGCCGCTGTAGCATAGCTGTGCAGGTGGTGTTAGTATGCGTTTAGAGTATAGCGGGAGTGGGAAGCAAACTACTCACTGGTATTGGTCTGAAGACTCGGGGATGAAACTGTGAGTCTAAGTCATGAGCTGATTGCTGTAAAGTGATGTGCTGTGGGCGTTGTAGGATACTGGCCGCTGTAGCATACCTGTGTAAGTAGTGTTAGTATGCGTTTATACTATACAGGGAGTGAGAAGCGAACTACTCACACCTACCGGTCTGAAGACTCGAATGCAGTGTTTTAGCAAGCAGGAATAAAGAAATAATTGTGAAGAATATAATGCAGAATGTTGCAATGCCACAGAAGACAAATGGTGAAATGAGGTGTGTGTAAGAAAGTGGCTGAGTGTAATAAAGGGATGGAGTTTGAAAATTATATAGAAAGTGTCTTTATTTAAGTGCCATAATTGGACCCACTGGTGCAAGAGCTAGGGCATCCAGCTGATGCAAACTTGAACAGCTTCTGCAGTATTCAAACGTAAGCTCCTGCATCAAGGAATTCCATATTACATGGTACAGTTCCATGTGACTTAGACAATACCTATTAGACTTGAATGACTCTAAATTCTATAAGGAAAATAAAGGTAGGATACGATTACCACATGTATCCTTTAAGAAAAGAGAGTAAAAAAAAAAGAAATTGCAAAACGTAATCATCAAACTTTTTAGATACTCTGGTACTGCTTTTTTGTAACACAAAATGATCAACAGTAAAACAGTCAGCATTGTGTTGTACAGTAGACTCAATGTGGTGCGTGTCAGAATTGGTACTAGTTCTACCCACATTGGAACTTTGAGGAGGAATAGAAACATTGTGCTTCTGAGAAGCACATTTGGTACCTTTCTAGTCAAACCATATTATTGTCTTCAGCTGTTTCAAAAAAACATTCTTGTGTAGAGAGCTAAGGCATCGAGCTGAGGCGAACTCCAACCACTTCTGCTGTATTCAAACCGAAGCTCCTGCATCAGTGAATTCCACATTACATAGTATAGTTCTATGTGACATAAACAATAGCTATTAGACATGAATGTCTAAATTGTATCATGAAAATAAAGGTAGGATACGATTATCACACTGTGCCAACCAGTTCCTAAACAAAGTCGTCTTTTTTCATTTTTATTGTCAGGTTGTGAGCAGAGGCTGAGTATGGGTAAGTTTGTGTGAAAGAGCTTCATGGAAAACAGGCAGGCAGAGAGGCGTGTGCACAAAGAATAGACGTGGTATCTAAATGGGTGTCGGGTTTAGGCTAATTTAGCAAGTAAATAGCGTATTTGCATAGGTCATACATCACCCATCCCTGGTTAGAGGGGAGACGTAAGGGGCAATAATGAAGACAGAGTTCAAATGTCTGAGTATACTTAGAAAGTTATTATATCAAAGTAGTAGAATTGAAGTCTATTATAAAAAATGTAACGGAAAAAGTAAAAAAGATGGAAAAAATCCATCCAAAAATAACGTGAGTTTCTTACAAGTCTTGGAGATTGCAGTCCAGCAGTTCTTCAGTGGCATGAGATGCTTAATGTTCCAAGAGGCTATTGTTGCCATCGTGTGAGAAAAGCAAAGCGATCCAATTCATATCCTCGAAGGGACAGTAATGTTCCTCAAATGTTGGAGCAGCAATTTGAATTGGCAGGCAATCTGCGATGTTGTGAAAGGTGGCTTGTTGCAGGAGATCTTTTGCGGCTGCGCAGAAATCCCATTCCGCCATGATACCTTTTTGCATAGCATTCGCCATTGCTCCACTGCCAGAACAATCACGTTCAATGTTTTCAAGATACTGCATTACCTGCTGGATATCGGGAGCGATTGTTGGAATGTTGGCAAGGCATAGATCCATTCGCCAGTCGAATGGGCAACTTTTGCAATCAAAAGATGGTTGTACGCATATTGCACATGTGTAAATAAATGTTATGTTGTAGCTGGTTCCGATAATATATAGAGGCAGGTAGCCGAAATGTTTTTCCATTTTTTTACAGTATTGATGTAGCTTGGCGTAGAGGTGTATTCTGTCGGACATAGTTGTTACCACAGAGAGCGTAGACATTTTTTAAAAGCAGAATTAGTAGTAGGATGGCAGCAAAGAGAGAGAGAATTATGAGCACTGTTCCTGTCATTCCAGAGATGATCGATTGAATGAAGTCTGGTATTAAAAGAAAAACAGTTTGCAAGCATGGTAGAAGGCCGTAGGGGACCCTGTTAAAAATGTGTGCCAGACCTTGAGTGTGAGAAGTGTTGAAAATTGTGTAACTATTCCCAAAGTGTAATTGGAGGTTCGTATTTAAAAGGGAATGTATTTTACTTGAAGTTTGTGGTATCTGCAGCCAATACATTTCTTTTGCAGAAGTGAGGGAGACTTCTGTTCTGAACAAAAGTGCTTTCAGTTTGGTTTGTTTAATGAAATCTGTTTTCAAAGTAGGGATTGAAGGTCAAGTTGAAGTTTGGGAGCTAGATTGTGTGGGTGAGAATAGACATTGCCACAGGAAGTTGCTCGGTTTGAAACAGTAAGGACATGCAGTATGTCAGCTCACATTCTGTAGGAGTGCATGTTATTGAGAAGGAGATAACTGCCATTAAAAAGCTGAGTGAATGTTGGTCTGATTGTGGGAGTTGGCGTCTTTTTAAGAATGGACGCAAGATTGGGGGCTGTAAGCTTAGAAGCGCAGTGTATTTGGACATTCTTGGATAGTAATGAATGACTGCCATTGTGGTCGCACTTTTCACCTGTGAGAAAAACTTCTGTATGCTCTTTAAGACAGCGATATGTAAATGGGAGAAACCACTGCTCGTGAATAAATGTGCATACAACATGACAAACAACATGTACACCTAGCAGACACAACAACACTACGTACTGTGGGAACCGTGGCTAGCCATGTACACAAAGCAATCATGGCATGGCACCTCTGACACACAATGCAGATTGCGGGGACAGATGGGAGCAAAGTATGTGCGAATATGGCAAGTAATTCTCGATTATAAAAGTAAACAATGCAAAGTCTTGAGGGGATGTGCCGGACAGACTTGAGTATGCAGTGCAGAGACATGTATATGTCAACATACACTGACGGTCTATTGAGTGATGTGGACAGTGGACGCAACCATGATAGTACAGTCAGTAGGGAAGATTACGGAAACGTACAGCATACGTGCCCCACCCCCAATGTTAATGGTAGTGGGCTGGCTCGGCGTACTCAAGGCTAGTGTAGGTGTATGAATAAAAGGCACGTTTCTCTGGGTGTGGGTCTCTTCCGGATTGGCGAACGTGTCTGATAGGTCTGCCCAGCTTACATCGCCATGAGGCTGAAGCAGTGAGCGAAGGTGGCTGTGTGAATGATGCTTTCAGCGTCCTGGTGTACAGAAACCGTCATGCCCGCTGCGACGCACATATGCTCCACAGTTCACTTTTCGACATCGCCGTATGTGAAAGAGGGCCCATCATGTGCCGGCGGAAGCTCCTGCACCGAGGTCTGCGAGCTCTGGAGGCTCCTGAGATTAACGCTGGCTACCACGAGAGAGGCACACAGCACCTAGCCTGAGGCCCCGGAGCGTGGAGTGGCTCTGTATACTACTCGGAAGCTTGTTTCCGGTCCAGGGAAGGCATGGCTTGACAGTTCGGGCTGGACTGTTCCCATGAGGCACAGGGTCAGACTGATTTGCATATAGCCATGTCTGAACTGGGGTGGCAGAGTGGGCTAAAGAACGGTGATAGATTAAACCCAGATCTTTTGACTGGGTGCGAGTGTTTGATTGATTCAGATGCTCCGTCCATCACCACCCCCTTTTGTACCGCTTTCGGCCGCTATGAGTGTGGCAGGGTATGCTCAGACGTGAGTCCCTTGCTCACTTTGCCACTGGATTCAAGCAAGCCGGGCTGAAGACGGCTGGAATGCCAGAAACCGGTCCTCGGAAGCTTGTTTCCGGTCCAGGGAAGACATGGCTTGGCAGTTCGGGCTGGACTGTTCCCATGAGGCACAGGGTCAGACTGATTTGCATATAGCCATGTCTGAACTGGGGTGGCAGAGTGGGCTAAAGAACGGTGATGGATTAAACCCAGATCTTTTGACTGGGTGTGAGTGTTTGATTGATTCAGATGCTCCGTCCATCACCACCCCCTTTTGTACCGCTTTTGGCCGCCATAAGTGTGGCAGGGTATGCTCAGACGTGAGTCCCTTGCTCACTTTGCCACTGGATTCAAGCAAGCCGGGCTGAAGACGGCTGGAATGCCAGAAACCGGTCCTCGGAAGCTTGTTTCCAGTCCAGGGAAGGAATGGCTTGGCAGTTCGGGCTGGACTGTTCCCATGAGGCACAGGGTCAGACTGATTTGCATATAGCCATGTCTGAACTGGGGTGGCAGAGTGGGCTAAAGAACGGTGATGGATTAAACCCAGATCTTTTGACTGAGTGTGAGTGTTTGATTGATTCAGATGCTCCGTCCATCACCACACCCTTTTATACCGCTGTGTACTACTAGCACAGTAGTCCAAGAGATACCAACAGTGGAACGGTGTTTTGATACCAAAGTGGGCAATGTTGGAACTGTATCTGAGAGTGGAGATGAAGGTACTCCCTTCGACCAGGTGCAACCAACTCTAGGTCCCAGCAGTGGAACAGTATCTTGATCCCACAAAGGAAGATGTCTGATATTACCTATTGCTTGGTTTTCATAGAACTGCCTCTGTTGAGGTGCATCAGACTCTGTGCTTGCGTAGCTAACTGTTGCACATGATTATTGTGCTTGGTTGACACCAGTCGGTGCAGTACTCCGCGGTACAGCAGGTCCGAACAGTGAAACGGGGTCTTGAATCCATAGAGGATGCCATACATTAAAGTCTGTGTTGATATCTGTGTACCCTCTCCGATCAGGTGCAACCCACTCCGTGCTTTCGAATCCAACGGCACGTGGCTGTGAGGCGTTAATGACCAGTGCCTCTGGCTTACACTGTGGTTAGCAGGGTTCACAATTTAGATCGAGTGGTGGTTGTTTAATTACAGAATCCAGTAGTCATGTAACTACAACGTCTATTGAAATATACACAATATTGTATTGGTATACTTGCTTGAAGAACTTTTTTTAGATGAGTTATAGGTTTAGTAAAGTGACCAAATTTATCTTGCAAGTCAAAAGTAACAGTGAATAGTGTAGACTGTGGACAGATGAAATCGCAATTTTAATTGTTTTGATTTATTAATTGCAGAGTTTTCTGTAATTTATGTTGTTGTATTTTGTGAAGAGGCAGTGAGAAAAAGTATTCATGGTTGTGGTGTGATTACTGCCTTCAATTAGTACTGCAGATAGCAGTGTTCACAATTGAGATTGAGTCGCTATTGTAGATGACGCAGTTCTGTAGGAAAAGACATTGATTTAGTGTACTCTGTCTGCACCACTCATACGCATCATTGCAGGCTACGCACACGGTCTTTGTGGCTTCACGGATTGAAAACTGTGGAGCTCAAGTCAATGCCATGTGGCTGTGGGCCCTTGCTGAACGCTCTCTCTGACCAACACTGTAGACAGCAGTGTTCACATTTGAGATTGAGTCGGTATAGCAGATGACGCAGTCCTGTAGGAAAAGACATTGCTCCAGTGCGTTCTGTCCGCACCACGCATACGCATAATTGCAGGCTCTGCACGCACTTTATTTTTTGCTTCGTGTAGGACAAACTGGGCAGCTCACGTCAATGCCACGTGGCTGTGGGCCCTTGCTGAATTCTCTCTCTGGCCTACACTGCAGACAGCAGTGTTCACATTTGAGATTGAGTCGGTATTGTAGATGAAGCAGTCCTGTAGGAAAAGACATTGCTCCAGTACGCTCTGTCTGCACCACTCATACACATCATTGCAGGCTCCGCACATGCTTTTTTGTTGCTTTGCGTATTGCAAACTGTGGAGCTCAAGTCAATGCCACGTGGCTGTGGGCCTTTGCTGACCCCTCTATCTGGCCTACACTGCAGAAAGCAGTGTTCACAATTCAGATCGAGTCGCTATTGCAGATGATGCAGTGTTGATGGCAACAGATATTGCTCCTAATACGGCCATCCCGCAGCATGCATCATCGCTGGCTGTGCACATGCTGAATGCTTTTGATGTGGCTGTGAGTGCACTAGAACTGATAGATCGTTTATGCTATCTTTCTGTGTATTATTTCAGACCTATTGATTGTGTCTCAGTATACCACAAGTTGTGGTTCTTTTATGATATAATTTTTTCTGTATTATTTCACATCTACTGTCCCTACCTTAGTGCAGCACAAATTATCGATTCTTTTAATATTAAATCTCAGTGTGTGATCCAATGATTACTGTTGTAGTTGATGGTAGCAGCAACTATTCCCCGAGGGCTGCTTTACACTCACCCAACACGCATCCAGCACAGACTTCACTGGATATGTGACCCTGGTAATAAAAAGGTGTTGAGCGCAAGTGCCTGTACCCACTTCCACTAACTATCTGTGTCATTGTGTTCATTATCTATGCATGATACTGCCACTGGGCTGTACCACATTACATTGTGCTGTGGACAGCGTATGCAACCATGTTACCTCTGGTAGTGGAGAAAACTTCGGTTATGTAACTTTTAGGTGTATGGCTACCACAGGTGGAAGGCTACTTTACAGACCATGAATATTAATTGTATGTAGTGTAAGATATGTGTACGTAGCAAAAAGTTTAGAAAAAAGCTCTCTAAGCAGAAGAGGTGTGTCTCATCAAATGAAGTACAGAAATTGATTAAAATGGGTGGCGTTTTCCAACTATTACAATGGGAAATGTTATGAACTAATGAAATGCTTTTTTTATGGTCACCCGGCAATCGCGTACCCGATGTGATTTTTTTTTTTTTGAAAATGTGTTTTTATTGTTGCCTTCACAAATTAGCAGTAATAATCAGCAGCATAACATGCAGCGTCAACATTCAGCTGCATTCAGTCAGTGGAGCAACTTTTCAAATTTTCTTTCCCCCCCAACTCTGAACATACTACATAAAAGGGTCAAGCGTAACAACCGCATCATTTGACAATCATATTATCAGTGTGAGTAGAGCTTATGCGTACATTACTTTAGGTTTTGACAATGGCTAGTCCATCCATGAGACCATATTCTATGTCCCAGGCACCCCCCCCATCAACGTCCACCCCAGATGTCGTCACATTAGTCCAATTCATCCTCCTCCCCAGAACTATCTGCATCCTCATCTTCCTGTAACGGCTCACAAATATCCCTTCTATAAGAGTTCCATGGCGTCCATATTTTATTCCACTTGCGCGGGTTGAGTCTCTGTTTATAGACCTCCCGTTCCCTCAACATAAGCATATCCATGTTCTTGCACCACTGCGACAGCGTCGGAGTAGTCGGCGCACCCCAGTTATGTGCTATATCGCGCTTCGCCAGCATCATCCCAATGACCACCCAACGCTTCCCATGTAGTGATAGATCTGTCGGGCCCCACACGTGTAGTATGCATACCCAAGGGGTAGGTGTGAAAGGGGTGTCCAGCGTCTGGCTGATTGTGCGCGCTACGCGTCTCCAGTAATTTTGTAAAGTGGGACATTCCCATAATGTATGGAACAGTGTACCCTCCTCCCCACAGTTGCGCAAGCAATAGGGATGTTCCGCCCTGTGTATGTTATAGAGTGTTGTGCGGGTGTAGTAAACTCTGTGTAAAATTTTAAATTGGACCAATCGAAATCGCATGGATATGCCTGCCTCTCTGGGTGACGCTAGCGCCTCGTTCCACTCCGACTCATCCAGATCCCCCAGCTCCTCCATCCACTTTTCCCTCAGGCGCCCCAGCGGATCTGGCAAATTGTTCAACAGTTTACGGTACGTGAGGGATGTAGCACTCGTCTCCATATAGTCCGTTAGTAGTCGGTCCTCTAACGGAGCCGACTCCGGGATCAGCGCCCCGGCTTCCAACACAGACATGAGTGCGTGTCTAATTTGTACATATCTGTACGTTTCTGTCACTCCCAGGTCATACTGTGTCCTCAGTGTATCGAAAGAGAGTACTGCGCCTCCCGACCATAGATCGCCCACCGTGGATATCCCGATGGTATCCCATCGATCAAACCCTTTACTGTTACGCAAAGTACCGAACGCCCTGGAGTCCCATAGTGGTGTGAGTTTGGTAATTACCCCCTCCCATCCAAGCCGCCTCTGTGCCTTATGCCAGATAGTCACCGTGTGCTTGGTCGGGCCTTCCAGCTTCCCAACCAAACCCTTATTATAGAGCGGTGCCAGGAGGGTAGCCGTACCTAATTGCCGTCTATCAGCCACATACGCCGGGTCATCATGGGTACCATGAATCCATTGGTTGATCACCTTAAGGTGCGCCGCCCAATAGTACAGTTCAAGGCTCGGGAGCGCTATCCCCCCGCTATACCAATCTCTAATTAATTTCAGCTGTGCTACCCTAGCCGACTTGCCACTCCAAAGCAACGTGGTCAATTGTGCCGTCACCTGGCGGAAGAACGACGCTGGAACCGCCGTCGGGGTATTTACCAGGACATATAGAAAGCGAGGTCGTGCCAGCATTTTAAAGAGCGCCGCCCTACCCAGTAATGTCAGGGGGAGGGCCTTCCAATGGCGCACATCCGCCCTCAGTCTAGTCATCAAGGGAACCAGGTTGAGCTCTAGAAATGTCTCAGAGTCCAGCGCGATTTGGATTCCCAGGTACCTGAAGGTACGTGTTTCTATGATCAACTGGCATCCATCAGGCAGCACCGGGGGGTCACCCCGGATCATGAACAGCACGGACTTGGACCAGTTTAGTTTATATCCTGATGCTGCACCATGGATCTCACAGAGGGCCAGCAGGATCGGAATGCCAGCGTCTAGGTCCATGAGGTAGACCAGCATATCATCCGCATACAGGGAGACCCTGTCCTCCCAACCGTCACCCCACTGTATGCCCTTCAGCAAGTGAGTGGAACGGAGAATGGTGGCCAGGGGCTCCAGCACTAATGCAAAGAGTAGCGGCAAAAGCGGGCATCCCTGCCTCGTGCCTCTTGCCAGTGGGAACTCCCGCGAGATACACCCATTGGTCGTCACCCTCGCAACGGGCTCGGTGTATAACAACCTGATCCATGAGATGAAGCCGGGGCCAAATCCCATATGTTCCAGGACTGCGAAAAGATAGCGCCACTCTACCAAGTCGAACGCCATTCGGGCATCCAACGAGAGCACCGCTGCTGGCTCCCTCAATCGCGGGGCACGTGCCAGCACTCCGTGCAATCTTCTCAGATTCAGCGCCGTGCTCCGATGCGGCATAAATCCCGACTGATCCGGATGAATTAGGTGTCGCAGGTGTGGCAGCAGTCTAGCGGCCAGTAATTTCGCCAGAATTTTATTTTCGGCGTTGAGGAGCGATATAGGGCGGTATGAGCTGCATTCCTCAGGAGGTTTGCCAGGCTTCGGAATCGCCACTATGGTGGCCATGCGCTGGTCAAGGGGCAAGATCCCCCGTTCCCGGCTTTCCTTGTACATTTCGAGTAGGGGAGTGGAAAGTGTCTCGGACATAATTTTGTACCATTCAATCGGTACGCCGTTGGGACCCAATGCTTTCCCTGGGCGTAACGCTGCTACGGCTACCCGTATTTCATCTGACGTCAGTTCCGATTCAAGTTCGTCCCTGGCTTCCGGGAGGAGGGTACGAGTCGGTACCCCCATGAGCGATCCCTCCACTATTTCACGCGAAACTTCAGTTTCGGGGGAATAAACAGCCTCAAAGTGGTCCGCGAGGAGTTCCACTATTCGGTCAGGCCTAGTGTGCAACACCCCCCTCGAGTCCTTGAGTTGTAGTATGGCCCTTTGATCTCCACGTTTCCTCTCCAGCCATACCAAGAGTTTACCTGCCTTATCGCCCATGTCATATACTCTACTTGCCGTTGCCGCCATCCCACCCAACACGATACGTCGCTGGTGATCGGTGTGTCTCTGCTGACTCAGCCGGAGCGTGTGAAGTGTGTCCTCACTTGGGTCACTTTCATGCGCCCGAGTCGCATCGGCGAGTCGGTCTTCCAGGTCTGACAGCTCTCTGCTTTGCGTGCGTTTATGTTGTGCGATAGCCGATATCGCCTGCCCGCGAAGGACTGTTTTGTAGGCCTCCCAGAATGTTACATGTGAGGCAACCGAACCCTCATTTTCCGTGATATAAGATTTCGTACTTGCTTTTAAAGCCTTGGTTATTACAGGTTCCTTAAAATACCCCGGGTAAATAGGATAGAGGCGTCTGTGGGTTCGCACCTGGCTGGATAGAGTCAGAGTTAACGGGGAATGATCCGAAATCCCTCGTGGCCTGATGTTAGTGTCAGAGATATTAAGAAGGCCCCCTCCCAATGTGAGGAAGTAGTCTATTCGTGACAGACTATCGTGAACTGCCGAATAATACGTGAATTGCTGGACGTCCGGGTGAAACTGTCTCCATATATCCACTAAACCCTGTGCTTCCATGAATTCAAACAATTTGGTAGGCCCCGGAGTGCGTGTGCGTGTTGGGTAACGGTCCTGAGAGCTGTGCGCCACTGCGTTGAAATCTCCCCCCACTATTAGGTCCCCTTCCGGGAGGTGTAACAGAAAGTTCCCCAGGTCTGGAAGAGCCACGGTGTGCAGAGCTGGTGGTATGTATACCGAGACTATGTTCAGCGGCCTCCCCTCCCAATGTCCATGGACCGCCGCAAAGCGTCCCTGAGTGTCTGTCTTAACTGAGTGTACAATGAACCTGGCAGAGCGGTGCATTAATATCCCAGTACCCCGGGACCCCTTAGTGAACTCAGAGTGCACTATCATACTGTAGCCTTTCCTATCCATGGCCCGTGCGGCGGGCCCAGTCAAATGCGTTTCCTGTAGCAGGACCAAGGTGGGGTTGGACCTCCTGATGTGCTGTAAGACCAGTCCCCGCTTTATTTTATCTCCCAAGCCCCTTACATTCCAAGACAGTAGGCACAGTGGTGATGCCCTCCCCGTTCTAATGTCCTCCCCCATCGTAGCAGACAAAGCGACAAGCCATCCGGCTGTCGTAACACATCATACATCGTGTGAAATGATTTCGCAATTCGCGCAGTTGTACCTCTACTCTACGAATTCGCTCCATACTGTACAGTGATTGACCCAGTGTAGCACTTAAAAACCAAAAAGTCATCCTACCCCCAACTCCCCCCCTCCCTGCCCCCCTGCTCAACGGACTTAGAACTGCCCGCCCCCCCAACTCAGCAGAGTGCTTGAACCCAACCCAAAACATAGTACTTGCTCGTTGGGGTGAAGGGTTCTCCGGTATCGGCGGCCCCCAACTTCTGCCGCGGAGGCCCTCAGCCCAGTGTCCATAGCGGCATTGCCGGTCCACAATGCAGTCAGGTCATCCAAAGATCAGTTGCGATATATTAGTCCTCATCAGCACCCTCTTCTCGAAGATCAGACAACGGGGAACGGGCCTCCGCTCCCTCCCCTGCGGACTGTGAGTTTTGTCGGGCTCCCGTAGTACGGTGCTTGTTCTACCGGTGAGAGCGACGCGGGGGATCCACCTGTCTCCACCCCTCCAGCCATTCCTGCGCCATTTCCGGGGAGTCAAAGAACCAAGTCTTATTGTCTGCCACAACCCGAAGTTTGGCCGGAAAAAGCATGGAGTACGGTATTTCCCGGGCTCTCAGTTCCTTCTTCACCTCGAAAAAGGTCCTCCTCCTACGTGCGACCTCGGCCGTGTAGTCCGGGAAGAACGCCAAGGTAGAATTCTGGATTTTAAGTGGGGGGGAAAGTCTCGCCGCCTGGAGGATGGCATCCCGATCTCTGAAATGAAAGAGTCTCGCTATGATCGGCCTGGGGTTTATGCCCGACTTCTGGCGCCCACCGGGGACTCTGTGCGCCCTTTCTACCGTGAAGAATGCCGAGAGGCCCTTAGGCTGCAGCTTTTGCTTAATTAAATCCTCCACGTATAAGTCCATTGCTCTCGTGTCTTCCGACTCCGGCACACCTATGATACGAATGTTGCTCCGTCTCGAGCGCCCTTCCTGATCATCAAGCTTGTCACGCAGTACCTTATTTTCCTTTATGACGCGTTCCATCCCAATCTGCAATTCAGCCACATCCTCCACCAGAGACTTAGTCACCACTTCCATATTGCTCACTTTTTCAGACATCTTGTGGAAATCCGCTCTGATCAGCGTTATTTCGGCCGAGATGGATCCGACTGTAGTCTGCACTTGCGTGAGTGCCCGCATGACGTCGTCAAGGGTTGCCTTCTTTCCTCCCCCGGCTTCGGCGACCTTGCCCTGCTGTGATTTGGCGTCTGGGGAAGGTGAACTGGGCTTCTCGTATGCAAAACGATCAAGGCGCGATTGCGATGCCCCTGGTTTTGGGCCCTTGCCAGCCATCACGACAGTGGTGTCCGTCTCCCGCAGACGCTGTCAGTGTCTTGGTCCTCCAAATCGGCGTGTGCCGAGATAGTTATCTACACCAGACGTCTCCCAGTTTTATTCCTGCTTCTCAGCTGTCACGCAATGCCCCCCTGGCCGCCGTGGGTGTGCTACAGTCCTTCCAGGGCTCCGCGGCACCACTCCGTATCGTTCCCCCTCTACAGATCACAGTGGGAGCAGGGGATGAACTTAACCGGCTCCGCGGTAGGCTGGCCGTGGCAATAGACCCCCTGCGCTGTGTGGGGCACAACCGCCTCAAGCTGCCCGCCACTTCCCCTTACCGCGTCCTTCGGAGCACTACGCCCTCACCCTCGTGTATTCTCAGGGCAGTGGCAATTGCAATGAGACAAACTTCGGCCGAAGTGTCGGGCCCCTGTGAGCGTCCTCCAGTCTCTGACGCCCGTGTGGATGTGTCTCACATAAGGTCTGTTGCACGGCGGTATGGTCCGTTTCTGTGCAGCGGGAAGCCCCCCGCAAGTTGCTTTGCGCCGTCCGGCGATGCGTGGGGACCGTCGTCACAGCTCCGCCATACGCTTGTGAGGCCGGGCTGGTGCGGTCAATGCAGTGCCGAGTAGTCGATCCCAAGATGGCGGCCTCACATTCAGAGCCACCGCTCTCCGCTCTGTCTCCCGACCCAGCAGGCCAGCCGGACCTCCCCACTCCTCACCTTCGCAGCACAGCTAGGCTACCGGGCAGACGCTCCGAGGCAGGGAAGGTCGGCGGCGCTGCGCGGTGCACTGAGTCCGACTCCGCTCCGTCCGTCTCAGACGCGCGCTTCCCGTTCTCCACTGCCCGGGATGGCGCACTTCCTGTCCGTCCTTCAAACCAGGACAGTCCCAGGTCCGGATCCCATGCACAGGCCCACACCGGTGCCGATCTTAACTCGTGATCCCGACGTCTGATCGAGATGCCGGTCGGCCAGGATGTTGCCGCTTGGTCCTGGGCTTCGATGCCTTCCCGCTTGGGAGCAATTAATAGCGGATAAATAGCCGGATCGTTTAGGAGGCCGCTTCAATCACGGAGCTCTCCCTTCAAGCTGCCACCATCGCCGGCTGCTGGCCACGCCCCCTACCCGATGTGATTTTGAGAAAATATATTTACTATAATATCAGTTCATTACAGTTAGAAATATATAAATGTTTAAAATATTTTTGATTATCGCATACACTTTAAAGTTATTTCCATATAGTTTTGAGACAAAAAAAATGAGGGAATGGCATACGTGGCATGACACCGCACATCTATGACATAATACAGGGCATGGCAGCATGCACTTGTCGCATACGCAACGCCCAGCGGGCGCGACCCTATACGTACATGACGTAACGCGCGGCTTGGTAGTGCGTACCCGTTGCATTCCAAAGTAGCAGCAGGCGCGACCTTGTATGTATATGTTGTTACGCGGGACGCGGTACCACAAACCCGGCGGATACGAAATGCGCGTCATTTACATGTGGTGGATAGGATTTGTGTGCTGATCGAACTTGGTAGACTACCGGTACGGGACTGTAGTTTTCTAAAAAGAAAAATAAATGATACACATATTTTTTGGGGAAGATATAAAACATTACATCATTTTTTAAGTAAAAAAAGGATAATAGAGTTGCAAAATATTAAAAAAACAATTAGAAAAAATATAGGTTTTATCAATATTAAAATATGAAATTAACATTTAAAAAACCTTTGAAATTCACTGAAAAAAACATAGGTTTTACAGACGTTATAGTTAGTAATTAGCATTTTAAAAACCTTATACATTTTCTGAAAAAAACATAGGTTTCAGGGACGTTATAGTTAGTTGGACATTTGACTCATATAAAACCACCAAAATTTGCCAGTTAAAGTTAGTTGAGCTAACTATAACTCGCGCGCCCGCAATGCACTGCTGATGTCGTCACATATTACATCACTCATGACATGGTCAGTGACATCACTGATGACATCTCAAATGACATCACTCATGACATCACTGTCAACTGAGTCACAAGAAAAGAGAAAAACAATGTTGAAAAACAAGAAAAGGGGGCAGGGTAGAAACACCCTGACCCCCTAGGCCTGCTCAGCCCAGCTTCCGCGCTTCGTTGTATTGAAGCCCCCCGGGTGGGCCAGGTCCCGGGGGCAGTGAAAAAAAGTGTGGGGGGAGGGGCCCAATTCCCCCCACACTGCCCCAGGGACAGCCACCTCCCTAGGGCAAGATTAATGAGTTGTGGGGGGCACACAGCCCCCCTGCAACCCCGGGGACCGCCATCCCAGAGCTTCTTTTTTAATGTGTGGGAGCCTCTAAGGCCCCCCAAGCCCCGGGGACCGCCAGCCCAGGGCTTTTATTAATTATTTTGTGGGGGCACACGGTGATCCCCACTGCCCCGGGGACCGCCACCCTCGGGGCTTTAATAAAAACAAACACACGCACCAGGGACTACCACCTCCCGCCAGGGCACTAATATTCAAATGTGGGGGACCGCACCTCCCCGGGACTCTGCATCATATGGGAGCCCCGGGTGGGCCAGGCCTCTAAGGCCCCCTAGCCCCGGGAACCGCCAGCCCAGGGCTTTTATTAATTATTTTGCGGAGGCACACGGCCATCCCCACTGCCCCGGGGACCACCACCCCCCAGGGATTTAAAAAAAAAACACACGCCCCAGGGACTACCACCTCCCCAGGGCACTAATATTCAAATGCGGGGGCCCGCACCTCCCCGGGACTCTGCATTATATGGGAGCCCTTCCTGGCCCTGGGGACCGCCATCCCCGAGGGCTGGCTCCTGCAGTGTCCCAGGGTGCACACTGCTGTTTGCTATGACAGGGCGGGAGCCCTGAGGCTCCCGCCCTGTCATAGCAAACTGTGGTTTGGGTTTTGAAAGCGAGAGCAGGAAACCTGCTCTTGCTTTCAAAAGTCAAACCACAATGCTTTTCCACATGGGGAGCTGCATATCAGCAGCTCCCCATGTGGAAAAGCAATGCCGGCTCCCGCAGGAGGCGGGGAGCCAGCAGGGACAGTGGGGGCATTGGGGCTCTACCCACAGTCCCAAAACAAAGAGGTCAGACCCCGGGGGATGGGGTCCCTGGGGCCAGAAGTGGCCCGGGAGGGGAGCCAAGCAGCCCCACTCCCCTGCGAATAATAATTTTAAAAAACAAGGCCAGGCCCCGGGGGATGGGGTCCCCGGGGTCAGATTTGGCCTGAGGAGGGGGGCCATGCAGACCGCCTCCCGAAAATAAAAATAAACAAGGATTGCTAGGCCCTGGGGAGATGGGGTCCCCGGGGCTAGAAGTGGCCTGGGAGGGGGGGGCACGCGGCCTCCCTGCCCAAATAAAAATAATTATAAATAAAGGCCGGCCCTGGGGATGGAGTCAATAGAGGTCTCAGGAGGGGGGGCACGCCCCTTCCTATAAAAAAAATATGTGGCCATGCCCCGGGGTTTGGGGTCCCCGGGGCCAGAATTGGCCACGGGGGGCCCATGCGCCCCCTCCTTTTTACATTTAAAAAAAAATGGGGGCCAGGCCCTAGGGGACGGGGTCCCCAGGGTATGAAAAAAGGCAATAGTAGGGGGACCACACAGCCGCCCTTCTAAATTCTTTTTTTTTTTAAACCCACCAACACAGCTAGGCCCCACCCCCCGCAGCACTCCGCAAACGCACCCCCTGGCACATTGTAAATTGGGGGATTAAATCCCCTTCAATCCTGAGGGTCCCTGGGGCAAACTAGCCCACCAGGTACCTCCAATATCCACCAGGGAGCTGCGTTGCAGAGAGGTGTTCAGAGGCCACACCCCTTTTTACACCTGTCTGCAACGCAGCTCTGTGGTGCTTACTGGAGGTACCTAGTTGGCTAGTTAGCCCTCAGGGACCCTCAGGACTCAAGGGGAATTAATCCCCCAATTTACAACTAAAGAATTCTTATTGTTGTCCAAAAGTGATCTAAAGTTCTGGGGGTTGGGTCCCCTCTTTTATACACAGTTTACTTTGTACTCTGAAGGCAGAGAGGCCTTTGTCTAGTCCAAACCAGTTCTGGTCAGTCCTGGAGCACTCTGTTTACATGACTCCTTTTTTCCTTTCACAGTACAGGGCAGAGACATCAGACTCACCACAGGCGGTGGAGCCAGCATTGTGGAGGGAAGCCACAGCTCTATTCAGGTCCTAGGTGCAACTCCTCCCACCCATCTAGATGCAGATCTCTAAATTTAGCACTGTGCTGACTCACCCTGTGTCCTGGAATCCCCCAGCCCCTGTCACTCAAACTCCAGACAAGGAATACACAACCTAGCAGAGGCAGGCTTGGATAGTTAGACAAGAAAATACCTACTTTCTAAAAGTGGTATTTTCAAACACAGAATGTTAAAACCCACTTCACTAAAATATGTATTTTATAATTCTGAGTTCAGGCATACTAATCTCCAATTTCTACCTAGTTCCCTCAGTCAGTTAGGATTATAAGATGTAATAATTAAACTGCCCATTCTGGCCTATGGAGAATAGGTAGCCTTGCAATAGTGAAAACGAAAGTGGCTGTAATTCACTATTGGGACATGCCACACACCTCAGGGCTTGTCCTACCTTATACTTACAATGCACCCTGTCCTTGGGCCTACCATAGGGGTGTCTGATATGAAGAAAAGGGACAGTTTAGGGGCTAGCAAGTGGGAGCACTTGCACAGTCAACATGGCAGTACCAGACTGCACACAGGCTCTGCAATGGCAGACCTGACACACACTTTTACAGGCTGCTTCTGTGGGTGGCACAACCAGTGCTGCAAGCCCACCAGCAGCATTTGGTTTACAAGCCCTGGGCACACTCAGTGCATTGTACTAGGGTCTGACAAGTAAACCAAATCAGCCAATCATGGAATCACTAATCCATACATCAATTTAAAATAGGGAGAGCATATGCACTTTAGCACTGATCAGCAGTGGTAAAGTGCCCAGAGAGATAAAACAGCCAACAACAGGTAAGAAAACATGTAGGAGGAAGGCAAAAAGTTCAGGGATGACCATGCAAAAAGGGCCAAGTCCAAAAGTCTTCATTACTGACTAACTTACTACCTTACAGTTCATATTCATTGTAGTTACAATTCATCGGGCGTGTGCACTTGACTAAGGTTTTAGTTTTAAATAGAGGCTTTAAATGGATATCCTGTATTCTATTGATCCTTGAATGTGTTGTTCTTTTATGAAAGAGAATTTGGTATTCCACTATTTTTCCCTGTCTCATCGGACTACACGTTACCAAAACACTTCTTACGCAAACATTTCTCAAAACTTTGTGCACTGTATGCAATTCTACTGGTTGTCTAATTCAGGTTGACTCATTGATTGAGCCTTAGTACCAGAGACTCTACAAAAGCTCTAGAGAACAAAACAGAGTGCCAAACACTGAGGTCCATTCAAAGTGTAGCTATCACTCCTCCTAACCATTGCTTGACCCATACTATTGAGCATTTCATGCCTGGTCATGTTATTTGTTATCAAAGTTATTCCAGAAATGGCAGCATTTTCAAGAGATGACTAACAAGGAGTGGCACCGCCCAGGGAGGGGTGGGCTGAGGTGACAAAAGAGAATTTGTAGTCCTGGCAATACTACAGATTACCCTTCACATTGGTGGCACTGTTCAGAACTGAACATGGCTGCCCAAGTCAATTTCAGTTCAGGCAAGCTTTAAACAGATTAACCACATGCGTGCGGCGGCTATTTTTGCGCTACGCTGCTTTTTTCAAAAAGCCGCATTACATGACGAGCTCAGCTCGTGCGAGCGGCACAACTCATGACGAGCTCAGCTCGTCATGAGCGCAGAATGGGTTAAGGGCCTGAATATGAGTTTGGCGGGTGGGATACTCCATCGCTAACATGAAGGATATCCTGTCTGCTGAAGCTCCATAGGATATAATTGAATTGTCATACTGGGGAAAGGATATCAGTCATGTTTGTGACAGAGTAATCCTGTCTGCCAAACTCGTAATCAGGCTCTAAATCTAATGTTAGTAGTATAGTAAATTACACTTTAATTTAGTGGCACTGTTCAAACAATGATGGACTTTCCATTCAAGAAGGTCTTGATGAGTCCATGGAAGAGTGACACAAATGTGCCCATAGTAAAGGATATTATATCACCAGTCATGGCATGCGTTATGAGGGTTTAATTCCGGAAAATCAAATCAAAATTACAGGGATGGCTAAGGGGAAATAGGGTAGCCCAAGGAAGCCTACTCAGCACTGAATGTGGCTCATTTTTTAGAGCATGGACAGATTTTGTCGTCAAATATTTAAAGGTTTGCAGGTGGGAGGAGTAAACTAATACCAAAAAGAAAGGAGTCACCCAATTTTTAGAATTCAGGGGGCTAACCTTAATCCTAACCTCAATTTTTGGTGATCTCCCTAGGTCATAACTCTTATTAGGAGCATAAAAGTTAACGGATGTGGTCGACTCACCCACATAATGTGGCATGCTTCATCATCGGCCACCTCACTGCACCCTGGTAAGGTTGACCTACCAGAGCAGACTTAACCTCACGTACTGACTTGAAGCATATTATTCTTCTGGATAATGTCCCAGGGATTCAGTTTAGAGATTAAAAATGGCTTAAGGTAAACCACTGAGACTTTCATTATTTGGTGGTACCTTAGGCATGGATAAAAAATTCCTGAAACAAAAAATTAGGGGATGCTACTGTGTGTAATGACTCAGGCTTCCCCCTTTTTAGCCAGCATGTTTCTGCCTCTAGGTAGCCTATGTTGGTCTCTGGCATTCGTCAGGGCTCTTTCAGAGCTAGGCAATTGGATCCCTTATTCACACTTCTTAAAAGGTAAGTTAAAAATATGTGAGAGTCAGACCTACCTACCCCTCAGGTCCTTAAATGAAATACCCAGTTTAGGTTGTCCCCATACTTCCTAGTCTGACGAGAGGCAGTGTCAAGTCAAGAATTCTTTATTCGATGAATAAAAATCACCATAAAAGCACATATATATATATAGATTATTAAAATCTCATTAAATCATTATCAGAACCCAACTTGTAATACAATCTAATTTTTAAAAGAGGGAGAAAACAATATAAATACATTGGAGGTCTTATCAATCAGTCCCCCCCTCTAGTTACCCTCAGTCTAACCGCCACTTTGATGAAGTTCATAATACAGCATAATGTAAAAGGGTCAGTCGCTTGTTGTAAATAAATTATAGCAGCTCTAGCAAATTTCAAATTAGCTTGTTTTAAAATATCTACTAGGAATCTACACCTAGGCATTGAATAAAAAGAACACAATAATACACAATGAAGGGAATCCTCCGGAGACCTATTGTCGCAGCCGCAGAATCCCTTCTGCTCAATTGTGGATAAAAACCCTGACGGGGACGCTAATAAATAGGGTAATAAATTGAGCCTAAAACAACACATTAAAAACCTATCCTGGGCATTGTACATAAGGTATAAGTATGGCTCCATTCCCTCAGTGTTTTTCACCAGACTATGGGCACTCAGTTTTTTTAGACCCTTCAACCTCTGCTCTATGTTTTGTTTTCTAGGCTAAAAAGGCTCTCTTTACGATCACTTTGTCATGGGGTACATTTACATAGGTAAGCCATGGGATGCTCATACATTTATCTCTTCCTAGGCAATCACTTAGAATTTCCCTACTTAAGGACGCCTCAGGATTTGTCCAAATTTTCAGCCAGGCTAAAATGGGTCTGAGCTTCACCAAATCTTCAAGGTATGGCCTCCCTATTTCCCTGTGTGCTATAACAGCAGGGGTACTTTGTGGGATTTTCAAAATGGATCGTAAGTAATATTTTCTTCCAGATGAAGCTGCATAATCTTAGCAAAGCTCCATACCTCTGCCCCATAGATGACTCTGGAGCAGCACATAGAGCCATAAAGGTTCATCACCTGTTTGGGGCACCATCTGCCTACCCTCCGCCTATAGCTTGCAATAGCACCATTAGTGGCAATCATTTTACAACAACGCTCCTCCACCAGGGAATTAAATTGTAGAGACCCATCAAATAGTAAGCCTAGGTAAGAGAATGTTTTAACCCTTTCTATTTTGTGGCTTCCTATCCTGAAGGTGGATTTGGTGCAAGGTTTATTGCCTGCCAAGAGCACGTAAGACTTGCCCAGGTTGACGAACAGTTCTAAAGATTCCATGAATTTAACAAATCCGTCAATTAAAATTTGTAGACTCTTTGGAATGCGGCAAGCAGGACCGCGTCATCCGCGTAAAGTAAAACAGGGATGGAACGAGACCCTACTCTTGGACAGTCTGTCTTCAAATTTAACAAAAACTGCTCTAAACCATTTATATAAAGAGAGAATAAAAAAGGGGCGAGAATACAGCCTTGCCGTACCCCGCTCCTACATGGGAAGGATTCTGTCAACCCACCCTCCTTGTTATACCGTACTTTTGCTGAAGTGTCACTATGAAGCTTCCTTAAGATGTTAATCAGGCCAACATCAATCCCCATAAGAGTCATCATAGCCCAGAGCTTATCCCTATTCACGTGGTCGAAGGCGGCTGCCAAATCCATTGTGATGTATTCCTATAGGTTCTGTATCGATCCCCCTATTCCTGACCCTGTTCTGGTTAAACAAGTTAACTAGCAGCCATCCCATGATGCAGAAACCGTTATCTGATGAAGCCACACTACGGCACAGGAACGTGTTATCTGATTAGGTCATAACGCTTGCCATCTAATTAGACAAGCAATAGTCCTCCAGCCCCTGATAAGGCATACGGAGTTCTCAAAACAAATCAAACCTATGACAACCTGGGAAAAACCCTGCGGCCATTGTTTTGATTTCACCGAGAACTTCAGCAAAAGAATGTGCTAACAACCAAGTCGTATGACATCCTTATTGACGTATCTATGTCCATCCTTACGTCAATCTCGGCACCTTACAGTTATAAATATTACCGGTATTGCCTTAAGCAAACACACGCGGTGGTGACGAGATCGGAGCAGCCAGACTTGCCGAAGCCCAGAGCAGAGCAGACCCCGCTGGCGCAGCCCCGCCTTCCTGACGCGCTGAGAACGAGACGCTGCTTTCTCCTGCCGAGAAATCCAGCTCCGGCGCTTCCGAGCAGCCCTCGCAGGCAGCTTGGAATATCGAGACCAGAGACGAGAGATACCATCCCTCATTCATCCTAAATTCCAGGTACAGAACTGAATAACCCCTTGCAGAGAATTCTTGAGTCAGTCACTTGGCAAAACAAACTTAACTTAAACTGCTACTTTCTATTCCCGCCCACGTATTAGGCTTAGGTCAGGGGTAGGCGTAGTTAGAAACACCAGTTGAGGACGATTAGTCAAATGTATATATGTATGTATCTATTTTATCCATTTTAAACCACCTTATGGCTTAGAAACCATATAAATGTTTTTACAGTATTATTTTATACTTCTGCTTTTAATGTATGCACTTTACTTAACCATAAGTATTGCGATAATATCGATCCATTTCTCTTGTATGAGAAAAGAGACTGATCAATAAATACCATCTTTTATTGAACACGCCCGTCTCTTCCTTTTCTCTACAATCTGGTGAGACTAAGAATGCACGTACTGACTGAGTAAAATAAGTTGTCTTTTGTTTTCACACGACTCTAGAGATACACTCTTGATTAGGGGAGAGCAAAGTTGTCATGTTCTATGGTTGTCAGAAACTAAATCCCTTCTTGTCTATCCAGGGAGGTTCAACTCCTCCTTGCCTATTCGAGAAAGTTTCTAGTGAACTCTGAGGTAGCTGGCAAACCCAAAACTTTAAGTCTAATATCGACAATAGAAGACCTAGTTAACGTCTGGTCTAGGCCTATACTATTGAAGGTATTATTCCAATGCGCAGAGCCTATTGGGATAATAGGAACTACACTACATGGCGCCCAACGCGTTTGGCAAAGGCGATAAAACTAACGTAAGACATTAGAGTAACTCAGTCGTGCTTTTTCACTCAGACCCCTTTTTTTCCCATAATACTCCAAAGACGTCTGGAGTGGGTGAAAGGTCATATCCGCCAAACCTCGCAGGAGGAAACTCCTATGTATGGTTCTTGGTTTAGTCAACGTTGAAGGATACACTGTTCCAAAATACTGTGCATCTAATCTTTGTTTCCACGAGAAACCTGATCTGCAAACAAACTGAATAACCTTCTGGACAGTACAATGTCAGACAGTGAAGGAGATAGAGAGGCAGCTAGAATAACTGCTGAACTAGTAGCAGCTGATAATGCACTGCAAGAAGCAGACCCGGGTATAATAATCATCCCGGTCAACACAAGGAAATCTATAACTTTAAAACTTATAGAAAATGGACTGACACCTAGAGGTGGCACAGTCATATTCGTAACCGAGGCACACGAATATCGGCAGACAGAGGTATTCTATACATGGATAAACTTTCCAGCAGCTAATGCTGTAACAAAGGTCTTCCACTATTACAAAACAGAGGAACCTCCTGAAGAGTACACTCCTTTCGAGGAGGTGGAAGTACCACTTAAATTTCAAGAGCACCTGCTCTTATTAATGGCGCCCTAAAACATAATAATCACCACACCAGGCTCGGTCCGTTAGGTAGACCAGGAGCAACGTGGCCGGTCCTAGCCGGATACACACCACATCCAGACATCGACGGGATGTCTGCAGCAAATCTTTTAATACAACTAAAACAATTAATAAAATTGCATAGACAATTAGTCCAATATGTAATGCGGACTTCAACAATCCAACCAGCAATTAAAATTCCACAGCTGACCCCTCATCAGGGGAACACAAATAAAATTACACCACAGAACATACAATCCTGCCTGGGTAAAGTACCAGCTAAAAGGGAACAAATACCATTCTGGTTAGCACAAAACATCACCCAAATAGAGGTGGTGTTTCCAGACACCACCCCGTTGGAAAAACACAGGATTCTGACTATCTGTCTTCCAATGGGAATCGCACCACACGTGGAGGACTGTGACACTTGGGGTACAGTCTTTGCTTCCATTTACACAAAAACTCATGGCGTTCCATCCATCTCGGTAATACCAGATGTGCTAAAACAAATTCAAGATGAATACGGTCCAGAATCCGCTTTAACTCTTGGTATGAAATTACTAAAAGACTTCAAGCAGGTCTCGGCTATATTACTAGCCAATATAAAGGGAGAAGCAGCAAACGTGGCGATCCGCCAGAGGTTAAAAGAAACAGATATAGCAGACCAACCAGCTGAAATTGCCAGAATCATAGAAAAATCCTATGAGGAACTAGGCAGAGATAGTTTAGGTGGAATACCAGTAAAACCACAACTGATTGAAAGTCCTGAAAAAGTATTTTTAATAATAACTTAACATCACAAAAAAAGAGCTGGGATGGAAACAAACAATCCAATCCTAAAAAAAAGACATTCCAGTCCAGAGGAAGGTCTCCTCGGCGAAGAGAAAAATCTCCAAACCAAAGACATAGGTCTCCCCAAAGTGACCCCTCTGGGAAAAGATATAACCTTAGAAATAGGGATAATATTAAGAAACCTGATAGATATCAAGATTTTGATACACGCCCCTCTCAATCTTTTCAGACTTCCTCGCAGAAATCGGAAAGAAGAGGACGATCAGAACAAAGAGAAGAGCACGCCAAGTCCAAAGTCAAGGAACCTGCTCATCTAAAAAAGAAATTACAATTTCCAAAAAAGAAGGTAGCCAGTATTAAAGTAGTTAACAATGCCGAGAATACTGAGGACACAACTGAAAAACGGAGAATGGGCTCAGACAATGCTAGACAGCGCAGCAGAAGTGAGCATAGCTCGCAAAGTCCTTATGAATCTTCTGGAGACAGTGGACACGAATGAATATCTTCAAGTGGAAACTGCAAACTCAATGCAAACTCAAGCTCCTGTTCTCTCTGGCAATGTCGACACTGACACTGACCTTTTCCAAAACTGGATCACTCAAGAAATCAAATCCAGAATCCCGCCCTCACGCCCCTGTATTTCCCGGGGCAAAACTAAAACTAAAACCAATGCCCCCTGGTTCACACCAGAACTTGCAAAAGCGCATCTGCTATGTAAAAAGGCAGAAAGAAAATGGCGGAAGACATACGCAGCTACTAACCGCTCCTCCTATATCGCAACAAGGAAAAACTACCTTTCGGAAATTAAACTGGCTAAAAAAACCTATTACGTCAACGCCATAAAAAACGCAGGCCAAAAACAAAAGGCCCTGTTCACGATTGTCAAATCATTCACGCACCCAAAGGCTCTTCAGCCTGAAATTCCCCCTTCCCAGAAATTTTGCGACCAAATTTCTGATTATTTCGAGGAAAAAATTGCCTCGCTCCAAATCAACTTCCCTCCCCCCACTACTCCCCCAGTGTCCCCTTCACTGGTTCCCTTAGGTTTTATGCTAAGTCGCTTCTCCCCTGTTACTCTTGAGCAGTCAAAAAAAGCCATCCTGGCCTGCAAATCTGGCGCTCCGTCCGACCCTTGTCCCCCCATGATACTTCACCAACTAATCGATGAGGTCAACCCGACCATCAACAATCTAATCAACTCCTCGCTTAGCTCAGGCTCAGTACCCAGCCGTTGGAAAAAAGGTATCATCAAACCCCTTATGAAGAAAGCAAATAAACCCATGACGGATCTTACCAACCTCCGCCCAATTTCGTTACTCCCGGCTTTGGGAAAAATCACGGAACATCTAGTCCATAGCGAGCTCAAACGCTACCTGGATGATAACAACCTTCTTCACCCCCAACAATCCGGATTCCGCCCCAAGCACTCGACAGAAACCGCCCTCATTGAACTGTCTGACACCATAAAAACTATACAAGACCAGAGAAAAAACTCCATCCTAATCCTTCTCGACCTAACGGCGGCGTTTGATACCGTCTCCCACACCATCCTCATCAGTAGACTCAGGGACATCGGTATCTCTGACTCCGCCCTTTCCTGGATTACGTCTTTTCTCTCTGACCGTTCCCAAACTGTCACTCTGGGCCCATTCCACTCCAAAGATAAACTTGTCCCCTCAGGTGTCCCACAAGGATCTATCCTAAGCCCTCTCCTTTTCAACGTTTACCTCATTCCTCTCCTTAATCTGATAGAATCATTCGGCATACCTGTCACTTCGTATGCCGATGATACACAACTCATTGTACCATTAGACAAACTTTCTACCAAAGCTGAACTCAACCTGAAACACTGCTTGACCGAAGTATTTCGATGGATGGACGATAACCACCTGAAGTGCAACTCAAACAAAACAGAGATCCTCCCGATTGGAACAAATATCTCTTTCTGTCCAGCACTATGGTGGCCGGATAATTCTGTTGCCCCCCCCCAGACAGTGTCGTCAGCCAGGAACCTCGGTGTAATCTTTGACTCTGAACTCTCCTTTGACCAGCATGCCAGAACCGTCGCAGGTAAATGCTTCGGAATGATCAGATCCCTGAGAAAGTTCTTCGACTTCCTCCCCATCGATGCCAGAAAGACGGTGACAGTCGCGCTCATAATCTCGCGACTGGACTACTGCAACGGCTTGCTTGCAGGAGTCAAAAAAAGCACCCTCCTAAAATTGCAGAGCGTACTTCACACAGCCGCCCGTCTCGTCCTGGGCCTACCCCGCAGATCCTCCATCTCTGCAGCGCTTCACTCACTTCACTGGCTCCCCCTTCACAAAAGGATCCTATTCAAAATCCTGATTATTGCCTTTCGTGCCTACAACAAGACAGGCCCTAAATACCTCACCAGGCGCTTTCCCCACTATGCGCCCAGCCGTCACCTTCGTTCAACCGATGACAACCTCATTCTTCTCCCGAAATACAATCTGAAAACGAAGGGTGAGAAGACCCTCAGCTTCCTTGCATCTAAAGCCTGGAATAAACTGCCCAAACCCCTCAGACAACAAACCCAGGAAAAACCCTTTAGAAAGCTGCTAAAGACATGGATCTTTAATCTCCCGGACGATTACTCCAAAGCTTCCATCTAAACCTCCTGGACTGGTTCATTTAGGTCTCAAGCGGCAAGATGCTCCCTCCGGAGCGAACGTCGCGCTCTAGAAATACCCCACAAATATCAAATATCAGACACCAGAGTTAGCAAACCTCACAAAATATATGAAATAACTTTACGTATAGAAGGGGATAAGACTAGAAAAATAAGGGGACTATTTTGGGATAATCTCTCCAAGGGCTATGACATCCTTCTAGCTGAAAAAGACTGGCCACTGAGTTTGTCAGGGACTGCCCTCATGGCGAAGAAATAATTATGCCTGCCTTCTCAAATCATATCCCAATTCATAAAAAATACACACTTGCTAGAAAGTGGGCAGTAGCTCAAGCTCCTGCTTTATATAAATATCACGTAGGATGGGATGAGGACTCTCCTCCTCACAAAATCCAGTTAAAATCACAACCTACTGCACAAAGACAGTACCCAATTAAGCAAGAAGCTAAAAAAGAGGTAAAAGAAATCCTAGATCAACTAGAATACCAGGGGGTGATGAAACTTGCACCTCACAAATGAACAACCCTTTATTTCCTGTCTCCAAACCAGACAATTCATATCGTCTAGTTTTGGATTACAGACACCTTAACTCATGTTGCAAAACTTTTGCAGTACAAAACTCGCATAGTGCTGCACTAATGAATAACATAGTGCGCAAAAAATACAAAACAACATTAGACATTTCTAATGGATTCTTTTGTCAAAATATAGCACCAGAGAGCAGATATTTGTCTGCGTTCTCAATAAATGGCACTCAAAAACAATTCTGTCGGTTAGCCCAGGGGTACAAGAACAGCCCAGGAGTATTCTCAGCGAGAGTAACAGAATTACTACAAACATATGATGACGAAGCATTATCTTATGTCGACGACATATACCTAACAGATGATGACTTGGATACTCACTTGAAGAGAGTGAACACCATAATACTTGGGTTCGCAGCAGAGGGTTACAAATTCAACTTTAAAAAATCCAGAATTGCCCATCTAACAGTCCTGTTCTTAGGATATGAATTATCAAGTGAAGGCAAAAGCCTGGCAGACAATTTCCTAGAGAAATGTGCCGTACTCCAAGTACCTAGAACACTAAAAAAATTCTAGGCTTCCTAAATTTCGGAAGAACATACATTGCAAATTACGCAGAAAGGGTCAAACCCCTTTATGATCTAATAAAACCACATTTTAAAAGAACCAATTGGACTCAAATACACACAGAAATTCTGAGATCCTTACAAACAGACATGTTAATTAAAACAAAATTAGAAACACGTGATAACACACGCAATCTTGTGATTCGAGTCATCCCAGGAAGATGCGGATTCACATACCTGACCTCTAATGAGGGAGAAAAGGTACCAATTGCATTCAAATCACACTTGTACACAGAAGCTGAAAAGAAGTTCAGCATTAAAGAAAACATTGTTCATGCAGTTCAAACCGCAATAGCTAGAGAAAAAGATAAAGCTGACGGTAGACGTATCACAGTCAGAACAGCAGAATCAGCCTTTGAGGCATTAACAACACCGTGTAATTTACCAACAACAACATTGAATCCGGAATGGATACAATGGGTGAATTCAATTACAACGGACAAAGTATACTACTACTTTGATCCAGAACTAGAGGAACTAAAAAATCTAGAATATGAAAGAACATTCCCTCTGCCAATCGACATTCTGCCCTTACGACAATACGCTTGTGTAATCTATACAGACGGACATGCTCAACCCTCCGTTTGGGGAGAACAAGCATACAGCCCGACATGTGGGATTACAAAAGAAGTGTGGCGCGGAGGTAAACTAAGACCTCTATTAACAAAAACACACTCAGTAGAAACTAATTCAGAACAACAGACTGAAATAATAGCATTGAAAATGGCGCTAGATAATGCGGATCGCGAATTCCCGACACTTATAGTGTCCGATTCATATTACTGCGTCAAATCATATAACAAGGATTTGCAGACATGGATTCAAAACGGTTACAAAGATGACACAGGTGCAACAATAAAGCAAAAACTGCTTTGGGAACAAATAGTTCTGTTACAAAAAGAACTACCAAAGACTCACGTGACACACTCACTGAGTCATCAGCGTGATGGCGTTCACGTTGCAGGGAATTCATTGGCTGAGACAGCCACAGCGGTAGCAACTAAATCGGCTTCCGTAGCTAGAAAAAAGCGTACAATTAAATACATTGACGGTGAAACAGTGCTGGCGGTGAAAACGTCATCAAAAGGCGACTGCTCAGCGCTACCGATCAACTATCCACTCAATTATACATACATAATCGATGCAAACTCCGTCCCTTTTGCTCGAATCCATGGAGTGGGGGATAGAGTAATTCCAAACATGGACAGGAGAACTTTGTTAATTGCAGACGCACATATGGGTGAGGGTCTCGGACACCTCAAACTAAAAGATTCTCTGGAAGAATTACAATCAAGGTACTGGTGGCCAGGCATGACCCTGCAGCATCACATCTTTGTAAAAAAATGCCCGGACTGCAACAGAGATCGCAGTGGCGAGAGAAACGGTATACTACCGTGGCGTTTCACTTCAGAAAAGATCAACAGTAAAAAGCAAAGCGTCTGATTAACATATACAGGCTAGTTTCCACTTATAATGTAGATCACCAGCACTCGGCTTACGTCTGGACTGTTATACAAAGATTTGCGAGTCTAAATGGCATATACGCTAGGAGCATGCTACGTTTGACCATTGTTTTCACTCTAGCCCTCCAGCCTGAGGGGAAACATGGCCAAATGAGCATAGCACAGCGGGACTCTTCTCACTTCCTTCCTGAGGGATACGGGATGGTGTAAAGAAAAAACCAAGGCATAAAGCTATCTATAACGGAAAGGATATTAGGTTCAGGAGCTGGGTGGGTCAAACATCTAATAAGTGTCCAACGTAGTCTAAATAACCTGCCAAGAAATTCTCTGAAGGGATTCAGTCCGTACGAATTATTGTTTGGAACTAGGATGTTAGTCTTAGATCTCGACAGTCAGACTTCAGTGGTAAAAGAAAAAAAGCTTTGATATCAAAGATCGTTTGGCTATTTTGCAGGACTTAAACGAAACAAGAAAAGACCTGAGCAATATAAAGTTGAAACAGCAGCCAACAACCACTGAAGAACCACCACCTGTCCCAGCAAGACCTGTCTGGATTCCAAAAGTCGGGGATCTAGTCAGAGAAAAGATCGCGGTAAAGAAGGAATTTGGGCCTTCTTACAGAAAAGCAGTTCCTGTCTTGTCTATCAACGGGACAAGATCAGTTGTACTACTGCCGCTTGCTGGTAAAAAGGAGAACCGAGTTGTATCTATCGACCTGGTAAAACCACAATCATGTGGCCGATAACAAATAGTAGGCCAAGTGGACTCCCGATAAGTAGTAGAACACCAAGGTTTGCTACCAATACAGAGGTCCTAACTAAGAGGCTAATCACATTCGAAACGCCTACAGAACAACAACAAGGACTATGCAACAATGCAATGGAACTTAAACCTCTGAAAACCCAAATAAAAACATTTAGTAGAGACACACCAACCTACAATGAAGTAACAAACGAATATGCAAGAAACAGTAATCCTGAAGCTATTGGAACAATTGACAGATCTGCATCCGGCTACTTCATAAACTTCGATGATTCCTCTGAAGACCTCATTGAATCAAAGATACAGCCATCAACAAAAACCTTTAAAGATAAAGCTAAAGAACTTTTGAAACAACTGAAAGAAACATATCTGATTTCTCCATGGATTGAATTTTGGGTGGGCTTTGGTGCATTTATCCTCATACTTTGGCTCATCATGGTACTAACTTTGGGACGCTTCATTGAGGGAAAATATACTAAAATGGACACAGCAAGTCAGAAAATCAACTTGATCCTCAAACCACACACATCTTCACACGTCGAGAAAAGAGAACTTTCTTCAGTCAACTTCACAGCCAATCCTATACCGGGTGGGGTAGCATGGGACAATACCGACTACGAAATTTATGGTCCGGTCGAAATCCTGAAATATCCACACCAAATCAAGATCTCGTTGAGTGACTTTGTAAAACCAAGCTCATTTGCTGATGATTGGGACTTTGAAAGTATAAATAATATGATGTCTGACCTAGTGTTGTCTGCTAAATTTACCAAACATGATTATTTGCAGGGTTCGACAAATTATGATAGTATGTACTGTTACAACCACTATGGTAACCATTTTGTACATAAATCGGCACAACCTAGAAATGTTTTAAATTATAATCAATGGGAACATTGTGCAACCCCTCCAAAATGAAGCTCAAGAACCTTTTACGACAAATATTCATACTTTTCAGGGTTCAACACAAGTAATGCTGAAACATTTTATTTCAAATTGTCAAATAAGACAGGGACAAAGATCATGATAACAAACACAAAATTGATATATTCAGACTCATTTTTTGAACAAATGAATACTTTTGGTTTTGATTATTGGAACAAAAATGTTGAAGTAAAAAGTGTTTGGGGTACAAAAGACTGGCAAGTACAAGGTATAGAATCACTGTTTAGAGCCTGCATGATCCCAGAACAAATTATATTTTTGAATGACACTGTTCAACAAACCACCTGTCTTGGCCTAGCCAAAATCAAAGACTTAAATAAACCGTCTATTCCAAAGCCAACAATGAACAGCAATAGCTCTACAGATGAAGAGATAGACGTAAACTATATATTAAACCAAAACAGAACACATCCTGATTGGAAACAATGGTTGATCTGGCCCACAGATACTAATAACTGTCAAGATAGATTCCTGAACAAAACACAGGGGTTCAAATTGACCAGGCCAGACCCTAGATATTCCCAAAGACAACACCCAGGGATAATAACCACCTACAGTGTGGGCAAACTCTGCCTTCAATGGCTACAAACTTCCACACTGGCAGAAATTAAGCAACACCTAACTTTACTTACTGATGGTGCTGACTTGCGTGATTTCATTATGGGACCTCGCAAACAGCGTCAAAAACGTTTCATAGCAGCCTCTGTATATGCAGCTTACAACGAGGCCTGGAAGGTTACTCAAATTGAGACAGCAGAAAGTATACGGGAAATTGACCGTATTAATTTGGAAAAATCACTTTCTGTAGTGGACAATGGGTTAATGACTCTGTCCTCCAGAATTTTTTCTTTGGACAGCATTGTGTCTTCAGCAATCGACATAATATCGCAAGACTTACTGTTGTTACAACACGGTCAGTCTCAATTGCGTTCTATTGTACAGCTTGGCTGGACGTTACAAAATCTGCGTTCAGGCTATGTGCCTTGGCGTTTAATCAACACAACGTCACTATTCAATATCTTTAACCTTACTGATAAACAAATCAGTATGGCACAAAAGGGTGCTGATTATACAATCCTGAGCATTGAGAAACTCGAGAGATTACCAGTGACAATGTCAGAACGACCTGTCAGTGAATGGATAATACATGGGATAATTAATATTCCAATATCAACCTTCAGGTTTCAATACTGCCAAAAATATATACAGGCTGGCATGTACGAAAAATTGGGAAAAGGGTACATTAAGACAACATGGAACTTGCCCTATTCACATGCATGTGTCAGTAATAAAGGACAGAAAGTGTTTCTTAGTGGCAATAATTGTGCGATGTCACTAAGCGGTACACTTCTGTGTAACGGAATTAGTTTGCATGGAGCCTGTGAAGGGAACTCAAATAACCTTTCATGTCACCAGCTAGGCACACCTGCAACAGAGATAGAACCATTTTTTCAAAGACTCTATAATGGGAGTTACATTCTAATTGTGGATCGCGGATGTTGTAGTCTTATGCCCGGGACTCCTTATCTCGTAACTACGACTGCGAAGGTCATGTGCTGTGGACACTCATTGTTCCCCAGCTCCTTTCCAGACAGGGAGGCAAGGGCATGGCCTAACTTGAAAATTACTTCTATTCGAATAGATACTTTAAGCAGAATGAAAACAGTGCTTCTTCAGACGCCGACCAGGCTCACGTCATCAAAAGAAACGTATGATCTCCTAGTCGCAAGGACGACTGCAGAGATTCACTCATTGTTATCAACTAATTCCCCCATACATTTCGCAGAAATCCTGAATGAAATCTTAAATATTTCTGATACCAGTGGAGTCTCAAAAGTATTTAAGACAGTATTTTCGATGGCATTAACACCATTCAAAGCCATACTGGGTATTTTTCCAGATTTCGTCCATTCGATTTTTGGCGGACTTCCCCTCATTTTGGGACTAATTGCAGGAATCCTATTCCTAGTCCTTATATTTCGTTATGGCAAACCGTGTCACAGACAAAACACCTGCGACAAGGGAAGAAACAATCCGAGCCATTGGATACCGGGACCGGATATCAAAAATCCTGGGACTATCCCGGCTTAGAGACCTGAACATGACTTGGTTTCTTTCATTTCGACCAATGTGGCATCGATGTGTTTTACCTGTATTAAAATGCTTGCTGTGCGGAGAAGAATGCGTGTTGGACACCTGTCTGACGCTACAATCAGATGCGCCAATGGATGCAGAAACATTGTTGAGTCCAATAAAGGCTCATGCTTTGTGCTGCCCTCAACGGCTACCAATCCTGATGACGGCATTCGTGGAAACTTCACCACTACGATTGAGGGGTAGTGAAGTTCAAGATGAAAGCAGCATCGATCAGGTACGACCTTCTGTCAGCAATACTAATCAAAACGTCAATGGAGACAATCATGCGCACGAATGCATGGTTACACCTTTTTCCGAGTTAGTGGAACTCTCCCAGGAAGCTGTTGACAGCTTTTTCGACAGTCTAAATGATATGATGTTCTCACCAGAGCAGAAATAGAGACTTTTGAGCAAGCTAGCACACGGCGTTCCCTGAATTTGGCCTTCAACTAGAATAGCAAAATAACATGAACAATTTCCCCTCCAGTTCACGGACAGCAATTTTTTCAGCAGCCCCAAAATATTTTTACGATTTTTTCGGGACACTTATCTTCTGCTTAAAGTAAGAACTATTCTTAGAGAACTAAAATTTCTATTTTTTAGAAACTTTATAGACATTAGCTGCCCGCTGGTATGTTCATAATTATTTTATTCTGTGATGGAATGGTCTCGAACTTTTTTCTTCTGTATTAAGAGCCATTTCATGTGTAAATTCTCATATACCAATTAGCAATAATGTATACATATGCGTGATTACTTTAGCATTATTCTGCAGCTTGAGTGCATATAATACATGTGACTGTTATTTCCGTATATTAGATAATTTCAAAATGCATTTTATGTATTTTGTGGTGGTAAGGTATACACGATACTCTACAGTATGTTTTACTATGCCTAGATTTGTAAACATGGCCATAGTTAGCGTGGAGTGGGTGTGATGTATTCCTATAGGTTCTGTATCGATCCCCCTATTCCTGACCCTGTTCTGGTTAAACAAGTTAACTAGCAGCCATCCCATGATGCAGAAACCGTTATCTGATGAAGCCACACTACGGCACAGGAACGTGTTATCTGATTAGGTCATAACGCTTGCCATCTAATTAGACAAGCGATAGTCCTCCAGCCCCTGATAAGGCATACGGAGTTCTCAAAACAAATCAAACCTATGACAACCTGGGAAAAACCCTGCGGCCATTGTTTTGATTTCACCGAGAACTTCAGCAAAAGAATGTGCTAACGACCAAGTCGTATGACATCCTTATTGACGTATCTATGTCCATCCTTACGTCAATCTCGGCACCTTACAGGTATAAATATTACCGGTATTGCCTTAAGCAAACACACGCGGTGGTGACGAGATCGGAGCAGCCAGACTTGCCGAAGCCCAGATCAGAGCAGACCCCGCTGGCGCAGCCCCGCCTTCCTGACGCGCTGAGAACGAGACGCTGCTTTCTCCTGCCGAGAAATCCAGCTCCGGCGCTTCCGAGCAGCCCTCGCAGGCAGCTTGGAATATCGAGACCAGAGACGAGAGATACCATCCCTCATTCATCCTAAATTCCAGGTACAGAACTGAATAACCCCTCGCAGAGAATTCTTGAGTCAGTCACTTGGCAAAACAAACTTAACTTAAACTGCTACTTTCTATTCCCGCCCACGTATTAGGCTTAGGTCGGGTACACTGGGGTAGGCGTAGTTAGAAACACCAGTTGAGTACGATTAGTCAAATGTATATATGTATGTATCTATTTTATCCATCCACCTTATGGCTTAGAAACCATATAAATGTTTTTACAGTATTATTTTATACTTCTGCTTTTATTGTATGCACTTTACTTAACCATAAGTATTGCGATAATATCGATCCATTTCTCTTGTATGAGAAAAGAGACTGATCAATAAATACCATCTTTTATTGAACACGCCCGTCTCTTCCTTTTCTCTACAATCTGGTGAGACTAAGAATGCACGTACTGACTGAGTAAAATAAGTTGTCTTTTGTTTTCACACGACTCTAGAGATACACTCTTGATTAGGGGAGAGCCAAGTTGTCATGTTCTATGGTTGTCAGAAATTAAATCCCTTCTTGTCTATCCAGGGAGGTTCAACTCCTCCTTGCCTATTCGAGAAAGTTTCTAGTGAACTCTGAGGTAGCTGGCAAACCCAAAACTTTAAGTCTAATATCGACAATAGAAGACCTAGTTAACGTCTGGTCTAGGCCTATACTATTGAAGGTATTATTCCAATGCGCAGAGCCTATTGGGATAATAGGAACTACACTACACCATGAACCCCATATAGATAACTTTGTTGCTGGCCTTGGTGTATTTGGCAGTCAGCATGTAGAGGTTCAGGCATTGGTCGCTAGTAGACCTCCCTATCCGGGAAACATCGCTTACAACACAACTTTTACCACGCAGTGCCTTTACATCGCAACTGTTACAACGCATGCCATTACAACGCATTGCGCTGGGGGCGCTCTAGGATAGGGAATAGGTTAATTTACTATCCAATAACCTTCCCTACTATCCACGGGGACTGGAGTTGGAATAGTAAATTAAACTATTAACTATCCAACACCCAAAAGCACTATGCGTTGTAATGGTATGCGATGTAAAAACCGCGTTGTAAAAGCATGCGATGTAAAAGCATGCGATGTAATGTCGTACATCCCCCTATCCTAAAGCCGTACTGAGTGTCCAAGATGGTGTTATTTTCCTCGGTCCACTCAGCCAGACGATTAAGGATTCCTCGACCCAAAAGTTTCGCAGACATGTCAATCAGTGAAATCGGGCGATAGCACTCGGGGTTGTCTCTATTGCCCTTTTTAAAAATAGGGACAATCATGGCCGTTGACCATGAAGTCGGCAATCCACAACTAATAGCTGCATTTATGATTCTAGTCATTATGGGGGCCCACAGCTCCACACAGCTCAGAAACAAATCAGGCGGTATTCCATCTGGGCCATGGGCTTTATTTTTTGACAGACCCTCAATTCCAGCAGTAATTTCCGTAATGGAAAAAACTACAGACTGACCCTGCTGCACCATCCCTGCCTTCTCTTCAATCATTCCTGCTTCATGGTTGTACAGCCCCTTAAAATGTGTAACCCACTGTTCCGGCAAAATATTTGTCCCTATTTCGGGGGCATTGTCATCCTGGAAGCTTGGTCTGTTAATAATTCTCCAGAATTCAGACAAGTCTTTTTTTCTCCTGCCTCTCTTATGTCAGCCCATGCTTCCCCCTGTAGGACTAGTTTCCTCCTCTTGGTCTCGCTCTTATATTTTTGTCTACACATTGCTACTTGTTGGGTATTCCTAGGCCTAGTTTTGAGGCTACTTTTAAGCTCCCTTAGAGCGTGGGAACAATCACTGTCAAACCATCTTGGTTGACAGTTGTTCCCCGTAGGCGCCCTTGTTTTTAGCAACCCGTCTATCAGGCTAGTGATCTGCCCAAATGCTGAGAGTAACGCCAAACCTTCTACTGCCATATCTAAACAGTCCTCAACAGCGGATTTCCCAGTGTCCATCAAGGATTTGTAGAAGGTTTCCCCGTCTATTTTAGACCACCTCAGCCGTCTACCCTGGTCCGTTACCTTCTCAATAGTTGTACCCGGCTGTCTACACCTGGGCCAAGCCAAGTAGGAGAACTCCAGTACTAAAGGATTGTGATCACTAAAAGAGCTCCATTTTATCCCGAGAGGCAGTGATTCCAGTAGTCACACAGTTGTCAAGGAAATCACCAGCTGCAATGATTTCTTTTACCCGGATGTCCCCCTCTAATTGCTCTGCTTGTTCCGGGGTCAGTGCTGGGAGGTGTGCTTCCGATATGTAAGCGTCGATATCTGCGTCCGACAACCTCTGCCCCCTGTACAGTTGGGCATAAAAAGTCCCGAAATGTCTTGGCTATCGCTGCATTGTCCGTGACAAGTTTCTCTGTCTGTTTTGGCAGGTTCGCCCCTGAACTTTTTGCCTTAGGCTCTGACATGGTGGTAGTGATTTTAGGCCTCTGGGCACTTTAGCACTGTGGCCAGTGTAAAGTGCATACACGCACTGAGATTGGCCTGCCCTCCCATAGGAATGCATGGGGGATAAGTGTGTCCATGGTAATTCCTGGTGTGAGAGGAGTGCAGGGTCGAGTTTAGTTTGTTTGAACTTGTGAGGATAAATGCTGCGCAATGGTGTGCGCAGATTTATGGTGACTGTTGGAGAAATGCCACTTTTAGAAGTTGTCATTTCTGTGTGCCGTGTGTCTGCCTGCCTGATGTGAAATGCATGTCTGGCTTGTGATTGACAGGAGCTGAGAGGTCTGGGTGGCTCCAGGAGGGGCAGGATGAGTCAGCTAGGCTGAATGGGACACCTGGGCCGAGAGTGGTGGGAAGAGAAATCCCCTGACTCTGAGTAGGACTGTGCACAGGCTAAACAATGCTGGCTCCGCCCCCTGTGGTGTGTCTGATCACTGAGCCCCCACCTGACAAAGGGGAGGAGGAGCATAAAAAACAAAGTGCTCCAAAGCACCTCTAAACCAGTTCTGACTGGTATTCCCAAGCCCTGTGCTGTGACACAAAGGGAAATGTAATATAAATATAGGGGCTGTGACCCCATGAAAATGTTCACTTCTTGTTCCTGTACTCAAGGATGCTTTCTGCTGCTGGGGCCCAGGAGGAACCGCCATGGAGGCTTGCCTCCCTGCTGGAGGCCACTGTGTGCTGGCCTCCCTGGGCCCTGCATTGCCCCTTCTTCCAAGGACCGATTCTTTGTTACTGCAGGACTTTGCTTCTAGCGCATTGCGAGCGCTTTATTTGTACTTTATCCCAAGGAAGAGGAGGAGCGCTTCTGTTTCCTACTTGCAGCGCTGAGCTGCGATTGTCTTCGAGGGAATCCCGACGTAGGGATTCCTCCGCTTTTGCTAATTTCGTAGCGGGTATCCACTCCACGTCATGGCCGCATTGGATTTATTCTATTTTTCAGCGGGTGCCCACCCTGCTTATTTACTGTCACGGCGGGTGCCCACCCTGCCGGTATATTTATGCAAAGCGGGAGCTCGCGCTGAGTTTCACTGCCGCAACCCAAGGGACAATGGCCTTCGACCCGGAAGCCAGGCAAAGTTCGCCTGCTTCTGGGCGGGGCTGGCGGCGGGAGCGGACAAAGTGAAGGCAGAAGGGAGGACAGGAGCCTACCCCACCTCCCCGAGGAAAGCTGCAAAGTCCCGGGTCCCAGGAAGGGGCCCGGGTGAAGAGAAAGAGGCGGCAGAGGCCGCCGATGGCATCACGGGCTCCCAAGATTGAAAGGAAAACCCCGTGCCGCGATACTAGTGCTGCTGGTCCCGCAGCGCAGAAAGGAGAAGACCAGAGCCTTACGGGGCCCTGGGATTGTAGCAAGACGACAGCCCAGTGAGTGAGGGGGGCTGCAGAGGGCACCAGAAGCGTCGTGTTGGGGCTCACCGAGGCACGTTGTCGGTGCCTGGAGATCGGAGGTGCCAGGTTGATTTAATTTGCGAAGGGCACTTGCCACTTAAGAGCCCCAGTAGGGCTCGGAAGGCACAAGGGTGCCAGTGTAATTTTTCCCCGCATGCAGCAACAGTGAACGCCCGTGCCTTCTACTGTTTTCACAGCTGTGCCACACCAGGGCAGGCAGTTGCACCGAGAGGGCATGTTTTACTGTTCTGGAGCACCAGAGCAGGGCTCAGGCCATTTTTCCCCGCTGCCCCACCTGATAGAGGGCAGAGGCCACGTTTGGACGAGATTGATTCAGGAGTCCCTGAGAGGGAAAGAAGCGGCACAGAGGTGCCAGGCGTTCGCTTGACTCACAGCTGCCCAGTAAGTAGTGGGCAGCTGCTACGTTTAGGCCACAGTCTTTGGGGGCATTTATGACCGAGGAGTGAGATGCACTCCTTTGCCCTAGCGCAATGGCGCACTTTTGGATTCCGCTGCACAGGCAGCAGCCTGGACATTCTGTACACAGGGCGTTTGCGCCCCTTCGAGAAGGGCAGTTGGCCAGGGGGTCAGTGATTATGTGATATTAGGAAATGTGATGCTTTACTGTGATTCTTGCCTCTAAATGTGTGTGGGGATGAGATTACGTGCGTTATGTGTTTATGCCAGTGAGATTATTTCCTACTGTGAGTATACCTCTAATGTCAGTGATGCTTAGGAGGTTAGGATCTAAGATATTAGACTGTTGAGGTTATGGGCGTACAATGCGTTTGGTGCCTAAGGTGATACTGTGCATAATGTGGTTTACGTTACAGGCTGATGCTGAGTACAGTGGTTACCAAGTATTACTGGTTGTATGTTTATGATATGTTTTACTTTTACTAAGTTCACTCTGTGATGGTTCTGACAGTGGTCCAGTGGGCCCTGTCCGGTGTAAATAATCCCTTGAAAATATGACCTAGTTCCAGGTGGCACTATGTATATTATGTGAGTACTATTCTAATGTGTTATGAGAATACAAAGGCTATTTTTGATATTACCTTGTGTGGAGTTCCTTTGGTAGTGTGCCTGGGATGTTGTTGCTGTGTGCGTGCGCAAATGCTTTACACATGGCCTCCGGGATATGCCTGACTGCTCGTGCCAATCTACCAAGGGGTTGAGCAGGGGTTATCTTTGGGATGTAACTCCCTTGCCCTGACTAGAGTGGTGGTCTCTGCCTGGCTTTAGTGCAATCCTTAGCCAACCAGAGATCCCCGTTCTAAAATTGGTTGTCAGCGGTGAGGATAGGACTTGCGTTTGCACAGTACCACAGCGACAACTGGCTGCACTTCAAAACTCTGCATTTTAGATAGTCACATGAAAAGGGGTTATTGTGTCTAAGTTTGTTTTAAGTGTCATTTCTTTGGAAATGTGTTTCTTGTCTCTATGAGTTGGGTGTCCTGCAAAGGACATAACGCAGAGACTCTGGCGGAGTGACGGCCTTTGTGTAGACTGCTATTTCATGGGTTGGCCAGAAACAGAAGGAGGTACTACCCTTGAGCCATTGCGCTGGTTCTTGGGTTGGCCTGTTGCTAAAGGAGTCACTGCCCCTGTGATGTCTGCTGGTTCTAGGTTTGGCCTACAGTGGGGACTTAATTGGTATGGAGTAACTAGCTCAGGAGGGTAGATTATCCCCTAAGTGCAGTGTGAGTTGTCTGGATTCACCAGTGAGGGTGGGATCCAGTGGTGGCATCAGAAGTGCGTCCACTGCATGAAGTCCCAGAGTATGGTACCTGGTGCTCAGTAAAAGGGGTGCAGGTTGAGATTCAGGGGCAGTAAGGAACTGTCTCACCGGTTTGGGGGGGGCGGTGTGTGGATGAGTGGTGTGTTGCACTGGATGATTGGGTGTGAGTTCTTTGATTTGATTGCAGGGAACTTGCATGGAGGAGTGACCCTAGAGGAATGGTGCAGGTGTCTCCCAACCCGTGTCGCAGAGATGTTTCAGAGGAACCCAACTATGTGCCGTTACAGTGAAGAGGTTGCAAGGCCTCACATCATGTCCTGCGAGGAAGGTGTGAGACTGGGCCGTGTTCCGTGCCTCAACCTCAGTCTCCAGTACTGGATGGTTCTTAGATAGAACACCAGGGAAGGAACCTAATCTGTCCTGTTAGAATGTTCTGTGTGGGGGATCTCTCCATGTTAGAGGATCTGAAGAGCCATTGGGGAGTGATTACAAAAGGAGTGGCTGAGGTGTCTTCCAGCCCAGAGTGGTGGAAGAGGTTCAGAGTAGCCTAGCTAGGTCCCGGTGTAGTGGGAGGGGTGTAGAGACTCACATCCTGTCTCCGAGGAGAAGGAGTGAGTGTGGGACTGCGTGTCTCAAGGTGCCTGAAACCACGTCTCAGGAACTTGATGGTTCCTGAGGGAAACACCAGGTCGAGAGCCTAGGCTGTACTGATAGACCATTTGAGGAGGATCTCCTAGTGTCTGGAGAACGTGGAGCGTCTGTAAGAAGAGCTTCAGCAGTTCTGGTGTCAGGCAGTACCGCTCCATTTGGTAGGGTGCAGAAGTCCAGAATGAGGGGTGAGAGGGGAAAAGAGTCCCCAGTATGAACCAGTGGATCAGGGGCCAGACAGAAGGACTGAGTCGCCAATGATTGGCCATGGTGACGCCACTTCTGTCCTGGGGGATCTCCATGCACTGTCAGATGGACAGGAGGTTGTGAGATCTGCGCCAGGCAGACTGTCACAGGACACATTAGTTATGTGTTACAATCGGGGGGCATGCGTGATCCCCGTGAAGTCCTGGTTCACCGGGCATCTGACCAATGGGTAGCGCCCCTGGGTTGGGGAGCCAAGAGCAGGTCTTTCCTGACCTGGGCGGTGGTTGTAATCAGTGTCCTGGCCGGTTTGCCTTCTAGGGGTACCCCTATGAACACAGGTAGGGCCCAAAGGGTGGTGCAGGCCTAGCCAGGACATTTAGGGTCCCTGGCTGAGTATGGTAGTACTACCCTGAGAGCAGGTAGGGCCCATCTTAAGTAAAGGGACCCTGCTCTACAGTGGAAGGGTGCAACACTCTGGAAGGGGGTGCAGAGGGAGGGAGTCCTCGCCTCTGACCCGGTGCATCCGGTGAATGTGGATCCCAGGTGGTAGACCAGTTGATGGAGAGAGGTCCTGAACTGGTGGGAGAGTTGTGTTCTAGAGGGTGCTTCCCCTGGGAGGGTGCTTAATCCCAGAAGTAGAGGTAGGGTGAGGAGATGCTTTGCCTGTGACCTCTGGTCAGCCTGAGGGTGCGATCCTGGGTTTGAGAATCAGTGGTAGTTTGGAACTTCACTGAGAGGGAGAGTGGAAAATGGCTATTGTATGCCAAGGGTTACTGCCCCCCACTCTATGGATTGGCAAGGGCCAGTGGTATCTGGATGGCCTGGAGCCTTGTCCTGGCCGTGGAGAACTAGGGAGTACCAGTGGGGTAGCCTAGTTGGGCCTAAGAGTTCTTCTTCAGAGAGAACCACGAGGGTTCACAGTGGCGTAGAACCGGATAGTGTCCCTGCAGTGCGGGCTTGCATCCATCTTCTATCAGTGGTGATTGGTCTGCCCTGCAATTTAGCTGGAAGGGGGTTGTGTTGGACTTAGCCCTTTTGGATGGTTCACCCCTGAACTTTTTGCCTTAAGCTCCGACATGGTGGTAGTGATTTTAGGCCTCTGGGCACTTTAGCACTGTGGCCCAGTGTAAAGTGCATGCGCTCTCTGAGTGCGTGTGGTGAGATTGGCCTGCTCTCCCATAGGAATGCATGGGGGATAAGTGTGTTCATGGTAATTCCTGGTGTGAGAGGAGTGCAGGGTCGAGTTTAATGTGTATGAACTTGTGAGGATACATGTTGAGCAATGGTGTGCGCAGATTTATGGTGACTGGTGGATAAATGCCTCTTTTAGAATTGGCATTTCTGTGTGCCGTGTGTCTGCCTGCCTGATGTGACTTGCATGTCTGGCTTGTGATTGACAGGAGCTCAGAGGTGTGGGTGGCTCCAGGAGGGGCAGGGTGAGTCAGCTAGACTGAATGGGACACCTGGGCTGAGAGTGGTGGGAGGAGAAATCCCCTGATTCTGAATAGGACTGTGCCCAGGCTGTACAATGCTGCCTACCCCCCCCTGTGGTGTGTCTGATCACTGAACCCCCACCTGACAAAGGGGAAAAGGAGCTTCAAAAACAAAGTGCTCCAAAGCCCCTCTAAACCAGTTCTGACTGGTATTCCCAAGCCCTGGGCTGTTACACAAAGTAGTAGAAGTTCAGGCAGAAGGGAGGACGGGAGCCAACCCCGCCTCCCCGAGCACCGCTGCAAAGTCCCGGGTCCCAGGAGGGGGCCAGGGTGAAGAGAAAGTGGCAGCAGAGCCCGCCGATGGCAGCGCGGGGCTCCCAAAAGTGAAAGGGAAGCTGCGCGCCACGAGAGAAGCGCTGTTGGTCTCGCAGCGCAGAAAGAAGAAGACAGGAGCCTTGTGGGTACCGGGGATTGCAGCAAGACGACAACCCGGTGAGTGAGGGGGGCTGCAGAGGGCACCAGAAGCGTTGAGTTGGGGCTCCCCGAGGCTTGTTGTCGGTGCTTGGAGTTCGGAGGTGCCAGGTTGATTTCGTTTGCGAAGGGCACTTGCCACTTAGGAGCCCTAGTGGGGCTCGGAAGGCTCAAGGGTGCCAGTGTCATTTTCCCCCGCATGCAGCAACAGTGAACGCCCATGCCTACCGCTATTTTCACAGCTGCGCCGTACCGGGGCAGGCAGCTGCACCGAGAGGGCATGTTTTACTGTTCGAGAGCCCCAGAGCAGAGCTCCGGGCTTTTTTCCCCCTGCCCCGCCTGATAGGGGACAGCGGCCACATTTGGCGCAGATTGATTCAGGAGTCCCTGAGAGGGACAGAAGCAGCACAGAGGTGCCAGGCCTTTGCTAGACTCACAGCTGCCCAGCAAGTAGTGGGCAGCTGCTACGTTTAGGCCACAGTCTTTGAGGGCATTTATGACTGAGGAGTGAGATGCACTCCTTTACCCTAGCGCATTGGCACACTTTTGGATTCTGCTCCACAGGCAGCAACCCTGACATTCTGTACACAGGGCATTTGAGCCCCTTTGAGAAGGCCAGTTGGCCGGGGGGTCAGTGATTATGTAATATTAGGAAGTGTGATGCTTTACTGTGATTCTTGCCTCTAAATGCGTGTGGGGATGAGATTATGTGCGTTATGTGTTTATGCCAGTGAGATTATTTCCTACTGTGAGTATACCCCTAATGTGAGTGATGCTTAGGAGGTTAGGATCTAAGATATTAGATTCTTAAGGTTATGGGCGTACAATGCGTTTGGTGCCTAAGGTGATACTGTGCATAATGTGGTTTATGTTACAGGCTGATGCTGAGTACAGTGGTTACCAGGGATTACTGGTTGTACGTTCATGATATGTTTTACTTTTACTAAGTTCACTCTATAATGGTTCTGACAGTGGTCCAGTGAGCCCTGTCCGGTGTAAATAATCCCTTGAAAATATGACCTAGTGCCAGGTGGCACCATGTATATTATGTGAGTACTATTCTAATGTGTTATGAGAATACAAAGGCTGTTTTTGATATTACCTTGTGTGGAGTTCCTTTGGTAGTGTGCCTGGGATGTTGTTGCTGTGTGCGTGCGCAAATGCTTTACACATGGCCTCCGGGATATGCCTGACTGCTCGTGCCAATCTACCAAGGGGTTGAGCAGGGGTTATCTTTGGGATGTAACTCCCTTGCCCTGACTAGAGTGGTGGTCTCTGCCTGGCTTTAGTGCAATCCTTAGCCAACCAGAGATCCCCGTTCTAACAGTAAGACAGCCATCAATTGCACACTGAATCTGCTTGACTATGTCCGTGTGCTGCAAAAGAGTATCCCTAAGCTGCCACTGTCATGCGGGCCGCTGAATAGGAAGGTTTGTGTGACCACAACAGGAGCATGATAGAGTGTGAATCCACTAACATCTTGGCATCTGACATGATGTCGTGGAGAGCCACGGAGCCTAGCATGTAATCGAGTCTTGAGTAAGTTTTATGGGCACTAGAGTAGTAGGAGTATTCCCTAAGATGAGGGTGATGGCACCTCCAGATGTCCACCAAGCCTTGTTTCTCTAATCTGGTCAACACTGCTGGGTAAAGCACCTCAACTGGTCTGAAGCGTTGCGCTGACCTGTCGAGATTGTTATCAAATAGTAAATTTAGGCCCCCCCCAGGAGTATCTTGCGCTCAGCCGTGGCAGTAGCCCCAGTCAAAGCCATGTGGAGAAATATTTCTTGACCCTCGTTCAGTGCATTTAGAGACCTAATTACTAGCATGTTGCCCCCAATTATGAACTGATAAGACAGCAGTCTACCCCTGATTTTGTTAACTTTCTGTACTACCTTCCCTTGAAAAGCCCAGGACAGCCAGATCGCCACACCTGCCGTCTTAGAAGGACCAGATGAATAAAATTGCATGGGGAGCTTACAGGATTTGAACCTGTGGCAGTCTTTCGAGAGCAGGTGCGGTTCCTGTAATAAGCAAATGTCTGCTCCAGTACTCTCCAGGTATGAGAGGATCGCCCTGCACTTGATTGGGTTATGAAGACCTCTCACATTCAATGTGAGGATCCTGAGGTTAGTGAGGGTAATCTAGAGGTCTAGGAACAAGGAGCGCACGTAGAGCCCCAGGGCCGAGCCTGAGCGTTTGAATGAGCATGCAAGTGCAGGGTGGGTCCAATATAGTATCACCAAGCCCATGTGTGCCAGGAAGCAGTGAAGGGGGGACCCCAATAACAAAAAACCCTTCATAAACTAACGTAACAAACTTATACATAAAGAGCAAGAGTTCAAAATCCAGTCCGTCATCCAGAGAAGTTCGGTGAAGTCATTATGGGGACCCTAGTGTGGCCAAGTTTGTCCCCCCGTCCCGCACGCCGCCCACGTCAGAATAAAAATAAGATGCCACAGGCAGACCCTGATATGCCCACGAAGTTTATGTCTTTGTCAGTGCCTCCGGAAGAACTTCAAATACAGCCTGTTGCCCCTTTGTGATCTCCGCTGGGTCTGGTTGTTTCGGTTGGCGTCTGCGTCCCTGCAGCCGCCATCTCGGTTGTGTGTCCCCTGCTCTGGGAGTGGTGCTGCGGCTACTGTCGTTGTCCTCAGGAATGATGATGCCCAACAGCTGGCTAGCTTCAGCGAGGGATCATAGTTGTTGAAGTTTGCCATCTAGGCGGAAGATAAGCTGAAACGGGTGATCCTAGGAGTATGAGATGTTGCTCTAATGGAGGTGCGTAGAGATGGGTCGGAAGACTTTGCGTTTAAGGTCCTGATATAAGATCGGGGTCTTGTCCCGGAAGGTGATTGGGGATATGGATCTGACCTTGCGGAGAATCTCCCTCCTTCGTGCGAAAGTCCTGTACACAGACCAAGATGTCTGCCGGTGGGCTTTATCAGATCGGGGTGGCCCCACTCTGTTTGCTCTGTCAATTTTAAGGTCTGTGCTGGGTGGGTTGCCTAGGATATGATTGAAGAGATCTTTTGTTTAGCTGAAAATGTATCCCGCTTCCTCACTGGTTCGCACCTCTATGATACGGATATTATGTCTGCGAGTACAGTTTTCGAGGTATGTAAGTCCACCTTTTTGTCATGAGTACGGATGACCTCCTGCTGCATAGCTGCCACTTCAGCATCGCTATTGTCGCCCTTGTCTTCCAATGCAGCGACACGTTCCACTACAGCATCCACATCTCTATGGATGTCTTTTATTGTGGACGTGAGGTCTCGCTTAACTGTCTGTAGATCCTCATGAAGATTCATGAAAAGGGATTCAAGGAAGGCCCGTGTCACTGCTTGCCAGTTGGTGGGCTTCCCAAGGGTGGGTGATCCATTGTGGCATCGCTCTGGAGTTGTGCGAATAGTTCCTTCAATTTCTAGTCCTTTTTACCCCGAGTAAGGGACATATACTCGTTGTGGATGGTACAGAGTGAGTGCAAGAGTGTCAGGGGTCCTGCAGTTCCCAGAGGTGTAGCTCTCCCTTGGAGGCCCTGAGTGCGAGCGACTCCTAAGATGGTTCCTGGGGAGAACCGACGTATGGCAGCAGGTCCCTCTATTTACTGATCAAGGGCTGCAAGTCTCAACAGAGGCCCAACATCCCACTGCAGTCTGCTGCGTTCCCAACCTCTAGTGAGCCAGGTTTGGGTGGATGTCCTCATCGCCGGGTTCCAAGGTGGCCTCTGGGCGTCCCCTGGTGCATGCCTATGGGGACTATAATGAGACTGCCCCAGTGCATCCGGTGACTCTGAAGCCGGGTGTCGTCGGGCCGGCCTTCTGATCAATCCCCCCTCCGCTGCTGTGATGTCCAACCCAGGCACGTCCCTTGCCAGGTATTAGTGTATTGATCCTTACTTTGGGCTGTTAGGGTGTGTTATTCCGCAGTGGCCTGGGGCCTACCACATTGAAATTCCTGTCATCGCTGTGTTGCAGGGCCGTGGGTTTCTGCAGGGACGCACCACCGCTGATAAAGATGTGGGACAATAGCAAGCGGGTGGTGGAGTTTCTCTGTCTTGCCGGACCTGAACTAGGGGTCAAGCTGGGAACCGTGTGGCGCACCCGGGACTGGCCGAGCCACCTCCGCGGGTGCCGGGTTCCACTCTCAGCAGCTGCCCCTAATGGCGGCCGCGGTCACTCCTACCTGGGGTCCTCAGCTCCCCAGCCATGTGATAGAGCGCGCAGGTCACCCGCCTATAATTTTACCAAATACTTACCTAGGCCCATTCCCAAATTTAAACCACTATTTCCAAGATCAGGTAACCTGAGCACTGGCTCTCAGATATTAGTATTTCCTGGGTCCTATACCTTTCTTTTGACTTACACTCCTAGTCACTGGTATCCACGAACCTATGGGATCAGGGAGTATAGCATAATAGGGATGGTAGCAAAACGACAATAAGCACTCATATAATAATCACAGACTCTAGAAGTTTTGAAAACCTTTATCTAATCTTCATCAAAAGTCATGAGCCAAAGGTTTACAGCAAGCAAGCTATCAATAATCAGAATTGTGAAAAGCGTATAACTATGCAAAAGATATATTATGCCAACCATTAGAATTCTAAAGGTAAGGTAAGAACAAGGAACATACTGAGAATGAACTTATAGAAATCACACTAGAAATGGTATTTTCTAAAGGACGGGGAAGACAAGGAACGTGCTAGAATGTCACAGTTTAATTACTTTCAAAAGGGAGGGTAAAGAGGGATCACAAATTGTAATGACGAAACTGAGTTTACCATATAGCTATAGGGAAGGTAAGAAAATGGAACACGCTAATAATTCAGGATAACTACTTCAGTTTTTCCTTAAAGGGAGGGTAAAGAAAGGGATCATCTATTCATTCAAAGACGGTATTTAATCTTTAGTCTAAGGAAGGGAAAATTGGAACATGCTAATAAAAGCAAGATTCACGATTTCAGTAATTTATCATAAAGGAAGGGAAAAAAGGAACATATGCAATTATAACTTCAGCAATATTCAAGGGAAGGGTAAGAAAAGGACGCAAATATACTATTTGTTACCCACAGTGATTTATATTTACCTAGAACGGTGTGAAGACCAACCCTGGCAACGAGTCAGTTAAGGACAGAAACCCAGAAAGTTGCAAACACCAGTAGGCCAGCAAGTGCAGGTCAGAATCAGGACAGGAAAGCCAGATTTGGATCAGAACCGGACCACCGAAAGTTAATACCAGCACCCGCAGTTCAGTTGCAACGCCTGCGCTACTCCCTCTCTGCAGCTATCAGTCAGAACCCCGATTGGGTTATCGAATTTCCCCAGCAAAGTGCTTCGCCAGTACTTCAGGTCCAGAACCCCGATTGGGTCAGCGAGTCTTCTGACAGAGTGCTCCGCAGCGCCTCTGTTCTCGATCAGCTATTGAGTGCATTGGGTCAGTGACAGGTCAGCTATTCGGACAAGTCGGACAATTTCTCTAGCTAAACCTACGCTAGTTATACTGTTTTCCAGGTCAGTGTACCACCCCCCAATGTTGCAAGTGTAAGGATCCCCAATTTCGATTGGACAAAGGAAAAGGACAGGTCGTCACACCACCTAATATTTTAGAGTTTCGCCGTCTCCTATTCAAATTAAGGTTCACGCCCATTAAACTCAGGCTCCCATGAAGTCTTCCACTCGCAAAACAATGGATGTTCTATTCAATACAACATTGTATTTGTCCAAAGTTCATTAGGTGAAGTTCCCAGGAGCATCTTCTCAGTCAGTCAGCTCCTTGGCTGGGATTCAAAAAGGTCACTGCTCTAGAGACTCGCGGATCTCGCGCAGACGCAGTCTCATTCAAGATGGAGTACAGCATAACGCAATAGGCCAAGTTTTCGAAGTGTAACATGAAATGGAAAAGAAACAGTTTTAGAAATCAGAATAAATGAATACACTGTATACCATGAATCTCTACACTATTCCCATTACTTTATAATAAACTACAGCATTAGGATTAAGCAGAACGAACAGCTTAGCAAAAGCAGCAGTGCAAGCTTCTGGCATGTGAAAACACAAAGCAGCCATCTTAGCTCTAGTGCGCAAGTGCGAACAGTTTCCCACCAAGACAACGAATACGTCACGTCATATGGGTATGACCGATGCATGCACAGTCTAAATTCCCGCGTAGCAGCGGCCATTTAAGAATGCAAGCGTATTAGTATTAGTAAACACATAAGCAAGCTTCTCTCGGACACCCGGAATGTACGGGAAAATGCAAAATTAGTACGACAACATGTTGGATATGTATTAATACTGTCATTCGAGGTTCATGAATACAAGCAAGTCGCTTTACGTGCGAATCCTTGCTCCATCAATCCCCTCTTTGATGATATTTGATATCATCACAATTAATGGAACCAGATGCCAACTTTCACATTTCACCCATTTCAATCTCTTCAAACTTTCTATTTAGCTTTTTCTCAGCATCTTTATTAGGGTGAGAATTTTTCATTTTTTAGTAAATCTGATTATTCTTTTTTTTTTTTTTTTTTTAAAAACCTTTATTTGAGCAAGCAGAAATGTACAAGGATGGGCCTACAACCACACGGGCCAGCCGCTAAAAAGGAGGAGAGACATATCACATAAGCCCGCAGAGGTAACCGTCAATCAACAATGCAATACTCCACATTATATACAGGACCAAAACAGGTTTTATATATATGAAAGAACAAACATACAAAAAGGCGAGAGTGTATCACTGAAGGTCAGCCCAAGGGACGCAAGGGGGGGACAGCAGCGGAGGTGCAGTAATAATATCCTAAGCACTAAGGAGTATGAAGCGGGGGGGGGGGGGGAGGGGGGCAGAGACCAGGAAGAAGAAGGGGGGAAGAGCCGGTGACACCAGCTCAGTCCCTATATGAAGATTCCGGGAACGCCAGCCTAGGGAGATAGGGTAATCTCGACAGTGTCCACAAGGGGAGGAGTACAAATGTCGCCACGGTATTCGTTCCATTGACCCCACACCTTCACCCATGCCCTGGGTCTACCCCTGGCCACATAAACAGTTTTCTCACGGAACATGGACCAATCCATATTATCCTCCCATTGCGAGAGGGCAGGGGGCCTGGAGGCCCCCCAGAGTTGCGCAATATCTCGCTTCGCGATCATATAGCCCAGGGTGGCCCATCTAGTCTGTGCCACCGAATAGTCCGTGGGCTCCCAAACATTCAAAAGACAGCGACGAGGTTCCGGTCGCAAGGATATCCCCGTCACCACAGTCATCAGATCAAGCACGGCCACCCAATAAGCAGCCACCATCGGGCACTCCCAAAGAATATGCAGGAAAGTAGCACGCAAACCACATCCACGCTTACACAGTCCATCGGAGGAAAAGCCCATCACCATCAGTCGCGGTCCCGTCACGTACACCCGATGGAGGATCTTCAATTGGACCAGACGGAGTCGAGCCGGTATAGCCACCTCCTTCGGAGAGGAGAGGGCCGATTGCCAATCCTCATCATCAAGTTCCAACCCATCTCCCATCCACTGTTCCCGAAGCCGGGCCAATAAGTCAGTCCGATTGTTAATCAACTTTTTATAAATCAGGGAGATAGTGCTATCAGGAAGATGTTCGTCAAGGATACGGTCTTCAAGTGGGGAAGAGTCAGGCGGAATCTCACCAGGAGCAAACACCGAAACCAAAGCGTGCCTGATCTGTAAATAACGAAAGAATTCCCGACTACTCAGGCCGTAGTCAGCCTGGAGGGCCTGAAACGGGCGCACCGAACCCTTAGAATATACATCCCCCACTTTAGAGATCCCAATCAAGTCCCAACGGTCAAAACCCTTGGAAGACCAAAGACCGCCCAGACGTTCTGAAGCATAAAGCGGCGTCGCCAACGTCAAGCGATCCTCCCAGCCCAGGCTCACATTCGCAGCACGCCACACAGTCAAAGCAGTCAAAGTAGGTCCCACAAGATGGCGCCCAGCGGAGCGAGAATAGAGCACTCTATTAAAGTCACCTCCCGGAAGCTGAAGTTTATCCATCTCAAACGCCGGATTACGACCCGGAGAGAACATAGCGTGATTAATAGCGGACAGATGGGAAGCCCAGTAGTATCTCTTAATATCGGGGAGCGCCATGCCCCCATCGTACCACGGGATGGAAAGTTTCGCGAGAGCAATGCGCGGTCGCCCATCCCAAATAAGTTGCCTCTGAAGGCTCTCAATCTCCCGAAAATAGGTCTTGGGGATAGGATCATAATAATTCTGGAGAGCGTAGAGAAACCGCGGTAGTGACATCATCTTAAACAGGGCCGCCCGACCCAGTGGAGACAGGGGAAGTTTGCGCCAGCGGGCAACGTCCAAACGGAGCCTAAGCAACGGGGGAAGGAGATTACGATCAAAACGAAGGGACGGATCCAAGGTAACGAACACCCCCAAGTATTTGAAACCATCCCGGACCACCTGAAGAGGAAGTCTACTCGGCAACGGAGGCAAGATACCAGACAAAACGTATACACAGGATTTAGACCAGTTGATGACGAGGCCTGAGTTAGCGCCAAAGGACGCAAGAACGTCAAATAAAACAGATAAAGACTTGCGAGGGGAAGTAAGATACAAGAGGATGTCGTCCGCATAAAGCGAGACGCGGTCTTCGAAGTCCGGGGCCCAACGAATACCTTTAAGGGACGGTTCCCAACGGAGCCAGGCCGCCAACGGTTCAAGAGCGAGCGCGAACAACAGAGGGGACAAGGGGCAGCCCTGACGGGTACCCCTGCCCAAGGAAAAGGGGGCCGACACTCTACCGTTCACTACAACTTGCGCCAGAGGTTCCGCGTACAACAGCCTAATCCAGCTAATAAACTCGCACCCGAATCCGAATTTCTCAAGTGTCGCCCATAAATAGGGCCACTCCACAGTATCAAAGGCCATGGAGGCATCCAGGGACGCCAAAATGGCCGGTTCAGTCAAAAGCCCCGCCCTCGCCAGCGCGCCGTGGAGGCGACGTAAATTCAGAGCAGTGTTGCGATGCGGGATAAAGCCAGACTGATCCGGATGGACCAACTCCCCAAGAACCGAAAGGAGACGGGTCGCCAAAAGTTTAGCCAACACCTTAGGTTCAACATTTAATAGGGATATGGGCCTATACGAGGAACAGAGGTCACGCGGTTTACCCTCTTTGGGAATGACGACGATTGTCGCCAGACGCTGATCATAGGGAAGCATGTTCCGCTCACGAGATTCTAGAAACATGGCGCGGAGATACGGCGCCACCTTATCGGGGCATAATTTGTACAACTCAATAGGCAAACCGTTCGGGCCCAATGCTTTGCCCGAACGGAGCGATCGAACTGCATTGGCTATCTCATCATTCGTAAAAGGGGAGTCCAAAGCAATACGGTCCAAGTCGGCGACACAGGGCAAAGCGATATCACGCAGAAGAAGGCGGGAGTCGGCAACATCCCTCACAGACACGGGAGCATATACCACACGGAAATATTCCGCAAAACGATCAACAATGGCGGTCGGATCTATCACAGTCTCACCACTCGCAGACTGAATCACGGGCACCACACGATTAACCCTTTCTTTCTTGTCCAACCACGCTAGGAGTTTGCCCGCTTTGTCACCCACATCGTACAATCTGCCCTGCTGCTCACGAAACATCACCTTTGCAGCGTCAGTGACCAGAGATTTATACGCAAACTGTTTTAGACCCAGGGCATGGAGTTTGTCAGGCGTGACACCAGATTCCAACTCGTCCTCCAAAGCAGAGATCTCCCCCTCAAGTTCCACCACCTCCTTCCTCCCTGCCCTCTTAGCTTCAACAATCAAGGAAAGGGCCTGTCCACGAATCACAGTTTTAAAAGCCTCCCACAGGGACACAGCCGAAGAGACCGACCCCTCATTTTCCAGGAAATATGAATCCATGGACTTGAGCAAGAGGGTACGAGTCTCAGGGGAGGAAAGATACCAAGGGTTAATGGGAGCCACTCGGCCCGCCGCCTCTACCCCAACCTCGAAACGAAGCCAGAGCGGCGAGTGATCAGAAATACCCCTCGGCAAGTGTAAAATCTCACGAACCGCCGATGAGTGGGCTGCGGGCATCAGGAAATAATCCAGCCGGGACAGACTGCCATGGGCCCCAGAATGGAAGGTGTATTGGAGTTGAGTAGGATGCAACAGTCGCCAGCAGTCCACAAGGCCAAAGGTATCCAAAAACCCACCCAACCACTGCTGAGCCTGCGGGGTATCTCTAGGGGGATGGCGATCGTGAAGGCCGGAAAGCACCGAATTAAAATCACCGGCAAGAAAGAGAGTGCTATCAGGGAGATCCAACAGAACACGGCCCAAGTCAGTAAAAGTAGAGGCCTGCAAACCCGGGGGAACATAAACATTGAAGAGAGATAGGGTGCGGCCTTCATATCTACCCACCAGGACAGTATATCTCCCACGGTCATCATGAATCACCTCATCAATAGCCAGGGGGAGGGAGGTTCGAACAAGAATACCCACACCCCTAGATCCGGAGGTAAACCCTGAGTGCGCCACAAGGCGGTAGCCCCATCTATTCATTGCATAACAAACATTACCAATCAAATGGGTTTCTTGCATGAAAACAATGTCCGGTGACAAACGTCGAATACATTTTAAGACCACACTGCGCTTAATACGATCTCCCAGGCCATTAACGTTCCAGGAAAGAAATTTCAACCCTCTACCCCCCATCCCAACCACCCGAGCCAAGACCCCTCGTCCATGAGCTAGACATCAGAAACAGCAGCAAACACAGGAGCAAATCGCCTTGAAAACAACACACAAAAAAGAAAAAACTTCCCAACCCCCCTCCCCCAAACTGAAGAGAAACACCCCCCACCCTGCACCCCTGCAAAAAGCTAAAGAGCCACCCCAACCTGCAGTGTGCCTGTCGCCCAAGAACCCCTATTCTACACAAAGACCCCGGAGGAGGAAAGGTCTCCGTTCCATCCACCCCCCGACCTCAGCAAGAACAAAAATAACAAACGAAAAGACAGAATGATCACAATGTAGAGGGACGCCGGCCAACACTCCTGAGAATGTATTCAAAATAAGACATAAGAGCCGAACAGTTAGATCTCCACACCACCTTCGGCACCGCCAGGGTGAGCGGCGGAGTCTGTCTCAGGAGGACGGTCAGGCAATGAGTCCAGCCAGTCATTAACAGCATCTGGCCGATCAAAGAAAAGGGTACGTTCATTGTATTCAACCCGGAGTCTAGTGGGAAAGAGCATGGCGTAACGTAGGCCCCGATCCCGGAGACGTTTCTTGGCACCACGAAACTCCATACGTTGTCTCTGAACCTGTTGGGAAAAGTCCGGGTAAAAGTTCACCGTAGCGTTCTCAAAGGCCACCGGGCCCTTCACCCGCGAGGCCTGCAGGATAGCGTCCCGGTCTCTATAATGAAAGAGCTTCGCTACAATGGGTCTCGGCGGGGCTCCCGGCTTGACTTTGCCCCCTGGAACACGATGTGCACGTTCCACCGTGAAAAATTTTGTGAGACCAGAAGGGGCCAAATGGTTCAAGACCAGATCCTCAACCAGGAGATCCACCGAGTGGGGTTCAGGGTTTTCCGGTACACCAACCAGGCGAACATTGCAGCGACGCGCCCTATTTTCAAAGTCCTCCAGGCGACGGGTCATGAAGTCGTTCCCCCGACGGAGATTTCCAATCTCTGTTTGGAGCTCCGAGACGTCATTCGTAAGGCTAGAGGATTTAATATCCAGTGATTGTACCCTCTCATTCGTCTTGCCGAGATCAGCACGAATCAGATTCACCTCAATAGCCACGGTGTCAAGTTTGTGGGCCAAGGCCTCGTACTGTAGGCCGATGGATTCCCTCACACCCGAGATGGCGCCCATGATATCCTGTAAGGAGGGCTCCGCCGATTCTTCCAAAATTCGTTCGGACGCAATACTAGAACCAGGCAGGGCAGCTCCGGGGGACCCCTTAGAATGGGTATAACGGTCCATGACATTCGATTGAACTGGAGCTCCGCGCAGAGGTGTTTTCGTCTTGCGCGTCTCTCTGTCCCCTCTGCCCGCCATTTTGAAGATGCGTCACAGGACAAGCCACCAGGTTCGACGGGCCCGACACCCAAAGTACAGGATCAAAAGTACATAAAAAGGGGGCACAACTCGGGTAGAGGTCGCCAAACCAGCAAATAGGTCACATGAAAGCCCAACAGCCGATCTGCCTCCAAGTCTCAGTCGCAACACGACATCCACAGCCGTGGCCCAAGTCGGAACGGAATCGAAACCGAAACCTAGGAAGGGGGGACCCACAAGGCCAGATCTCCTGCCGTTGTTGTTCAATTGCAGGACGGCTACAGTACCGCACCCCGTCCCGGGCGCACCTCAAGGGCGGAGCCCAAAAGTTCAGAGCACCATAACTCAGGAATACGAGATCCAAATCGATTCCTGAAAAGTGCCAGGGTAATCAGCCAAACGTCCCCTACACGAATTCTTGCAAGAAATCAGGATTCAGCCAGGATAAAATGTCGGGAGCGGCGAGGGTCCGGAGAGCGCTGTGCTCAAGCGGCCATCTCGGATGCCCGCCAAGCTCCTCCATGAAATCTGATTATTCAATTCTTCTAATTTGAGCTCTTCGACATTTCTTTTCACTCCTCCCCTATTCACAGAATATTTCTTTTTGTGTTTTCGACATTTGCAGCAAATTATTATTATGAACACTAGTAGACCTATTTCCGCTATTGGCATCAGTATTTTGCTCACAAGACTCTTACCTAAATTAGAAAACCAACTACCTATGGCGGAGACCATCAGTAAGTCTCTTCCATGCACTGTCAACCTCCAGTGGTTTAAGCTCTTTTTCCAAATTTGTAATGTTTCTCACATACCCTTTAATTTCCACACTTTTGTCTGGTATGTAAGTACAACAATGTTGCGCTTTCAACATTCTGCAGACTCCGCCCTCTTTTGCCAATAACGTGTCAAGAGCAAGTCGATTTTGTAAAACCATTGATCTGATCGCAACCAATTCGATATTGACCATCAGGAAACCTCCAGCAGTGTCAGTTGATAACCGATCCTCTACTGTTGACAATTTGCAGATTCTGTGTGTATTCAGAGCCACTCCCACTGTAGGTATCAATACACCAAAAATATCACCTACTATTTCACCAACACTTTCTCTTTTACTACGTACTAATTCATTAGTTCTTTCATTGCTTCCAGTGATATCATGGTATATCTTTGGGAAGACAATACCGAAATAACAGCTCTCATACCAATGGTCGAGCAATTTGAAATAGGCCTTGTTCCCACATATATAATAAATTCCAGGAAACACAGGCTCTGACCCATCTTTAAAACCCCAACCCCCAATTACCCTGTAATTGTGTTCGCATTCACTGGAACCAATGAATATATTGTTATAATAACTGGTTCTTTCTTTGTGAAGACAAAGTTTCCCCTTTTTTTCAAAATCCAGCAACATAGCAGCACTAGCCCCACCATTTGAGGTGCTCTCTATGCTTTCAGCCCATTTAGGAGCTTTCTGATTCTTGTCTTTTGCTTTCTTTTGGAAACTTTCTCTTCTTTTCTCTACCATGTTCAGAAACATTTTCTCTTTTTCGTGTAATAAACTTGTCAAGTTATCTTTGTGTGCGTCATCTATATTTATTTTACCTACAGTTAGAAAATATTCACCCATGTATTTTGCTACATCTCTAGTTGTATGTCCAGGATTTAAGTTTCTTCGTACAGGAAGTTCAGAAAATATCACATCTAGATTAGAATAGTAATACTGTAATGGTCCTCTTTTGTAAAATAAGCTTGTTAAAATACTACAGGAAATTCCATAGGTTAGGGGCAAATGATGGTACGTCACACCCTCAGCTACCGAGGTAGGCAGCTTCATACAGACATAGCAGTCTTCTATTTCCATTGCTTCTACATAATGTACTAACCGGTTTACAAATACATTCAAATGAGTTCTGTTTTTAATTCTATTATAGTGTAATCCTTCCTCATCTGGTGCTTCTCAGTCTATTTGTGTTTGTCTATGGCTAAGTGCTCTCTCTGGTGTATCTGCTCTTTGTGGTGTATTTCTAGTTGGTAACTCTTCAGTGTCTTGTGGCAATTGATTAGTAGGGTACAGGTTAGTGTCTTTACTCATCATATAATGAATAGCTATGGTTAGTCCTATCCAAAGTATAAGTACTATTGCTACACTACATAAACATACTTTGCAGCATGTTTTTAAACAACCTTGTTTCGGTCTTCCATTAACAGAAGGATCAGACATTTTTTATTTCAAAGGAGAGTCAACCCCTCTTTGTAACTTTACACAGTCTTTTTACCCTGTATAGATCTCAGGTCGGTTTCACTTCTTCGTCAGTCTGGTCAGTGATCAATTCTTCATCACTTTCGTCACTTATTTCCAGGTTTTCAAAGTCTTCCAATACAAAATAAGTCCATTCAGGGCTTTGATATTTATTATTCAGTCTTTTTATTCGAGAACTCCTCCTTCTGGTTTGTATCACTGGAGGGTCAGCTTGGCTTGAGACTTCATTCACCTGCTCAGGCTCTTCATGGATTGTTTTTAGTCGTAGTCTTAGTCTTTTAACAAATCTAGGTACCTGTGTTCCGATCTGGAATACTTCTAAGTCCCATCAAAACAAGGGGCAAGGCATCTGGCCATTCCATTTGAGTCGATTCAACATTTTCCCATTTTTGATTTGATAGTGCCATTCAATTGTTCTACCACTCCAGAAGCCTCTGGGTGATATGCACAGTGCAATTTTTGCGTAATTTTAAATGCTTCACAAATTTGATTTATGATTTCACTATGGAAATGTTTTCCTCTGTCTGATTCAATTGTAACTGGAAAACCGTACCGAGGTATAAGTTCCCTAAGTAACAGTTTATCTACTGTGATGCTATCATTCCTGCGTGTGGGGTAGGCTTCCACCCATTTTGAAAACAGGCAGACAATGACAAGTATGTACTTCATACCTCGACAAGGGGGTAACTGAATGAAATCAAATTGTAATCGTATAAAAGGGCCTTCTGCCTTTCCAATTTTTCCTGGCAACACTACCGTTTTCTTTTCTGGGTTAAATTGTTGACAAACCAGACACCTCTGGCAGAGTGCCTCTGCTATGTTTCTGAATTTCGAATTGAACCATGCTTGTCTTAAAATGCCTATCATAGCATCTCTTCCCAAATGTGTGTCTCCATGTATCAACCTAGCCATAGGAGCAAGCAGACAGTCTGGTAACACGGGCATACCATCAAGGTAAACAATAACACCGTCTTCCCTCCTCTGACAACCAAATTTCCTCCAATTTTCCTTCTCTTTTGGCTCTGCTGTGTCCTGTAAATCTCTCACTTCTTGCCATGTGTTTATTCCTTCTAGCATCATAAGTTGTCAGCTGTTCCCGTTTACCCCGACCTTCTTATTAATAGCCATCTTGTATTTTGCACAATGTTGGGCTAACTGGTCAGCATATCGATTACCTGCTGTCACTTTTTCATTGCCAGATTTGTGAGCAGCACACTTGACCACAGCCAATTCTTTTGGTAACTGGATTGCTTCCAGTAGATCTTGCACATAATTTCCATTTCTGATGGGAGTACCCGAAGAAGTCAGAAACTCCCTTTGCATCCATAATTGGCCAAAGTCATGCACAACCCCGTAACCATACTGGTTATCAGTATATATGGTTACTTTCCAGTTTTTCTCATATTTACAGCCAATGGAACCAATTGAGCTACTTGTGCAGACTTGACTCCAGGGAAATAGGATGCTTCAACTGGACCTCCCAAAGTACACACCGAGTAAGCAGCGCTTAGGCCTCCTTCCTCATGTCTCATACAAGAGCCATCTACAAACAGCTCATATTCTGCATTAGCTAAAGGTTCTTCTTTTATGTCTGGGCGGAGTTTTGTACTATACTCGGTCAGATCAATACAGTCATGTTCAACTTCTCCCTTCACTTCTGCTGAAAGTGAATTTGGTAGTAGGGTAGCCGGATTCAAGATGTTACATCTGGCAATGGTCACGTTTCCTGCACCTACAAGGATTCTCTCATACTTGGTCAACTGACTAGGTGTGAGATACTGGGTTTTTGTTTTTGTCAGCAAAATCACAACTGCATGTGGAACATATACTGTTACAGGATGTCCCATAATGATGGATTCACTCTGCTCAATACTCATGCAGGTTGCAGCTACTGCTTTCAGGCATCCAGGTAATGCAGCTGCCACTGGGTCCAATGTGGAAGAAAAATATGCCACTGGACGTCTTGTTAAGCCATGAATGTGGGTCAAGACTAAAAGTGCACAATTGTGTCGTGTGTCACAAAACAGTGCAAACTCTTTTGAGTAGTCAGGCATTCCCAATGCAGGAGCCGTACACAGACAATTTCGTAATTTTACAAAAGCAGTCATGCTTTCGTCATCCCACTCCACTGGGTCCTTAGCTCCTTTCTTTGTTATCTTTATCAATGGTCTTGCTAGGACTGCAAATCTCACAATCCACTGTCTGCAGTATCCTACAACTCCAAGAAACATTCTGATTTCTTTCTGGGTGTTGGGCAGCTCCATGTTTCGAATTATTCTAATTCTTTCTGTGGTAACTTCCCTGACACCTCTCTTTATCTGGTGCCCCAGATATTTTACTGATGAGGTACAGAACTGCAGTTTTTCTGGTGACACTTTATGCTGAGTACTGAGTGTCTGAGATGGTGTAATTTTCCTCGGTCCACTCAGCCAGACGATTAAGGATTCCTCGACCCAAAAGTTTCGCAGACACGTCAATCAGTGAAATCGGGCGATAGCACTGGGGTTGTCCCTATTGCCCTTTTTAAAAATAGGGACAATTATGGCAGTTGACCATGAAGTCGGCAATCCACAACTAATAGCTGAATTTATGATTCTAGTCATTATGGGGGCCCACAGCTCCACACAGCTCAGAAACAAATCAGGCGGGATCCCATCTGGGCCGGGGCTTTTTTTTTTACAGACCCTCAATTCCGGCTGTAATTTCCGTAATGGAAAAAACTACAGTTTGACCCTGCTGAACCACCCCTGCCTTCTCTTCAATCATTCCTGCTTCATGGTTGTACAGCCCCTTAAAATGTGTAACCCACTGTTCCGGCAAAATATTTGTCCCTATTTTGGGGGCATTGTCATCCTGGAAGCTTGGTCTGTTAATAATTCTCCAGAATTCAGACAAGTCCCTTTTTTCTCCCGCCTCTCTTAAGTCAGCCCATGCTTCCCCCTGTAGGACTAGTTTCCTCCTCTTGGTCTCGCTCTTATATTTTTGTCTACACATTGCTACTTGTTGGGTATTCCTAGGCCTAGTTTTGAGGCTACTTTTAAGCTCCCTTAGAGCGTGGGAACAATCACTGTCAAACCATCTTGGTTGACAGTTGTTCCTCGTAGGCGCCCTTGTTTTTAGCAACCCGTCTATCAGGCTAGTGATCTGCCCAAATGCTGAGAGTAATGCCAAACCTTCTACTGCCATATCTAAACAGTCCTCAACAGCGGATTTCCCAGTGTCCATCAAGGATTTGTAGAAGGTTTCCCCGTCTATTTTAGACCACCTCAGCCGTCTACCCTGGTCCGTTACCTTCTCAATAGTTGTACCCGGCATTCTACACCTCGGCCGAGCCTAGTAGGAGAACTCCAGTACTAAAGGATTGTGATCACTAAAAGAGCTCCATTTTATCCCGAGAGGCAGTGATTCCAGTAGTCACACAGTTGTCAAGGAAATCACCAGCTGCAATGACTTCTTTTACCCGGATGTCCCCCTCTAATTGCTCTGCTGGGAGGTGTGCTTCCGATATGTAAGCGTCGATATCTGCGTCCGACAACCTCTGCCCCCTGTACAGTTGGGCATAAAAAGTCCCGAAATGTCTTGGCTATCGCTGCATTGTCCGTGACAAGTTTCTCTGTCTGTTTTGGCAGGTTCACCCCTGAACTTTTTGCCTTAAGCGCTGACATGGTGGTAGTGATTTTAGGCCTCTGGGCACTTTAGCACTGTGGCCAGGGTAAAGTGCATGCGCTCTCTGAGTGCGTGTGGTGAGATTGGCCTGCCCTCCCATAGGAATGCATGGGGGATAAGTGTGTCCATGGTAATTCCTGGTGTGAGAGGAGTGCAGGGTCGAGTTTAGTGTGTATGAACCTGTGAGAATAAATGCTGCGCAATGGTGTGCGCAGATTTATGGTGACTGGTGGAGAAATGCCACTTTTAGAAGTTGTCATTTCTGTGTGCCGTGTGTCTGCCTGCCTGATGTGAAATGCATGTCTGGCTTGTGATTGACAGGAGCTGAGAGGTCTGGGTGGCTCCAGGAGGGGCAGGATGATTCAGCTAGGCTGAATGGGACACCTGGGCTGAGAGTGGTGGGAAGAGAAATCCCCTGACTCTGAGTAGGACTGTGCACAGGCTAAACAATGCTGGCTCCGCCCCCTGTGGTGTGTCTGATCACTGAGCCCCCACCTGACAAAGGGGAGGAGGAGCTTCAAAAACAAAGTGCTCCAAAGCCCCTCTAAACCAGTTCTGACTGGTATTCCCAAGCCCTGTACTGTGACACAAAGGGAAATGTAATATAAATATAGGGGCTGTGACCCCATGAAAATGTTCACTTCTTGTTCCTGTACTCATGGATGCTTGCTGCTGCTGGGGCCCAGGAGGAACCGCCATGGAGGCTTGCCTCCTCGCTGGAGGCCCCTGTGTGCTGGCCTCCCTGGGCACTGCATTACCCCTTCTTCTTCTTTGTTACTGCAGGACTTTGCTTCTAGCGCATTGCGAGCGCTTTATTTGTACTTTATCCCAAGGAAGAGGAGGAGCGCTTCTGTTTCCTACTTGCTGAGCTGCGATTGTCTTCGAGGGAATCCCGACGTAGGGATTCCTCCGCTTTTGCTAATTTCGTAGCGGGTATCCACTTCGCGTCATGGCCGCATTGGATTTATTCTATTTTTCAGCGGGTGCCCACCCTGCTTATTTACTGTCACGGCGGGTGCCCACCCTGCCGGTATATTTATGCAAAGCGGGAGCCCGCGCTGCGTTTCACTGCCGCAACCCAAGGGACAATGGCCTTCGACCCGGAAGCCAGGCAAAGTTCGCCTGCTTCTGGGCGGGGCTGGCGGCGGGAGCGGAAGAAGTGCAGGCAGAAAGGAGGACAGGAGCCTCCCCCGCCTCCCCGAGGACCGCTGCAATGTCCCGGGTAGGGGCCCGGGTGAAGAGAAAGAGGCGGCAGAGGCCGCCGATGGCAGCACGGGCTCCCAAGATTGAAAGGAAATCCCCGTGCCGCGATACTAGTGCTGCTGGTCCTGCAGCGCAGAAAGGAGAAGACCGGAGCCTTGCGGGTCCCTGGGATTGTAGCAAGACGACAGCCCAGTGAGTGAGGGGGGCTGCAGAGGGCACCAGAAGCGTCGTTTTGGGGCTCACCGAGGTACGTTGTCGGTGCCTGGAGATCGGAGGTGCCAGGTTGATTTCATTTGCGAAGGGCACTTGCCACTTAATAGCCCCAGTAGGGCTCGGAAGGCACAAGGGTGCCAGTGTAATTTTTCCCCGCATGCAGCAACAGTTAACGCCCGTGCCTTCTGCTATTTTCACAGCTGCACCACACCAGGGCAGGCAGCTGCACCGAGAGGGCATGTTTTACTGTTTGAGAGCACCAGAGCAGGGCTCAGGCCATTTTTCCCCGCTGCCCTGCCTGATAGAGGGCAGAGGCCACGTTTGGAAGCGATTGATTCAGGAGTCCCTGAGAGGGAAAGAAGCGGCACAGAGGTGCCAGGCCTTCGCTTGACTCACAGCTGCCCAGCAAGTAGTGGGCAGCTGCTACGTTTAGGCCACAGTCTTTGGGGGCATTTATGACCGTGGAGTGAGATGCACTCCTTTGCCCTAGCGCAATGGCGCACTTTTGGATTCCGCCGCACAGGCAGCAGCCTGGACATTCTGTACACAGGGCGTTTGCGCCCCTTTGAGAAGGCCAGTTGGCCGGGGGGGTCAGGGATTATGTGATATTAGGAAATGTGATGCTTTACTGTGATTCTTGCCTCTAAATGCCTGTGGGGATGAGATTATGTGCGTTATGTGTTTATGCCAGTGAGATTATTTCCTACTGTGAGTATACCTCTAATGTGAGTGATGTTTAGGAGGTTAGGATCTAAGATATTAGACTGTTGAGGTTATGGGTGTACAATGCGTTTGGTGCCTAAGGTGATACTGTGCATAATGTGGTTTATGTTACAGGCTGATGCTGAGTACAGTGGTTACCAGGTATTAGTGGTTTTATGTTTATGATATGTTTTACTTTTACTAAGTTCACTCTGTGATGGTTCTGACAGTGGTCCAGTGGGCCCTGTCCGGTGTAAATAATCCCTTGAAAATATGACCTAGTGCCAGGTGGCACCATGTATATTATGTGAGTACTATTCTAATGTGTTATGAGAATACAAAGGCTATTTTTGATATTACCTTGTGTGGAGTTCCTTTTGTAGTGTACCTGGGATGTTGTTGCTGTGTGCATGTGCAAATGCTTTACACATGGCCTCCGGGATAAACCTGACTGCTTGTGCCAAGCTACCAAGGGGGTGAGCTGGGGTTATCTTTGGCGTGTAACTCCCTTGCCCTGACTAGAGTGGTGGTCTCTGCCTGGCTTTGGTGAAATCCTTAGCCAACCAGAGATCCCAGTTCTAAAATTGGTTGTCAGCGGTGAGGATAGGACTTGTGTTTGCACAGTACCACAGCGACAACTGGCTGCACTACAAAACTCTGCATTTTAGATAGTCACATGGAAAGGGATTATTGTGTCTAAGTTTGTTTTAAGTGTCATTTCTTTGGAAATGTGTTTCTTTTCACTATGAGTTGGGTGTCCTGCCAAGGACAGAAAGCAGAGACTCTGGCGGAGTGATGGCCCTTGTGTAGACTGCTATTTCGTGGGTTGGCCAGACACGGAAGGAGGTACTACCCTTGAGCCATTGTGCTGGTTCTTGGGTTGGCCTGAGGCTAAAGGAGTCACTGCTCCTGTGCTGTCTGCTGGTTCTAGGTTTGGCCTACAGTGGGGACTTAATTGGTATGGAGTAACTAGCTCAGGAGGGTAGATTATCCCCTCTTAAGTGCAGTGTGAGTTGTCTGGATTCACCAGTGAGGGTGGGAATCCTGTGGTGGCATCAGAAGTGCGTCCACTGCATGAAGTCCCAGAGTATGGTACCTGGTGCTCAGTAAGAGGGGTGCAGGTTGAGATTCAGGGGCAGTAAGGAACTGTTTCACCGGTTTGGGGGGGGGCGGTGTGTGGATGAGTGGTGTGTTGCACTGGATGATTGGGTGTGAGTTCTTTGATTTGATTGCAGGGAACTTGCATGGAGGAGTGACCCTAGAGGAATGGTGCAGGTGTCTCCCAACCCGTGTGGGAGAGATGTTTCAGAGGAACCCAACTATGTGCCGTTACAGTGAAGAGGTTGCAAGGCCTCACATCATGTCCTGCGAGGAAGGTGTGAGACTGGGCCGTTTTCCGTGCCTCAGCCTCAGTCTCCAGTACTGGATGGTTCTTAGATTGAACACCAGGGAAGGAACCTAGTCTGTCCTGTTAGAATGTTCTGTGTGGGGGATCTCTCCATGTTAGAGGATCTGAAGAGCCATTGGGGAGTGATTCCAAAAGGAGTGGCTGAGGTGTCTTCCAGCCCAGAGTAGTGGAAGAGGTTCAGAGTAGCCTAGCTAGGTCCCGGTGTAGTGGGAGGGGTGTAGAGACTCACATCCTGTCTCAGAGGAGAAGGAGTGATTGTGGGACTGCGTTTCTCAAGGTGCCCGAAACCCCGTCTCAGGACCTGGATGGTTCCTGAGGGAAACACCAGGTCGGGAGCCTAGGCTGTACTGATAGACCATTTGAGGAGGATCTCCTAGTGTCTGGAGAACGTGAAGCGTCTGTAAGAAGAGCTTCAGCAGTTCTGGTGTCAGGCAGTACCGCTCCATTTGGGAGGGTGCAGAAGTCCAGAATGAGGGGTGAGAGGGGGAAAGAGTACCCAGTAGGAACCAGTGGGTCAGGGGCCAGACCGAAGGACTGAGTCGCCAATGATTGGCCATGGTGACGCCACTTCTGTCCTGGGGGATCTGCATGCACTGTCAGATGGACAGGAGGTTGTGAGATCTGCGCCAGGCAGACTGTCACAGAACACATTAGTTATGTGTTACCCATGGGGGGCATGCGTGCTCCCCGTGAAGTCCTGGTTCACCGGGCATCTGACAAAAGGGTAGTGTCCCTGGGTTGAGGAGCCAAGAGCAGGTCTTTCCTGACCTGGGCTGTGGTTGTAATCAGTGTCCTGGCCGGTTTGCCTTCTAGGGGTACCCCTGTGAACACAGGTAGGGCCCAAAGGGTGGTGCAGGCCTAGCCGGGATATTTAGGGTCCCTGGTTGAGTATGGTAGTACTACCCTGAGAGCAGGTAGGGCCCATCTTAAGTAAAGGGACCCTGCTCTACAGTGGAAGGGTGCAACACTCTGGAAGGGGGTGCCGAGGGAGGGAGTCCTCGCCTCTGACCCTGGTGCATCCGGTGAATGTGGATCCCAGGTTGTAGACCAGTTGATGGAGAGTGGTCCTGAACTGGTGGGAGAGTTGTGTTCTAGAGGGTGCTTCCCCTGGGAGGGTGCTTAATCCCAGAAGTAGAGGTAGGGTGAGGAGATGCTTTGCCTGTGACCTCTGGTCAGCCTGAGGGTGCGGATCCTAGGTTGGAGAATCAGTGATAGTTTGGAACTTCACTGAGAGGGAGAGTGGAAAATGGCTATTGTATGCCAGGGGTTACTGCCCCCCACTCTATGGATTGGCAAGGGCCAGTGGTATATGGATGGCCTGGGGCCTTGTCCTGGCCATGGAGAACTAGGGAGTACCAGTGGGGTAGCCTAGTTGGGCCTAAGAGTTCTTCTTCAGAGCGAACCACGAGGTTTCAGAGTGGCGTAGAACCGGATAGTGTCCCTGCAGTGCGGGCTTGCATCCGTGTTCTATCGCCCCAAGCAGGGAAGCCCATCACAGTGGTGATTGGTCTGCCCTGCAATTTAGCTGGAAGAGGGTTGTGTTGGACTTAGCCCTTTTGGATGGTTCACCCCTGAACTTTTTGCCTTAAGCTCCGACATGGTGGTAGTGATTATAGGCCTCTGGGCACTTTAGCACTGTGGCCCAGTGTAAAGTGCATGCGCTCTCTGAGTGCGTGTGGTGAGATTGGCCTGCTCTCCCATAGGAATGCATGGGGGATAAGTGTGTTTATGGTAATTCCTGGTGTGAGAGGAGTGCAGGGACGAGTTTAGTGTGTATGAACTTGTGAGGATACATGTTGAGCAATGGTGTGCGCAGATTTATGGTGACTGGTGGTGGTGGTGGTGACCGTCCTGATTTCCTCAGACATGGTCGCTCCTCCTCACGCTGCTCCTTGACCTGACACCAGACGGGTATCGTTATTGCAAGTCCACCGCCTGCATTGTTGAATCATATAATATTTAATTGTAGATGCATATAATATTTAAATTAGCACCGTACGCCAGATCGCTACACATCGACTTTAAACCTGTTGAACCTCACTAATTAGCATATCACTGTAGCGCGAGTCGCCCATAGCGCGCTGCAACGCTCTTGTCATTTGTGCTGCCTTTATTTTCAATGTGTGCCTGACTATGTCATTATATTCGCGTTTCACCATTTCTGTGTCCCAACCCTGCATCGCTTTTGGCTGAGTGCCATTTTGGCTTGTTTGTTGTTGTTTTGCCTTCCCTCCCCGGATCGCCACCCCGCCTCCCGCATCCCAGCTGCTCCTCCCTCGCCCCTCCCCTCCCACTATCCACATATGACAGATGCTCCCGCGCACAGCGGTCGCGCCCCATGCGCGCCGAAGGTGCGCCAAAGGTAAGCCCGTCTACGCCCGTCCGCGCCTGGACCGCGCCGGACCCCGTGGCCCCCGCAAACCGCACTCCTCCCGCATAACGTATGACGCCGCCACCCTCTTAGCCCTTAACCCCGGACGCACACCACAATGCTACGAAGCTGCCCCAGGACGTACCCTCGGTCCCTTCGCTTGCCACTCCTGCAAGTTCGCCTGCATCAAGACCCACACCAAATCCACGACCTCCAAAAACAGCTCCGACTCTAACCACCTGAAATGCATCCTGCTAAACACCCACTCGATCCACAAACACGCCACAGAACTCTGGGACCTACTCGACACTGCGTCACCGGACATCGCCTTCTTTACAGAAACCTGGATGAACGCGTCATCAACACCCTACGTCGCCATCGCCATCCCGGACGCGTACAAGATCATCCGAAAGACCGTACCAACCAAACAGGAGGCGGCATCGCCATCGTCCATAAGAACACCATCAGAATCACGACCAGCTTCGACGACTACCTTGCAACCGCCGAACACCTCCACTTCCAGATCCACACCGACCCCAGGAACACACTCAGAGGCACCCTCATCTACAGACCACCAGGAACCCGTAAACAATTCAGAGAAGACATCACTGACTTCATCAGCCCACATGCCCTCCCCTCCGAAAACTACATTCTACTGGGAGACTTCAATTTCCACCTAGAAAAGAAAAACGACTGCAACACCACCACCCTTCTGGACAACCTGGCCAATCTCAGACTCAATCAACTTGTTGACACCCCCACCCACTTAGCCGGACACACGCTCGACCCTATCTTCACCTCCAGCAAACACATCTCCTTCAATCATACCACAGCTCTCCATTGGACGGACCACAGCTGTGTTCACTTCAGCTACAAAACTACCAAGACTCACAACCCCCCACAACCTATTCCTCAAAGAAACTGGAACAAAATCACCACCGACCAACTCATCACATCGCTCAACCAAAACCCTCCAGCCCTCTCATTGGACCCAAACGAAGCTGCCACCAAACTCAAACAATGGATCACTCACAGCGCTGACGAATTAGCACCCCTAAAAAACCAGCAGATCAAACAAGGTAGCAAAAAGGCCCCCTGGTTCAACGATGACCTTAAGAATTCCAAGAAACTATGCCGTACTCTCGAAAAAACATGGAGAAAAAACCCAACCACTGACAACCTGACCACCCTCAAGGCAGCCACCCGCAAACACCACCAGTTGATCCGATCCACCAAGAAATCAGCTTTCAAGGATCGACTCGACAACAACGCCCACAACAGCAAGGAACTATTCAACATCGTCAAAGAATTTACCAACCCCACCGCAGCCTCAAACAACATTACTCCCTCCCAAGACCTCTGCGACTCGTTATCCTCTTTCTTCTGCAACAAAATCGCCGACATACATAACGGCTTTAAGAACATTTAGAAAGAACAGCCCACCGAACACCCCCCCGAACCGCTCCCTAACAACCTTAAAGCCTGGAACCCAATCTCCACTGAAGACACCATCCGCCTAATGAAATCCATCCATTCAGGCTCACCAACCGACCCCTGTCCCCACCACATCTTCAACAAAGCAGACTCCATCATCGCACCCCATCTCCGTGATGTCATCAACTGCTCCTTCAACTCCGCTACCTTCCCAGAAAGCTGGAAACACGCCGAAGTCACTGCCCTCCTGAAGAAACCCACAGCTGACCCATCTGAACTTTGAAGGAACTGGACTTTTAACAGAACCAGCGGTGCCAGGGAACAACACCTATAACCTTCATGGGATACCTGTTTCGGCGCACAATGACAGAGACACGGGACACTTCCTTCGGCGTCAAAGATCAGCGTTTATTTACTGCAGGGAAACAAGAGTCATTAGAAGTACATCGGCATGTAGGTTCTGCGAGTCTGCTTCAAATTGCATATGTAGGTCGCTCTCTTTTATACAAAATGTTGCCATTGCACAACATGCGAACAAAAGTTTACGATTCAGTTCCCACAGTAAACTTCAAAAGGGTCGCTTTCATGTGTTCAGAATCCCGTAACATGATTACAGTAGCAATGCCGGTTCCCAACTGTAAAAGTACATCTTCCCACCATTAGGCACACCCATTAGAGTTGTAAATGACCAAGAAAAAGAGACAAGAGCAGCTGCAAGGAAGTCAGACACGTGTAGAGAAAAGAGTGTGGGGGTAATATCGGAAGCATGATCGTAGGATCAAAGAGCTGGATCCCATCGCCTGCACGGCTGTCACAATAGACCGGCACGACCATATTACCCTCAAGCTGAGCCATCTGCCTTCGCTGTGTCATTCCTCCGGCCATAAAGACGCATGAAAGGAATATGCGTCTTCCGCAAGGCTTGGGAACGAGAGGATCAGGGGGCGAACAGTTACCTGCTCGCTGACTACGTGAGGGCAAGAAACAAAATGGATGCCGTATCTAAAATGGAACCCGAGGGTTCAGGTGAAGAACACGTAATATTTAGGCGAACCCTATCAGGTAGTGTAGCGAAAAATGCGTACACTTATCGAACTCGCCATTTACGGTTCGTAGATACGAAACTCGTCCATATTCGGTAATGCCCAAAACGTCGTAATAATTTTTACGGAACCTCAGACGCTCCTTTTGCCCTCATGTAGGCAAGCACTAGTCGGAATCATAATCGATTTCGATATTCATCAGATCATTTAGATGTCGCTGATACATTATTCTATCCATCAATGCCTCTTTGGTGACAACTGGCTGTCTTATACACGTTGTAACACAAAGGCCACATAAGGCAGGACCACATTGCACACAAAGACAACATGTGAATAGAAACGTCACAACAACCCCTATGATCATCAGAATTCTCCAACCCCAAGTCGACATCAGGCCCAAAAACCATCCCAGAAGCGTCCAATTTACTTCGTCCACGTGTATGGACTCCGAAATTTTGTGCAACTTAGAGATGGCTTGATAAACCGTTGGAGCGTTATCAGGTATGAATATGCAGCAGCAGACCCACACCAAATCCACGACCTCCAAAAACAGCTCCGACTCTAACCACCTGAAATGCATCCTGCTAAACACCCACTCGATCCACAAACACGCCACAGAACTCTGGGACCTACTCGACACTGCGTCACCGGACATCGCCTTCTTTACAGAAACCTGGATGAACGCGTCATCAACACCCAACGTCGCCATCGCCATCCCGGACGCGTACAAGATCATCCGAAAGACCGTACCAACCAAACAGGAGGCGGCATCGCCATCGTCCATAAGAACACCATCAGAATCACGACCAGCTTCGACGACTACCTTGCAACCGCCGAACACCTCCACTTCCAGATCCACACCGACCCCAGGAACACACTCAGAGGCACCCTCATCTACAGACCACCAGGAACCCGTAAACAATTCAGAGAAGACATCACTGACTTCATCAGCCCACATGCCCTCCCCTCCGAAAACTACATTCTACTGGGAGACTTCAATTTCCACCTAGAAAAGAAAAACGACTGCAACACCACCACCCTTCTGGACAACCTGGCCAATCTCAGACTCAATCAACTTGTTGACACCCCCACCCACTTAGCCGGACACACGCTCGACCCTATCTTCACCTCCAGCAAACACATCTCCTTCAATCATACCACAGCTCTCCATTGGACGGACCACAGCTGTGTTCACTTCAGCTACAAAACTACCAAGACTCCCAACCCCCCACAACCTATTCCTCAAAGAAACTGGAACAAAATCACCACCGACCAACTCATCACATCGCTCAACCAAAACCCTCCAGCCCTCTCATTGGACCCAAACGAAGCTGCCACCAAACTCAAACAATGGATCACTCACAGCGCTGACGAATTAGCACCCCTAAAAAACCAGCAGATCAAACAAGGTAGCAAAAAGGCCCCCTGGTTCAACGATGACCTTAAGAATTCCAAGAAACTATGCCGTACTCTCGAAAAAACATGGAGAAAAAACCCAACCACTGACAACCTGACCACCCTCAAGGCAGCCACCCGCAAACACCACCAGTTGATCCGATCCACCAAGAAATCAGCTTTCAAGGATCGACTCGACAACAACGCCCACAACAGCAAGGAACTATTCAACATCGTCAAAGAATTTACCAACCCCACCGCAGCCTCAAACAACATTACTCCCTCCCAAGACCTCTGCGACTCGTTATCCTCTTTCTTCTGCAACAAAATCGCCGACATACATAACGGCTTTAAGAACATTTAGAAAGAACAGCCCACCGAACACCCCCCCGAACCGCTCCCTAACAACCTTAAAGCCTGGAACCCAATCTCCACTGAAGACACCATCCGCCTAATGAAATCCATCCATTCAGGCTCACCAACCGACCCCTGTCCCCACCACATCTTCAACAAAGCAGACTCCATCATCGCACCCCATCTCCGTGATGTCATCAACTGCTCCTTCAACTCCGCTACCTTCCCAGAAAGCTGGAAACACGCCGAAGTCACTGCCCTCCTGAAGAAACCCACAGCTGACCCATCTGAACTTTGAAGGAACTGGACTTTTAACAGAACCAGCGGTGCCAGGGAACAACACCTATAACCTTCATGGGATACCTGTTTCGGCGCACAATGACAGAGACACGGGACACTTCCTTCGGCGTCAAAGATCAGCGTTTATTTACTGCAGGGAAACAAGAGTCATTAGAAGTACATCGGCATGTAGGTTCTGCGAGTCTGCTTCAAATTGCATATGTAGGTCGCTCTCTTTTATACAAAATGTTGCCATTGCACAACATGCGAACAAAAGTTTACGATTCAGTTCCCACAGTAAACTTCAAAAGGGTCGCTTTCATGTGTTCAGAATCCCGTAACATGATTACAGTAGCAATGCCGGTTCCCAACTGTAAAAGTACATCTTCCCACCATTAGGCACACCCATTAGAGTTGTAAATGACCAAGAAAAAGAGACAAGAGCAGCTGCAAGGAAGTCAGACACGTGTAGAGAAAAGAGTGTGGGGGTAATATCGGAAGCATGATCGTAGGATCAAAGAGCTGGATCCCATCGCCTGCACGGCTGTCACAATAGACCGGCACGACCATATTACCCTCAAGCTGAGCCATCTGCCTTCGCTGTGTCATTCCTCCGGCCATAAAGACGCATGAAAGGAATATGCGTCTTCCGCAAGGCTTGGGAACGAGAGGATCAGGGGGCGAACAGTTACCTGCTCGCTGACTACGTGAGGGCAAGAAACAAAATGGATGCCGTATCTAAAATGGAACCCGAGGGTTCAGGTGAAGAACACGTAATATTTAGGCGAACCCTATCAGGTAGTGTAGCGAAAAATGCGTACACTTATCGAACTCGCCATTTACGGTTCGTAGATACGAAACTCGTCCATATTCGGTAATGCCCAAAACGTCGTAATAATTTTTACGGAACCTCAGACGCTCCTTTTGCCCTCATGTAGGCAAGCACTAGTCGGAATCATAATCGATTTCGATATTCATCAGATCATTTAGATGTCGCTGATACATTATTCTATCCATCAATGCCTCTTTGGTGACAACTGGCTGTCTTATACACGTTGTAACACAAAGGCCACATAAGGCAGGACCACATTGCACACAAAGACAACATGTGAATAGAAACGTCACAACAACCCCTATGATCATCAGAATTCTCCAACCCCAAGTCGACATCAGGCCCAAAAACCATCCCAGAAGCGTCCAATTTCCTTCGTCCACGTGTATGGACTCCGAAATTTTGTGCAACTTAGAGATGGCTTGATAAACCGTTGGAGCGTTATCAGGTATGAATATGCAGCAGCTCGAATGGATGACCTTACAAACACCACCTCTATCTGCTAGAACAACGTCTAGAACCATACGGTTCTGTAACGTCATCAGTCTATCCGCCTGAAGCTCGGCTGTCAAATTACCAAGGGCACTTGCAGTTATGTTTGCAGTTGATTCTACTACACGAGTTAACTGTCTCAGGTTCCTGCTATTGACCATAGGGCCCCAAAACGGTAGGAAACCCTTAAAGAAGTCTCCTGCTTCTTGACCGGCAGTATCTTCTTTGTTGACAACACCTCTCACAACTCTAGTTCTGTGATAATCTGAGGCCACAGTGAAGGTCGGAGGCAAAAGGTTTGCAATGTAGCAGGTACCCGAGAAGTCATGAGGTAACCACGTATAGGCTCGATCATAACATACAAAATAGGTACCCTTGGGGTTTAGGAAGACAGGGGATGAGAGCGTTGGTAAGGCATATGTCTCAGTACACGCACTCTCCCCAAACTGAGCTCTCAGATTTCGACCGAGACCTTTCAGGCAGAAGTTACCAAGGTGAGGTACAATCCATATCGGTGATGAGCTTTTAAGCTGCCTATCACCCACTGATACACTATACTCAGCCTCACTTAGTTCCTTATATGCTCGCACCTCCTCCTCTGGGATAAGTGATGCGTCAAAAATATCTCTATCTAAATCAGCAATAGCTCTCGCCAGAGTCTTGTGGTACGGGCCAGGACCAAAGTTTGCTGAGCGTGGTTCTCGATGGGGGTAGGAATCTAGTGCGCTACGGAACATAGTTTGCAATGCTCGAGCTGACCCTTGGGAACTATAAGGCAGCACCAAGTACGGAATACCCTTATCCATGGTATGTGGCATTAACCCACACACCCAACAATTGGTAGTGTTTACCACTAACTGATGCTGATGCAAGAGTTGAATAAAGGAGTTGTTTCTAAATTCCGCACGTCTGGCTTGTTCGTGCTGAGGCAGAAGATAAAAGGAATGTGGAGAGACAGTTGAAACGAAATTTAGATCATGAGATGGAAGAGTAGGTATAGTAGAAAGCAGTAAGAATTGGGACCCAAAATATACTCCCCCCCACCAGTAACATAGATACAGTCAGGAACAATATGAAAACCTGTAGCAAAAACCATTTTGTACGAAACGTTTTATCTAATGCAAATCTTTGCGCCAACATTTTATCTCTCTTCGACAGCTCAGATAATGACGATTCCATCCCCTAACGACCGTCCGCGACGTTCTTGACGCACTTCGTTCTGAGTAGCGATTATCAATTCCCAGGAGTTCCCAGAAATCGACAAAAGAAACCGACCTAGTGTCGATAGCTGCTAAACAGAAGGAAGTACCCGCACGGCCCTACGGCCAACCTGGATGATAGGTTTTAGCTAAATTGAACATTCAATTTATTATAATGTTCTTGGCTGTACGAAAAGGAAAAAGGTACACAATATACAATGTCCACTATGTTCAGGGTAAATGTGAAACCTAAAAACAAAAATCTTTTTATTTGTGGCTTGTACGTGGACGAAGAAAGTATCGGCTGCTCCCAGGGCGAGTCTGGTCTTCAAATAGTGGATTGGATGGCAAACGAGTGTTCGATTGTTCAGATGATTGTTCAGCACTTGAATTTTCCAGGGTTGACGGAAAGGGAATTGTTTGAGGGGGATCAACAAGGGTGTCAGATACAAGCTGAGCTTCGCTGAATGGGACAAAACGTTGTGGAACGTCGGTTTCAGATGAAGTAAAACCTCTTCTCATCCAGGTGTCCGACGGCAAAGGAAGCGGGACTCTTTTGGTGTGGGTAGCGTGTACCCAGTGCTTCCGTCCTTCCAGTCGAACTGCCGTCCTTGTTGCTAGTTGCACCTGGTATGGTCCCACGTACCTCGGCTCAAGGTTCCGTTTTCGTCCGAAATTGCGGACAAGGAGCCAGTCCCCTGGTTGGAGCCGATGACCAGGACCCTCTGTTCGTGACGGCAGAGCCTCAAAGACCTGTTGATGAATCAAACTCAATTTAGCAGTCAGATCATGAAGATAATCAATCAACATTGGATATTCGATTCTATCAAACTCCTTAGGCCTCGGGACTCCCCATATATTAGCAGGACGGCCAAACACAATCTCGTATGGACTAAGCCCTACTCGTGAGTGTACAGTTGCCCTGGTCGATAGGAGAGCTAGAGGCAAAGCGTCAGGCCATGATAAACCAGTTGTTGCCTGAATTTTAGCCAATTTTAGTTTTAGGGTGCCATTGTATCCTTCCACCAAGCCCGCTGATTGTGGATGATTTGCACTATGAAATTTTTGTTTTATACCGAGGCCACGACACACACTCTTCATCACACTTCCCACAAACTCACCTCCGTTGTCCGACCATACAACCCGAGGCATTCCATATCGGGGAAAATACTCCTTGAGCAAAATCTTTGCCGTGGATAAAGCAGTATTATCCTTAAGGGGGTAAGCCTCAATCCATCTGGAGAATGCACTTACCACAACCAACACGTATTTCAAGTTGTTACATCTCTCCATGTGGATGAAGTCCAACTGGATAACTTCGAAAGGGTAAGTAGGAGGGGCAAAATGGCCAGGTGGAGTGGGAGTGCCCTTACCGGGATTGTGCATCAAACACACCATACAATTCTTAACCACTCTCTCTGCACACTTAGTAATCCCATCATTCTTCCATACATGAGACAACAACTTGCATATGCCTTTCGTGCTTATGTGTGCTGTACCATGAGCCATTGTAACGACAGCGAGCACATATGCATCCGGTAACATCCATCTCTGTTTTTCTGACAAATCAACCCAACATCCGTTCTCATCCAGCCTTCCCATACTCTCTTTCCATTTAGACCTTTCCGTCTCAGTGGCTTCATTCTGTATTCCCTTCACACTCTCAATCGTGTCTTCACACATACTAGTCTCTGTTGGCCATCTCACTGAACTCGTAACATACATTCGATTCGTCAAATCTTTAGCTGTCTCTTTAGCCGTCTCATCCGCAAACGCATTACCACGACCCACGTCATCCGTTACTTTCTGATGTGCACTACATTTGATTACGGCCACCTGTTTAGGCAATGTGAGTGCATCTAAAAGGTCATTCACAAGCTGACCATGCTGAATCTTTGTGCCATGCGACGTAAGGAGTCCTCTTTCTCTCCACAATCGCCCAAAACTATGCGCCACACCAAACGCATACTGGCTATCTGTAAACACATTCACCCGTTTATCTTTAGACAACACACACGCTCTTGTCAATGCGATCAGCTCAGCAGCCTGAGCCGAATTCTGACTCAATCTTGCGCTTTCTACAACCGTACTCACTGTTACTACAGCATACGCAGTCGTCACATCACCATTCGGCAACTTAAAACAGGAACCATCCACATACAAAGTACCATCGGGATCTATCAATGGAGTATCTTTTAGGTCAATACGACCCTTTGTTTCCTCCTCAGTTTTTAGATAACAGTCATGTAGTGCTTCACCACTTGACTCTGTGTCGATCGGCAGCAATGTTGCTGGATTCAACACATTACATCGTTTTATCCGTATATGACTGGCCAGTAACGTTAACTCATATCCAGACAATCTTGCGCTCGTCAAATGTTGAGTCTTCGTTCGGTTCAAAAGAGTGTCAACTGCATGCGGGACCATCACCGTAAGCATATTATCCATGACCAGACCTGCGGACTGTCGAATGGACGCCGCAGCTGCCGCTGTTGCTCTTAAACAACTCGGCAAGGCTCTAGCTACTGGGTCTAAAGTCGAAGAAAAATAGGCGCATGGGCGTTGTTTGCCATCAAAAGGTTGTGTCAGAACACTCAATGCACAACCATCCCTCTCGTGAACGTATAGTGCAAACGGCTTACTGTAGTCAGGAGTACCCAACACAGGAGCCGAACACAACGCATCACGCAATTCAGAAAAACCTTTCTGACACTCTTCAGTCCAAGGCAAAGGAGATGAAACATCCTTGCACGTAAGGGCTATCAATGGTTTCGCCAACAATGAAAAATTTGGAATCCATTGTCTGCAGTAGGACGTAATACCTAAAAAGGCACGAACATCTCTCTGGGTTTTTGGCACAGTCATTCGGGAAATCGCTGCGATTCTCTCTGGGGTCAACCTTCTCCCTTCTTTTGACAATAAGTGACCTAAATAGGTAACTTCTTGGCAACAATATTGTAGCTTAGAAGGTGATACTTTGTGATGTAAGTCATGCAGATAATGCAATAATGATACTGTAGCCGTTTTGCAAATAGCTTCTGTATCAGCTGCCACTAGAAGGTCGTCAACGTATTGAATCAAAGCGGTACCCGTCGGTAAAACAAAGGCATCAAGCTGACTTTTGAGTGCTTGACTGTAGATTGACGGACTCTCACAGTAGCCCTGTGGAGCGCGTCTTAGCCTAAAACTGCGACCACCTAATGCGAATCCGAATAGGTCTCTGCTTTCCTCAGCAATCGGGATACTAAAGAAAGCATTCTTTAGACCGATCACCGTGAACCAGGAGGCAGAGGCCGGAATCATTGTTAGCAAGGCCGTGATATCAGGGACCACGGGAAATTGTGGAATCACTATTTTATTTACTTCTCTCAAATCTATTACGAAACGATACACAGGAGGTTTGGATGGGTCAGTTTGTTTCAAAATAGGCAATACAGGGCTATTACACACGTTTCCACGAGTTTCTTCAACAACACCTTTCTTAATTAGATCATGAACGATTGCTAACAGCGCTCGCTCACCATCTAGAGAGATACGGTATTGAGGTAAACGTGGTAATCGCACATTTGGTTTCAATTGAATCACATAAGGTGGAATGTCTAACAGACCCACATCATTGGGACCTGTGGCCCATAGAGACGCAGGAAGGGAACTCAATTCCGGTGGGAATTTATCGATCGACAAGTACATGGGAGAGATCATTCTCCGACCTAATGTAAGCTCCACTCCTTCAGAAGAGCAATACAAAGTCGCATATAGTCGTTTCAACAAATCCAGACCCAAAAGATTCTCACCACAGCCGGTAGATAGAATCAGCGGAGCCTTCAGCTCACGAGGGCCAATCGTAAGGGGCAAAGGACTAGAGACGGGGTTGCTAACAGGGGCGCCAGAGAATCCAACAGAAACGTTCGTTAAGCCAGACAAAGGTGCGCCAGGGAGTTTCGAATGCATGATGGAACTTTTCGTCGCACCAGTGTCTAACAGAAAAGGCTCAACTACGCCCGATGTAGCCACTGCAACGTAAGGTCCACTCTGATCAACCGGAACTGATACTACTCCCTCTCTTTGTCGGTGGCTGTCCTAGTAATGGTCGTTTGCAACAGTCTCATGTTCTACGTAATAATCGTCCACATTATATTGTGCAGATCGAACTGACCCTGCATTTCGCTGGTCAAAACAATTATTCGTGTCTAATTGATTTTGATGGCGATCAATCTGATTTTGGGGTGAACCACGACCTCTACCTCGTGATGCCTGTTGAGGACCACCACCACGGTTTCCTCGTGTCGACACACCATTTAGACGGTCCCGTAAAGCAGGACAATCATATTTTATGTGTCCCTCTCTTCTACAATATGCGCACTGATTATACCCAAGTGAAGATCTATAGTCAGAGTTGTCAGAACGCGGCTGCATCCTATCGGGCTGTGCATGCGGTCGATACTGCTGTTGTGAATCATTTTGGTTTGATCGTGGAGGATACGCTTGCTGCAACAAAACCTTCGTTTTGAGCTCCTTCGTTTTCTTATCTACACGATCACTTTCTTCCTTTTCCCTATTCTCATAGTATTGAGCCGTTGCTAATATCTGTGCAGTGGTTGAAACAGCCCATGCACTTTCTGAATTCTTCAATTTGTTGCATAGTTCAGGCAACAAATTCGACACGAACTTGTCGACAAATAACCGCTGGCCTCCCTCAGCGCCCATGTCCTGACCGCTGTGGTCGACAAACGCTTCCTCAAACCTTGTGAAGAAATCCGAGACACTCTCGTCTTTCTTTTGCTTACAAGGTGATAACTTATCCCAGTTCACCTTCATCGCTGGCATGAGAGTTTTCATGAGCGTAATGATTTTCTGAGGTAAATCCAAGATCAACTGCTCAGGCTTAGCCCTACCGACTTGCAATGCATCAGCCGCTATCAGTGCAGCCCAATCACCACCTAACTCATTTGCGTGGTTTGCTTGACGAATTTTCGCCCAAACTGGTTGTGGTACAACATTACCAAACAACATGTCGATGTCGGCAAGGTTCATAACAGAAGCTTCCACCAATTGGGATAGTTCCTTATAATAACCAGCCGGATTCTTACGCGGATCAGGCAAGGATTGCTTCACTTGCAAAACTTCCGATCGTTTCCATGGGAGGTGTATCCACACTCGTCGAAAATGCGGTAAAACCGCAGGGTTAGCTTGCGGATCACCAGGCACCCAAAGTGGCGGAACCTCTCTCATAGGATACTGACCAGGAGCCGCTTTCCAATTCTCAGTGGCATCATCAAATGACGCTCGAGAATGGACTGTGGATCTGAACGCTAACAAACATTCCAAGGCACGTCGTACATCTCCACCTACAATCATACCGTTCGAAAAGTGACTCTGGAGTTCAGTTATATCGGGCGGTACGTTATCTAGGTCATCGTTATACCATTCTTCCCTCAAAAAGTTACACATTTCTTCGAACACGAATCTCTGCGTAGGCTCATTAAACTGAGAAAACGTGTCGAAGACCACATGTGGAGTGTAGTTAGCAGGGTGTCTTATCCATCTATGTGCCATAGTCGCTAACGTCTCTTTCTCCCTTCCACTAGGGATCTGACTCCGTCTCTGAGGAGTTTCGGAAAGATCAGACGGGAATAACTGACCAGAAAGCGGTGAATAAAGGGTAGCAACAGTGTTAGGGATACGATTACGAACAGAAGGAGAAGAAGAAAGAAGAGCAGGAGCAACAACATTAGAAGCGAAGGAAGGCATAGTAGAAACAGACAAGGTAGTCGGGGTAACAGAAATAACAGATTGAGGAGGTACAGGTACAGGGGCAGTAGGAACAAGGACAGGTGGTGGGACAAACGTAGGATTAACAACGGGCTGACCCGCCGCCGCTGGAACAACAGGAGGAACTACAGGAGGAGCTACAGGAGGAGCTACAGGAGCCGTAGCACCCTGTGCATAAGGAGGTGGCGATTTCATTAAATACGCTAACAAGGAATCCTCCTTCGAATCTTCTTCTTTCTTATCTAGACCAGTCGGTAAAACCGGATAACATTTATCTACACTCATGTGATGTAGTCTAGTGGAAACTTCCATTTCTTTTTTTTCTTTTCTCGCTTACATTGTTGTACAACTTGCATTATCGGAACAAACCCTTCTCTTCGATCCTTTTTAAGCTGTTTGATTTCTTTCTGCTTGGCCTCTTTACGCCACAGCCGAAAAGAATGAAACATAGCTGGCCTAGCTTTCTTTTGAAATAATTTAGCTTCAAGATTATCTAAAATCGTAAGTTCAAAACTTCCATGCGGTGGCCAACTAAGGACACCGTCTTTCTTCGTGTAACGGACCCAGTATTCATTATATATAATAGGACCCACACCATGTCGACTGTAGAGCTCATATATCGGAGTTCCAACTGGAGGTATCGGACACGAGTCCTCCAACCGGGAATCCATTGCGCAACATTTGAAGATACCAAACAAACCACTATGGCTGGGCAACGTGCACACTAACCTAGTATCAAACTTCAAGGGTTACCGAAGTGCTAAATCTTCGTGTAAGACAAAACCCTCGGTTTTTGGCAATTGCAACTGTCAAATAAAATACTAAGAACCACAACTAAGAACCACAAATGCAATGGAACCATGCAATACAACGCCTTAAAAGGCTACAACAAAGCTCAATGAGCTAGAACAACAAAGCTTCAAGAAGCTAGAACAACCACTAAGGACTGGGAGCGACCCACAAATACTTAACTCAGAATTTCAATGGCGTCACCAGGAAGGCCCGTCTATCGTCTCGCTTGTACGTAAGGTCTGCGCCGGGCGTCGAAGACAGGTCGACAGTCAGGGCATCGGTCCGTCGTAGCCGTCAGGAGGCGGGAATCTTCGCAGGGAAAATCTTCGGGCCACTTATTTCGACAACAGGATCGATGAAGCGGGGTGCACCTTCCCTCGGAGATTTCACACAAAGTTCCTCACGATCGTCAGGCTTTGGACCGGTACCGCTGATGTCGCCCAACGTTGGGCGCCAACTGAAGGAACTGGACTTTTAACAGAACCAGCGGTGCCAGGGAACAACACCTATAACCTTCATGGGATACCTGTTTCGGCGCACAATGACAGAGACACGGGACACTTCCTTCGGCGTCAAAGATCAGCATTTATTTACTGCAGGGAAACAAGAGTCATTAGAAGTACATCGGCATGTAGGTTCTGCGAGTCTGCTTCAAATTGCATATGTAGGTCGCTCTCTTTTATACAAAATGTTGCCATTGCACAACATGCGAACAAAAGTTTACGATTCAGTTCCCACAGTAAACTTCAAAAGGGTCGCTTTCATGTGTTCAGAATCCCGGAACATAATTACAGTAGCAATGCCGGTTCCCAACTGTAAAAGTACATCTTCCCACCATTAGGCACACCCATTAGAGTTGTAAATGACCAAGAAAAAGAGACAAGAGCAGCTGCAAGGAAGTCAGACACGTGTAGAGAAAAGAGTGTGAGGGTAATATCGGAAGCATGATCGTAGGATCAAAGAGCTGGATCCCATCGCCTGCACGGCTGTCACAATAGACCGGCACGACCAGATTACCCTCAAGCTGAGCCATCTGCCTTCGCTGTGTCATTCCTCCGGCCATAAAGACGCATGAAAGGAATATGCGTCTTCCGCAAGGCTTGGGAACTAGAGGGTCAGGGGGCGAACAGTTACCTGCTCGCTGACTACGTGAGGGCAAGAAACAAAATGGATGCCTTATCTAAAATGGAACCCGAGGGTTCAGGTGAAGAACACGTAATATTTAGGCGAACCCTATCAGGTAGTGTAGCGAAAAATGCGTACACTTATCAAACTCGCCATTTACGGTTCGTAGATACCAAACTCGTCCATATTCGGTAATGCCCAAAACGTCGTAATAATTTTTACAGAACCTCAACTTAAGAACTACCGCCCCATTTCCCTCCTCCCTTTCCCTGCCAAAGTCATTGAGAAAGCCGTCAATAGCCAGCTCGCCGCCTTCCTTGAATCCAACAACTCCCTCGACCCCTCACAGTCCGGCTTTCGAGCCAAACACAGCACCAAAACCGCCCTCATTGCAGCGACAGATGACATCCGAACGCTACTGGACAACGGAGAAGCAGCTGCCCTCATCCTACTCGACCTCTCCGCCGCCTTCGACACAGTCTGTCATAGCACCCTCATACAATGCCTCAGCAACGTCGGAATACAAGGGAAAGCCTTGGACTGGATCATCTCGTTCCTCGCCGGGAGAACCCAGAGAGTCCGACTCCCCCCATTCAAATCAGAGACCACCGAAGTCATCTGCGGAGTCCCACAAGGATCATCACTCAGCCCCACCCTCTTCAACGTTTACATGAGTCCCCTCGCATCCATCGCACGACAACACAACCTCAACATCATCTCCTACACTGACGACACCCAGCTGATCCTTTCCCTCACCAAAGACCCTAACACCGCCAAAACCAATCTTCATGAAGGCATGAAAGAAGTAGCCGAATGGATGAAAAACAGCCGCCTAAAACTTAACTCAGACAAAACGGAAGTTCTCATCCTAGGATCTTCACCCTCTGCCTGGGACGACTCTTGGTGGCCATCGGCCCTGGGCACAGCACCCATACCCACAGACCACGCACGCAACCTGGGCTTCATCCTAGACTCCTCCCTCTCGATGACCAGACAAGTTAACGCAGTTTCATCCTCTTGCTTCAACGTACTCCGTATGCTCAAAAAAATCTTCCGTTGGATCCCCACCGAAACAAAAAAGACGGTCACCCACGCACTGGTCACTAGCCGACTGGACTATGGAAACACCCTCCACGCCGGAACCACAGCCAAATGACAGAAAAAACTCCAACGCATCCAAAATGCATCGGCCAGACTCATATTGGACACAGTGGCGGCTGGTGACATTTGAAAGTGGTGAGGCGGAAACTGATAATCATACTGCACCGTAGCGAGCGAGCGTAGCGAGCGAGCCCGAACCCCCTAAGGATGGTTCTGGGGGAATTCCCCCCGAGAAAATTTTGAAAAAATAGTGGAAAAATGGTGCATTTCCAAGCAAATTTGAGAAAGCAGGAAGGTTAATAAAGCAATTGTCAAAGTGCAGGTATTACATTATTAAAGAGCTGTCATATAACATACTAGGTAGTTGCTTATTCAGTATAACAACAGAGCTTCATAACAGACTTCAAGATACAATGATGAGAACCTCACAGATTGTTCTTATTTAAACTGCAAACAACAAAACAAACCACTTTTTTGATTTAAACTGCAAACAACAAAAGAACCAACTAAACATGTCACAAACTATCACCATTCAACATATTTACTTTTTGCTGCTCTTTCATCCCGGCTACGACCCCGCAAACAACCGTGTTCAAGGTAAGGGAACTGATGATATTTTTTGTAGCTTAGAGTCAGGGCTATGTGTTTGTGGTCACTCACAGGGTGTAATATGACCTGTAGCTCCACAGACACTAAAAGTATACAAAAGTAGTAGAGACACTAGTACCATCAAGTGTTTTGCAATGGCCACTGATACATGATATTATTCTGTAAAAATCATAATAAAGTTATTGAGCTCTCAAAAGCAATCATTACTCTTGACACGTCCACACTAAGCGCTCCGATGTGAATATGGTGGCACTGGAGACTGTGTCCGCTTCCCTTGCAAGAGGGCCACCTCTTTCAGAGAGCGCGAGGACGGCGGAGGGTTGGAATATAGATTATGGTCATTCTGCATGCTGCTTTTTCTTTCCACCACTGTTCCTTTTCATAGTGCCCACCTTGCTTGCGATTCACAACCATTCCACAACTGTCGAGGCTGTGAATCTTTGCAGTGCAGCATTTTATTTGGGTCCCACACTGGTTGTAGGGGGAAGAGTACACCCCATGAATGCCTACACTGTACTACTTGGTCTCCGTTACCTTACCATATATCATTCCATTGGATAGGGCTCAGGAGGATAAAGAAATTGAAGACTTGAGAAGAAGACAGATGTCTAAAGAAGACAATTGGACACCCTAAGCCCACCAGTGTCTCAAACCAGCAGACAGCCTGCAGAAATATGTTGGAGGGGTGGTGTTATTTCAGAGGATTTAGCCCCAATACAGTGAGAGCGCATGCTGAGGTGTGAGGGGCTATTATTCAAGACATACGTAGAAGGCGTAGAAGGGTGTAGAAGGCTGTTGGCCCCAGACTGTGGGTTCTAAAAGGCCTGATCGGACCCCAGGCATGATGTATTTGATAGCGCCTGATTTGCAGTCATAGCATCATCCTCAGTTACTCTGGGCGCTTGATAAGTCCTCCAACTGAGTCCTTTGCAATTTTTTTTATATGACGCAAACTCGTCCCGAATGTGTTAGAGCGCTTTACATCAGCACGGGTTCCATGTGGGATACAAGATGCCTGCAGCAGTCGAGGGTGGAGGTGGGGCTCCTCTGAGAGGTTTCGAGCAGGAGAGGCTGGGGGAGGTGGGCAGATGACTGAGTGCTTCACTGAAAACAACAGTTATGATGCACTGAATTATCACAAAAGATTCTGTTTATAGGGGTGGTCTGTGATTGATCATTGAGTTTGTACCTAGGCAGAATACTATGCAAACTGACATGAGAAGTGGTGCCACTAGATGGACCACAAGGAGGAGGTTGCAGACTCTATGTAACATATGCTATTTTAGATGAGCACTATACCAGTCCATTTGCAATCAACTTCATCACGGACGCCAGCTCTTGAAAGTTTCCTACATCCCCTCAACAAAGAATGTGGTTGAAGGGAGGAAACCATTAAAGGCCAACCACAGCTAGAACTGTCAGATGTATGCAAGGTTCACACCAAGCAATATTTTTGTAGAGTTAACTTAGAATGTATAGAAAAACATGACATGATTTGCTATAGAATAAAACAAAGTGAAAAAACTAGTGTTATGGGAGAGCAGGCTATGACAAAAGCGGCTTCCTTAACTTCTTCAACTGCCTTTTAATGAAAAACATGGAACCCATATGTGGATAGCAAGCTAAAAATGATTTTCTCCAGCTATATTCAATTAGGCCCACAGTAGGTGGTTGACCACCTTACTTAAGGTCATTATGTATGCTGCCTCCAGTCCTAAACTTTTTCCCTGCAAATTTTTGCTTTCAGGTGTGTTAATTCTATCTAGCAGGTTTGGTGCACTCATTGCATGACTACAGTATCCACAATGCAGTAGGCTATCACACAAAGGTTCTGGAATGAAGTGTTCATAGTGACCGGATGATAGGAAATCTCCTTAGCCGGAAGCGAAAAATGAACTGCACAAGAACAGTCAGGAAAAAGTGAATCATGAAATGTCAATCGTTGGTTAAACCCTTTATATTAATTGAAGTCCGTAACCTTTGGCATCAATATGACCCAGACCCAAATGTACTGCATAATAAAGACAGAGAAAATGAAATCTTGTCAGAAGGAAAATATGCTCACAGGAAAAGAAATATATAGGCAAAACATGTTTGGACTAATGGACTTGTTTGGTAGAGTGAAGGGACTTAAGCAGGTGTCTCATATGCATACGTTTACCAGTCTTTACGTATTTTTGGGATATGCAAGCAAAACACGGTATTAACTAAATACATGCATCTACTTGTAACGCTCCATTTGTAGTGACTTTATGGACACACTTCAGCGTCTGCAGGTTTGTTTTACAGGGAGCAGTGTGTTTATTGTCAATAAGGGTGTTGGCGCCCTTTCAACCACTAACAGTTTGCACGGTTAGATAAGGTTTAAAGCACTCCATTAATGGGAAAAGCAAAACTATATATTCCTCAATAGAAAGAACAGTTACACAAAAGTCAGGGCTGTTTGGTGTCAAACATGACGTTAGTGCATCAGAGCAAGCAAAGCAGATTGGTTTTACATTGCCAAATTCTGTTCTGATTCCCATGTGTAACGGCTACCATCGCATCAATATAGGGAAGTACACTAGTTAAATAACATACACAAAGCATAGCATCTATTTTTAGGCTTTAATAACATATGGTTTTACAGCAGGCAGGCACACACCGTGATGCGATGGCGGAGCAGAAGCCTCGGGCTAATTCCAGGCAGCTCAGCTCTATTCACGGGCCTCACAGTCAGGGTATCGCACACTCAGCACATGGCACAGCCTTCGGGTGGGATGGCAGTACGCTCAACGTCAAGTGCAAGGAATAGTCCGTCGTTAGCAATTGTAGCAAGATACCCGGTAATTATGTACTCCCTCCACAATGGCGGCACACTCAAACGTGCCTGTTGCGGTAGCACGCACCACGCAGAGATGGACAGGCACTTGTACCAAAACGTCTTACTCATTGTTCCTAAGGTTTATTAATAAAAGCAATTGAAAACTACATCATTGGCTGGACATCGTAACTTCCCAGGACCTAAGTGGCCAAAGAGAATGCCTGTATCTTATATCAATGTTAACACCATCCCTGTCAATAAAGTGAGTATGGGAGTGGGCTTTAGTAATTTCGTATGTCCTAAAGGGTTTTGGGACCTTGGAAGGTTGGTGTGAACTGATGATGAAGCAAAGCTTCGCATATTTTGCGACTTGCCGAATTCATGAACCTCGTTTATGTGTAACAAGGTAATAATTTGTACGTCTTACTAACGTTTATTTTAAGCTTCCATGAAGCTTGCCTATGTGTTCCTAAAACGAATAATTCGAGTCTTTTAATATGGCCGCTGCTTTGAAATAAGTGTCTGCGCATGCGTCAGTCACACTCACGTGTCCTGATGTGTTCGCGGGTTTGGAGGGAAATAGTTGCGCATGCGTAATGCATAGCTTTGCCAGTAACGTGGTACTGCTCGTGCCACTGCTCTTGTGTACGTATACATGTAGCTAACATTTAGACTGCATAAGTATATTTTATAGTGATAAGTTGAAAGTACAAACCCTGTGGTGTGTTTTCATAATGTTATTTCTATGTATTAATTTGTTCTCGCTTACTTTTCATGTACCGCGGGGAATGTGGGTCTGACTGAGCTGAATGCCATCTTGGAGGGCCTTTCTGCGCATGCTCTTCTGTCTGGGGAACTGACAACCTTGGCTGGTGGAACTCGGCCAGCTGGCAGGGATGGGCAAGATGCTCCTGAGAACTGACCTGCAAAACCCAGCAGAACGGAGTCATGTGTCCCTATTCAGCAACAATGTAAAATTATCATTGTATTTCCCTGCAGTTTCTCATGGGAACCCCAATCTTGCTAGGCGGTACCCAGAGATGTAAATTAGGCATCCAAATAGTGTGTTATGATTGGTGTGTTACCCAAATCCTACCTTAGGACCAATCCAAATTGAGGGATTCTGACACTTTGCAACATTGGGGGGTGGTACACCGTCCCAAAACAGTATAACTACCCTGGGTTCACCTAGGGAATTGTCCGACTTGTCTGGTTTAGCTGACCTGTCACTGACCCATCGTACTCAATAGGTGACTGAAGATACAGAGCGCTGCGGAGCATTCTGTCCGAAAATTGACCATAGACTGAGGTTCTACTGAACCTTAAAGTGCTGGCGAAGCACTTTGCTGGGAGTTCGCTGATCCAATCGGGGTCTTGATCGATAGCTGCAGAGAGGGTGGAGCGCAGGCGTTGCTTCCAAACTGCGGGTGCGGTCCTGTCCTGAGCGGTCCTGTCCTGAGGGTTTGCTGTCCTGTCCTGAGGTCCTGTCCTGATTCCTAATCTGAGGGTATCCTGTCCTGTCCTGGGTGTCCATTCTGCACCTGCTGTCCTTTGAGGGGTATCCTTCCTTGAGGGTTTCCTGTCCTTAACTGACCCGTGGCCAGGGTTTGGTTTTCCACACCAATCTAGGTAAATACTGCTCTAAGTTCTTTAAACTTGCACCTTTCTAATTTTCTGTCTTTTGCTTCAATAAAGAGACACCTTGCACATGTTAATTTTCCATGCTTTTGCCGCAACTATTGAAACGTAAAGTCATTTGCATATTTTCATAACGTGTTCCCATGTTACCCTACCTTTTAGAAATCATATTTTGCATTGCAGTCTGTCATTTTCTGATATGGTCTAGAACGGCCTTACTTAAATTGTCTAAAGGATTTTTACCTTAAATTCATAAGCGTTTCCTGTTTGCATATCATAATAGCATTTCCATGATTACCCTGACTTTATTTCTCTATAGTTATGTACTTTTCGTTATCCTGATTATTGATTGTTTTATTCTTGTAAACTTGATGCTTAATGAAAACGAACTTTAGATAAAGCTTTTAAAACTTCCAGTTGTCCGTGGTCATTTTACAACAGTATTGAATGTCATTTGAGTTGGTATTTTGCTGCCTTTCCTTTTACAGCTAGCTCCCTGATCCGTTGAGGTCATAGGTACCCGTGTCGGTGGATAGTAAGTCGGGTACGCTGAGTAATAACAGTAGGGAATACACAAATTGGTAGCAGCCCGTGAAGTCGCCCTGTCAATGAATAGTGTGAATTGAAAGTATATGGGCCCGAAGCCGGAAACGGCGAAATTATTGGCTGGGTGACCTCGCGCGCTCTATCAGTTTTTCTGGCTAGCAGAGGATGGTTAGGGACTAGTTGAAGGTTAGGCAGGATTAGTTAAGCTAGCTAAGTCGGTAGCTGCTAGTATATTAATGCTGCTATAAGAGCGGCTGTTCCGAGGGACCCGATCACTCTCTTGTGAATACGCCTCTGAAATTCATGAATTGTTTTATTATTGTTATTCTTGTTCTTATCTTGTTATATGTATTAATCCATGCGTTTGTAAACCGTGTCAGTCAGTGTTGTCCGAACTCCCCGGGGAATTGAAAAGGCAAGTGGTGAATAGAATCCATTGCCTTGAGGTCGCAGGCTTAAGGAAAAGTTAGGTGCAGGTTAGGATAACCGGTAAGCACTAACTAGGGTTTTTCTGAATACGTGTGTGAATAAATGTCAGTAACGAGGTTCATTGGCAAAATTCCCATAGTGGCGTAACCTAGTAAGGGTCACATCGGAAGAGTAGCAGGTTCATCGGAGCTTGGGTGAAAGCAGAGGGGTCCGCTGGGAAACCTTAGACTCAGATATATCCCGGAGAAGTGGATGAGTTTAGGGGAATAACAGGTTCACCGATGCTAGAGTGAAGGGTAGGCGGAAGAGATCTACCCGCAGCGCGTGAAAAGTAAATGGAAGTAGTTTACTTGCAGTAAAACAACGCTATCCTGTCTAGACACTTGAGCACTGTGGCGAATGTGTATTCGTTGTTAAATAACCAAGCACTAGCACTTTAGAAAGAAAGAAAGTTTCCGTTACCTTGTGAAGGGAGGGAGTCAGCCGCGAAGCGTCTCTGACGTCACTCCGTGCCGCGCTGGGATTGGTAGAAGCAGCGGGCGGGTAGCGGGGCTGGAATTGTGAAGGAGGGGTGAGCGCCGAAGCGTGAGAACTGTCTCGCGAAGGGGCCGCGCACCCATTGGTCGAAACTAGTTGAACGCGTGCACCTCATTGGTCGCACAGAATTGTAAGGCGCGTTCTGATTGGAGGTGACTTTGTAAACAGAGTTAAGCGTAGAAATCGTATGTGGCACTCGTATTGTCCAGAGACTAGACCCGATCCAAGAAACCAAGGGTTTGAAAGGGATCAGTGGAAAGCCAATAGATACGATATCATGTACGAAACTAAGAGAAAGATGTCCCTTGTAAATAGGGTAAAGAATTATTTCAAAACAGACAAACCAATTACGTCCAGAGAGGGCGTTATTGTCCCGCCACCGAATACTCCCGCCTCGTTCATGATGTTTGACCGGGGGTACAATACCTGTGTGTGGTTGGAAAATTGGGTGAAATACACAAAAGATGACGGAATATTGGCTTTTCCGTTAGACGGTACTTTCAATGGCAGGATTTTATTTAATTTAAGAACCCGAATGAATGAATTGCATCCCAGACCGAGACTAACGCAGTATGAGGCATTAGAGGAATGGGAGATTGAGGCTTTTGAAAGAGAGAAACCCCGGTTGGACAAAGGTCTGACCAAGTGGTACCCGAGGCTGAAACAGGAGACCAGGGACAAGAGGATGAAACAGTGGAGACAGAGCATGATTGTTGAGGGTCTGTTTCCCATGATGCCAGCGGGTGCCCCTTCTGCGGGAGAGAAAAAGACAGAAAAGAGTAAGCATTGGGGAGCGCTTGGGGAGTCAGACGATGAATTATTAGATGACATTTTTACGCGAAGCCCGCCCCCTTATAATGAGGGAGCCCGCCCTTCCAGTGTAGGAGAGAATCCCCAGCGTCCATCTATCAAGGAGGAGGACAGATCCCTATGTAGGGGGGGAGGTGGCCAGGTACTGCCCTATTTTGAAAATCCCGGACCCGCGGAGGTACGAAATATATATCCTAGTATGCCCGTGAGCCCGGAGGAAAAATATTCCCGTGAAAGAGCCTTCTTCCCCAGACCACTTTATGAAAACGAAGAAAAGCCATTAAGTTCAGGAATGCCCTTTGTGCAGCCTCCATATGGGGAGGAGCGCAGGTCATTTGGCACAGGAACTTTGTTCCCTAATCCAAATTATGGTGGAGGACCAAGTGAGACGCATCCTACTGCCCCGAGTTTTACGCCTCACCTGACCCCACAGATAATACCTGACCGAACCTTAGGAAGAGTACTAGATGAAAGGGAGCAAGAGGCCATAGCTAGACAGAGGACAGAAATAATCCAGAAGATCTCCCAGTTAAATGCCAGTCCTGAAGCTTTGACTATTCCGGTAACAATCGGACCAGTGGTTCCGTTGTATGGGAATAGTCAAGGAAGTCCGAACCCTCCAGTTATGAACCCAATCATGGCCCCGCCGAGGCAAGAGCCCCTACTGATAGACGATCAGTCCAGTGAGTGCGAGTCCGAAGTTGTGTTCTTGGACCTGCCAAACAAACAGACTGGGAAGGGAGTGCAGAAGAGGCATAATCCTTTTAATGCGAAAGAAATTAAGTTAGAATCAACGTCAGGTACTAGGAGTGTCTCTTTGGTAACCCCGGAAGAAATTGAAAATTGGAGTCGTGAATTAGAAAAACAGGCTCCGCAAACGAAACCTTTAGACCTCTACAAGCTGAGGGTAGAAATAGAGGAATTAATGGCAGGAAATGTGGGATTAGACAGATTAAATACTTACTCTGAGGAAGAGTTGCTGTTTATGTGTAAAAGCCTTACCCAGGAGTACCAGAGTGCTCCACGAGAAGCTGACAGACACCGCAGCTAGTATGGGGGTAGATATTTCAAGATCCAAGCCCTTACAAAAACCTTACAGAGCTGAATTCTCAGACAAGGATATAGAAAATTTGAATGTGTCAGGGAAAACGTTGCAGATTAAAGAATTGCTTGCAGTTTTGCAAAAATGGGGAGATGTGGAAAAATGGAGAAGCAGGTGGGCACGAAAGAAAGATGAGACTCGATCCAGACAAGCCACCCCTGAGTACCCTTTGAGAGAAGTAGATAAGCCCGAAACGTTATGCCCCATGCGTGAAGTGCCAGGTGGGAGGTATGTGCACGTTCCATGGTCCAGACAGGATATTGTGTCCTTTACTAACGATTTCCCGAAATTACGCGAAAAGCCAGTTGACTGGTACCGACAAGTGGAAAGGTTCGTAAAGGTGCAAAAATGCCTGTGGAAAGACCTGGATGGATTTTTAGACATTGTGGTCCCGGTAGATCTATGGACCGAGTGTAAAATTGCCATAGGCTGGCCTAGTGAGGAGTACCCGAGGGACTCTAGCACAGGGGAGCCGTTGAATGAAGTGATGAAAAAATACGAACAAGTAATGCTGCATTTGAAAAGTAAGGTGCCAGCAAAGGAAACTGATTGGACCAGGATAGATAGAACAACGCAGGAGAGAGACGAGACAGTGCACTCCTTTTATGAAAGGCTGTTGCAGGTGTTTAAAACTTACAGTGGTATAGATAATATCGAGATGAAGGATATGACGCATTTCATTTACAGGTTTGTAAACGGTTTAAGGCCTGAAATTTGTCAGTGGATAAAAGATAACAAAATTTGTTGGCACTCCAAAAAGATAGACGAGGTCCTGCGGTACGCAAAGTACTGCGAGGACGAAATGGCAGAAAAGAAAAAGGCTCTCAAGGAGAAGGTCATGTGGGCTCAAGTGAAGCTCGCAGAACAGCAGGAAAAACAGTTGAGTAACATGGTCAAAAGCACTCAGAACCAAAGTCCTGGGGGTGGGGGAGGAGGTAAGCCCCGGCCCAAAATGAGCAGGGAGGAGGCTATGAAGAAATTTCCCTGTCACCAGTGCGGAGAAATTGGACACTGGCGTAACGAGTGTCCTTATTTGCCTGACGATAACCCCAAAACACCTGATTTAACTCCACAGACGCAGAAAGAAAGACCAAGAAAGACCCAATCATAGGTAAAAACGGTTCAGGTGCCGCGAGCTCCTAAGCAAGTACATAAGGGAAGAAGCGCAGAGGGTGATGAGATAGAAGTCTGGGAAAGCAATGAGAACAGAAATGCAGCAACTTCGCAGTATTTACTAAATGATACCTTCCTTTGTGATGACCAGTACTGACGGGGCCTGAGAGGGGAGGACGAGGAGTGCGTACTTGGCGCCTCCTTGCCGGATATTGAAGGAAAGGTTGACGGAAATGATGTCACTTTTCTGTTGGACACTGGCGCTACCCGTTCTACTGTGAGAACAGTGGACGTTCCAAACCTACCCCTCTCGGGAGAAGCCATCCAAGTAGTAGGTGTATCTAATCAATTGATTAGTACTCCTGTTACCAAGCCCATGGAGATCTCAATTGGAAACTTTAAGGAAATGCATAGATTTGTCGTTTGCGACACCAGTCCAGTAAACTTACTGGGACGTGATTTGCTGTGCAAAATGAATTGTACCATCTTTTGCACACCAAAGGGTGTTGAAATTCAGACCCCAGATGAAGACGGCATTTATAAATTAATGTTAATTAGGCCTGACTCAGAAATTAAACGAATGACCATGCAGGATTTGCCCAAAGAACTCCAAGAAGCAGTGAAGCCAGAAGTATGGGACTTTTCTGGGAAAGATGTAGGGTTAACGAAGAACGTGGACCCCATACAGATAGCAATCAAGGACAATGCAGTATACCCCAATACTAAATCCTACAGGATGAATGCAGAAGTGAGAACAGGTGTCACTCTGGAAATACAGAAATTGTTAGAAGGAAACATCATACAGGAAGTAATGAGTAGCCCATGTAACTCACCGATTATGGGTATCAAGAAGCCTAGTGGCAAGTACAGAGTAGTGCAGGACCTACGAAAAGTCAACAAAATAGTGGTCCCCTGCTGCCCTATTGTCCCGAACCCAGCAGTGATTCTGTATCAGATACCCTGGGATGCTGAGTGGTTCACTGTGATAGACCTATGTCATGCATTCTTTTCCATTCCCTTGCATCCAGACAGCAAATTTCTTTTCTCATTTGCCTTCAATGGTCACGTGTATGTCTGGAACCGGGTCCCTCAAGGGTACACAGAGAGCCCCTCTATCTTTAATCAGATCTTGAAAAAATGTTTGGAAACTTTGGTCTTACCTGGGAACTCTGTCCTAGTGCAATACATAGACGACCTCTTGGTGGCGTCTAAAAGTCATAGGGATTGCGTGATTGACACCATTGCCCTGCTGAATCCCCTGAGTGATAAGGGACATAAAGTGGCCCCTGAAAAATTACAGTTCTGTACAAAATCGGTGAAATATCTGGGGCACCAGATAGAGAAAGGTGTCAGGAAAGTGACATCCGAAAGGGTGAGGATAATTCAAAAAATGCAGTTACCTCGTACACAGAAGGAGATCAGAATGTTCCTGGGAGTGCAGTCCTGGCTAGGCCCTTGATAAAACTGACCAAGAGAGGAACTCCAGATATTGTAGAATGGGATGATGAAAGCTTAACAGCCTTCACCAAACTGCGAGATTGTCTGTGTACTGCCCCTGCATTGGGAATGCCAGACTATTCCAAAGAATTTGCCCTATTCTGTGACACTCGCGATAATTGCGCGTTGTCAGTCCTGACACAAAATCATGGCACAACGAGAAGGCCTGTGGCATATTTCTCTGCCACCTTGGATCCAGTGGCTGCTGGATTACCAGGTTGTCTGAAAGCAGTAGCTGCTACCTGCGCAAGTTTAGAGCAGAGTGAGTCCATTGTCATGGGACATCCTGTAACTGTGTATGTTCCACATGGAGTGGTAATTTTATTGACCAGAACAAAAACTCAGTATCTCACCCCTAGTCAGCTGACTAAATACGAGAGGATTCTTGTGGGTGCTGCAAATGTAAACATTGTTAGATGCAGTGTTTTGAACCCTGACACTTTACTCCCCGACCCAATGGATATGGGAGGTGGGGTGGACGATGAGCATGATTGCATTGATTTAACAGAATTCAACACCAAGCCACGCCCAGACATAAAAGAAACACCATTGCCAGAGCATGACAAAGAATTATTTGTAGATGGTTCATGTCTAAGGCATGAACAAGGAGGCCTGAGTGCTGCCTATGCGGTAGTCACCTTAGACAAAATTGAGGAGGCAGGTTATCTATATAACATAAAGTCTGCACAAGTAGCCGAATTGATCGCGATGATAAAAGCTTGCCAAATTGGAAAAAACATACGCATAACAGTGTATACTGACAGTCAGTACTGTTATGGGGTTGTGCATGACTTTGGCCAATTATGGCTACAGAGGGAGTTCCTGACTTCATCAGGTACCCCTATTTGAAACGGAAAAGTTGTTCAGGACCTTTTAGAGGCAATCCAGTTACCAAAGGAACTGGCAGTGGTAAAATGTGTTGCTCATAAGAAGGGCATTGACACACTATCACTGGGAAATGATTTTGCTGATCGAGTGGCCCAATGGTGCGCCAGAGATCGGTATATCATAAATCCAAAGCGAGGGGGGGCCGGAACCAGCTGCCAACTTCAAGTGTTTGAAGAAGTGCCTACATGGGATGAAGTGAAAGAGTGGCAGCAGGCGGCACCTTGGCAAGAAAGAGAGAAGTGGAAGGAAGATGGGTGTCGACCAAGACGTGTGGATGGTGTCATCTTAGGTCCAACTGGTATGCCTGTGTTACCTAGACACTTACTTAGCACAATGGCGAGGTTGATACATGAAGGATCACACATTGGTAGGGATGCCATGATTCTAGTGTTCCAACAGACTTGGTACAGTAAAAAGTTCAGGAAAGTAGCAGAGTCCCTCTGCCAGAGGTGCCTGTCATGTCAAAAGATGAACCCAGGGAAGAAAACGGTGGTGGAACTGGGAAAGATTGGGAGGTCAGGGGGTCCCTTTGTGAGAATACAGGTTGATTTCATCACCATGCCCCGTTGTGAAGGGAAGCGATATGTCCTTGTCATGGTCTGTTTATTTTCAAAGTGGGTGGAGGCTTTCCCTACTCCCCAAAATGATGCAATAACAGTAGCTAAGTGTTTATTAAAAGAACTGATACCTAGGTTCGGGGTTCCAGTCACTATTGAATCAGATAGAGGCCGACATTTTCAGAATGAGGTGATCGACGAACTCTGTAAGGCCTTTGGAATCTCACAGAAGCTTCACTGTGCATACCGTCCAGAGGCTTCTGGAATAGTGGAACAAGTAAATGGAACTATCAAAAACAGACTAGCAAAACTGTGTGATGCATCTGGCATGACCTGGGTAAAGGCCCTGCCCCTGGTCCTGATGGGACTCAGAAGTGTTCCTGACCGCAAGACACGCCTAAGTCCCCATGAAATCATTATGGGAAGAGTGATGAGACAAGCATGGGTGCCAGGAAGCAAACTGTTGAGTATTACTGATGATTTGGTACTTGAATACTGCAAGAGATTGGGTGACCAAGTGCGTTCTATCTCTCGCCAGATCAGAGAAGACGCCATCCTCAATCCAACGACTCCTCTCCACAAACTGGTCCCTGGAGACTGGGTCAAGATAAAGAAGCATACTCGGAAGAGCTGCCTGGAGCCCAGGTGGGGAGAGAAACGTCAGGTGATCCTGGTAACTACCACAGCAGTAAAGTGTGCAGGGGTTCCACGTTGGATACACGCCAGCCACACCAAGAAGGTATTACCAGACAAAGAGACTGAAGAAGAAGGGCGTCCAGAAGAGGACTCTGCAGGAGCCAGACCGGAAGTAGCTGACGACGTACAGCCCAGTACCAGTCGAGCTGCAGAATCAGCAGACGTTGGCTCAAGAATAGTTGATAACGAACTACCAAGAGCCCAGCCTGCTGAAGGGGTCCAAGAAGCTGAGCCAGAAGTAGCTGAAGACGAGCTGCCTAGCATATGGCCAGAGGAGTGGATTCCATTGATTGATCTCACTGAAGACCCCATTCGAACAAGTGAGAGACTTTGGGAAGGTAGAGAGTGGACTAGAGAGGAAAAGAAAGGCACAGGCGAAGAACCTCAGAATCTTGAGATTCAAATCAAAACTGAGGAAGGAGAAGGTCAGACAGGGACAGAGCACGTGATTGATACAGAACAAGTGAATGATACGGAGCCAGTGCCCGATACTGAACAAGTGAAGGATACAGAGCAAGTGTTTGATACTCCTCCACTGACTCCTGATATCGGGAAGGGACAGACTAGACATAGTGTAATAGTTCGAGCAGAAGAAAGTCCAGAGATCGAAGTGCTTGAAAAGGATCAGCTAGAAATAGAAGAACGTGTTCAGGAAACAGAAACAGAGACATTTGAAGAGCAAGCTCAAAACTCTCCTGAACAAGGCCAGATTAGTGACCAGGCAGATGAAATAGATGCAAGTCCTGGAACTAGTGAGGTAGAAAAGGACGAAGTAGCAGAATTGCCACAAACTAATGAAAACAAGAGGACAAGAGAAGAAAACGAAGTCCAAGTGCCAACTAAAAGACTTAAGAAGAGAAAGCACGTTGAGCCTGGATTTATCAAGAAATTGAGGCTAAGGATAAAAACGGTAGAAGAAAAACGTGCAGAAGAAAGGAGAAGTGCTCGCATAGCTAAGCAACAAGAAGGTATTTCCAACAGAAGGAGTGATCGAATAAAGAGACAAAATAAAAAGTACAAGTCACCTGAATGGACACTTGTGTTGGAAGACTTTGAAGATCTTGATATAACTGACGAAAGCGACGGAGAACACGTCCCTGAGTACTCTGCCGAAGAAGAAGAAGAGCCACCGGGAATTTGCACAAAGTAAGCTACTCGTGTAAAGTCACAAAGAGGGGTCGAGAAAACTTCTTCTGAGCCAAAATGTCTGATTCAAACGTGAATGGTAGACCTAGTCGCAGCTGTTGCAAAACATGCTGCAAGGTATGTGTTTGTAGTATAGTTGTCCTGATATTAGTTTGGATAGGACTAACAATTTTTATTCCCTTTGCTGTAAGCAAAGATACTAATATTGTCCCTACTGAAATTGTAAATACTGACAGTGAAGAACTGACAACACAGAGTGTAGCAAGACATGAGAGAGCACTGAGACAAACAAAACAAGACTTAGAAGCCTCAGATGAGGGAGGACTACATTTTCATGGAGCTAAGAACAGGACACACTTAAATGTTTTCGCAAATTTGTTAATACACTATGTAGAGACTATGGAAATTGAAGATTGCTATGTCTGCATGAAGCTACCTACCTCTGTGGCTGAAGGCGTGACATACCATCACTTGCCGTTGACATATGGAATCTCCTGTAGCATTTTAGCTAGTTTATTTTACAAAAGAGGACCGTTACAGTACTATTACTCTAACAATGACGTAATCTTTTCTGAACTTCCCATACGTGGGAACTTGAATCCTGTACATACCAAAAGTGACGTAATACGATATATGGGAGACTACTTTCTGACTATAGGTAATATCGACATAGCTGACGCACACAGAGATAACTTGACTTGTTCTTTGCGTGAGCAGGAAAAGATGTTCCTGAACATGGCAGAGAAAAGGAAAATTAAAATACAAAAGAAGGCAAATGACGAAAGTCAGAAAAGGCCAAGATGGGCAGAGAACATGGAAGGCACCTCAACTGGTGGGGCGGGTCCTGCTCTGTTGCTGGATTTTGAAAAGAAAGGCAAGCTATATCTTCACCGCGAGAAGACTAGCTATTATAATAACATTTTCATTGGTTCCAGTGAATGCGAACATAATTACAAGGTAATTGGAGGTTGGGGTTTCAAAAATGGGTCAGAGCCTGTGTTTCCTGGAATTTATTATATTTGTGGGGACAAGGCTTATTTCAAATTGCCGGATCACTGGTATGGAAGCTGCTATTTTGGCATTGTCTTCCCGAAAATATACCATGTGAATGGAGTTGCTGGAAGCAGTGAAAATACTAATGGCTTAGTGCGTAGTAAAAGAGAAAGTATAGGTGAAATTATGGGTAGTATTTTCAGTGCACTGATACCTGGAGTGGGAGTGGTTCTGAACACTCACAGAATTTGCAAATTGTCCACCATAGTGGATGTGTTGTCTACTGACACAGCTCATGGATTTCTGCTGGTCAATACCGAAATGGTTGCGATTAGATCAATGGTTTTGCAGAACAGACTTGCTCTTGACACCTTATTAGCGAAAGAGGGCGGAGTCTGCCGGATGTTGAAGGCGCAACATTGTTGCACTTATATTCCGGATAAAAGTGTACAGCTCAAAAGATACGTGAAAAACATTACTAATTTGGCAAAGGAACTCAAACCACTCGAGGTTGATAGTGCCTGGAAGAGACTGGTAGATGGTCTCTCAAATGTAGGTCATTGGCTTGCTAGTGTAGGTAAAGGCTTATTGTTCAAGGTACTGATGCCAATTGGAATTATAGGTCTCATCCTATTCTTCATATTTGTCTGTTGCAAATGTCGTAAGCACACCAGAAAGCATGAAGTGAATGCAAGAGGGGTGAAACGAAGTGTGGATGAGCTTGAATTAGAAGAAATGAATAATCAGATCTATAAAAAGGTGAAGAATTCTCACCCTACCAAAACTGAAAGAGAGAAGCTGGAGCGATTGCTGGAAGAGATAGAGTTGTATAAAGTGTGAAAGAAAGTTGGCATCTGGTTCTATTTATTTTGCGATGATAGTAAATATCATCAAAGAGGGGATTGATGAAGCAAAGCTTCGCATATTTTGCGACTTGCCGAATTCATGAACCTCGTTTATGTGTAACAAGGTAATAATTTGTACGTCTTACTAACGTTTATTTTAAGCTTCCATGAAGCTTGCCTATGTGTTCCTAAAACGAATAATTCGAGTCTTTTAATATGGCCGCTGCTTTGAAATAAGTGTCTGCGCATGCGTCAGTCACACTCACGTGTCCTGATGTGTTCGCGGGTTTGGAGGGAAATAGTTGCGCATGCGTAATGCATAGCTTTGCCAGTAACGTGGTACTGCTCGTGCCACTGCTCTTGTGTACGTATACATGTAGCTAACATTTAGACTGCATAAGTATATTTTATAGTGATAAGTTGAAAGTACAAACCCTGTGGTGTGTTTTCATAATGTTATTTCTATGTATTAATTTGTTCTCGCTTACTTTTCATGTACCGCGGGGAATGTGGGTCTGACTGAGCTGAATGCCATCTTGGAGGGCCTTTCTGCGCATGCTCCTCTGTCTGGGGAACTGACAACCTTGGCTGGTGGAACTCGGCCAGCTGGCAGGGATGGGCAAGATGCTCCTGAGAACTGACCTGCAAAACCCAGCAGAACGGAGTCATGTGTCCCTATTCAGCAACAATGTAAAATTATCATTGTATTTCCCTGCAGTTTCTCATGGGAACCCCAATCTTGCTAGGCGGTACCCAGAGATGTAAATTAGGCATCCAAATAGTGTGTTATGATTGGTGTGTTACCCAAATCCTACCTTAGGACCAATCCAAATTGAGGGATTCTGACACTTTGCAACATTGGGGGGGTGGTACACCGTCCCAAAACAGTATAACTACCCTGGGTTCACCTAGGGAATTGTCCGACTTGTCTGGTTTAGCTGACCTGTCACTGACCCATCGTACTCAATAGGTGACTGAAGATACAGAGCGCTGCGGAGCATTCTGTCCGAAAATTGACCATAGACTGAGGTTCTACTGAACCTTAAAGTGCTGGCGAAGCACTTTGCTGGGAGTTCGCTGATCCAATCGGGGTCTTGATCGATAGCTGCAGAGAGGGTGGAGCGCAGGCGTTGCTTCCAAACTGCGGGTGCGGTCCTGTCCTGAGCGGTCCTGTCCTGAGGGTTTGCTGTCCTGTCCTGAGGTCCTGTCCTGATTCCTAATCTGAGGGTATCCTGTCCTGTCCTGGGTGTCCATTCTGCACCTGCTGTCCTTTGAGGGGTATCCTTCCTTGAGGGTTTCCTGTCCTTAACTGACCCGTGGCCAGGGTTTGGTTTTCCACACCAATCTAGGTAAATACTGCTCTAAGTTCTTTAAACTTGCACCTTTCTAATTTTCTGTCTTTTGCTTCAATAAAGAGACACCTTGCACATGTTAATTTTCCATGCTTTTGCCGCAACTATTGAAACGTAAAGTCATTTGCATATTTTCATAACGTGTTCCCATGTTACCCTACCTTTTAGAAATCATATTTTGCATTGCAGTCTGTCATTTTCTGATATGGTCTAGAACGGCCTTACTTAAATTGTCTAAAGGATTTTTACCTTAAATTCATAAGCGTTTCCTGTTTGCATATCATAATAGCATTTCCATGATTACCCTGACTTTATTTCTCTATAGTTATGTACTTTTCGTTATCCTGATTATTGATTGTTTTATTCTTGTAAACTTGATGCTTAATGAAAACGCACTTTAGATAAAGCTTTTAAAACTTCCAGTTGTCCGTGGTCATTTTACAACAGTATTGAATGTCATTTGAGTTGGTATTTTGCTGCCTTTCCTTTTACAGCTAGCTCCCTGATCCGTTGAGGTCATAGGTACCCGTGTCGGTGGATGGTAAGTCGGGTACGCTGAGTAATAACAGTAGGGAATTCACACAAATTGGTAGCAGCCCGTGAAGTCGCCCTGTCAATGAATAGTGTGAATTGAAAGTATATGGGCCCGAAGCCGGAAACTGCGAAATTATTGGCTGGGTGACCTCGCGCGCTCTATCACTGACATTGCTTTTCAATGATACTACCGTAACCTAGAGATGCAGATGGCACTGTCGAGAGGCAATGGTATAATTACGTTGACAAAGGTTGCTTTAAGAAACATTAGATTATGTGTTACATTAATTAATAATTCAGAGAAGGACCTGAGTGTAACGACACAGCTGTCCAGCTGTATGATCCCCTTCACATGAGGTAGGCCAGGGATGGAATCAATCTACTCAAAATGTGCAAAGTTTTTTCAGATGCGTAGTGACTTGATGTGCCTAGAAATGAAGGTACCGAATTGCAATGGAACTAAGGGGCATATTTAGCAAAAAGTAATGCAACGTAGCGCAGAGCACCAAGTCACCAGAGGAAGAGCCACTCAACACCCCTGGGACGCATTCCCAGGGCATAGTAACGCAATGCAGCGATTTGAGATGCATAGCTTGACAGTTTTCTCATTCATTCAATGCACTCCAATAATATCACTGCAAAAGCGCAGTCTTCAGCTTCAGCCCTGGGCAGCAGCCTCCCTGGCTGTTCAGCCAGCTCATAAACTGTGCCTATTCATGACAGGGGGATAACACTTGCACTTGTAAATTTCAATTCGTATTTTATGGCCCTCCAGTAAACTCTTACGGCTGCCACTTGTAAGTTGTGTCCTCTGTGTCTGATCTCTGGTGCAGCCTTACTCATGGCAGGAGGAGCTAGGGTCCGGGAGAGTGAAATCTCCTTGTATTTCTGTAGCTTAATAATACAGTTGCTGAGTACCTGCGCTTTAAAAAAAAAATGTGTAAAGAGGCACTGCTCTGCCGGGGCGCAATACTTTTAATGTGGGAGTGCACAGAACGAATCAGCAGCAAACAGTGGGGTGGTGGGGGTGAAGGAGGGAGTGAGTACCTCCACTTTCATTTCTAGCACGGATTACAAATGTCATAAATAAAAGTGACGAGTTAGACTTCCCGCGCCTATCACGGGACATTTGGACTAAATTTCTTCTTTGGGCCTCGTTAGGAGATGGGAAGTAATCCGCTTCAGCTGGTAACCGCAGGTGACGGACAAGTTCAGTTTACAAATTCTATGGGAACAATGCCACGCGCGAGTTTAGCCAGGAAGTAACACTGTGCAATGTTTTTCAGAAACAGGGACCAGTAATAGGTGTAGGTGGAAATGTATACCAAATGGGTGTGTGCCGATGCCCCCAGGCGTGGGCGTGCCAATGCTCCTCGACCGGGCGGTGTGCCACTACCCCTAGCAATAAGGGCTTCTGGGCACTGTAATGAATACGCACAGTAGAGCGGGGCATGTCCCCGGAACACTTCTTAATCAGCATTGCAGACAGGGTGGACGGTGCACGTTTTTCACACTTTCTAGCAATACTGCTCACCTGGACACTCTAGGAACTCTTCTTTAAGCATCACTGAAAAAAATGAACATCAACAGCGGTTCTTCTCTCACCGCCACCAGACAAGACTACGAGGAGTGCTTCGGACACCATCTCATTATCTCATTATTGCAAACAAAAATGCAGAGGCCGCAGGAGCCGCGATTTGTTTTAATATTTCGCAGACACCGAAAAGAAAACAGATCTAACTCCGTGCTGCAAAATTTCTACTTCTATGAATAAAAGCTAAAGCCCCAAGACATTTTGTCTTGTCTTGGTAGTGTGCTTTATAAAGCTATATTATCATAAGATAACATGGGTCTTTTTGTATTGCGATGAAGCTTTTATAAAGCGCTGCCCAGATGGTGTTTCAAAACGCTCCACTTTGCATTTGGTGTACTTTTCGAGTTTGTGATTGAAATTAGCTGTAGACTGGCCTATGTTAGGGTCAGGTGTTGTCGAGGGGTGTGAAGCGCTTAATTTGTATGGGTGATTGCAGTTGGTGGGCACTGGTACTCACTTTTTGGGGGGACAGAGACCGAGACATATTTTATCATTAGACTCGGACTCAGAGCAAGAGATAAAACAGCAGAAAGATTAAAAGAATGAGGCAGCGAAAGATAGGAAAATTGTGACCCATAGAGCAGGCAGGAACGATAAAGCGCCTGCAAGAGGGAGATAATGAGGCAGGAAAGGTAGGGTGGGGGGTGAGGCAGAAGGTCGAATCCAGACTAGGCAGTCTCGGCCTAGGCCTTATTACCGACCCCTGGTAAGAACCTGATGAAGTGGGAAGGCCCTTCCCGGTTCATGAGGTTCTCACCAGGGGTCGGTAATACAGCGCCCAGGATCACACACTGTGTCCGGATTCGCAGCGCTGCATTACAGCACTGGGTGCTAATAGTCAAGGTTTTTGGCAATACGTATGAAAACATTACGAACGTCAATGAAAACAATCAGACTAGCCAGTTGAATATAGCGCGACCTCGACCCGAAGGTATCAGAGGCGCTATAGTAGGGATACAGAACATTCATTTGTTTGGGGGGGGGGGGGGGGGGGGCACGGGAGGTAAAGTGATTTACCCAGAATCACAGATGCTGCTGAGTCTCGCGTAAGACTCGAGCCTCGTCCTCCACCTTCAAAGTCGGCCGCTCTAGCCGGTAAGCCACAAGCCTGCTGGTGCGGATAAATGGCCAAACTGAATATGACTGCTGCAACTCGGCACAAACGCAAGCGGAGAATATCAGCTTTGTTTGTGCTCCTCTCATTGTCATGACTCATGGGCATAACTAAAGTATCAATAGCAGTGTGGCACCGGGGAGAGGGATGTGATGGGCCTACTGTGTTTGCTGCGGTGGGCGAGCAATTTCCTACCATGGCAAACTCAAACTTGCTGTTCCACGGACCACGGCCCAAGGCAACGTTACGTTACCCAAACACTCCACTGCCCTAGTGTCGGATTATTATAGCCCACGTCGCCCTGCCAGCCCTCAGAAAGCACGTTTCTGTTCCGTACAGACAGATATATATGTTCGTCTTCACAGCTGTGCAGTGACCAGCTCTGGCAGAGGTGGGGGGAGTGATGGGGTGGGGGTAAGTGGGGGCTCGAGGGGGGCTCTGAGTTTTACGGCAGTAAAATAGATCCATTCTTTGAGTTTGCAAGAACGCCACTGATCTGCTTTCCAGAGAGACAATTGTTTCCCCCCTTCCCTCCCTCTCACTGCTCCGCATACACTGTCAAATTCACCTCCGTTCAACTCTCAAAAACAATAAAATAACAGGACGTAAATAAAGGCAGGACGGATGCCCAAGACAGGTTTGACACAGAAATCAAGCATTTCAGATGTATTCAGAAGTGGGGATATGTTGAAATATCGCTGGCGCTGAAGCACAATAGAGAAGAAAGAAAGGCAATATGAGAGGCCTTTTAGATATACCTATAGGCCCGCGGCGCTATCTCTAAGGTTACTAAATGGGCCTGCAGTGCGACAGGTCGGACAGGAGGGTGTAAAGAATAAACTGCATAGCATTAACAACAGTAACGTTACTTACATCACCACGATAAACCGACGAGTCAGGAGTCAGTCACGCGCTCTCCTGTCCGGATGGATCGACTGGACTCTCAGTACTGGTCTGGTCTGGACTTAGTTCTAGAAGAACTTCGACTTTCAGTTTCACTATCACTCAGTCACTTGTTGTTGTAATGTGTGTGGCACTGGTGCGCCACGCGCGGTCACGTCACTGCAGCTTTCAGAAATGGCCAATCACCTCAACATGGCTTGATATAGCCATATGTGATTGGGCATACTGAACAGAGCAGCAAACACCCATGCGCGGCACCATGATCGGACCCTGCTGTCTTCTCAGCCAATCCTGGCGCAGGCTTAACAGCGCCACTGCGCCAGAATTGGGCTACGAGCAGGAGAAAATCTGCCCATATTGAGACCGGGGCCCCGGGTCTCTGCCAGTGTCTCTCAATGCTATAGGGGGCGAGGTCTAATAGGTACTACGCATGCGCAGGCCAGTCTCAATTATGAGTACTCCTGGCTGTCACATGCGTAGTCACCCCGACCCCGCTGCAGCTGCTTACGCTCTCTGGCTGCCTGCCTGTGCGCTGTCACTCACTCTGCCGCAGCCCCGCCCCCCACGGCCCACTTCCGTAAGCAATGCCCGATTCTGTCGGGCTCGTCCCGGCCCGGTAGCGCTGAGTCAGTGCGCTCTGAGTCATTTTAAACAATGTGTGTTGGAACTTTTATTATGCATGTTGGCACCAGCGGCGGTCGTCCATGGCTAGTAGGGCAACGCCCCAACGCCCCCAATGGACGCACCGCCACTGATTGGACATCCCTCGCCAAGCTCACATTACCGGCCACCTGAAAGACCTCCACTGGCTTCCCGACAACAAGAGAATAACGTTCCGTCTCCTCACCCACGCTCACAAGGCCCTCAACAAATTAGGACCCGAATGCCTCAACACACGACTGTCCTTCTACACACCCACCCGCCAACTAAGATCCTCCAACCAAGCGCTTGCCGCAGTTCTGCGCATCCACAGATCCACCATGGGAGGAAGATCCTTCTCCTACCTGGCGGCCAAGACCTGGAACTCTCTCCCCACTCACCTCCGCCTCACACAGAACCACATTTCCTTCAGAAAGGAACTTAAAACCTGGCTATTCGATAAATAATGCACCCCCTCCCACAAGCGCCTTGAGACCCTATGGGTGAGTAGTGCGCTATACAAATTTCTGAACTTGAACTTGAACTATAAATGCCTCTTTTAGAAATTGGCATTTCTGTGTGCCGTGTGTCTGCCTGCCTGATGTGAATTGCATGTCTGGCTTGTGATTGAAAGGAGCTGAGAGGTGTGGGTGGCTCCAGGACGGGCAGGGTGAGTCAGCTAGACTGAATGGGACACCTGGGCTGAGAGTGGTGGGAGGAGAAATCCCCTGACTCTGAATAGGACTGTGCCCAGGCTGTACAATGCTGCCTCCACCCCCTGTGGTGTGTCTGATCACCAAGCCCCCACCTGACAAAGGGGAAAAGGAGCTTCAAAAACAAAGTGCTCCAAAGCCCCTCTAAACCAGTTCTGACTGGTATTCCCAAGCCCTGGGCTGTTACACAAAGTAGTAGAAGTTCAGGCAGAAGGGAGGACGGGAGCCAACCCCGCCTCCCTGAGCACGGCTGCAAAGTCCCGGGTCCCAGGAGGGGTCCAAGGTGAAGAGAAAGAGGCAGCAGAGCCCGCCGATGGCAGCGCGGGGCTCCCAAAAGTGAAAGGGAAGCTGCACGCCACGAAAGAAGCGCTGCTGGTTTCGCAGCGCAGAAAGGAGAAGACTGGAGCCTTGTGGGTACCGGGGATTGCAGCAAGACGACAGCCCGGTGAGTGAGGGGGGCTGCAGAGGGCACCAGAAGAGTTGAGTTGGGGCTCCCTGAGGCTTGTTGTCGGTGCTTGGAGTTCGGAGGTGCCAGGTTGATTTCGTTTGCGAAGGGCACTTGCCACTTAGGAGCCCTAGTGGGGCTCGGAAGGCACAAGGGTGCCAGTGTCATTTTCCCCCGCATGCAGCAACAGTGAACGCCCATGCCTACCGCTATTTTCACAGCTGCGCCGTACCGGGGCAGGCAGCTGCACCGAGAGGGCATGTTTTACTGTTCGAGAGCCCCAGAGCAGGGCTCCGGGCTTTTTTTCCCCCTGACCAGCCTGATAGAGGGCAGCGGCCACATTTGGCGCAGATTGATTCAGGAGTCCCTGAGAGGGACAGAAGCAGCACAGAGGTGCCAGGCCTTTGCTAGACTCACAGCTGCCCAGCAAGTAGTGGGCAGCTGCTACGTTTAGGCCACAGTCTTTGAGGGCATTTATGACTGAGGAGTGAGATGCACGCCTTTGCCCTAGCGCATTGGCACACTTTTGGATTCTGCTCCACAGGCAGCAACCCTGACATTCTGTGCACAGGGCATTTGAGCCCCTTTGAGAAGGCCAGTTGGCCGGGGGGTCAGTGATTATGTGATATTAGGAAATGTGATGCTTTACTGTGATTCTTGCCTCTAAATGCGTGTGGGGATGAGATTATGTGCGTTATGTGTTTATGCCAGTGAGATTATTTCCTACTGTGAGTATACCCCTAATGTGAGTGATGCTTAGGAGATTAGGATCTAAGATATTAGACTGTTGAGGTTATGGGCGTACAATGCGTTTGGTGCCTAAGGTGATACTGTGCATAATGTGGTTTATGTTACAGGCTGATGCTGAGTACAGTGGTAACCAGGGATTACTGGTTGTACGTTTATGATATGTTTCACTTTTACTAAGTTCACTCTGTGATGGTTCTGATAGTGGTCCAGTGGGCCCTGTCCGATGTAAATAATCCCTTGAAAATATGACCTAGTGCCAGGTGGCACCATGTATATTATGTGAGTACTATTTTAATGTGTTATGAGAATACAAAGGCTGTTTTTGATATTACCTTGTGTGAAGTTCCTTTTGTAGTGTGCCTGGGATGTTGTTGCTGTGTGCGTGCGCAAATAATTTACACATGGCCTCCGGGATATGCCTGACTGCTCTTGCCAAGCTACCAAGGGGCTGAGCAGGGGTTATCTTTGGGATGTAACTCCCTTGCCCTGACTAGAGTGGTGGTCTCTGCCTGGCTTTAGCGCAATCCTTAGCCAACCAGAGATCCCAGTTCTCACAGTAAGACAGTCATCAATTGCACACTGTATCTGCTTGACTACGTCCGTGTGCTGCAAAAGGGTATCCCTAAGCTGCCAATGTCATGCGGGCCGCTGAATAGGAAGGTTAGTGTGACCACAACAGGAGCATGATAGAGTGTGAATCCACTAAGATCTTGGCATCCGACATGATGTCGTGGAGAGCCATGGAGCCTAGCATGTAATCGAGTCTTGAGTAAGTTTTATGGGCACTAGAGTAGTAGGAGTATTCCCTAAGATGAGGGTGATGGCACCTCCAGAGGTCCACCAAGCCTAGTTTCTCTAATCTGGTCAACACTGCTGGGTAAAGCACCTCAACTGGTCTGAAGCGTTGCGCTGACCTGTCGAGATTGTTATCAAATAGTAAATTAAGGTTCCCCCACCCAGGAGTATCTTGCGCTCAGCCGTGGCAGTAGCCCCAGTCAAAGCCTTGTGGAGAAATATTTCTTGACCCTCGTTCGGTGCATTTAGAGACCCAATTACTAGCATGTGGCCCCCAATTATAAACTGATAAGACAGCAGTCTACCCCTGATTTCGTTAACTTTCTGTACTACCTTCCCTTGAAAAGCCCAGGACAGCAAGATCGCCACACCTGCCGTCTTAGAAGGACCAGATGAATAAAAATGCATGGGGAACTTACAGGATTTGAACCTGTGGCAGTCTTTCGAGAGCAGGTGCGGTTCCTGTAATAAGCAAATGTCTGCTCCAGTACTCTCCAGGTATGAGAGGATCGCCCTGCACTTGATTGGGTTATGAAGACCTCTCACATTCAATGTGAGGATCCTGAGGTTAGTGAGGGTAATCTAGAGGTCTAGGAGCAAGGAGCGCAAGTAGAGCCCAAGGGCCGAGCCTGAGCGTTTGAATGAGCATGCAAGTGCAGGGTGGGTCCAATATAGTATCACCAAGCCCATGTGTGCCAGGAAGCAGTGAAGGGGGACCCCAATAACAAAAAACCCTTCATAAACTAACGTAACAAACTTATACATAAAGAGCAAAAGTTCAAAATCCAGTCCGTCATCCAGAGAAGTTCGGTGAAGTCATTATGGGGACCCTAGTGTGGCCAAGTTTGTCCCCCCGTCCCGCACGCCGCCCACCTCAGAACAAAAATAAGATGCCACAGGCAGACCCTAATATGCCCACGAAGTTTGTGTCTTTGCCAGTGCCTCCGGAAGAACTTCTAATACAGCCTGTTGCCCCTTTGTGATCTCCGCTGGGTCTGGTCATTTCGGTTGGCGTCTGCGTCCCTGCAGCTGCCATCTCGGTTATGTGTCCCCTGCTCTGGGAGTGGTGCTGCGGCTACCGTCATCGTCCTCAGGAATGATGATGCCCAACAGCTGGCTAGCTTCAGCGAGGGATCATAGTTGCTGAAGTTTGCCATCTAGACGGAAGATAAGCTGAAACGGGTGATCCAGGAGTATGAGATGTTGCTCTAATGGAGGTGCGTAGAGATGGGTCGGAAGACTTTGCGTTTAAGGTCCTGATATAAGATCGGGGTCTTGTCCCGGAAGGTAATTGGGGATATGGATCTGACCTTGCGGAGAATCTCCCTCCTTCGTGCGAAAGTCCTGTACACAGACCAAGATGTCCGCCGGTGGGGCTTTATCTGATCGGGGTGGCCCCACTCTGTTTGGTCTGTCAATTTTAAGGTCTGTGCTGGGTGGGTTGCCTAGGATATGATTGAAGAGATCTTTTGTTTAGCTGAAAAGTTATCCCGCTTCCTCACTGGTTCGCACCTCTATGATATGGATATTATGTCTGCGAGTACAGTTATCGAGGTATGTAAGTCCACCTTTTGGTCATGAATACGGATGACCTCCTGCTGCATAGCTGCCACTTCAGCGTCCCTATTGTCGCCCTTGTCTTCCAATGCAGCAACACGTTCCACTACAGCATCCACATCTCTATGGATGTCTTTTATTTTGGACGTGAGGTCTCGCTTAACTGTCTGTAGATCCTCATGAAGATTCATGAAAAGGGATTCAAGGAAGGCCCGTGTCACTGCCTGCCAGTTGGTGGGCTTACCAAGGGTGGGTGATCCATTGTGGCATCGCTCTGGAGTTGTGCGAATAGTTCCTTCAATTTCTAGTCCTTTTTACCCCGCGTAAAGGACATATACTCGTTGTGGATGGTACAGAGCGAATGCAAGAGTGTCAGGGGTCCTGCAGTTCCCAGAGGTGTAGCTCTCCCTTGGAGGCCCTGAGTGCGGGCGACTCCTAAGATGGTTCCTGGGGAGAGCTGACGTGTGGCAGCAGGTCCCTCTATTTACTGATCGAGTGCTGCAAGTCTCAACAGAGGCCCAAGATCCCACTTCAGTCTGCTGCGTTCCCAACCTCTAGTGAGCCAGGTTTGAGTGGATGTCCTCCTCGCCGGGTTCCAAGGTGGCCTCTGGGCGTCCCCTGGTGCATGCCTACGGGGACTATAATGAGACTGCCCCAGTGCATCCGGTGACTCTGAAGCCGGGTGTCGTCGGGCCGGCCTTCTGATCAATCCCCCCTCCGCTGCTGTGATGTCCAACCCAGGCACGTCCCTTGCCAGGTATTAGTATATTGCTCCTTACCTTGGGCTGTTAGGGTGTGTTATTCCGCCGTGGCCTGGGGCATACCACATTGAAATTCCTGTCATCGCTGTGTTGCAGGGCCATGTGTTTCTGCAGGGATGCCCCACCGCTGATAAAGATGTGGGACAATAGCAAGCGGGTGGTGGAGTTTCTCTGTCTTGCCGGACCAGAACCAGGGGTCAAGCGGGGAACCGTGTGGCTCACCCGGGCCTGGCCGGGCCACCTCCGCGGGTGCCGGGTTCCACTCCCAGCAGCTGCCCCTAATGGCGGCCGCGGTCACTCCTACCTGGGGTCCTCTGCTCCCCAGCCATGTGATAGAGCGCGCAGGTCACCCGCCTATAATTTTACCAAATACTCACCTAGGCCCATTCCCAAATTTAAACCACTATTTCCAAGATCAGGTAACCTGAGCACTGGCTCTCAGATATAAGTATTTACTAGGTCCTATACCTTTTGACTTACACTCCTAGTCACTGGTAGACACGAACCTATGGGATCAGGGAGAATAGCATAATAGGGATGGTAGCAAAACGACAATAAGCACTCATATAATAATCACAGACTCTAGAAGTTTTGAAAACCTTTATCTAATCTTCATCAAAAGTCATGAGCCAAAGGTTTACAGCAAGCAAGCTATCAATAATCAGAATCATGAAAGCGTATAACTATGAAAAGATATATTATGCAAACCATTAGAGTTCTAAAGGTAAGGTAAGAACAAGGAACATACTGAGAAGGAACTTATAGAAATCAGACTAGAAATGGTATTTTCTAAAGGACGGGGAAGACAAGGAACGTGCTAGAATGTCACAGTTTAATTACTTTCAAAAGAGATGGTAAAGAGGGAACACAAATTGTAATGACGAAACTGAGTTTACCATATAGCTATAGGGAAGGTAAGAAAATGGAACGCGCTAATAATTCAGGATAACTACTTCAGTTTTTCCTTAAAGGGAGGGTAAAGAAAGGGATCATCTATTCATTCAAAGACGGTATTTAATCTTCAGTCTAAGGAAGGGAAAATTGGAACATGCTAATAAAAGCAAGATTCACGATTTTAGCAATTTATCATGAAGGAAGGGAAAAAAGGAACATATGCAATTATAACTTCAGCAATATTCAAGGGAAGGGTAAGAAAAGGACGCAAATATACTATTTGTTACCCACAGTGATTTATATTTACCTAGCACGGTGTGAAGACCAATCCTGGCCACGGGTCAGTTAAGGACAGAAACGCTGAAAGTTGCAAACACCAGTAGGCCAGCAAGTGCAGGTCAGAATCAGGACAGGAAAGCCAGATTTGGATCAGAACCGGACCACCGAAAGTTTATACCAGCACCGGCAGTTCAGTTGCAGCGCCTGCGCTACTCCCTCTCTGCAGCTATCAGTCAGAACCCCGATTGGGTTATCGAATTACCCCAGCAAAGTGCTTCGCCAGCACTTCAGGTCCAGAACCCCGATTGGGTCAGCGAGTCTTCTGACAGAGTCCTCCGCAGCACCTCTGTTCTTGATCAGCTATTGAGTGCATTGGGTCAGTGACAGGTCAGCTATTCGGACAAGTCGGACAATTTCTTTAGCTAAACCTACTCTAGTTATACTGTTTTCCAGGTCAGTGTACCACCCCCCAATGTTGCAAGTGTAAGGATCCCCAATTTCGATTGGACAAAGGAAAAGGACAGGTCGTCACACCACCTAATATTTTAGAATTTCGCCGTCTCCTATTCAAATTAAGGTTCACGCCCATTAAATTCAGGCTCCCATGAAGTCTTACACTCGCAAAACAATGGATGTTCTATTCAATACAACATTGTATTTGTCCAAAGTTCATTAGGTGAAGTTCCCAGCAGCATCTTCTCAGTCAGTCAGCTCCTTGGCTGGGATTCAAAGGTCACTGCTCTGGAGACTCGCGGATCTCGCGCAGACGCAGTCTCATTCAAGATGTAGTACAGCATAACGCAATAGGCCAAGTTTTCGAAGTGTAACAGGAAATGGAAAAGAAACAGTTTTAGAAATCAGAATACATGAATACACTGTATACCATGAATCTCTACACTATTCCCATTACTTTATAATAAACTATAGCATTAGGATTAAGCAGAACGAACAGTTTAGCAAAAGCAGCAGTGCAAGCTTCTGGCATGTGAAAACACAAAGCAGCCATCTTGGCTCTAGTGCGCAAGTGCGCAAGTGCGAACAGGTTCCCACCAAGACAACGAATACGTCACGTCACATCGGTATGACCGACGCATGCGCAGTCTAAATTCCCTCGTAGCAGCGGCCATTTAAGATTGCAAGCGTATTAGTATTAGTAAACACATAAGCAAGCTTCTCTCAGACACCCGGAATGTACGGGAAAATGCAAAATTAGTACGACAACATGTTGGATATGTATTAATACTGTCATTCGAGGTTCATGAATACAAGCAAGTCGCTTTACGTGCGAATGCTTGCTCCATCAATCCACTCTTTGAAGATATTTTATATCATCACAATTAATGGAACCAGATGCCAACTTTCACATTGCACCCATTTCAATCTCTTCAAACCTTCTATTTAGCTTTTTCTCGGCATCTTTATTAGGGTGAGAATTTTTCATTTTTTTGTAAATCTGATTATTCAATTCTTCTAATTTTAGCTCTCCGACATTTCTTTTCACTCCTCCCCTATTCACAGAATATTTATTTTTGTGTTTTCGACATTTGCAGCAAATTAATATTATGAACACTAGTAAACCTATTTCCGCCATTGGCATCAGTATTTTGCTCACAAGACTCTTACCTAAATTAGAAAACCAACTACCTATGGCGGAGAGACCATCAGTAAGTCTCTTCCATGCACTGTCAACCTCCAGTGGTTTAAGCTCTTTTTCCAAATTTGTAATGTTTCTCACATACCCTTTAATTTCCACACTTTTGTCTGGTATGTAAGTGCAACACTGTTGCGCTTTCAACATTCTGCAGACTCCGCCCTCTTTTGCCAATAACGTGTCAAGAGCAAGTCGATTTTGTAAAACCATTGATCTGATCGCAACCAATTCGGTATTGACCATCAGGAAACCTCCAGCAGTGTCAGTTGATAACCGATCCTCTACTGTTGACAATTTGCAGATTCTGTGTGTATTCAGAGCCACTCCCACTGTAGGTATCAAGGCACTAAAATATCACCTACTATTTCACCAATACTTTCTCTTTTACTACGTACTAATTCATTAGTTCTTTCATTGCTTCCAGTGATTTTTCCCACATGGTATATCTTTGGGAAGACAATACCGAAATAACAGCTCCCATACCAATGGTCGAGCAATTTGAAATAGGCCTTGTTCCCACATATATAATAAATTCCAGGAAACACAGGCTCTGACCCATCTCTAAAACCCCAACCCCCAATTACCCTGTAATTGTGTTCGCATTCACTGGCACCAATGAATATATTGTTATAATAACTGGTTCTTTCTTTGTGAAGACAAAGTTTCCCCTTTTTTTCGAAATCCAGCAACATAGCAGCACTAGCCCCACCATTTGAGGTGCTCTCTATGCTTTCAGCCCATTTAGGAGCTTTATGATTCTTGTCTTTTGCTTTCTTTTGGAAGCTTTCTCTTCTTTTCTCTACCATGTTCAGAAACATTTTCTCTTTTTCGTGTGATAAACTTGTCAAGTTATCTTTGTGTGCGTCATCTATATTTATTTTACCTACAGTTAGAAAATATTCACCCATGTATTTTGCTACATCTCTAGTTGTATGTACAGGGTTTAAGTTTCTTCGTACAGGAAGTTCAGAAAATATCACATCTAGATTAGAATAGTAATACTGTAATGGTCCTCTTTTGTAAAATAAGCTTGTTAAAATACTACAGGAAATTCCATAGGTTAGGGGCAAATGATGGTACGTCACACCCTCAGCTACCGATGTAGGCAGCTTCATACAGACATAGCAGTCTTCTATTTCCATTGCTTCTACATAATGTACTAACAGGTTTGCAAATACAGTTCCATTGAGTACTCTTTTTAATTCTATTATAGTGTAATCCTTCCTCATCTGGTGCTTCTCAGTCTATTTTTGTTTGTCTAAGGCTAAGTGCTCTCTCTGGTGTATCTGCTCTTTGTGGTGTATTTCTAGTTTGTAACTCTTCAGTGTCTTTTGGCAATTGATTAGTAGGGTACAGGTTAGTGTCTTTACTCATCATATAAGGAATAGCTATGGTTAGTCCTATCCAAAGTATAAGTGCTATTGCTACACTACATAAACATACTTTGCAGCATGTTTTTAAACAACCTCGTTTCGGTCTTCCATTAACAGAAGGAGCAGACTTTTTTTATTTCAAAGGAGAGTCAACCCCTCTTTGTAACTTTACACAGTCTTTTTACCCTGTATAGATCTCAGGTCGGTTTCACTTCTTCGTCAGTCTGGTCAGTGATCAATTCTTCATCACTTTCGTCACTTATTTCCAGGTTTTCAAAGTCTTCCAATACAAAATAAGTCCATTCAGGGCTTTGATATTTATTATTCAGTCTTTTTATTCGAGAACTCCTCCTGGTTTGTATCAGAGGAGGGTCAGCTTGGCTTGAGACTTCATTCACCTGCTCAGGCTCTTCATGGATTGTTTTTAGTCGTAGTCTCAGTCTTTTAACAAATCTAGGTACCTTGTCTCCTTTTCTGAGTCTTCTAACTGGCACTGTGTCTTGGCCTTCTTCAAGTGCTCTTTTATTTTCATTCAGTTGTGGCACATTTGTTTCAAGATCGTCTAACTGACTAGGTCCAGGTCTTATATCAGTTTCTTCCGCCTGCTCACTAAACTGGCCTTGTTCAGGTAAAGGCTGGATTTGGCTTTGTTTTGTTTCGTTTTCTTCTTCCTGAACACACTTGTCTAGCCCTATCTGTTCCTGTTCAAGCACTTCGAACTTTTGATTTTCTTCCGCTTGAACCTATGCCCTAATTTCTATCTGTCCCTTTTCAGGCTCTGGAGTTCTTGGAGGAGTGTCGATTGCCTGCTCTTTCCCTATCTGATCCTCCTCAGTATCAGATTTGATTTGTATTTCGATGATCTGAGTATCTCCTTCTACCCCTGTCTCGTCCTTACTTTCCCACTGTCTATCTAAATAGGTTCGTCTTCTTGTTCTCACAGAGTCTACAGTCAGGTCGATTAATGGGACCCAATCATCTTGACTGGAGCTCGGTTGTTCCTCCACAGCTACTTCTGGATCAAGTGATCAAGTTCTCGAGACCCTTCCGCTGCACAACCTCCAGCCTCAGTTTCTTCAGGTTCAGTCACTTTCTTCGTATGACTGGCATGGATCCAATGTGGCACTCCTGCACATTTCACACCTGTGGTGGTAACCAGGATTACTTGTCGTGGTTTTCCCCACCTTGGTGCAAGGCAAGTTTTCCGAGTATGTTTCTTTATTACTACCCAATCACCTGGGTTCAGGTCATGTGCTGGAGTTGCTGGTCTGGCGACAGTGTCTTCTCCAACCTGGTGAGAGATAGAATGCACTTGGTCAGCCAGTTCTTTGCAGTGTTCTAGTACCAAATCATCAGATATGCATATCACTTTGTATCCTGGCACCCATGCTTGCCGCATTGCTCTTCCCATCAGTATCTCAAGGGGACTCAAGCCTGTGTTCCGATCTGGAATACTTCTAAGTCCCATCAAAACAAGGGGCAAGGCATCTGGCCATTTCATTTGAGTCGATTCAACATTTTTCCCAATCTTGATTTGATAGTGCCATTCAATTGTTCTACCACTCCAGAAGCCTCTGGGTGATATGTACAGTGCAATATTTGCGTAATTTTAAATGCTTCACAAATTTGATTTATGATTTCACTATGGAAATGTTTTCCTCTGTCTGATTCAATTGTAACTGGAAAACCGTACCGAGGTATAAGTTCCCTAAGTAACAGTTTAGCTACTGTGATGCTATCATTCCTGCGTGTGGGGTAGGCTTCCACCCATTTTGAAAACAGGCAGACAATGACAAGTATGTACTTCATACCTCGACAAGGGGGTAACTGAATGAAATCAAGTTGTAATCGTATAATAGGGCCTTCTGCCTTTCCAATTTTTCCTGGCAACACTACCATTTTCTTTTCTGGATTAAATTGTTGTCAAACCAGACACCTCTGACAGAGTGCTTCTGCTATGTTTCTGAATTTCGAATTGAACCATGCTTGTCTAAATATGCGTATCATAGCATCTCTTCCCAAATGTGTGTCTCCATGTATCAACCTAGCTTAGGAGCAAGCAGACAGTCTGGTAACACGGGCATACCATCAAGGTAAACAATAACACCGTCTTCCCTCCTCTGACAACCAAATTTCCTCCAATTTTCCTTCTCTTTTGGCTCTGCTGTGTCCTGTAAATCTCTCACTTCTTGCCATGTGTTTATTCCTTCTAGCATCATAAGTTGGCAGCTGTTCCCGTTTACCCCGACCTTCTTATTAATAGCCATCTTGTATTTTGCACAATGTTGGGCTAACTGGTCAGCATATCGATTACCTGCTGTCACTTTGTCATTGCCAGATTTGTGAGCAGCACACTTGACCACAGCCAATTCTTTTGGTAACTGGATTGCTTCCTGTAGATCTTGCACATAATTTCCATTTCTGATAGGAGTACCCGAAGAAGTCAGAAACTCCCTTTGCATCCATAAATGGCCAAAGCCATGCCCAACCCCGTAACCATACTGGCTATCAGTATATATGGTTACTTTCCAGTTTTTCCCATATTTACAGGCTCTTGCCAATGGAACAAATTCAGCTACTTGTGCAGACTTGACTCCAGGGAAATAGAATGCTTCAACTGGACCTCCCAAAGTACACACCGAGTAAGCAGCGCTTAGGCCTCCTTCCTCATGTCTCGTGCAAGAGCCATCTACAAACAGATCATATTCTGCATTAGCTAAAGGTTCTTCTTCTATGTCTGGGCGTGGTTTTGTACTATACTCGGTCAGATCAATACAGTCATGTTCAACTTCTCCCTTCACTTCTGCTGAAAGTGAATTTGGTAGTAGGGTAGTCGGATTCAAGATATTACATCTGCAATGGTCACGTTTCCTGCACCTACAAGGATTCTCTCATACTTAGTCAACCGACTAGGTGTGAGATACTGGGTTTTTGTTCTTGTCAGCAAAATCACAACTGCATGTGGAACATATACTGTTACAGGATGTCCCATAATGATGGATTCACTCTGCTCAAGACTCATGCAGATTGCAGCTACTGCTTTCAGGCATCCAGGTAATGCAGCTGCCACTGGGTCCAATGTGGAAGAAAAATATGCCACTGGACGTCTTGTTAAGCCATGAATTTGGGTCAAGACTGAAAGTGCACAATTGTCTCGTTTGTCACAAAACAGTGCAAACTCTTTTGAGTAGTCAGGCATTCCCAATGCAGGAGCCGTACACAGACAATCTCGTAATTTTACAAAAGCAGTCATGCTTTCGTCATCCCACTCCACTGGGTCCTTAGCTCCTTTCTTAGTCATCTTTACCAATGGTCTTGCTAGGACTGCAAATCTCACAATCCACTGTCTGCAGTATGCTAAAACTCCAACAAACATTCTGATTTCTTTCTGGGTGTTGGGCAGCTCCATGTTTCGAATTATTCTAATTCTTTCTGTGGTAACTTTCCTAACACCTCTCTTTATCTGGTGCCCCAGATATTTTACTGATGAGGTACAGAACTGCAGTTTTTCTGGTGACACTTTATGCCCTCCTTCACCTAAATGGTTCAGTAATGCAATGGTGTCAACAACAGTCTTTCCTGCTTTTAGACGCCACCAAGAGGTCGTCTATGTATTGCACCAGGACTGACTTTCCAGGCAATATCAGAGATTCAAGGCATTTTTTCAGAATTTGATTAAAAATCGAGGGACTCTCTGTGTACCCCTGAGGAACACGATTCCAGACGTAGACATGACTGTCGAATTCAAATGAGAAAAGAAATTTGCTGTCTGGATGCCACGGAATTGAAAAGAATGCATGACATAGGTCAATGACGGTAAACCATCCAGCATTCCATGGTATTTGGTATAGAATCACTGCAGGATTTGGCACAACTGGACAGCAAGGAACAACAATTTTATTAACCTTGTGCAGGTCTTGTACGACCCTGTACTTACCACTTGGTTTCTTTATGCCAATTATGGGAGAGTTACAAGGACTGCTCCACACTTCCTGCAAAATGCCTGCTTCCAGCAACCGTTTTATTTCAATCGCAACCCCTGCTTTCACTTCTACACTCATTTTATACTGTCGAGTATTTGGGTAAACTGCATCTTCTTTTATTGCTATTGTAATTGGGTCAACATTTGCCATTAAGCCTACGTCTTTTCTAGTAAAATCCCATACCTCCGGTTTCACTGTCTGTTGGAGTTCTTCTGGTAAATCTTGTATTGTCAGCTCTTTAATTTCTGTCTCTGGTCTTGCTAACATTAATTTGTAAATTCCGTCTTCGTCTGGGGTTTGGATTTCAATGCCATTTGGAGTGCAAAAGATGGTACAATTCATTTTGCACAACAAATCTCTTCCTAACAAGTTCACAGGACTTGAATCACAGACAACAAATCAGTGCATTTCTTTAAAATTACCTATTCTAACTTCCATTGGTTCTGTAACTGGAGTACTAATCTGTTTATTAGAAACACCCACTACTTGGATTGCTTCTCCCGAGAGGGGTAGGTTCGGAATGTCCACTGTTCTCACAGTAGAACGGGTAGCACCAGTGTCCAACAGAAATGTGACATCATTTCCTTCAACCTTTCGTTCAATGTATGGCCCTGACTGGTCCACCGGCAAGGAGGCGCCAAGCACGCACTCCTCGTCCTCCCCCCCTCAGGCACCGTCAGTAAGGTTTGTCACAAAGAAATGTGTTGTTTAACAGAAATTGAGAAGTTGCTGCATCTCTATCCTCCCTTCCTTCCCAATTTGTGGTGTCTTCACCCTGCTGTGCTTTGCTCCTATAATTTGGCCTAGGTGCACGAGGCAACTGATTCTGCTTTACCTGCTGCTGGATCTTCCGTGGTACCTCATTCTGTGTCTGTGGATTTAAATAATTAATTTGCACATTACCATTCTGCACCGCCTTACACTCGTCCCTCCAGTGTCCCACCTTTCCGCACCCGTGGCAGGGAAACTTCTTTCTTGCCTCTTCTCTACTCATTTTTCCCCTCGGCTTTCCCCCATTCCCGGGGCCCTGACTCTGGTTACTAATCATTTTGCTCAGCTGCTGTTCGTGGTGCTCTGCTAATTTTACCTGTGCCCACATTACCTTTTCTTTCAATTCTTTTAGTTTATTTTCTAGTTCATATTCACAGTACTTAGCATATTTGAGGACTTCATCAATTGGTTTAGCCTGCCAACAGATTTTGTTGTCTTAATCCACTGTGAGATCTCAGGCCTTAATCCTAACACAAATCGATAAATGAAATGGGTCATGTCTTTCATTTCGATATTGTCCAGCCCACTGTACGTCTTGAACACCTGTAACAGACGTTCATAGTATGAGTGTACAGTTTCATCTCGGTTCTGAGTGGTTCTATCTATCCTGGTCCAATCAGTCTCCTTTGCAGGCACCTTTCCTTTGAGGTACAGCATCACCTGATTATATTTTTTCATAACATCCTCGGATGGTGCCCCTGTCTTTGGGGCTCTGGGGTATTCTTCACTAGGCCAATCAACCGCAATTTTACATTCTGTCCACAAATCTACGGGGACTATAATGTCAAAAAATCCAACCAGGTCCTTCAGAAGGCATTTGGAAACTTTTACAAATCTTTCAACCTGCCTGTACCAGTATATAGGTTTTTCGCGCAACTTTGGGAAATCATTTGTAAAGGATACAATATCCTGTCGGGACCATGGCACATGTACATAACCTCCACCTGGTACTTCTCGCATAGGATATAATTTTTCCACCTTTTCTGCTTCTTTTAAGACACATTCCAAAATCATTTGTTTTGATCTAATCTCTTCTTTTTTCTTGGCCCACCTGGCTTTCCACTTTTCTAATTCTCCCCACTTTTGTAACAGGTTTAGTAATACTCTTGTCTGCACTTTTCTTCCTGACACGTTCATGTTTTCTAAATCCTTGTCAGAGAATTCTGCTCGGTAGGGTTTTTGTAACACTTTAGATATACCAATATCTATCCCCATGCTAGCTGCGGTGTCCATTAATTTTTCATGGTACACTCTTGTATTCCGGGTAATACTTTTGCAAATGAATAATAATTAATCTTCACTAAGGGTGTTCAGTCTGTCCAATCCCACATTCCCTGCCATTAATTCCTCTAATTCAATTCTTAATTTATATATATATCTAATGGTTTTGGCTGGGGATTTGGTCTCTCTAGCTCTCTGGTCCATCGGTCTATTTCCTCAGGAGACACTACCGTGGCACTTCTGGTACCAGAAGATGATTCTATCCGGACTTCTCTTGAATTTAAAGGAGTGTTCTTTCTCATTGAACTGCCTTCTGGTTCCCTTATTGGTAAGTCCATTAAGGAAATTACGGACTCACATTCACTTGCCTGGTCGTCTATTACCAAGGGTGCTTTTCTTGGCTACACTACGGGTGTAGTTATAACTGGAGCTTTTAGACTAGCTTATTTATCCCCGTACAAAAGAACTACTGGGCCAATAGTTACTGGAATTGTCAGAGCTTCAGGACTTGTATTTAATTGGGAGATTTTCTGGATTTGTTCAGTTCTTTGTCTGACTAAAGCCTCTCGTTCTCTGTCTTGTAGTACCTTTTTCATGGACGTTTCGTGTACTATTTGTGGAATCAAGGGTGGGTTCAAACTCGGAGCACTTGGATTTGCATTACTTGGTCCCTCATAAGTTGGGTTTACAAATGGGTTCCTCGAATTTAGGGATCTGGGTTCCTCATTATAAGGTGGTGGATCCTTCATTAATAAATCCTCCAAATAATCATCGTCTGAATCACCACTGGTCATTAAATGTTTTGTTTGTTCTGTCCTCTTACCTCCCGTGGGCTCTCCTAATGTTAGTACAGGGTATAGCCCTTCTACTAACATGTCCTGTCTCCACTGTTTCATTTTTTTATCTCGTGATTCTCTCTGTACCTTTGGATAGACTTTACTTAACCCTTTGTCAATTCTGGGCCTGTCTCGCTCAAAAGCCTCTATTTCCCATTCCTCTAAGGCCTCATATTGCGTTAATCTAGGTATGGGATGTAAATCATTCATTCGGGTCCCCAGGTTGAACAAAATTCTTCCATTAAATGTACCTTCTAAGGGAAATGCTCAAATTCCATCATCTTTATTATATTTCACCCAGTTTTCCAACCATACACAAGCGTGGTAGCCTCTATCAAACATCATAAATGATGCTGGAGTGTTTGGTGGTGGAATGATAACTCCTTCGCTAGTTTTGATGGGCTTGTCTTTCTTAAAGTAATTCTTAACTCTGTCTACAAGTGTCAATTTTCTCTTACTTCCATACATATTGCGAGGTCTGCCTCTTTTCGGCTGATCTCTAGCAAACCCCGGGTATCTTGGATCAGGTCGAATCTCTGGATGACTTGGATACCACATATACTTTTCACAAATTCAAGTTCACTTAACTTTTGTTTACAACTTTCTTCCAATACTAACGCGTCTTTTATTTTTCTGCAACCAACCAATACTGCTTTTCAAATAATTTCAACCAATGAGTGCGCGGCCTTTCTCGTGAGATGAGTTTCTCACGCTCCTGTGCTCACCCCTCCTTTACAATGCTATCTCAGCTAGACGCCCGTTGTCTCGACCAATACCAGCACGGCTCTGAGTGACGTCAGCGCAGCTCCGCAACTGACTCCCTCCTTCACAAGGTAATAGAAATATCAATTTCTAGCTTTTTAAAGTGCAAGTGCTTTGTTTTAATTTACAACGCGAAACATTCCCCACAGTACTCGAGTGTCTAGAAAGAAAAGATTTAATTCACTGCAAGTAAATCCCTTCCATTTACTTTTCATACACTGCGGATAGATCTCTTCTGCCTACCCGTCACACAAGCATTAGAGAACCTGCTACTCCTTTGGACTCATCCACTCAGGGATATATACTAAGGCCAAAGTTTCACCAGCGAACCCCTGTGCTATCAATCAAGCTCAGACGAACCTGCTACTCCTTCCGTGTGACCCTTTCTAGGTGATATCACAATAGAAGTTTTGCCAGCGGACTCTTTGCTATCATTTAAATGTCATTCATACAGAAAACCCTAATTAGTGCTTCCAGTTCTGCCCAACCATGCACTAATTTACCTCGAGCCACTGACCTCACTGCGATGTGGCTTCCCTTTACCACCGGCTATTCTGCCCCCGGGGATTCCAGACAAACATATAACAATCACAAACGGGTTTGGGTAATTCATAAATCAATATAGCAGCACATCAGTAAAATTTAAAAACATTTCAAAACAATTTACTTTTGATCGATCAATACTTATCTAGCAGCAATTTTAATTTTCACAGTTAGCAGCAATTTTCTTACCTACCTATCTTAACTAATCCCTAACCATTCCTTCTGTTACCAGAAAATATACTGATAGAGCGCGCAGGTCACCCGCCTATAATTTTACCAAATACTCACATATGCCCATTCCCAAATTTAAACCACTATTTCCAAGATCAGGTAACCTGAGCACTGGCTATCAGATATTAGTATTTCCTAGGTCCTATACCTTTTGACTTACACTCCTAGTCACTGGTATCCACAAACCTATGGGATCAGGGAGTATAGCATAATAGGGATGGAAGCAAAACGACAATAAGCCCTCATATAATAATCACAGACTCGAGAAGTTTTGAAAACCTTTATCTAATCTTCATCAAAAGTCATGAGCCAAAGGTTTACAGCAAGCAAGCTATCAATAATCAGAATCATGAAAAGCGTATAACTATGCAAAAGATATATTATGCCAACCATTAGAATTCTAAAGGTAAGGTAAGAACAAGGAACATACTGAGAATTAACTTATAGAAATCAGACTAGAAATGGTATTTTCTAAAGGACGGGGAAGACAAGGAATGTGCTAGAATGTCACAGTTTAATTACTTTCAAAAGGGAGGGTAAAGAGGGAACACAAATTGTAATGACGAAACTGAGTTTACCACATAGCTATAGGGAAGGTAAGAAAATGAAACGCGCTAATAATTCAGGATAACTACTTCAGTTTTTCCTTAAAGGGAGGGTAAAGAAAGGGATCATCTTTTCATTCAAAGACGGTATTTAATCTTCAGTTCTAAGGAAGGGAAAATTGGAACATGCTAATAAAAGCAAGATTCACGATTTCAGTAATTTATCGTAAAGGAAGGGGAAAAAGGAACATATGTAATTATAACTTCAGCAAGATTCAAGGGAAGGGTAAGAAAAGGACGCAAATATACTATTTGTTACCCACAGTGATTTATATTTACCTAGAACGGTGTGAAGACCAACCCTGGCCACGGGTCAGTTAAGGACAGAACCCCGAAAGTAGCAAACGCCAGTAGGTCAGCAAGTGCAGGTCAGAATCAGGACAGGAAAGCCAGATTTGGATCAGAACTGGACCACCGAAAGTTAATACCAGCACCCGCAGTTCAGTTGCAACGCCTGCGCTACTCCCTCTCTGCAGCTATCAGTCAGAACCCCGATTGGGTTATCGAATTTCCCCAGCAAAGTGCTTCGCCCGCACTTCAGGTCCAGAACCCCGATTGGGTCAGCGAGTCTTCTAACAGAGTGCTCCGCAGCACCTCTGTTCTCGATCCGCTATTGAATGCGTTGGGTCAGTGACAGGTCAGCTATTCGGACAAGTCGGACAATTTCTCTACCTAAACCTACGCTAGTTATACATTTTTCCAGGTCAGTGTACCACCCCCCAATGTCGCAAGTGTAAGGATCCCCAATTTCGATCGGACAAAGGAAAAGGACAGGTCATCACACCACCTAATACTTTACAATTTCGCCGTCTCCTATTCAAATTAAGGTTCACGCCCATTAAATTCAGGCTCCCATGAAGTCTTCCACTCGCAAAACAATGGATGTTCTATTCAATACAACATTGTATTTATCCAAAGTTCATTAGGTGAAGTTCCCAGGAGCATCTTCTCAGTCAGTCAGCTCCTTGGCTGGGATTCAAAGGTCACTGCTCTGGAGACTCGCCGATCTCGCGCAGACGCAGTCTCATTCAAGATGGAGTACATGCCAAGTTTTCGAAGTGTAACATAAAATGGAAAAGAAACAGTTTTAGAAATCAGAATAAATGAATACACTGTATACCATGAATCTCTACACTATTCCCATTACTTTATAATAAACTATAGCATTAGGATTAAGCAGAACTAACAGCTTAGCAAAAGCAGCAGTGCAAGCTTCTGGCATGTGAAAACACAAAGCAGCCATCTTAGCTCTAGTGCGCAAGTGCGAACAGTTTGCCACCAAGACAACGAATACGTCACGTCACATGGGTATGACCGACGCATGCGCAGTCTAAATTCCCGCGTAGCAGCGGCCATTTTAGATTGCAAGCGTATTCGTATTAGTAAACACATAAGCAAGCTACTCTCGGACACCCGGAATGTACGGGAAAATGCAAAATTAGTACGACAACATGTTGGTTATGTATTAATACTGTTATTCGAGGTTCATGAATACAAGCAAGTCGCTCCACGTGCGAATCCTTGCTCCATCACATGGACGTCTTCCAGATCTGAATGGTGGTCCTGGGCCCGGGACCCAACTCGATAACTTCCAATGGGGTGCCGTACCGTGGGCCTCACACCCGATCCTGTTGTCACTGGTGTACTCCTGGTGTACTTCTTGGTTCCTGAAATGGAGGACAGCGGGACACTGCTACCATTAATATCAGAGCCACCACCGGTGCTTCTGTCCTGCAGTGCTTGGCACCGCAGCACTTCGCAGCTCTCACCCAGGCCTGGTTTCGTTACTCCATCAGGCCGGTACTGCTACGCACCTTTCTTTGGCCTCTGTGTGCGAGCCGGAGGCCGTCCCTGCGTGGTCCGCGCCCGCCACCACCGGACCCCCACTGTTGCTGCAGCTCGGTCCCTCCCCGCAGTATCTCCTTTTGCCTCACCAAAGGGAGGCACTCAGGGCCGCTGCTGCGGGATTTCACTGCCGCCGGCAGTACAGGCTTTCCTCGGCTGAGTTCGCTGTTCCCCAGCTCTGGCCTGCGCTGTCAGCTGCTTCCGGCTTCGATACGCGGCTGTGATGGCAGTATTATGGGGTCTTGGATCGCCAAACTGTGCCCGTCACTTCTCTGGGCTGAGCCCAGGCAGATACTGCTCTCAGAGCCTTGTCAGGGCTCCGAGAGGTGCTGATTCCGGGCGACGACGGGCGGGAGATGAGAAACACCATCTTGGGAGGGAAGAAGGGGGGCAAGCAAGACCGACTACCATTTTGTGTGCGTAAAAGGTCGCCTTATTGAAACAGGTGCACATCACATTTATTAAAACTGGCAACCGCCTCACAAAACTAAAACCTCTCTAAACATCAAGTTACCTGGCCCCTTAGGTTTTTCTCCCCCCACCCCTACGATCCCCACATGATAAAATCCCCCCACCCGGCAATATACAAATATACAATTCAATTACATCCTAATAGTATCCAATTTTCTCCCCTACATCCTAACTCCAAAACCTGCCAAGACCTACAGACCCATCTGCCTTCTTGCAACTGTAACTAAGTACCCTCTAATGTAACTCCCAAACTGTTTACCCTTTCCCCGCTCCCTTTCCCCAACTCCCCAAACATAACGATAAAGAACCGAACTCCAGCCAAACTTGGCCAACATCAAAAACAACTCCGCCAGCACCTGTTCCAAGCGATAAACTACATAAAAAAAACCTGTGCACCTGTCCCAAACACAGCCTCCCTAACAAAATAGACTTGGCTAAAAAACCTCCCACAAAAACCCAAAGCCCAGGGAAGGAGGGCGGGGACAAAAGCTAACTGCCGCTCCCAGCCACCAGGTCTCAGTACCTAAAATGGTGGCTGGGGAAACGCGGGCACCACTTAAATACCCCTTGGGCTGCCTACCTCACAATTGGGCTGCCTTTGGGCTATCCCCAAGCAGCCCAAAAGCGACAAAATGGCCGCTCCTTAGTTCGCCCCCCTTCCCCCTCCCAAATCTGCCCGGGGGGGGCAGACCTCGCGGCTTGGCTGCCCCCCAAATCCCCCTTTTCCTGCCGCCATCTTCGCCACGCCCCCTAATTATTGGAGTTTAGAGCAAATGCTGTGTCCCTGTTGGTATTGATAATAACACTACGTGGCGTTGGCTCTAGTGGCCCTCTTAAAAATAGGTTAACCCTTCTAACGTAAGGCTTTGCAAATTAAATAAAGCTGCTACTTCAGCTGCTACTACTATTCCGAAGATGAGAAAAGTTAAAAGTTTACTTTGGACAGAATGGACTAGTAAGTCTTTTTGCAGATATGTGACCCGTTTGGTTACGTAACTGTAATATCACAACTTGTAGGTTAATAAAATAATAGCAGAAAAAAATGCTTAAACTAAAATTAATACAGAAGGTATGTCAAATGTTTTACGGTGTTTGTCAGGGCCTGAGCAGGTCAAACTGTACCTGACTGAACAGGGAGAACAAATTAATAAAGCATGCGGTGCTGTGACAATGTGCCAAGGTTTTTGTAATCAGAGTTTAATAATTTTTTGGAAACGACCTGCTAAATAAACACAATAGTTTGCTTTGCCGTTATTTTGTTTCATTAAATGGCGTTTTCATATCACAGTTCTCCTGAAGGAACTCCCAAAGTGGCCCTAAAACGTTATTATTTCCAGACTGTGAACTTTTATTACATTTTTCCTTTAAGTGTTTAAAAAAAGGTATCACCTTATTGTCGAGACATTAATTATTAATACTTTGTGCATGCGGCATTTCACAGCCAATATTGGTAAGCTTTACAGACACGCAAGATTGTGGCCTCTTACATCCCTTGGCTGAATGAGGTGGGGTGGGTGGGGGTCCTCCCCAGTTGGGAGCATTTTGACGAGACGTGTGGTGTCACTGATGTATCCGATGTCAAGTATTCCATGCAGATGTATTGAGTTTAGTTGCAAGGAAAGTTAATTTCAATTTTGGTAGCATGTTCATAATTCCATGTACAAATCCAGATTTTGTAGAAAAGTAAAAGGTCATGTATGTCGCAGACCATGAGATCCTTCAGGATTCGTATGGCAGTAAACACATTATCAAGGTTTTTTTGTCTTGCTATATCTGATCTCCTTTATTGTTTTACTTTAATAGATTCCTTAATCTGCTCCTCTCCTCTGTTTGATGATGGAGTGTGTTGTGGATTTCCAGATGGGAAATGAGAATCTTGCATCAAGGAATGGTCAGAAGGATGGTAATGCTACTGCTTTTGGGCACCACGACTAAAAGTAGCTCCGAGAATGTTCCCTAATTTCCATAAAAGTTAGCTTGTCTGGAAGACGATTCGTTAAGTGCTGAAGAATGGAGCCCTTTTCATGGAGGAAACTATTGACTTGCTGAATGATTTTCAGATGGGATCACTGTGAGAACTGCGTGGCCTACTTGATGGGATGCGCTGAAGGGAGCTTGACATTTCTCCAAGAAATTCAGTAGTTGTGTCTCTTTTCTATACATTTTAGGTGTATTGGCCTGTGTAGCCCCAAAACCATCTATTAGGAGAGTTGTTCTGAAGAGAAATGGCCTAGGCTGAGTTAAGATTCCCCATGAGCCAACAGTGAAGAGCATGAATAGGACTGAACACTGGTCAAGGGTGTTTCACAGTACTGCCAAAAAGCATCCCAGATGCACTGTGATACACATGAGGCATATCTAAAATATATAGAATGCTTTCAAAGTACTTTTATGGATCGGGAAAATCTCTTCAAATCTTGAAGAAGGAGAGCCTATGGCCCTTGGGATCACTGACATAATATCGACGACACAAATATCGAGATACACAAATATCGAGTCAAAAATATCGATTGACAAAATATCGACTCCCTATCTTCAAACAGGTAAGTACCAAAATATCGACTCCAAAATATCGACTTACAAAAATATAGACTGTCAAAATATCGATTTTTTAAAATGTCTTAAAATTAAGTTAAAACTAATATAGTAATAAATATATTTAATATAAACTTAGAAATAATTATTAAAAAAATATAATTTTAATAAATAATTTATATAATTAAAAAAATTATATCACCAAAAATTACACACACACATATATATATATTTAAACATATTATTAAATAAACATATATAACATTTTAGAAAATGTTTAAAATTTATTGTTACAACTATAGTGAGTTCAACATTAGCAAAAGTGTTGGATAGCGTGGAGGTAAAATTTACTACTCCCACTCCAGTGGGTGCAACAGTAGGGAAAGCGCTGGGTAGCGTAGAGGTTAAAATTACTATTCCCACTCCAGGGATGTATGACGTTACAACGCATACTTTTACAACGCCTACCATTACAACAAAACTTTTACAACGCAAAAACTTTTACAACGCATACATTTACAACGCAAGATTTTACAACGCATATACCTTTACAACGCATACCATTACAACATAAGTATTGGTAAGTATATAATAATTTTTTGAATATAAATTAATAAAAAATATTATAATATAATTTAATATAATTTAATTTTATTAAATAAATGTAATTTAAATGTAATTTTACTTTATTTTTACAAAGTACCCCTGTACCCCAAAAACCCAAAACTGACCCTGAACCCTAAAAATACCCCTTTACCCATAAACTGAAAACTGACCCTGAACCCTAAAAATACCCCTTTACCCGAAAACTGAAAACTGACCCTGAACCCTAAAAATACCCCTTTACCTACAAACTGAAAACTGACACTGAACCCTAAAAATACCCCTTTACCCCAAAAACTGAAAACTGACCCTGAACCCTAAAAATACCCCTTTACCCAAAAACTGAAAACTGACCCTGAACCCTAAAAATACCCCTTTACCCAAAAACTGAAAACTGACCCTGAACCCTAAAAATACCCCTTTACCCAAAAACTGAAAACTGACCCTGAACCCTAAAAATACCCCTTTACCTACAAACTGAAAACTGACCCTGAACCCTAAAAATACCCCTTTACCCCAAAAACTGAAAACTGACCCTGAATCCTAAAAATACCCCTTTACCCAAAAACTGAAAACTGACCCTGAACCCTAAAAATACCCCTTTACCCAAAAACTGAAAACTGACCCTGAACCCTAAAAATACCCCTTTACCCAAAAACTGAAAACTGACCCTGAACCCTAAAAATACCCCTTTACCCAAAAACTGAAAACTGACCCTGAACCCTAAAAATACCCCTTTACCTACAAACTGAAAACTGACCCTGAACCCTAAAAATACCCCTTTACCCCAAAAACTGAAAACTGACCCTGAATCCTAAAAATACCCCTTTACCCAAAAACTGAAAACTGACCCTGAACCCTAAAAATACCCCTTTACCCAAAAACTGAAAACTGACCCTGAACCCTAAAATTAAAATATTTATCAATTAATCAATTATAATTAATTACCAATTATATTTTAATTAATTACCAATTAATAATTAATTAACAATTAATTAAAAAAAATATCAATAAATAAATTAACATATTTAATTAATTATAATTAAATTACTTCCCACCCTATTCCCCTATAAACCCACAACCCGCTACAGAAAATAAATTACTAAAATTAAAATATTTATCAATTAATCAATTATAATTAATTACCAATTATATTTTAATTAATTACCAATTAATAATTAATTAACAATTAATTCTAAATTATTATCAATAAATAAATTAACATATTTAATTAATTAGAATTAAATTACTTCCCACCCTATTCCCCTATAAACCCACAACCCGCTACAGACTTATATTACACAAAAAATAAAAATTATTATTAACTTACCTTAAATTCGATATTTTTGTTGTCTATATTATGTCTAGTCGATATTATGTCCATTCTATATTTTTGATTCGATATTATGTCCATTCTATTCGATATTAATTTTCTCTAGTCGATATTTTTGTTGTCTATATTATGTCTAGTCGATATTATGTCCATTCTATATTTTTTACTCGATATTCTGTCCAGTCGAAATAATTGACTCGATATTATGACTGTACACCGGCCCTTGTGCGTCAAAGGATTTGCCATAAACTTTCCCAAATGAGGAACTAGATTAGGTCGAACACTGGAGCATTTTTCGGTGAAGTGAAAGGGAGGCTACTCTATGAAGATGTACTTCTCAAACACTTTTAGGAGAGTTCTTTCAATGCCAACTGACAGGGAGTTGGAAATCCATGTTATAGGAATTCGCTGGATGTAGAGGTTGGAGTGATGGACAAGGAGTAGGAAGTCGTGGATCACTTTTTCTGTTCTTCCAGCTTCCTGACACATCCACTGTGGTAGGAGTCCTCAAGAGGTGCATAGGACTGCACATGGATCAGCCATACAACCTTTAGAAAGGTACAGCTGGTAGCATGGCAGTCTATACAGAAGCCGCCTTCTACTTCAGCTCAAGCACATGTGACCCATATGGATGCACATACAGAGGAGATGCCAAACCAACTTGTATCTGTAAATGAGATGAGAGAACTCAAGTATATATATTTAGCTTTCTTCTCAACCCGGAAGCATGCAAATTAATACGCCACACACAGAGCTCTGTAACAGACAACTTTATTCCACAGCATGCACTCACACACTGCCCTCTGATTATGTCATAACGCTTAAGAGCAACGCTTTAACACCTCTAAGCGAGTTACGTAATTCCTCTGTTGAGTCTGTCCAGAATAGCAAGGGTCCTAGCTCACATAGTCTCAGGACACCACAATATATATCGTGAAAAATCTTTTCAACCCAGTTCAGTGAGCACCCACTGCTCAGGGATTTGTCTAACAGGCATTGCTTGGTACCTTGCAGGTGTCACAGCAATGCTTTCCAAAACTCTCAAGTATTTCTTTTTTAACATAGCATGATTGAAAGATGAGTTTCTGCATCATTACCGTTGCTACTGGTAATCAATTTTTTCCTTGCATAAGGAGGCTCTGTAGCAATATTTTCTTTCTGTGTTAAGTGTGTATTTCTCCAGCATTTCTTGTAACTGCTAAACAGCCACATTCCAGCAGACACACCATATTTTAAATCTAAGGGGACTGAGGCCGTATGTAGTGTCATAGTGACTTATGTAACTCTGGGGCATATGTACAAGCCCCTATCGCCACCACAACGTCACTTTTTACGATGTTGTGGTGGTGAGAGGGGCATCACCTTATTTACAAGGCAGCGTTAAGGCGTGGTAACGTGGCTTCATGCTGCCTTGTAAATAAGGCCCACTTTCACGCTATGCTTAGCATGAAAGGGGTGGGCAGTGGGTCTTGCAGTGGGCGTTCCACTGCAACAGCCATTGATTTTGATGCTGCCCCCTATTAACAAGGGCAGCATTAACCCCTTCCATGCTCATGACGAGCTCAGCTTGTCATGCAGTACAGTGCTCCTGTGCTCATGACGAGCTGAGCTCGTCATGACCACACCCATTTTTATTGCTGTCCAGCACAGCAGGGGAATCGCTCTAGCAGAGATGCGGTTAATAGGAGGCTGCTGAAAAATTAAGACCATAGAAAACCTGGTCTTAAGTTGGCAAAACTAGGAGAAATGCATTATTCCTCGTCGTTTTTGCTTTTACTATGTGTGCTGCCTTCTGCAGCACACATGGAAAAAGCAAAATGCCTCGGATTGTGTATGTACAGGAAGGTCCCCCTTCCTGTACACAATCTTTTTTTTTTTTAAGTCATTTTGTGACTTTCATGTGTGCTGCATTAAGCAGCATACATAGAAGTGACAAAATGGCATTTAAAGATTGTTTATGTAGAGGTAGGGGGGCCTTCCTGTACGTAAACAATCATTCCACTGCACGCAGACACCCTTGCACTATGGTGCAAGGGTGCCTGCGTTGGCGCTACACTGCTATGTGTAGCGCCAGCGCAGGGAAATTCAAGGCTGCACCATATCGTTGTAAATATGGTGCAGCCTTGCGTTTCTAAAGCCGCAGAGTGAGGCGCTAAGCCATGACGGCTAAAGCCACACTCCGCCACTTCCTTGAACATATGCCCCTCAGTATTTCACACATCTCCCACAGTTAAAGCTGTTTCCTGGGTCATGGTGTTATACATTTTTTATCTTTGCCCTACCTTCGACAAACGAAAGAAAAATGGTAGAGCAATCCATGAAGTAAACAGAAGAACTGAGGTAAAAACAATGTTGTAATTATACGATAGAAATACAAAACAACATTTCCAAAGATTTTGAAAACACCTTCAGTGTGTTGGAAAGTTCTTCACTCCGGATTTTCTTTCTACCAAATCAATGTATCAGTCTGTACATTTAAGCTCTTTACTTCTGGGATCACAACGACCCTTCCCTTTTTAAGTTGTTTAGTTTTTGCCCTTCTTGTCAGCACAGTGCCAGCTTTCCGCGTTGTGTTAAGGGTGTCATTCCGTGGATGAGCTGTCGGCCCTCAGAGACAGATAGGAGAGGAGCTTCAGCTGCATCTGTAAGGGCCGTCCTTGAGCTCTGTGAGAAAGTCAAGGTGTTACAGAGGACTCCCCACCTGACATTATTTTATATTTCTTACATCCCTCTCGGCTTCTGTTGAGAGAGGGGGTTCGAAGAGTTAACGTGGCCTACCTAACTTAATAGAAGAGCCCGTTTTCCTGTTGCCGTTAATTTGATCCCTGACTCCAAATGAGGGCCTTATCACCTGGGCCTCACCTCTCGTGCATCATACTAGACTACCCTTATAACGAGACCATACCTCAGTATAAACTACTCACAGGCCCAGGAGACTTCTCCTTCTCCCACCACCTGGAGATGAAACCAGGCATCTGCCTCTTAACCCCTTCGGTGCTCATGACGAGCTCAGCTCGTCATGGCATATACCTCTCAGGTGCTCATGACGAGCTGAGCTCGTCATGACCACACCCGTTTTTATTATGGCCCAGCACTGCAGGGGAATAGCTCCAGCAGCCATGATAAGTCACTCACACCGGACTGCGCGGCTCCTGCCAGGCAACACCTGAGCCACACGCAACTGTGCATCATCACTCACCTGTAGCAGGTCAGGCACTCTTGCAGCACACTCATTCCTTTTGTAATGATAGCACATCTGCAATTGGAGAATCACACCATCCTCTCAAACCACGTCTCTCACATGCAATAGCTGATTTTCTCATAAAGGCTACACCTTCACTTATCTATCATGCAACCCAACTGGGCTTTTCGGTTGTAAACAAGCCCTTCTCATTGTTATATTGCTCGACCAGCATAACGCCGCCTCTGAAATCCCATCACGTTTCATGTAGCATCTTGCACCGTTTTCAATCTTGTCCGTACCTCATGCATCATAGGGAATGGCAACTTCGTCAAGTGAGTGAATATCATCCTTAGACCTCTCTTTCACAACGTACTGCTTGTGCCCACGAGACAACAGCACCCCTTACTGGACAGCTGACCACACTATGCCACATTTGCTAAAAGCCTTTCTCTACCAGACCCCACTTCACCTACATTAGAATACAAGTTGTCCAAGTTATAACACACCTGTACCCACTGCACTGCCCTTCACCATATTAAAAATCACTACTTTCACATGAGAAGCAACCAACCCACAGGCCACAAAACCCTATGGAAGACAACATCCCCAAGTGTGCCATCAAGTTGTACTAGGGATTTCTTCTTTACAGTACCTCTCACCTTCACCACACAAAAGCCACACCTCTAGACAGCTATAACTTGACTCCTGTCTATTAGAACGATTGTATGACACAATGTTGAGAGACAGAAAATCAACATACAGAAATATCGACGCAAAAATATCGAAGACAAGAATATCGACATCCTATCTACATTATGGTAAGTATAAAAATATTGAAAAAATAATATTAATGTCAAAAATATTGTAGTTAGTAATACATATAATTAAAATAAACAGTTACAAATATATTTTTTTATACATATAACATAATATATCCTTAATAATCATTTTTAATAATTATTTTATTAACTTATAAATTATTAAAAAATATCTTATAGATTACAAATACATCTCTACACATAAAATAATAATATAAATGCTAATTAAATAAATCTATATAACAAATTAATATAAATAAAAAAAAATTCAAGAGTTTTATAATTTATGATATACTACATTAACTAAAATAATAGAAAAACTATTAGATAGAGGAGGGAATAAAATTACTATTCCAACTCCAAACAGTGCAACAGTAGTGAAAATGTTGGATAGCGTAGGGGTAAACATTACTATTCCCACTCCAGTGAGTGCAACAGTAGGAAAGTGTTGGATAGCATAGGGGTAAAAATGACTATTCCCACTCCAGTGAGTGCAACGGTAGGGAAAGTGTTGGATAGCCCAGGGGTAAAAATTACTATTCCAACTCCAGTGAGTGTAACAGTGTGGAAAATGTAGGATAACATTGGGGTTAAATAAACTTACTTATAAATACCTTTTTATAAAAAAATTAATAATAATTAATTTACAAAAATATTATTCATAAATACCAATAAAATTAAATAAATATTTACTTAAATAACATTAAATTACTTCCCACCTTATTCCCCTATAAACGCACACACTGCTACACTAAAAATTTATAAAATTACTTAAATTACCAATGAATCAATTAATAAAAATTAATAACCAATTAATAAATAACAATAAATCATTACTCAATACCCTTTAATAAAAATTTAAATGTACTCAATTATAATAAATTACTTCCCACCCTGTTCCCCTATAAACCTGCAACCCACTACACATAACAAATAACACATTTAATGTAATTATCAATTAATTAATACAAATTAATTACCAATTAATAATTAATTAACTATAAATTAATTAACAATACCGGTAAATACAAGATAATACATGAATTATAATAATATAATTATAAATGAATCAATAAATACAAATAATTACCAATTAATAATTAACAATGAATTCATAATCAATACAAATTAAATAAAAATAGTAATTAATGAATTATTATTAAATTACTTCCCACCCTATTCCCCTATAAACCCACAACCCGCTCTTATACTAACACCAAAATTTACTTTAAAAAATACTAATTTCTAAACATTTAATACATATATTTAAAAATAATAAAAAAAATTACAAAAAATGTTAAACACATAGATATACAATACATACTAAAATACATAACAATAACATAAATATCGATATTATTAACAACGATATTTTTGGTAACGATATTAATTACTTCGATATTACTTATTTCGATTAAAAAAAAAACATATTACTTACCTTAAGGTCGATATTCTGGTCAACGATATTCTTGACTTCAATATTCTGTCCCTATGATATTTAAAACTCGATTTTAGTGTAGGTCGAATAAAAAAAAATCGATATTATGACTGCATACCTATTAGAACACAGCGCATTCCTTCTAGTGAACATCCTATCTTTAAAAGACCATATCTCGACCATACTGTTCCAGACACCCTTCATGTTAGGCAATATTTCCATACTGGACATGATTCATTGCACTAGCTAACACAGGGTCATGGTCACATTAACTCGTTCCTTTGTAGCACTGAACAACCATGTTTGTAAGCAATCTAAGGAAGGGGTGCTACTGTTTTCATTGATTTTATTTTGTCCAATTATTGGTTTGCCAAACACACAAACATTGATTGGAGGAATGATTGCAATTTGTCTAAACATTGGCAATCACTCAGGGTAGCCTTCCAACCCATCGTTCTTTTGACCACCATCCCACCTCAGTTTGGACCCAGCCATATGGAAATCAGTCTTGACAGTCCAGCCTGAACTGCTAGGTCAGGTGCTCCCTGAACAGGAACACAAGCAACCCAAGCCCGGTTCCGCCCTGATTAGAGAGTACCTCCAAATGACATGAGGAGGAGGAGGTGATTCTATAGATCCATGCTCTGAAAGAGCGACGGGACACTCCTCTGAGTAGCTGTGCGCTCTTACAAATACCTATTTACATTACATTACAGAGAGGACTCAATAATAACCACAAGTTTTTGGCCTCTAGGACTAGCTTAGGAAAGGCACCAGGTTGTGCCAGCTACAAACCTGCCAATCAAAACCCAGAAGAAGCATATAAAATGTAATGTTCTCTTTTGTTTGATTTTACTTTCAGTGCATCTTCTGACATCAACATTGCCATTAAACAACGTTTAGACTATTCTTTTGAAGACCACTTGTAATCTTCAAGGTGGATGGCCATGGTATTGTCTGCATAATACATAAAAATGAAGCTGAATGATCTGATTACTTGAGAAAGCTGAGCAACATAGATTTTAGATAGTGAGGGGCTTATGAGGATCTCTGTGGTATACCCTGCTTCACTGTCCTGAATACAGACTGAAAAGGGAGCATCTTTCCTCCAGATAAGATCTAATCCAAGCCAAGGCTTTGTCTCTGATCCCATCCTTATTTAAGCTAATTAGCAGAGTGTATTTGGAAATTGTGTGTAAGGCAGCAGAGACTTTCATTGAGTTTAGAGCTGCTCTGCCACCTTCAGAGACATAGCAGAGGGGCATGTGTCTGTTTGTATTCGTTCTAAACGCCCAGCACCAGACCCCCTGGCCCCCGCGAATGCCACGCCGCCCGATGCCGCTACGAATCCCAGCACCCTCCATGCACTCAACGCTGGACGACGCACACCTGCTTCCTGGCCGCCCCGAAGCACACCAAAGGACCCTTTTCCTGCTGAAGCTGCAGCTTCACCAGCCTCCGAGCCGCCCACCTTGACATGACACAACCTCCTCAGATGCATACTACTGAACACCTGCTCCGCAAGTAATCACGCCGTCGAACTTTGGGACCTGCTTGACACATCCTCCCCGGACGTTGCCTTCCTGACAGAGACCTCGATGAACGCCTCGTCGGCACCCTACATCTCCATTGCCATCCCGGACGCCTACGAGATCTCCCGCAGGGACTGCACCAATGGAATAGGAGGGGGAATCGCCATCATCCACAAGAACACCCTCAAGGTCTCGACCAGCACTGAAAACACCCTCAGCACCGCCGAACGCCTGCACTTGCAGATCCACGCCGATCCCAACACCACCCTCAGAGGAACACTCGACTACAGACAGACCCCCCGGGCCACAGTTCAGCAACTCCGTCGCCGACTTAGTCAGCACGCACGCCCTTGCCTCCACAGGCTGCATCCTCCTTGGGGACCTGAACTTCCACCTCAAAAACAACAACGACACCAACTCCACCACCATGATTGACAACCTCAGACAGCTAGTCACAACGCCCATCCACTCCCCCGGCCACACGCTTGACCACATCTTCTCAGCAAGCCCCCATGTCACCTTCAGCCACACCACCGAACTCCACTGGACCGACCATCGCTGCATCCACTTCACCTTCCGGAAACCCACCACGCACCACCGCACTCAAAAGATCCCCTCAGCAGCTGGAGCAAAATCACCGAAAACCAGCTAAACACCACCCTCGCCCAAAACCCACCTGCCAACCCCGCCGCCGCTGATACCACCGCCCGCAACCTCTGGAGTTGGATCGACAACTGCGCCGACACTCTCGCACGACCCGACCGCCCCGACAACCACCGACAACTCAGATCCCGCGGCCACCACCCACATCGATCCCCTGCTCCCTGGACCAACAGAAACGACGACACCACCGAAATCATGAACACAATCCACTCCGGCTCTCCGTCAGAAACATGCCCACAACACATCTACAACAAAGCTAACACCACCATCGCACCCCATCTCCGCAAGGCCTCAACATCTCCTTCGAGACGGCGACCTTCCCGGAACGCTGGAAGTACGCCGAGTTCAACACCTTACTCAAGAAACCCAAGGCGGATCCGAGGGACCTCAAGAACTTCCGGCCCATCTCCCATCTCCCTGCTCCCGTTTCCCACGATGGTCATCAAGAACACCATCAACAGACAGCTGACCTGCTACCTCGAGGAGAACAACATCCTGGACCCGTCCCAGTCTGGGTTCCGCAGCAACCACAGCACTGAGACTGCCCTCATCGCTGCCACCGATGACATCAGGGCCCTACTGGACAATGGCGAAACCGCGGCCCTCATCCTCCTGGACCTATCTGCCGCCTTCGACACTGTCTGCCACCGTATCCTACATACACGCCTCCACATCGCAGGGAGCCGAGACAAGCCTCTGGATTGGACCACTTCCTTCCTCTCCGGCAGAACCCAGAGCATCCGTCTCCCCCTTTTCCGCTCCGAAGCCTCCAAGATCATCTGCAACATACCCGAATAATCATCCCTCAGCCTGACATTATTCAACATCAACATGACACCGCTCGCCCACGTCGCCCAACTGCACGACCTCAACATCATCTCCTATGCCGACTACACCCAGCTGCTCCTCTACCTCACCAAGGACACCCTCACCTCCAAAACCAACCTCGACGAAGAAATGAAAGCAGTCGCCGAGTGGATGAAGAACCGCCATCTGAAGCTGAACTCAGACAAGACAGAGGTCCTCATCCTCGGATCCACCCACTCAGCATGGGACTATTCCTGGTGGCCGTCCGCTCTGGGAACAGCACCTACACCCACCGACCATGCACGCAACCTGGGATTCATCCTCGACTCAATGCTCTCCATGACCAAGCAAGTAATGCCATCTCGTCCTCCTCCTTCAACACCCTCCACATGCTTCGCAAGATCTACAGATGGATCCCCACCGAAACAAGAAGACCGGTCACCCGGCTGGACTACGGAAACACCCTGTACGCAGGAGCCCCGGCCAAACTCCTGAAACTACTACAACGCGTACTGAACGCCTCTGCACGCCTGATCCTCAACATCCCTCACCACAGCCACATGACACCACACCTGAAAGACCTGCACTGGCTTCCCGTCAACAAGAGGATTGCCTTCAAGCTCCTCACCCACGCACACAAGGCGCTCCACAACACTGGACTGACATACCTCAACAGACGACTCACCTTCTACAACCCTAACCGACAGCTCCGCTCCGCCGACCTCGCACTCGCCTCTGTCCCCCGCATTCGAATAACAACCACCAGCAGCAGATCATTCTCCCATCTCGCCGCTAAGACCTGGAACACCCTCCCCATCCTCCTACTGCAGACCCAGGCCCTGCTAACCTTCAGGAGGCTCCTCAAGACCTAGCTATCAGAACAGTAGCAGCACCCCTCCCCCCCCAGTGCCATGAGACCCTTTTGGGTGAGTAGTGCGCTCTGCAAATGTCTTGATTGATTGACTGATTGATAGCAAGTGTAGTCTTGAAATCATAGAGATGCACGCAACGAAATTCGTTTTATTTATTTTTATGTTTACTTACCTGTTAAGGTCCGGATTCCATACATTACTACCCCCCACCCTGCCCCTCCCCACGTCACCGCCCGGCCGGTACTCCCACTACCGGCCGCGGCTGCTGTATTTTCTTTAAGCATAGGGAAGACTTTTTTTAAAAAACAACTGCATCCCGTAAAGACACAAGTGATATTTTTTTGTTATTGTTAACTTCGGTCACAAACACTCTGATTTTGTGAATCTTTTTTTTAAAATCTTTTTATTGAACAAGCTCATAAGACACTACATTATGATGCATATATTATGCATTTACATCACTTGGTTGATAATGAAAGTATAGCGTAGGGGGGATTGGACAAACACAATAGTCGTAGGAATAAGCATCATGTGAAAGTAGCAGTTCTTGCCAAGACAAGGAGATAACAGATAAGTTACAGCAGATACATTATCATACATTGCAAAGTAAGTGGAACAATGTCGCGGGCCCCAGGCCTTTGCACTTCTGTATCCGCTCCATAGAGACCAAAATTTTCCCATTTCTTCACACACACCCTGCTTTTGTATACTACTTCTTCCGCTTGCTGGCACCAGTCTAAATCGTTCTCCCATTCTGTCTCTGACGGCGGAGGGGCGCACCCCAGATGTTGCAAATTTTAGGGTTTGTAACCACAACAGGATTTTGTCCATTGGGCCCCAGGTCTCCAAAAACTCTGTGCAGGAGTTCCAGTTCCCTCTAGAAGAAGGAAGATTCTAAGGTTTCTACTTCAAATGCGGGCCTTTAGGTAAGTGAACTCCCTTTCCAGGGACCGAACCTTGGTGGAGGTTAATTCCGCTTGCTTTTAGAGTTGGAATTTTCGCTCTGTCTGATCGATTATGCCTGAGTGATTCTGCTCTCCAGTTTATGGACGTCCTTTCGAATTCCAAGGTTTTTGACCTGCAAAGTTTTGTGTTTATTTGTTAAATCGTGGTATGAAGGCAGTCTTTGCAGAACTAGATCCACATTAGAGATAGGGTATTGTTTTCCTTTGATAGGTAAGGCAGGAACTGATTGATCAACTTTGGTGTTTTTCTCGCCTCCATTAATTTTTCTGAGAAGTTAAACATAGCATCTTTAACCACACCTGGTTTTCTCAATTTTCGTCAGATAGCGGTGGAAACATGCAAAGATAAATCAGCTGCAATGAAAAATCAATTCACAAATAACATTGGCAGTGTTTGATGAATCAACATGGAATTTGCAGACAAATAGCAAATCCAGTGCAAGATCAGGCAGACTGCGTGACGAACTTTGACTGCGCACATCATAATAGGGTTGGGCGCAAAGCCTGAGTGAAGGCTGTCACAGCACACAATGGGTATATGACAAGTGAATATGGTATATCACACAAAAAAAGCATGAAAGACACTGAAGAAAACACAGTTAACAGTTAGTTAAGGTTCAGCAAAGAAAAAACAAAATGTTGCGACATTTGCAGTTCTGATGAACAATGCATACCAACTCAAACTCCAAACCATGCTCAGTACACCCCGTGATGAATGGCATCTTGGAGAAAAAAAACTGCTTGCACGATTTTTTGGGGTCTCCTTGTTATTCCTCTGGTAAATTATTCCAGTGCAATATTCACTGGCCTCCTGGCAAAGTTTCCTTGAAATTAGCTAGTTTAATCCATTGTGCTAGATCTGGGTCAGGCCCAAACTCATTGGTAACATATAAGTTCCGCTAAAATTCCTCAAGGCATCTGCCGGCGCCTTCCAGTGTGTCCCATACTAACAGAAAATCACACCGAGGAGGTAATTTATTTTCTGTCCTTGCTCCTGTCCTTTGAAATTCGCCCCCAAGAAATTCCCTGTCACTATTCTTTGAGAAGACACCTGAATTTTACTGTTCTGACAAGCCTTCCAGCAGATTTCTTCCTCACCCTCTGATCTTCAGTGCCAAGGGTCCTAAAAAGCATATTTAACATAACAGTCGGTAATTAATGTCGAACACCATCCAGAGCAGTGAAAAATAAAAAGCATGGGACATATCATCAACAACTAGCGATATTTATCGCTAAATGAGCTTAGCGATATTTTTTTTATCGCCGCGCATCACCTGATTTTATCGCAGAGATAACGTGCTATTAGCAACGTTTATCTCAAATGCGATAAAATATCCGGCGATAGCGGCTCAATCAGAAATCCAGCAATATTCAGGCATCATCGCCACTAGGGACTTAACCTGAATATCCACCTCTCATTGGATATACAGGCTAAGAAGTGGTCTGAGCAGGCGTTAGGTTTTGGCAATATTCGCACTTAGCACAAATTTTTTTTTCCGCTTCACCTGCTTTGATAATAGGCGATAGTGATGTTAGCGACTCCTTACAGTCGCTAACAGGTTGGGTACGCCCACTTTGCATGTCATTAGTGATAAATATCGCTGACATGCAAAGCGGGCCCCAAACCGGTCGCTATCGCCTACAAGCTATCGCTAACTGCTGTTAGCGACAGCTTGCTAATAGGGCGAAAAAATTATCACCGCTTTCGCAGGAAAAAGTCCCACTTAAGCAGCGATAATGCCCTTGATAATATGCCCCTAAATTCCATACTATCCTGCTGTCAGAGGTGCCAGAGATCCAGCAGTTAGTAAAGTTGTCATTGTCCAGGGATGTATCAAAGTCCATATTGAAATCTCCTCCCCACAGTAGTGCGCCCAGAGGTAACAGAGCTATTTTTGCCACCACGCCCTCAAATTGGGGTCGTAAGGTTAATAACGATCCACTGACCACATAATGCACCCTGCATTGTGAAATACTGCCGCTCATTATCAGATGGAGGCGCCAGGAGGTGAAAATCATGTTCTGACCCATCAGGATCCCCTCTAGAATAAAAGTCTGCCAAGCAAAATATCTGTGGGGGTGTCCCAGGTTCTGACAATTTGAGACTCATTGGTGACTGAGACGTATGCCTCCTGCCAGAGTGAAACATGCGTTTGGGGCCAATCAAGATATGCGAGGATATGTATGGACTTATATCCGCTGTGCAGACGATAAACGTTCCAAGTTAAGAGGACGAAAAGCTGCCTGAGGATAATGTCAGCCATGTACATACTATTCTTTAATCCATATCTGAGTGCGGAAATGTGCCAGGATTGAGGGATCCAATAAAGTACGCAGTAGTAGAAAAAAAGGGGTGTTGCATAAGAAACAAAGGGGTATAGGTACAAGAACTGCAGCTAATTAGCGTTAGCTACTGGCAGTTTTCTTAACGCGGCCTATAACCAAAAACTATCACCTTGTTAGCAATGTATTTACAATACGTTTCCACATGTCGATAGTTTCAGGTAGCTGTGGTGAAAACTGCCGCTAACACTAGCGTGAAGGCGATACAAATTCTGACATTATTGTGTGAAAAATTAAGAAAGGCCAATTTGCGGGCAAAAAACTCACATTAGTCAGAAGAACTTCACCTTTTTTGCCTCTAGAGGAAATAATAGCCTATAAGTCCACCTACAATTACAAAAATAAAAGAAAACCAATGGAATTCAGAATGGAGCAGCCAGGGACAATTGCAGCACAGATCAACAACCTCCCTAAACCCCCCAACCACCAGGATGACCAGAGTCCCAGGGAAGAGGAAATGCGGAATCAGGAGTACATATATGAAGAGGTGTATCACTGGGGAAAACCTGCGATGCATCACTTTTCATAGCGCCCTCCTTGCAACACCAAGGCAGCCAAAACCTTGAAAGCGCAGACATTCCCAGGGGCACGGAGGCCTTGCTGTGCCTGCGTCTGGGACCCGGAGTGGGATGCGGAGGTGCTGTGGAGTTGCTGGGCTATCTCGGTAGACATTGAGATGTCGACGATCGCACTTACCTGGTAGTGAAGTCTGCCAGGTCTCATGGAGACACGCTGCTGACCTGTGTGAGAAGACGGCCTGGAGCCCCTTGGAGCTGTGAACGGTAGAGGCGCTCCTGCGCACCAATGTAGGGGGTTCTGCATCGCATACCATGCACCACCGCTACACCGCGGTACATGGAAGGTATTGCCAATGGTGGTCCGCGCCTCTCTGCCTTACAGGCCGGAGGGTGTTGCGCTGGCCGGACGCTGTGGAGAGTGAGGCCCCTGAGCTGCGCCGAAGTTGTGTGGCTGGAGCGCTGCAACTTCATGCATAAGGGGGCCCTGTTGCATCACCTGCATGGGGAAATTTCCCAGCGGACTTGGAGGTGACTGCTGCACCCAGGCTTGTGAAATCCTGCCTGGTTGAGTGTATCAGATTGCGCCACAGAGTCAATGTCCAGGTGAGGAGAATATGGGATGCATAGTGGAGGAGGCCCGGGGTGGCTCCTCTGCTGTGGTGGAAGAGTGTCGCTCCACTGCGTTCAAGCAGTGCAAGAAGAGGAAACATAACATGATGATACCTTTCAGATATTCTCATGCTATGTTTCGTTTGCTGGCGGGAGGGTGAGTGGGACTGCTCTACTCATGGAGCAGGGCAGGGACAGAGTGGTATGCCCATTCAAGTGCGCAATGACTGTTTGGTCGGCCCTCTCGGGCCTCCCAAAGCAGTAATGCACACTTCCCTGTTCGCAATGCAGGCTGCATTACAGCCTGCATGGCGAACATGCCAAACCCTCCAGCACCTGGATAAATGCCTTGTCACAGTGCTCAAGAACAATCACAACGCCGCATTGCAGTGTTGTGACTGGCTTAGGGGAGGGAGCCTGGCTGCCTGCTTCCTGTTTCTGGAAGCAGACTCAGGAGAGCAGGAGCACAGAAGACTCTGGACCCGGCCTCAAGGTAAGATTAAAAAAAAAATATATATATATTTACAACCCGCCCCCTCCTGCGTCCCTGCCCCCTCCAGTGTCGTTTCCCCACTCCCAACTGTCCAGTCACCCCTGCAGCACTACTTAATGGTGGCCGCTGTAGGGCCATGCACAGTGGGCGTACCGCTGGTGTGCCAAAGGCAAGCCAAAGGAAAGCCTGTCTGTGTTCATCCTCCCCTGGATTTTGCCAAGAACCAAGGACCCTTCCTCTCGGAGACTTCACAGCTAAGACGCCAGCACCCTCATCGCCATTAACCCTGGGCTTCACACCGCCTGCCATCTAGCATCACTGTAGAATTCCCTTGCAACCTGCGCCTGCCGAAACGGCAAACGCACCTTCTGCTACATCAGCACACTAGCGCCTCCTGCCGCCCAGCTGACCAACAGCACAGTCGACCGGCTCAACTGCATCCTACTCAACGCTGCCCAGTCGACCAACAGCACAGTCGACCGGCTCAACTGCATCCTCCTCAACGTGCCGTCCCTCTACATACAAGAAACAGAAATATGGGACCTCCTCGATGCCACCTCTTCAGACATCGCCTTGTTCAATGAAACCTGTACCAACCTCTGCTCTGGACTGGACATCGACATCACCATCCACAACGGCTACAAATTCACCTGCACGGACCACCCCGAGCACCCAGGAGGAGGCACTGTCTTTGTCTAAAAAACCACACTAGGACTGACCACGCACTCCAATGGCCTGACGGCTACCATGGAACACTTCCATTTCCAGATCCGGACCGATCCCAACCACACCCTCCGCTGCACTCTCGTCTACAGGTCCCCCGGCCCATGAACCCCCTATTCACCAATGCCATTGTAGACCTCATCGCACCCCAGGCTCTCCCATCCACTAACTACATCCTTCTCGGACACCTCAACTTCCACCTGGACAACCCCAGTGACCAGAACACCACCATCCTCCTTGCGAACCTCGCCAACATTGGACTCAAGCAGCCAGTCACCACACCAACCCATATAACTGGACATGCGCTCCACCCCATCTTCTCCTCCAGCGGGAACTTCACCTACAGCCACACCCCCAAACTCTTCTGGAACGAACATCATAGTATACATCACGCCTTCACCACGCCCACCATACACCACCGCCAACTTCACTCCCACCCTGCTGCACCTGGGTCAAGACCGTTAAAGAACTTTTTGGCAACTCCCTCAGCAACACCATTCAGCCAACACTTAGAGATGCCAACACCGCAGCGCGCAGCCTCCACGGATAGAGCTCCAACTGCGCTGACACCCTAGCAGCTTCTTCGTGTCAGTAGACTGAGCATCTGGAGGTAACTGGGTGCCAGGGCACGTGACAGCAAACACCCTGGACGCCAAACTAGACTCTGTACAAAAGGACACATCTAGGTATATGCATGACCTTGTGTACCCCTATGCCACATTATACCTGTATCAGGTAGGATGTATGCAGGTTGGGCGTTCCCACGCAACAAAGCCTCGTAGTAGTGGTGCAGTGAAATCTATGAGATTTCACTGTGACAATTCTAGGACGCTACTGCGTCCAAACCTTACGCCTGCCCTTTAGGGATAGGTCTGCCCCATGCGTTGCTGGAGTTGCGTCATGCTTGCAACAAAATTGCAGAAATGCATGATGTTAGCCTCTAACAAATACGTCAGGAATACTGAGATATCTGTAAATCCTTGCGACATAGAGTGTTGTGCAGTAAATACAGCGCATCCATGGTGTCGCAAGGAGGGCGCAGTGAAAAGTGTGCCAACGCTGTTTTGTTGCAGTGTTGCCACACTTTTCATGAATGAGGCCCAGGACAGTGCCCTAACTTGTTGTGGAGCACATTCCTGAGCTTTTGTTTTGGCGCAGGGCAGCGCAGCAATATTCTTTGCTGCGCTGTCCTTCACCAAAACCTCTGAAATGAGGCCTCAAGTGTTTGCACCAATTTTAAGACCAGCTATTTTCTCGTCTTAAAAACTGCCTCTAACTGAACTTAGAGGCAGGTTTTGGGGTTTTGCTCCATACAAGGAATTCCTTGTAAATATCGCAAAATGGGGTTAGCGGCAGTTTTTTCACAGGAACTCCCACCTTCCATCTCATTTTTATTAACTCTCGCTAACAGAGGAGGCGAGTTTTAAAATTCACGTTTTTGCCGGAAAAGTGCCGCTAACTCCAGTAGGCATAACTTGAAAATAAGGTGATAAAACAAATTGCCGCCGTAACGTCAAAAAATGGACACTACGGCAGCTTTAAATCCTTGTACATATGCCCCAAAATGTACACAAACACGAACACCGGCCTTTTACCAATAATACGTAAACCAAAAATGGAAAGTGTACATAAAAACTCTTCCGTAAAGCAAAATTGTGTTAGAATACCTATGAAGTACCTTTTACCGATGTGTCGTGTCTAACATCACACCTAGCAATTAAAATATGTATTTACCAATAAGTATCTAATAAATACTGATTGTATTTGTTGTGACAAAGAACACACAACGATGAACCCTTTGTAAAGTAGAAGGGCTCTTATTAAATCTGCACCACAGTGCAGCCGGTATTATTGTTTCCATGGGAGTTTGGCAGTTCCAGATGTTTGGAAATACATGTCACTCATACAGAAGAGGCATGCCACTTCCCTAACACACTGAAATCTATGAAAATTTCAGGAAAATCATTTGCATTCTTTCAGGCTCTTCAGATGTGTAGCTTTCACCAAAATGATAATTTAGGTGTTAGCATATATTTCATAGTTGTACACTTCTAATTCCTCCTTATATATTTGACGAACTGGACAGGTAGTTACAACACTAGAGAGGGGAGCAGGAAAAAATATTTACATGAATGGATAGACTCAAGATGCACTACATGGAGGGTGAACTTCTTTTTTGCCGATATAGAAAATGACTGCTTGGCTGTTGAGACAGGGAGGTTTAGTGAGGGGGGGAGAGACAATTAAATCCAGATCTGTTAGTGGGTCCTTTGACGCACAAAGACCTACAAAAATAACTATTTACCCCAGGGAAAACGCAGACTGCTCTCCCTCGCCTAGTTTGTATGGCAAGGCCACAATGCAATAGGCTATTGAAGGCAAAATGTAATTTGTGTCATAATGGCCTCCACCCGAATTCTAGTAAGATTTTTGGGGACATGGAAATGTCCACTTGCCAATGAGGCAGATGTGCGACAATGTTTTAGTGGACAATTTCTTCAGTTTAGAGAACGTTCAAATTAATTTCGATGTTGGAAGAAGGCAATTCCTTGTATATAGTGGGATCTGCAAAACTATTAGGGCCACGTGGCAGATGACAATGCAGTCTCAATGGTCTGAAGCATAGTTGTCAATTGGCTGCATGTAATTTCTGGCACGATCACCCAGTCCTCTTTTTTAATCCAAAGGCACTTTGTACACTGTGATTGTGGAGTTGATACTTACCATCAGTCTTCAGTGGGCTGAAAACGGTGAGAGTCTTTAAAGGGGGTATGATTTAGGAAGTGTAACAAGGAGCTATTTAAGTAGCTTGTCCTGTGTAATTAAGAGTGCAGCTTAATATTTGGGGTCTGGTCCTCCTAAACATCATCCTGACCTTCATCTTCCTCCTAGCCTTTGTCCTCCTCCTGGTCATCCTGTTCCTGGTCCATCTGACTTTCCTCCTGGCAATGGTCCGCTTGGCCCTAGTATACCTGGTTCTCCAGGGCCTGGTCCGTGCAGTATTGGGTATTGTCCTCCTAGGATTTATAATCTTTGTCTGGTCCTTCATAGTCCTGGTCCTTCTTAACCTGTCCCTTCTGATCCTGGTTCTTGTGGTCATTGTTTTGCCATGGAACTCCTGGCCCTGGTCCCACTGGTTCTACTCTCCGGATCCTCCTAGTTCCCCTGGTCCTTCTAACCCGGATCCAGCTGGTCTTGTTGCTCTGGGTCCTGGTTCTCACTGCCTTGGCTTTGGTTTTTGCTGTCCTTGTCCTCCTGAACCATTGGTCTGATCCACCTGTGCCTGACCCCGGTACTCCACTTAGTCATTCTCCATCTCTGACTCCTCCCCCAGGAATACAACCACCTCACCCAAAACAGGTCTGCTAGACATGACCTCTATGCGTATCACTCCTCTCGATCTGTTACTGCCATATCCGGGTCTTGCCCTTGGTTGTGATCATCTTTCTGGTCCTGCTCTTTGTCCACCTGGCACTTTTTCTAGCGCTGTTCCTCCTGGTTTTGGTCTTCCAAGTTCTGGTCATTGTCCTCCTCTGTATTTTGTTCCTTTTTTAGTTCTCTTGGTTCTGACCCCCCTGGATCTTGTTATTCGTGGTTTGGGTTCTTCTGGACCTATTCATCCTTTTCTTTGCCCTCCAGGCCCTGGTCTTCCTGGACCTCCTTCCCCCTGGTCATAGCGCTCCCACCCCTGGACCTTTATCCTGCTTCCGTTTGTTCTGGTTGTCCTAGACCTCTTGGTCCTGGTCCTCCCTGTCCTTATCATCCTAATGTTTACTTCTTCACATGACTCTCCTCTTTTTTCTCCTCACCCACCATGAGTTGAATCAGGTAGGGTATCCATGTGCATCACATCTTTTACTGGTCCTCTTCCACAACAAACGTATCCTCCTCCTTGCCTTGCTCTTCCTCTTGGTCCTGTTCCTGTTTACTTGCATCTCATTGCACTTATCTCATGCCCCTGATCCCACAGGTCCTTGCCTTCTGGCCCACCTGAGCCTTGTTCTCCTGTGTTGAGTTCTACTTGGTTTGCTCATTCCTGGCCTTTCTGGTCCTCTTAGCCCGGTTTCTCTGTCCTGGTTTTAGTGTACCTAGTCCTCCTGGTTCTGGGACTGCATATGCTCTTCGTCTACTGTGTCCTTCTCATCCTAGGTCCTATGGTCCTCCTGTGAATCCCGCTTCAGGTTCTGACCCTTGCCTCCTTTATCCTGGTCTCTCAGGTGCTCCAATTCTGTGTCATCTTGGTGTCCTTGGCCCACTGATATTCTTTCCCATTTTTCACCTAACCCTTCAACTACCTGTCCTGGTCCTCCTTCTACCGCCTTGAAGTCAATCACTTTTTGCCTCCATATAGGACCCTGCTCATCTTTCTTGTTGTCCTACTGCTCTTCCTTAAGTCCTGGTTTTCAAATATTTTTAGACCACTTGCACCTTCTCTTAACACTGACCATCTCTGCCTTGGTCACCAAGGATCCTGGTGCACCTGGGTCTTGTCCTCCTCAGCTTAGTCCTCCTGGGATTGGTACTTCACAGTCCTCCTTATCCTGATCTTCCTGGTCCCCATGGTCCTATTCACCACAGCAATAGTCTTCTTTACCCTTGTCCCTCTGATGTTCTTTCTTCTCCCTGCTATCACTTCCTTTCTATCTTGGTCCCTCTACTCCTGGAGCTCCAGTCCATGGCCCTGGCCCCCCAGGTCTTGATTTTCTCAGTCCTTAAACTGTGGTCCTCTATGACCTGGTCCTCTTTATCCCTCTAGTGGTCCTCTTCCTGGTCTTTCATATCCAATCCTGCTACCCTTTTCCCCTCATAGCTCACATCTTCTGTCCCCCACCAACATGGGTCTGCCAGGTATGACCACCAGTTCTGTGATTCAAGTTTTCTTTTTCATTTCTGGATTTTTATGTGGAGAGGAGGCTATCGAGGACAGTAAAGATGACACAATACATACCCTTCTCAGCACTGTTTTTGGTACCAGTAGGACACTGCCCTTTTTGCTAAAAGTGAAACTACAAGTCGAAGGATGCATTGTGTGGTTGGCGAAAATGCCAAGTCTGACTGAAAATATCACACACCATATGCCACGAGTTAGCAGCTGTGCTGGAGACCCATTCTATTGCCATTAGAGTCCCTAAGACTTAGTGATACTTAAGAAACTCTCAAACAACTGTTTGAGACCCTCATCCCACTTTATTAGCCCTGAAGTCCAGGAAGGATCTGCCCCTGCTAGCACTCAAAGGATAGAAGCCGGCCATGGAGCAGAGTCCATTTGCCAGGCTTGAGAGTCCACTCTACCCTCTCTGTCATTCCTGCGTCTTTTTAGCAGTGTCCCAGAACCATGGGCCAACTGTCAGACACTCAGTTCTATACTACTGCCTCTCAAAGACCATCCGCTGACCATCAGTTTCATACACCCAACATCTCATCCTATGGCCTAACAATACCTCATTTCACAAATACAGGTAGGGTTGCCACTTGGCTGGTATTTCACCGGCCGCACTGGCAATACAAGATTTGAGGCTGGTGCCAGTAAAGCTGAAATACCAGCAATATATTTATGAGTATTTGTTTATTCCACATCTACTAAAGTGATTGCACTTAGCCCATGCTGTACGCAATATGGTTGTGTTGGTGAGCAATGAAGCATTTAACATTATAGGGTGTACATGGAGAGATACAACATCCAATTTTGGAATTTAGATGGGCAAATTGAACTTGTATTTTACATATTTACATGTCGACATGGGAATATTTGCCAAAGATCGCACATTTATCACTGAAGTGCCAATCCCCCGATTCAACCCCAGTTCTAGAGGTACAGGTTTAAAGCCCCACTTTAGCAATTTGCCCATCTTGTCTGACTGTACTGGGCTTCAGCTATTACTTATTAAGTAGCAACGGCAGTATTGAAATGCTGTTGTCAGCCCCAGTATTTATTATTCATTTAATTAAATTGCTTTTTATAAGCATGTAGAATAATTATATTTAAAAAAATATAATCTTTATTAGTTCTGCTTAACAAATGTACATATAATTCATAGTTACACTATTCTATGTTTTATAACACATATATAAGTGACTGCATAAATAAGTGCATCTTTTATCATAACTATTTATCTACAATTGCTTCACTATTGAATTACAAACATTTTTTAAATAAATACATAAAATTAATTTAAAGTACAACAACACTTGCAAGCCGGAGTTTATTTAATGCATCTTTAATCTACATATACTACCTTCCTTTATGCATCTATATACCTTCCATGTACTTATGGATCTATGTATTTATTACTTTTCTTATAATTCAGCATATCCAATGCATTACCATATTTTTCACCCTATACTGCTCTTCATATATCCTCTACCTCAACTCTCTGACTCATCTCAAACCTCATTCTACTACTCTTTCCAATGCAGTATACTATTTCTCATCCTATACCTCTCTCAATATATCCTCTCCCTCCATTCTCTCATTCATTCCAAACCTCATACCACTATGACCCCCAAAATAACCCTGTCTAGACTCTTCCCTATTCTACTCCTCCTTGCATCATCTCATATCTTTTACTATTCCGATCCCCAAAATGAGCCTTTCTAAACCCTTCTATCTGACTCTTCCCCCTCCACCTCCCTTTTACAACTCAAGCCTCCTTCTACTACTATGATCTCCAAAACATCCCTCCACTATCCTTTTCAAACCAAATAACCACTCAAATTACTTTCGTGTTTTCCTATACTAATTCTCCGCTAATCCTTTATGGGTTCCGGAGTAGCGTGCTACTTGCTGAAAATGTGCTTCGACATCAAGGGCTTTGCAATGACTTTGACTGCAAAAAGGAGCGAATGAGTGGAAACCCTGAATTTGAAGCATCTCAGTTTTTAGGCCTGGGTCTCACCAGACTCATGTTTTAAGAAATATATCTATACATATATACATTCATAGAGGATATTTGGTCATCCTTCCTCATTCATTGGTCTGTTGAATTGTCAATCACAGTTTGCTTCCACCCACCACAGCATAGGACAATGGGTCAGTGCACTTCAGCCATAGGCTTCTTGCTGTGAGTTGACAGCTTTTTGCCTGTGTACAATATGCACTTCAGCTTAAAAAAAACCCCATCAAAGGGCAGTTGGGTGGATCTTTCCTTTTACGTTTCATGTGATGACCAATGAAAGTAGTGTGTAAGCGGCCCGTGAGGTCAGCACCTCGACGTAAATCGTGCACACACAGTAATACAGTACATAGCAGGCCGGGTTGTAGAGGGTGGGTCAGGTGGGCCAGGCCCACCCAAACATGAGCCTGGCCCACCCAAACATGAGCATTGGCCCTAACAGTGAATCTGCCAACGATGCACAACGATAATAAAAAATGGACCGATAACTCTGGTGATTTATGATCCTGCTGGAGAGCAATCATTTTGTATGTTGGTAGTTTTTTAATGCAGATAAACTGAATTTTATGTGGATAGCTCAATGGGTTACTGCCTTTGTCACAGACACTCTACATGTTCCCCTTCTTCCTGCCTCCTGAATAGTCAACACAAAAAGGCCGTTTAAGTCGTAAATGGGGTTCAAAGTGGGGATATTTGCATATCGAAAGAGAGTCGAGGCTTGTGTGAAATGATACAATGCGGTGGACTTAATAGGATGCAAAGCGAGGCAGTATAGCCCATAGTGTCAATGTACCTGCTGCTGCTGTGTGCAACATCCAGCTTAAATTGACATTCTTGCTGGACTAGTTTCGCCTTTCATACCACTGAGTTTGAAATGGGCTCTGTGATTTCGGGGTGATATGTACCCACTGATGACCTAGTCCTGTTTGGTCGTCCCCTTAGAATGAGTTCCAATGTGAAACAATACCGTGGTGTTCGCCTAAATCCTTCTAGACAGCACTCCCCATTCAAACCAACATCCTTCAATAGGGGCATTTTAATTTAAAATAAATGCAAGATTTACTGTACCACTGTCACCTACAGGTACAAATAAACATACAAAAAGATACCCAAAAAACAATAACTTTTGACTTTTCACAAAGTCATGCAATTGATAAAACATATTAATAACATTGATTTGTGTTTTTTATGCGGGCATTTTCAGTCCAGAAGTCTATTTACTCGGTGCTTTTCATTGGCATGCTGCACCTATCACTTTACACCCAACAAACCCTTTACAACCAATGGCAGGTCGGTACACTGAATGTGGACATGCGGGGAAGACATACGTTAGGGGCAGTCATGTTAACCTCTTCCATGCTCATGACGAGCCCAGCTCGTCATGAGTCACAGTGGAGCTGTGCTCATGATGAGCTGGGCTCGTCATAACGGCTGCGGTCCGCCCATGCGCGGTTGATTCCCCGCCTGTGCTGGAGAATTAATCAGTGGGTGGAGTCGTGACGAGCCCAGCTCGTCATGAGCGCTCTCCACTGTGACTCATGACGAGCTGGGCACGTCACGAGCACCGCGGCCCCCCCCTGCACCGTGGGGGAATTACCCCTGCGGCGAAGGTGTTAATTCATTGCATGGCCTATGTGCTGGAAGCCTGCACAGTGGACTTGTCTTTTTAAGTGCTTGCTGTGAACGGCTGGTGGACAGGGTCTGTCTGAAGGACAGCCAGAGGGTTCACACTGCAGAAATGCTTATTTTCTTGTATCTGCTGCGCATGTAGTCTGAGTAGAAGTCAGAGCCCTTTAATAAAAGGCACACTAGACTATGTACATCATGTACATGCAGAGCCGAAACAAGTAAATCCCGATGCCTCATCAGAAGTAGTAAGTGCTATATAAAAAAATTGCCATTTTGCCATTTGCATGTGTCCTCATTACAGACGTGCTCTCTCAATGAATGAAAGTTGTGAGTGAACTATTTGAAGACCCGCAGGACGAGGAAGTGTCATGGCCAGAAAAGGCACGAGACTTAAAACAAGCATTTGCAATGCAATAGGTCTTGCATTTGCTAGAGTTTGAGCTATTGGCATTGTAATGACGATGCCTTTTATTTATGTGTTGGTTTTTAAAACATAAATAAAAGGCATTGTCATTTACAATGCCAATAGCTCAAACTCTTGCAAATGCGAGACCTATTGCATTACAAATGCTTGTTTATTTAATAAGCAATCGGGTCATTAGGGCAACTGTGGAACATAGTTTAAAGTGCGTGCTAATAATATTTACTTCTATATTCAATGTTTCAAGTTTGGAGGTGATTTTACTAATGTTTTTTACCAGGAATAATGAAAGTGGAACCAGATGGTGGCTGGTATGGGGCTGTGGACCAAAGTCAGTTGTAAGATAAGATGCACTGGAAAGTGGTGGTAGAAACATTGATAATCAAGATAATCAAGCCCGTAAGGTAGTGCGCTGCAGTCAGAGGTCAGGTCTAGGTAGTAATGAAGAGAGATTCTCCCTGAAGGCTCGCACAGAGGAAACCCGAGTAGTGTCACTTACCTGATACTTCCACCTCAGAAACCTCCTCTTCACATCAAAGGGACATTACATGGAAAAAAACACTTTTTGAGAGTGATGACATTTAGAAAGTTTTCGGGAAAAGAGTGCGTTTTATTGAGCTTTGTAAGACTAACAAGAGATAAAGTATGGCCCAGAAGCAGGCCTGGCTAGACATATAAGCGACAAATCGGGCCCGCAGTGGCCCACCCGAATGCACCCTTGGCCCACCCAAATAAAAATTACTGGAGCCGGGCCTGGTACATAGTGCTGCGAACGGAGGAAGAAAGCCTCAGTCATAGCCAAGATCGCTTTCTACTGCCGCGTGCCGCTCGCCTCTGTTGCCGTCACAATTGCTGGTAGAACAGACTGCTCAGTGCAGGGCCCTTTTCCCCTTAATGCCCTGATTCACATCTCCTTTAATTATTCACAATTACTTTTTTATGGGGAGTAAATGCAGCGCTTGTCATGCGTGCTTCTGCTCTTGGAGAGCAGTGTCTGTTTTGCCTTCTGGTGCAAAAAATATTCCTTCTGATAGGCGACGGGGAAGCATTCCTCACAGCTCCCCCGCAGCCTTTCCTCACTGTGCATCCCTCTGACAACCATTTCTGAAACACTGTTTAAATCATTTAGTATTCTGCTCTAAACTTTCCTAGCTTTTGAAAGATTCTGCATGGGAAGGCTAGTCAATTACCGTGCACATTACCCAAAACAATTTAAAGCTTGTTACTGTTATGTTCTTTACACATTTCTTTTATTATTTCTACCGCTGTGGCTTGAAGTGGGATTACTTTCCCCTTTTGTGCCACATCAGAAGTAGGATTTCTTAAGAAAGCCTAACTTAAAGCATTTAGTTTTCGCTTTTTGAGAGTGTGCTTCCTGCTGAGCACAAGCATATACGTATCCACTTTTTTGTAGAAAATCGCTGCTGTCATCTATTCCCCCAAATTTTTCTTATGTCACATAATTAATAATACCTAAAAGTGTTGCCGTTTTGCATAGGCAAAAATTTTCTAAACCATTTTTAAGTCTTGCCTGCTGACAGTGTGCATGTGCTGTTGCTACTAGATCTGTTGTTATAAAAAACAAAGTGAATTAAAAAGGTCCTACTGGTTGGCTTCAGGGTCATTCTCATTTTGTTGCTTTTGATTGGTCAGTGGCCCATTGCTTTCAATATGTCATTGAATGTCTTGTCTTTCCATGGAACATATAGCGGGAGAGGTGTGGCTCCGCGGCCAGGGCGACTGCCGCTGGAATCTGGGGATCAGGGTTCGATCCCCGGCTCCGGCGGCAGATTAGCCCAGCACCATGTGACTCTGGGCAATAGCTCGCTTAATCTTCCCGACGGCCCCCAGCGCCTAGAGACCCTTACGGGTGATTGTGCGCTTTACAAATGTGGTTATTATTATTATTATAACAACTACAACTTCTCGTTGGTGTTCATTATCCTTCCTCCGGGCCACACGGGTGCTTTTTTTTTTAACTTCATTAATAGCACTCCTTAAGAGTGCATGTGTTTGTAGTCCGAGTTCTCACTGTTGCTTGGTCCCTGTCCTTCTCCGAGTCCCGAGGTTGCTTGCTCTCTCCCACACCGTCTGTGTTTGCCCCGCCCCCCTCTCACCCTTTTCTCACTGACTGGTTGCGCTGAGGCGACTCTGGAAGAAATTAGTGATTTACAGACATGGTGAACCTGTTCATATGTATTGCTACCATTGAGATTGCGGGCTCGACTATGTAGCTATAAGAAGGTTATTAGCCCGGCAAAGCAAAAACTTTTCTTGCGGTCCCTCGCTCTTTTTGTCTTTTTTGTCTTTTTGTGTCCTCATTTTACCAACTCTCTTGTTGGGACTCCTCTTATCGCTCTGTACCCGAATGCTAGAACTATACAAGAGAGGAAAAGGAAAACTACACCACAAGAAAAGTGCTGTTTCCACTTTCATCTCCTATTTACACGTGGGCCATGGAGGAAATACTGGAGAGGCCAGGGTTGACCGCATAATTGGCTTAATAATTGGACCCACTTGTCTTCTCTCTCCGATCTACCAATAAAGTCCAGAGCTTATCTCTACCTCTTGGCTCACAAGTCATATCCGATTCAATTGTATAGATGACATTCTTTAAACACTCAGTAAAAGATGGAGGGCTTTTAGATTTCCATAGCCTACAGATCTCACGTCTCACCAAAATTATCACATAGAATATAAACTTGGAGCAAGACGCATTGCCCTGATCTTCTTCTTGAGTAAGCCTGAAAAATATCAAGTGGGGACTTACCTTGATCTGTTTACCAAGTATTTCCCCAGGAAATTACAAAGAAAAATCCAATAGGGCTTAATTTTTGGACATTCAATAAACAAGTGCAGGTCATCTGCCGATGTAAGCATGCATCTTGGGCAGTTATAGTTGTTACCTGTAACCTTTGATACCTTCGCTGGAGACCCATAAACTCTGTGGGCAGTAAACAGATGATTACGCTTAAGCGATGCAGGTTTTACCACTGTTCGTAACATGTCAAATGAGTCAAACCACAAATTCTTCATATCTTCATCGCCCAACTGTTTACCCCATACGTTTTTAATTTCAGTTTCTATACTATCATCAGTCTCCAGTAAGGCCAAGTACCAGAAGGAGATTTCCTTTTTCCACTTGTCCGTTCCCATCACCTGATCCAACTTTGAATCCTCCTCCTCCTGTGTCCAATCTTGTTTTGCCCACCAGGAGCTTAAATGATCATACTTAAACCTTGTCAGTCTTCCCTCAGTAAGGTTACTAAGTACTTCCCAATCACTAAACTGGAATCCTTTCTAAGATCTGCCCAGTAGCTTATACCCCCTGCTTTTAAAGGCTGACTCAGTTGGTCTCTCAAGCACTCAGGGGTACCTGGGGATTCCCAGATCGGTGCTCGTGATTAATAGTATGGAATTCACAATCTTTTCCGTATGTAAGTCCAAGTTCTTAATGCCGACCTTATGATCTTCAACCATACCTTTTTTTTTAAATTTTTGGGTCACCATATATAAAAAGAAAGTAATGCTGACCTTGGCAGACATCTCCTAACATAGCTTCAATCACTGAGCCCATTTATGACCTATCTATCTTGTTTGCTAGCATACGGATATTTTTTAAATGGAAAGCATAACAATAAGCAAGTAGGTCCAGTAAAACCAAGCCCCCTACCTCCAACCTCCTTCTCAGTTTTTTCCAAGCTATTCTTGGACCCTTTGATGCCCAGATAAAACTACCTATTTTCCCCTGAAGCTTGGCAATATCCTCCTTCCGAAAATTTAAAGGGATGGAATTGTAAAGAAAAGTAATTTTGGGGAGAATAATCATTTTTAAAAGGTTTTCCCGGCCATAGATATTTAACGGTAAGTTCACTCATTTTAACAGTAGACTTGTTATCTCCCGACTAACTTTCTTCCAGTTCACTTTCGGAATATCCTCTAAATTCTGGGTGATCAGCACCCCAAGATACCGCATTTGGGTTTTGGCCCCCTGACTCTACAACCTCTGATTCCACTCCATTGTTTTGTTTTTTCAATATTGAACTTATAACCTGAAATTAAACCAAAACTATCCGCCTTCCTCATTAAATTAGGGATTGTCTCTTGCGGGTTGGTGGTGTAGAGGATCAGATCATCTGCATATAGAGCCAATTTTGCTTCAAACCCATAGGATCTAAAAGGAAGGATTTTAGGGTCCGCCCTGATCAAATTAGCGAAAGGTTCTATATACAGATTAAATAAAAGTGGGGTAATGGGGCACCCTTGCCTTGGACCTCTTGTTATACTAAGCCAATCAGATAGTTCTCCGTTGACCTTGGGATTCTGATACAAATTTAGCAACCCCCTTACTATATTCTTCGGAAAACCAAAGCTGTTTAAGTCTCCCACAAGTATGCCCAGTTCACTTGATCAAAGGCTTTGGCCGCGTCTACTGCCACTATAGTTAAAGGAATGTTTCGGGCCTCCGCCGTGTCTATAATCCCCATCATCTGGAATGTTAGCTCATTCAGCTTCCTCCCTGGTAGAAAACCTCTTTGGTCAGAGTGCATGACTACTTTTACGACCTTAGCTACACGTGCTGCCATAATTCCTGAGAAAATCTTATAATCTATGTTTAGAAGGGATATAGGGCTATAAGAATCTACCTTCTGCGGATCCTTGTTTGGTTTTAAAATTAACGTAACCATGGCCTCTGACCAGGAACCAGTTGTGGTTTCCCCATCCATAAATATTCCATTGAATAGGATTTTTAAGAGTGGTGACACTTTGTCTATAATGCACGTGTAAATCTTAACTGGAAGACCATCTGGTCTGGCTACTTTACCCTTGCCATTTTTCTACACTGAGCCCTAACCTATTCTTCTGTGATCTCTACTTCCAAAGTTTTTTCTGTTCATTTGTTAATTGTGGAGGTGTTGTCCTTTTTAACCAGTCTTCTCTACCCTATTGGCCCGTTAATATATCCTCCCTATATAGGTCACTCATAAAGCTTCGGGCTTCTTCACATATATCCATATTAGCATAGAGCACTTCTCCCGACTCTCTACTAATTAGGCTTCTTATAGTATTTCTTGCCCTGTCTGCTCATGCCTTCCAGGCCAGCAGCGAACTACATTTCTCCCCATAAGCAAAATGTTGGAGCTTAATCGCTCTCCACCTGTTGAGTAATTTCTTGTCTAACTGTGCCTGGAATTCAGCCTCACTAGTTCTGTCAGTAAACACCCATGATACTTTTATCAAACCCAGAAATGAGAGTGACTGTGCAGCTAAGTAAAACCGTTGATGTGGATGTTGATGCCCTCAAGAGTTGGTGTAGAAACATTTCAACACTTCAAATTATGACAGAAGCCTCTGTTGAGCTGCAAAGTGGAGAGCTCAGCACATAATGGCGACTTAGGTACGCAACAGGATTGCCCCAGCTATGTGTAAGATAACCAGAACTGATTCGATCCAGTTTCAGGCAGCGTCAGCCCCAATTTAACAATGGGGACACTGAGATACAGTGAAGGCTGTCCTTCCTCATTTGCAGCCATAGGCAGAGCAGCTTGCAGAGGTGAAATCCTCGCTCAGTAAGGATTCACAACAGCCAGAGTTGCCTACTTTAGAGCTTGGGAACCAGGTTTGAGTCTCTGGGTCGGCTCAACATCCTGTGATTTGTGCTCCAAGTGCCGAGACTCCCACACGACTGAGGAGGCCCTTTGTAAATAAGGCCCTATGGGCCCGATGTAGGTAGGCATTTACCGGTCGGTAACGGCCGAATTCGGCCATTACCGACCGGTAAATGCCTTTTCCAATGTAGGGGGCATGTATTTACAGATTCTGTATTTTTACCGAATCTGTATTTACCGAATCGATAAAATTACCGAATTGGTAAATACAGACTCGGTAAATGCAGATGTAGGTGGCGCTTTAAACAGTGCCACAGGCCCCTAAGAATTCATTATTTACCATGTAATACTATTGCATGGTAATAACGAATTCAGGTGTACATGCACATCTGTGCATGTACACCTGTGCCATGTGACACACAGACATGCCCTTAGGGCATGTATGTGTGCCACGTGGAACACAAGCCTGACATTGGGGTGTTACAGGGTGTCAAAGTGACACCCCGTTCCCCCTGGCAGGATTCGGTATTTTCCGATTCGGTAATTACCGAATCGGTATTTGCCATTGATTCCTATGGCCTTCAAGGCCCATAGGAATCAATGGCAAATACTGATTCGGTATTTACCGAATCGGTAAATACCGAATCTTACAAATTCGGTAAATTGAAAAAGAAAAATTACCTACATCTGCCTACTTCCAATTTACCTACTCTTAAAAACCGAATCGGTATGATTCGGTATTTAAGAGTAGGTAAATCGAGATTGTTGTTTGGGATAATTAGTGTGATTTCTCCCTCTCGTCCCTTCCTTTTCTTGTATTTTTTCTAGTAATATTTTGACAAATAGGGGGGAAATTAAATGGAGGGAAGGGTCATCTGCAGATGGGCCATTTATTAGCAAGACCGTGGTTAGTCTAGGACTATACTTTGAATGGTCTCAGGGGTTCTTGGCAAGTTTGTATATAACGAAAATAGAAACTTTATTTAGTGCATTGTCTGCCATTCGTGGCGACTTTTTGTGCAAAAACATTGAGGATTTGTGTTTTTTAGCTTTACTGGTAATGGTTGAGTCGGTGCCCTTTGCCTGATCATTTATGGCTTGAATGAGGATGAAGGATATATATGGTGGAGAACATCAGTTTATTGAGTATGGACATCCAGAACTAGACCAAGATGGCAGCTCTTTGGCAGATTGTTGAAAGCTTTCTTTGGTCTCAATTGTTTCTTTCAATGCCCAGGCATGGCTTGTTAACATCTTCAGCGCGGCGCAGATTCCTGTGCTGTGCTGAACGTTCTAATGAGCCAACGGGCTCATGACGGAACGGTTCCGTCATGAGCACAGCTCAACCGACGCTCATGGCGGAACCGTTCCGTCATGAGCATCGAAGGGGTTAAGCGTCCCAGTAAGGAGGTATATAATGAGAGAAAAGGATGCAGTTCATTTGTAAGACGCTAAACTGACACGCGGCATGCAGACACTAACTCAGGTAAGCTTTATGTATTGAATCATTCATTCTCACTGTACTTGTACCTAGTAGCCCTTGACAAATTGCGGAATTTGGATTTTGTATAAAACATTGAAGGTCATTTACTTCATAAAAAGAATGCGGCAAAGACTGTTTCGTAACTAGTTTTATATTTGTGTGTGGTTGATAACATAGAAGAAAATAGTTTTTATGGTTACACTGTTAAAGCAGCCCATGAATTAGGCCATAAGGGCATGAGACATTGTTGAGGCAAATATGGGGTCTAATATACATACCCACACCTTTTGTTGTGACACAATTGCGCTCTAATCAGACTAAAATGGCAGCCCCTTGGTAATAAGGGTTCTTGAATTTGTTTGTAATTTTTTTTGATTTTGATAGTGATTATGATATCGGCATTGACAGGTTTATGTTGGGTTAAAAACATCACAACTCTTGTGTTATTTACATTTTTGTTCAAGTGTTGCCATCTGTTTGACTACAGTGCTTGAATACTGTGTATTAAATTGGAGTATTGTACATTTCCAAATTAATATTTGATGGGACTCAACCAACTAAGACTAAGTTACAAGGCTAATGATATAAGTTATTACTTTTTTATTTTTACTTGAGACTAGAGTTTTTTTCCCCTCCGGTGTCTTTTCTTCATTGTTTGCTTTTCCCTTCTTATGTGGTGTTCTTACTAAAAGGAATATTATTAGTTTCCGGATATTAAGGAATAAAATGCTTTGGTATATCAAATATATTAGCAGATTGTTACATATGGGACATTATTGTCTTCCATAACTACACAACATATCTTGTTGGTTTGATTAATAGATTTTTTTTAGGTTTGATAACTTTGTATGGAATATGATGTTTTAATCTGTTCGTGTATGCATTTATCTACATATATGTTGTGTTTTACAGCCCTGATTAAGTTATTTTGAATGAAACTCGTTTACTTATTGCTTTTCGTAGTTGGAACTCAATAAAGAAGCTTATGTATATTATTCAGACGACTCTTCTTTCATCTGTTGAAATCAATGGATTTAATACCTGTTGGGCTCTTTAACTAAGTGCTCCCTGAGTGTCAGGACTGTACTTTTGCTTCTCAGCACGATGCTAAGAATGGACCCGCCTCCTGGCACCACTGGGATCCTAAATTAAATTAAAATGTCTTGTGATTGTCTTCTCACAATAGGATAAGCTTTCCTCAGTGTTATCAAAATAGTTATTCCTTAAATTCTTCTCACAACGGTGCTTCTATCAGCGCTTAAATTCATATTGGTTTTGACAACTGCGCTTTTTTTCAGCCCATTGAGGCTTCATGAATAGTTCACCTGGTTTGCGCTTGATAAGTTAATGATACTTTGATCTGAATGCCCATGAAGCTCAATAACTTACAGAGATTGCCGTAGTTAAATAATTAATCCTTGCACTTTCCAGAAGCTTCTGAACAAGCAAGTCTTATTATTCTTGAAAGAGAAAATTGTTGTTACAAAGTCTTTTACACATTTGGAAACTGAAAACAGTTAATAGCGTTCACTTGTCAAACACGACCAATCCACATCCCTAGAGCTTCTTGATAAACACGGGGAATATTATTTCTTCTCGGACAAGTTCATTTGAAAAAAAAGGTCTTTTAACTTTTGAAACAGAATGCAATTAGCAGTGTTCACAACCTTATATAGATATGGGCTGAGGGAGGATGACAGATGCATGAGGTGTACGGAAGCAAATGCCAATTTCACACACTTGGCCTGGGAGTGTCCTGGGATCCGCACATTATGGGGCGAGGTGTTCATTGCATTGAATGACAAGTTGGATCAGGTTATACCAGAATCACCATTGGTTGCCCTCTTAGGGTTTGACAAAAACATCCCAAAAGCTGTACGCAAACTAGCCTCCATAGGTTTACTGATTGCCAAGAGCAGGGTAGCAATGAGGTAGATGTGGGGCCCCTTGCCTAAGTTATCGGAATGGCATACTGATCTAGCCTACTGTTCTATGCAATCTGAAAATTATAATGCGCAAATGCCTATTAAATGTCAACCTAAAGATATCTGGGGACCATACCACACATATCTGTTGAAACAAGCTGCAAACAACTCTACTCACACAGAACAGGATAAGACCGGTGTTGGGTGAGCAATGTTGTTGGTAGTCGGTCAAATTATGACATATGTATATGAGGGCGATACCGTTTTAAACTAAGAAGTACAATAGACTATGTTGGAATTATAAACTATTATGAAAACGAAGTGCACATTAGACATACACAGGACGGACGTGAGAGAGCGCAAACTGATATAAATATATGAGTACATCACACTTACCTATAGAGAGCATAATTCATGAAGAGAAATGCCATGAGTGCTAATAGTATCTGAAATTATATTCTAAATGTATAGCTAATATAGAGATTTAAGTAGAAGTGGAACTAATACAGAAATGTGTGACATTATATGATTTTATTAGACGTGATTATTTTGAATCTATGTCGTGTAGCTGTTAACATATAAGATGGTCTGTGGTAAAACGCAGAACGTGGTAGGCCTCAGGGCCAGAGCTGGAGCTAAAAGGGAAGGTGTTTCTTTTCACGACACAGATTGTTTAACGTTTTTGGTCATTGCATTAATGGGCCATGATTTGGAGTAATGTTTTCCAAATAATAGAATAAGAGTTTTAACATGCTTTAATTAAATGAAGAAATTGAATGCTATAATCATAATGTGAAATATTGTAGGCCTGAAATGTTTTAGCATTGATTTACACGTACATGTCTGGGCTGAGAAATGTTGCAAGCCTTTTTTAGAAGTCTATGAGAGTTGGGTTCTTGGCGGCAGATATCTGTCTGCAACAGGAAAGGGGGGATCCAATTATAAGTGAATGAATAGAGGCCTGTTCAGTAGACGGCCCAGACATGGAGGAGGGTTCTGGAATGTTTAAGGGGTATCAGCGGGCCGGAGAAGAGACTGAGAAGCAAGGTCAACTCTAACGTCTGAGGCCCAATACAAAGCATCATGGAAAAAGTCTGAAGTTGCACCACGTGAGAGGCGTTTCGCAAGGGGCGTCTCAAATGTTGTTGACTGTTTTGTATTAGGGACAGCACCCCTGGGTGGAGTTAGAGCAGAGACCTAAGGACCCTTTAGAGAGCGGATGGGTAGGCAGTGAGGGGTCATGACTGGAGAACTTTAGGGTTTCACCAAGAGACTTAGAGTGGGTGACTTCCCTTGGGGGTCATTCATTGCTGACACCTTTGTTAGGTTGGGATTTGGTTAAGTAGGGATACCATCTAGAACAGGGTAGGGACGCCTAACCTGTGTTTGTTTTCCTCCAACCTAAATGAAGGAGAGATATGCGTCTATGCTGATAGCTTTGCTATTTTTAGAACTTGTGTTAGTGATTTCTGTTGCTCGTCTGAGGGCTTTTCGAGAGCACATGTATGTAATTGGACCTGTGTATCTCGTGAATCTCATTCTGAGATGCTTGTATTTGCAGCTCATTATATCTTTACAATAAACTTTTGAAACCTAGAAGTTGTCCGTGATCTTTGAGAGTAGAGTCCTTTCTTGGGTGAACTAATTTGCAGATAGGTGTACTGTTTCCTTCCAAGACAGGCAATAAAGGTTCAGTCGACCAGAACGAGGTTTGGATCAATAGATATAAGGTATCGATCAAAATCTCGCCCTTTCAGTTGGTAGCAGAGGATGGTTGCCTTCTTGAGGACGGTGACCTAGGCCAGGTTAGCTTACCCCAAGGCCCCTAGAAATCGATGATCGGAAGAACAGCCCGAAGATGAAGATCCGGATGACGTGAGACAGAAAAAGCAGCAGTATCGGTCGAGAGTGAGTATAAAGGGTTATGCGTGTTAGATTGCGGTGTTTTTGTATTGTGTCTATGTTGTAATGTCTGGCGGAGTTGAATGTCTGTAGAGTGACTGTGGAACAGGTTGTGAGCGCGCGCAACCGGTGGAAATCTTAAGTTCAAGGAGAGCTTAAGTGGTTCGGGTGTATCGGACACCCGGAGTAATTGTCAACTAGTGTGAAGGGGGTCATGAGGTACCATTGATCACCCGAGAGACCGAGATAGGGGGAACGTAAGAGTGAGTGCGTGAGTAACGGACGCTGGTCGGAAGTTACTGTGTGTGTAAGTAACCTATCAGAGAGACGATAGACATCTCGTCAGTTGTGTTGACAATTACAGATAGACTGTGGACGTACAGTCGAGAGAAGTGACCGCTTGGTCGGAAGTAGTCATTTTTCAGTGTATGAATGAGACGCATGCATAACCGGGAGACGAGTTGAGAAAGGAGGGGTGCTGCTGCGAAGCGGAGAAAAGAGACGTCAGGTGGTGTCGCGCAGTGATTGGTTGACCGGAGAAAGACCGCGCTGTGATAGGCCAGCTAGCGAACACGTCATACAGGGTCGCGACGTGATTGGCCAACAGGAGAAAGACCGCGCTGTGATAGGCCAAGCTAGCAAAGCCGCGACAGGATTGGTGGATTGTCATCAGGAAGTAAACAGAGTAGCGAGGCTGAATTTTGTGCGCATAATTATGAAGTGTTTTAAATGGTTGAAAGCGCTGTTTAAGAAAGAGAGGCGAGGATCGTATGAAGGGGAAGAAGCCCCGCCGGAGGGTACGCCAGCTCGTTATATGGCAGTAAATGTTGGGTTGCATACGATCCTTTGGATATCAGAGTGGAGTAAGATTACTGAAGGAAACGAGGAACTGACGTTCCCGAAGTACGGGACGTTCAGATTAGAGGTGTTACATCGATTGAAATCAATCATGACCTCAAAGAGACCCTTGCCTAGACCAACCCAGTTTGAAGCCCTTGATGCATGGCTTAGGGCAGCGCATGAAAGGAATATGAACAGACGGCAAGAAAGGGTGAAACGCTCGGTAAGGGCAGTACAGGATGCCAGGTGGGATGCGGATGCTAAAAGATGGAGAGTGCATAATTTGGAAATAAATAAACTGTACCCAGTGTTAGAGGCGCCAGTAAATAAAAGCCCCCTAGAAGAAGATGATGAGAGCGAAACAGAGGACAGCCTGATAAACAGATTACTGACAGACAGGCCACCCCCGTATAATAGAGCAGGGGGAGAGGTCGAGAATACTGAAGGAGAAAAGGGGGGCAATGCAGGAGAGCATAGACCGCTTCCCAGTTCAGAGTGGGATCCTGAGCCAAAGAAAGAGTTGCTCCAGCCTAGTCAGGTGCAACAGGTAGTCGGTAGGTTTGTGGTACAAAGAGCGCCGGAAACGGAAAGCGCCACATCCTACCCATTACCAGATGCACTACAGGTACCTGTTACCATAGGTCCTATAATATCGATATATGACCAAGAGAGAGCAAAAGGGGAAGAACGGAAACGGAAAGACAGAGAAAGAGCAGAGCAGGCAAGGAGGAACGATACCACTAATTCCCCAAGTCAGATGCCGATACCCAGAGAGTGGAGCACCCCGATGCACACAGCAGGGGACCCAGGAGGAGATCCTGGGGGCCCTAGATGGCCAATGGATCTGAGGGGATCTGGACGAAAATCCTTTCAAGAGCTAAATGAGTACATGAAGCAGTGGGATGAGGCAGTGAAGGCTCAAAAGTGCATCAATGCTGCAGAAGCAGAAAGGGAAAGTCAGGACAGCAGAGCACGAACTCACTGCGGGGCTGGGGAGAGTAGCCCGGAGTGGGACTGTAGAGGGAGTGGAGGGGTGGCGTGCCCAATACTCAGTGAAGGGGAGAGGAGAGCGCAAGAGTACAGGAACAGCTTTAAGTGTCCACACTGTGTGCCTGCCACCAGAGAACAGAATGGGAGTTGTGAGAGGTCGCACCATAGTCCCTGTGATGACGGCAATGAGCGCAGCCCAGGGAATATGGGGAACCAGGAAGGATCGTATCGGATACTGAGCGATACGAGGCAAAGGGAGTGTAGCGACCAGAGGGAAAATAACAGAGAGATGTGCGGTGAGAGGAGAGAAGAAGACGAGAGTGGGCAGAGAGAGAGTAGGGATAAAAGGCCCGTGTTCCATCACCTTCCAAGATCGGATGGCCGAGCATGGGACCTGGAGAGATGGGAGCAAGGGAGGCCACCCATTAATTCTCCTGAGCCCAAACGCAGAGCTCGAAGTTGGGATGGTAGGGAGACCAGTGAGCCCCCTTCAAAAGACATATTGCGAGCTGAGATAAAAGCCAAGAGACTTGATGTCTCCAGCTTAAGGTCAGATCTGGATGACATGGTAGATGGTACCCTGCCTTTAGAAAGAATGGAAATGTATGAACAGGATGAAATACTGTATATGGCAAAGGACATCACACGAAAGGCGAGAGCAGTCCATGAGAAGTTAGTCGAACTAGCAGGCAAATATATGGTGGACTTGTCAAGAACCAAAGCATTACAGGGTAACCACAGGCTACATTACTCAGATCGAGATCTAGATGAGAGGAGAACGATTGGGCTGAAAACACACATAAGGGAACTGATTACTGGAATAAGGACATGGAGGGCACTAGATAAATGGGAAGAGAGGTGGTCCAAAAAAGGGACCGGCAGAAGAAGCATGATTGGTATAACACCAGGACAGCAGGGAATAGAAGCTTACCCTTTGCGTGAAGTTGCCAATGGGAGCTATGTACATGTCCCTTGGAGTAGGGGAGATTTAGCTGCTTTTACCACATCTTTCCCCAAGTTACGAGAGAGCCCCGTGGAGTGGTACAAGCAAGTCGAGAGGTTTGTAAAGATCTCAAAAGTCCTATGGATAGATCTGAACACGCTGTTTGACATTGTAGTACCAGGAGATCTGTGGACAGCATGCAAGGTTAGCGCTGAGTGGCCCACAACGGAGCCAGAGAGAGATGCTAGGACTAATGGGCCGTCCGAGATCGTGATGGCAAAATTCGAGAGAGTGATGACTTGGCTGAAAGAAAAAGTGCCAATGCAAGACATAGATTGGGTCAGAATAGACAGAACGAGACAGGAACCCAAAGAGACAGTCCATGAATATTACGAGAGACTGCTGAAGGCGTTTAAACAGTATAGCGGCTTGGATGTAATGGATCCAAAGGACATAGGGCAATTCGTGTCCAAGTTCGTCCTGGGACTGAGACCGGATATTAGTTTAATGATTCAGCAACACTCGATTTGTTGGCAAAGTAAACCCCTAGATGAAATACTGAGATATGCCAGGTACTGCTGTGATGAGGTAGACTCCAAGGCTAAGAAACTAAAAGAGAAGCTGATGGTGGTACAATTGCAGACAGCAGGAAAAGGGGGACCGCAACAACAGCAGCAAGGGACAGGTACAGGAGGTAAGAAGCAGTACAGTCAGAACAAGGGTAATGAGGAGAGTACTACCTTTAGACCCAGAGTAGACATAGCTACCTTGAAGAAAACGACTAGGTGCCACCAGTGCAACGAGTTGGGGCATTGGAAACGCGAGTGCCCTTACAATGTAGAGATCGGAGAGCAAGAGATAGAGGAGGAAGAGGTCCAGAGCGCACCTATGAGAGGGGCGACGCCATACCAAGGAAAGGTGCTCAAAGGGGGGGCTCCTCCCCGAGCCCAGTTCCCGCAACCTCCTCGAGTAGGGAGTATGGGTAAGACCTATAGACAAATGCCCCTGTTTATGGAAGGGGAAGAATGCTATTATGTGGACCCATTAACCGGACAGAGAGTGGAAAGAGAAGACTGCACCCTTGGGGCAGCCTTAGAGGTAGATCAGAGGGGACCCTATGTGGAAGCAGAAGTAGCAGGGTGCCCTACGACATTTCTGGTGGACACAGGAGCCACTAGATCCACGATCAGATCAGCTGCAGTTCCAGACCTGCCCATGTCTGGAGAGACCATACAGGTGGTAGGGGTCGCAAACAGGAGAATAACCAGCCAATTGACAGAACCGGTACAGGTGAAAATAGGGAAGTACAGCGATGAGCACCAATTTGTGGTTTGCGATTCAAGCCCTGTGTGTCTGCTAGGAAGAGACCTGTTGTGCAAATTGAATTGTACTATATATTGTACACCCCAGGGAGTGGAGGTATTGACTAATGATGATGATGCAGATTTCAAAGTTGCAAACTCAAGAATATGTGTGGAGCTGTACCCTACTTTGACAGTAGACGAGCTTCCCTGGGATTTGAGAGAGACAGTGGCATCAGAGGTATGGGATTTCACTGGGGAAGAGATTGGATTGGTCAAAGGGGTGGACCCAGTGAAAATTGTAGTGAAACCGCATGCTGAGTTCCCAAGAACACCCCAGTATAAATTGACTCCAGAAACGATTGCAGGCATAAAACCCGTGATCGAGTCCATGATTAAACAGGGAATACTGAAAGAAATCGTGGGTAGTCCATGTAACTCCCCGATTATGGGTCTGCAGAAACCAAATGGGAAATTTCGGATAGTGCAGGACCTTCGAAAGATTAATAACATAGTCGTTTCATGTTGTCCAGTGGTACCGAATCCATCAGTGATACTGTTTCAGATTCCATTCCAAGCTGAGTGGTTCACTGTGATAGATCTTTGTCAGGCTTTCTTTTCGATCCCTTTGGACGAAGATAGCCATTTTCTTTTCGCATTTAAGCTGGAAAATCGCGTCCTAACATGGTGTCGTATCCCTCAGGGGTATACAGAGAGTCCATCGATCTTTAACCAGCTTCTGAAGAAAAATCTTGAAAGTCTAGTGCTGCCCCAGAAGTCAGTTCTGGTCCAGTACATAGACGACCTCCTTGTGGCGTCAGACACAGAAGAAGCTTGCAGGGAAGACTCCATTGCTTTGTTAAATCACCTAGCTGCCAATGGGCATAAGGTATCCCCGGGAAAATTGCAGTACTGCCTGACAGAAGTGCAGTACTTGGGACACAGAATTGAGAAAGGCAAACGAAAAGTGTCACCAGATAGGATAGAGGCGATCATGAAAATGAATGCGCCTCAGACCCAGAGAGAGGTCAGGATGTTCCTAGGGATGGTGGGCTATTGCCGACAGTGGATCGTGAACTTTTCACTGAAAGCAAAACCTTTGCAAAAACTGACGCACAAGGAGGTGAGTGATCCGGTACCATGGGACAAAGACTGTTTGATGGCATTCTTACAGCTGAGAGAGGACCTGTGTCGTGCTCCGGCATTGGGAATGCCTGATTACAATAAACAATTCTTTCTTTACTGTTGTGAGAGAGAAGGTTGTGCGTTGTCTGTGTTGGTCCAAATCCATGGGAATGCCCGTAGACCAGTTGCTTATTTCTCAGCTACTTTAGACCCAGTAGCCGCAGCGTTGCCCGGATGTCTCAAATCCGTTGCTGCAACGGGTGTCAGCATTGAGAGATGTGAAAATATCGTCATGGGGCACCCGTTAGAGGTGTGCGTGCCACATTCTGTTGAACTGTTGATGACCAGGACCAAAACACAGCATCTGACCAATAGCAGGCTCACGCGCTATGAGCAAGTTATTCTTGCTGCAGAGAACGTGACCCTCAAGAGATGCTCTGTTTTGAACCCTGCTACCTTAATGCCACTTCCAAATGATATTGATGATGATGATGAATATACAGACCATGACTGTCTCGATGTGACTGAACTATGCACCAAACCCAGACCCGACATCGTAGATGAGCCACTGACCGACCCAGACGAAGTTTTCTTTGTCGATGGCTCATGTGTAAGAGACGAAGTTGGGCAGTTGAGAGCAGCTTATGCTGTTTGTACAATTGAAGGAGTTGTGGAAGCAGGGTGCCTGGAAGGAGTAAACTCCGCTCAGGTAGCCGAGATTATTGCCCTAACACGTGCTTGCTTAGCAGGCAATCAAATTCGAGTCACCATCTACACCGACAGCCAATACGGGTTTGGGGTAGTTCATGATTACGGGCAGTTATGGTCTCAAAGAGGGTTCATGACTTCTTCAGGCTCTCCCATTCGCAATGGAGAGTTTGTGCGCTTGTTGTTAGAAGCATTGCAATGTCCAGCAAGTATCGCAGTTGTAAAGTGCATCGCACATACCAAAAATGAGGACTTTGTTTCGAAAGGCAATAGATATGCTGATGAAGTTGCGCGGTATTGCGCAGAACAAGGTTACTCTTTCACAGAGGTGGATGTGGGTGGAATAAATGTAAGAACTGAATTAGCCATGATACTGGAAACTGTTGATACTTGGGATGAACTGTCAACCATGCAAGAAAATGCTCCTGATTCAGAAAAGGAAACATGGGTAAAGGCAGGATGTGTAATGGGTGAGACTCATTTTTGGGTCTCAGCAGACGGCAGAGCAGTGTTGCCCAATGAGATGGTGAGTCCAATGGCTAGACTCATACATGGTCCCGTACACTTAGGGAGAGATGCTATGCTGAGAGTGTTTAGACAGACTTGGTACAATCCTAAGTTTAGAATAGCAGCAGAAGCAGTGTGCCAGCGTTGTGTGACCTGCCAGCAGCTGAATGTAGGGAAAAGAACACCAGTTGCACTAAGTCACATAGGAAGGTCTGGAGGTCCATTCAACAGAATGCAGATAGATTTCATTGAAATGCCAAGATGCAACCGCCTCCGCTATGTCCTGGTGGTTGTTTGTGTGTTCTCCAGATGGGTTGAGGCATACCCTACACGTAGGTGCGACACCCTCACAGTGGCTAAGTTACTGCTTAGAGAACTTATCCCTCGTTTCGGGGTGCCGGCCTTTTTGGAATCAGATAGGGGAACACATTTTAACAGCGAGCTTGTGAAGATGATTTGTGTTGCACTGAATATAGACCAAAAGCTCCATTGCAGTTACCGACCAGAAGCCTCAGGAATTGTGGAACAAATTAATGGCACGATCAAGTCCAGAATAGCGAAAGTTTGCTCCTCAACGACCCTGAGTTGGCCTGATGCCCTGCCATTGGTACTCATGAGCCTTCGTAGTACCCCAGACAGAAGAACAGGGTTGTCACCACATGAGGTGTTAATGGGGAGAGCAATGAGACTGCCATCTATTCCAGCTACTGCACTGTTAAATATCACAGATGATATGATCCTGGACTATTGTAAGGGGCTGTCTGATGCCATGCGTTCTGTGTCCCTTCAGGTGCAGGTTGCAGAGGTTCCAGCGTGCCAGGGCCCTTGCCATGACCTGTATCCTGGGGACTGGGTCCTGGTGAAGAAACATGTGAGAAGAAGCTGCTTGGATATTCGTTGGCGTGGGCCCTACCAGGTCATCCTGATCACAAGTACAGCTGTAAAGGTGGGAGGCCTGCCCAACTGGATACACGCGTCGCATACGAAAAGGGTTCCAGCACCTCTGGAAACAGCTCCTCTCTCGGATGGACGTCCAGCTGAGGACCAAGAAGCCATAGAGGGGGCTAGCCAAGCTGTAGAGGTGCCAGTGGAAGCAGGGAACGAGTCTGACCAAGCTGAGGACGGTCAGTACAACAGCGAAACAGAAGACGCTACGGAAGGAGAAGACAGCTGGGAGTACGAGTCTGACCCTGACAGGTCTGAAAGAGAGCGAGAACAGACCAGAAGGAGAAGGAGTAGAAGGGCACGTGGAGAAGCAAATTGGCCGCAAAGAAGAAGTTCTAGCCTGAGGTCAACTCCAGAAGCAACCCTTCCTCCGATATCAGAAGACTCAGACCCAGAAGAAGGTGCTCAGGGCGCTGAGGCACCGAACCGAAGGAGGTCAGGAAGAGTGCGTGTGCCTAACAGAAGATACTCCACACCTGAGTGGACATATCTGGCGACAAATGTCTGTGAAACCGGAGACAGGGAGGATCCGAGCGGTGGTGGTGTCCAGTTCTGAGCCCATTATCACCGTGGAAATACAACTGTTGGTACCCGGTGTCGAACAAGAAGGGTCACTAACATTCGTGCTCCCCAGACCTCCCCGCCTCAGCAAGTTAAAACACATGTTTCTTACAGAATTGAAATTCCCCGACTTTGGTACCACGATAACAGCACATGAAGAGCATACTCTTCGCATGGAAATATTGAACTATGCTATTGAAGCTGCAACCACAAATCTAATAGTCGATTGTTAAAGGACTTTGTAAATAAAGCAAGCAGAAGAAAAGAAGATTACCTAGCGCCCAGGAAGCAGAGAATTTTAGGGAACCCCTTGAGTGGATGGAGAAGGGCTAGGGTTGTCTTTTTGAACTGTGAAAGGACTTTTTGCGAAAAAAGGCTGTCAGCCTCCAGCTGTGTGGATTCTAAAGACAAAAAAGGATTGAAAGAGACTGTAAAGGAACGAGAGGAAAAGAACTTTTTTTGCAAAGAGAAAGGGAAAAGCTAGATTGTCTGACGAAATGGAGGCCGGCACCCCGAACCGCAGAGCTAAATGTATAATAGGTACACTAATAGTAGGAGTGATAATATTAATAGCTTTAGTGGTAACAATTTCTTATGTAAAGGGACATGAGGAAGAGGTAAAGGTAACTGATGCGAATTCTGTAGTAACACTTACACCCACTGTTGCAGGTGAGAAAAGGGAAAACACTCAAGAGAAAGCGTTATTGGCTGCAGAAGCCCGCAGGTTACATGTAGACGAGTCCCAAGGAGACTTTAGGTCAAATGCTTATGCTAAACTTTTGTATGAATACGTGGATGCCATGGAGGTTAAGGATTGCTACGTCTGCATGCAGTTGCCTGCGTCTGTAGATGAAGGAATTCGATATCATCACCTCCCTCTGACGTATGGCATTACATGTAGCTTATTGCTTAGTATATTTTATGAGAGAGATAGTTTTGAATACTATTTCTCCAATTATGATTCTGTGTTGCCAGAAGTCCCGAATTATAAGCAGATGAATAAATGGGATTACTGGAAGAGTGAAGACAGATTGGCCAAGTTCTTCATTCCTTGGATTACCTTAGATACTTCACATGCCCGTAGAAATAATCTGACATGCAAGGTGTCAGAAGTCGAGAAAAAGTTCATAGGGCAGGTGGATGATCGTTACAGGAGACAAAAGATTTTGAAAAAATCAGGACAAGGGAAATTAGATTGGACCGAGGAAGAGAAGTCACACAAGAGAAAGGGTAGTAGTGGTCCAATAGCTTTAGATAAAGCGCAAAGAGGAAAGTTATGTCTTCACCGAGCCAAAACGTATTATGAAAATGTATACGTGGGTGAAGTTGACTGTGAACATGCTTTTAATTTAGAGTACTACACTAAGGATTTCCTGAAGGGAATGCAAGTGATTCCAAATGTGTATTTTGTATGTGGAAGAAATGCTTACGTGAGACTACCTGACAACTGGTATGGATCATGTTACTTGGCAATTGTCTTCCCCAAAATATATCATGCACAAGACTTATTGATCATTGAGGGCCAGACATCATCGAGGGGAAGGAGAGATTTAGGCGATGCAGAAATGGTTGGAGATGTCTTTGGAGCTATGTTCCCTCTTTTGGGAATAATCCTTAATGATGTTAAAATTAGACGACTGGCAACAGTTGTCGACAGGTTGTCTGCCAGCACTGCTCAGTCCTTAATGCTGGTAGAAGGAGAGATGCAATCGATAAGGGCTATGGTTCTTCAAAATCGGCTTGCATTAGATGTCTTATTAGCAAAAGAGGGCGGAGTCTGTAAGGCTTTGAAGGTTCAGGAATGTTGCACTTACATTCCAGACCTTTCAAAACCCCTTGAGAAAGTTATTAAGAACATAACTAATATACACAAAGAGATCGAAGACTTGAGTAGAGAAAATGTCTGGGAAAAGGTGGGCCACGGAATGAGTACAGTTGGAGGGTGGTTTTCCACCTTAGGCAAAAGCTTTATTTGGTATATCCTAAAGCCTATCATCATAATATTGATCTGTGGGATAATATTGTGGGGATTGGTGAGGGTATTCAAATGGTACAGAGCAAGAAGGTCAGAAAGGGCCCAAAGAGAACAGTTGCAGAGATTGGCTGCCATACAAGATAATCAGTACAGGAGCCTGAGAGCTCTGGAAGCGCAGAGAATGCCAGCAATAACTGCAGTTTAAATGTTAGTGATGACCCCGAGAGGTCATCAAAGGGGGGAACTGAGAGAGCGCAAACTGATATAAATATATGAGTACATCACACTTACCTATAGAGAGCATAATTCATGAAGAGAAATGCCATGAGTGCTAATAGTATCTGAAATTATATTCTAAATGTATAGCTAATATAGAGATTTAAGTAGAAGTGGAACTAATACAGAAATGTGTGACATTATATGATTTTATTAGACGTGATTATTTTGAATCTATGTCGTGTAGCTGTTAACATATAAGATGGTCTGTGGTAAAACGCAGAACGTGGTAGGCCTCAGGGCCAGAGCTGGAGCTAAAAGGGAAGGTGTTTCTTTTCACGACACAGATTGTTTAACGTTTTTGGTCATTGCATTAATGGGCCATGATTTGGAGTAATGTTTTCCAAATAATAGAATAAGAGTTTTAACATGCTTTAATTAAATGAAGAAATTGAATGCTATAATCATAATGTGAAATATTGTAGGCCTGAAATGTTTTAGCATTGATTTACACGTACATGTCTGGGCTGAGAAATGTTGCAAGCCTTTTTTAGAAGTCTATGAGAGTTGGGTTCTTGGCGGCAGATATCTGTCTGCAACAGGAAAGGGGGGATCCAATTATAAGTGAATGAATAGAGGCCTGTTCAGTAGACGGCCCAGACATGGAGGAGGGTTCTGGAATGTTTAAGGGGTATCAGCGGGCCGGAGAAGAGACTGAGAAGCAAGGTCAACTCTAACGTCTGAGGCCCAATACAAAGCATCATGGAAAAAGTCTGAAGTTGCACCACGTGAGAGGCGTTTCGCAAGGGGCGTCTCAAATGTTGTTGACTGTTTTGTATTAGGGACAGCACCCCTGGGTGGAGTTAGAGCAGAGACCTAAGGACCCTTTAGAGAGCGGATGGGTAGGCAGTGAGGGGTCATGACTGGAGAACTTTAGGGTTTCACCAAGAGACTTAGAGTGGGTGACTTCCCTTGGGGGTCATTCATTGCTGACACCTTTGTTAGGTTGGGATTTGGTTAAGTAGGGATACCATCTAGAACAGGGTAGGGACGCCTAACCTGTGTTTGTTTTCCTCCAACCTAAATGAAGGAGAGATATGCGTCTATGCTGATAGCTTTGCTATTTTTAGAACTTGTGTTAGTGATTTCTGTTGCTCGTCTGAGGGCTTTTCGAGAGCACATGTATGTAATTGGACCTGTGTATCTCGTGAATCTCATTCTGAGATGCTTGTATTTGCAGCTCATTATATCTTTACAATAAACTTTTGAAACCTAGAAGTTGTCCGTGATCTTTGAGAGTAGAGTCCTTTCTTGGGTGAACTAATTTGCAGATAGGTGTACTGTTTCCTTCCAAGACAGGCAATAAAGGTTCAGTCGACCAGAACGAGGTTTGGATCAATAGATATAAGGTATCGATCAAAATCTCGCCCTTTCAGACGCAACAGTATTATCTAGTATTGTAAAGGTGGGTTCTGGATTATGTGTTGTAATTATACCTACAATGTCAATATATTGGTCTATCTGCGATTGTATGTGCAGTTCCGACTGCATTGTGTGTACATTACGATGACTGATTGGAATGTCTCTTTTCTGTCTTTTTTTTTTTTGCTAACAAAATACACATAAAGTATAAACAGTATTCACAACCAAACAAGCTGAATGCACTTTCCTCGAGTTTCTTGATAAAAAAGTGAGTCTCATTTTTCTCAGAAGAGTACATTTTTTGTCAAAAGTCTTGTTAACTTGAAACTTATTGCAGTTAACAACACTTACTGCTCAGAAAGACAAATGCATTTCTGTCCTACTCAAACAGAAAACAAAAGCAGATATTTTGAAGATGAAACTTTGATTTTTCCAAAACAAATTAGCTTCCACAGCACTGTTTACAGCACATAACAAAGGGGCTACAGAGGCCGCAAACACTTGGCCGATTTACTAGGCTCCACGAGGATTCTGAATGCTGCACACTCCTTCCAAGGTTCCATGAAGTACAACCACTGCAAGCCAAAGAGAGCATTCTCCCACGCCGTGCAATGAGGGATAATCTGAATATTAAGCATTGGTAACAGGGTGTGGCTTCCTTAAGTACAGGAGACGCTCAGCCCAAGGCAAAGGATTATGGTACTCAAAGTCCAGTAAACTCAAGGTTTTCACTTCCTTGCTTATTCGTCTTGTCCATGGGAATATACATGAAAGGGTCTTCTCATTCCTGATCATGACACTGATAGTTTAGAACTTTTTCTGTTTAAACAGTATTTTTGTGAGCATTTTGTACTGTTCAGGGTTGCACCAATATAAATGGCAAGGACAGATTTGGATGTGCTGCATGAAGGTAGCTGGCTCTTTATATAGTGTACGAAAATGAGGTGCACGTGTAGGGAGTCCAGGTATCGATTATTAGTGTACAGGGACTTGCTTTTAGGTTTATCAGAGGGGAGTGTTAGGCATTTGTTGCACACACAGAGTCAATCAATGAGACACAGACTCATCAAGGAAATCAGACATCAATTTAGAAAACTAACATGGATTTTTATATTAATTTAGACACCAAGATCTACAAGATTAGGTAAGTATTTATTCAGTAAGCGATTTTTAGAAACATAGCAAATACAGCTGTCAGATTTGAGGCAAGAGCCTTGAATACTGTAATAATATCCCATGGAAGAAGCATACACTGCATTTGGGTACTTGCAATCGTTACAGGGTTGTTCTTCTGGATTTAAGTTAAGTTGGGGCCAAATTCCTTAGAACCACCAGCAATTTTGGGTTACCTGTGGGTGCAGAGGTGCTGGTCTCAGGGTAGCCTTGAATGCTACAGGTGAAGTCAATGGAAAACCTGTAACAGAAAAAGGCTGCAAGAGGGGACTTTGGGGACCAGTCCGGCATAACCCAAAGGGGATCTCGGCCCTTGAGGGTCTCTGGGGGAAGGGTGCATTTTCTGTAGGCTTGGACAGGCTGTGGGGCTCAGGTGCAGAGGTGTTTTGTCCAGCGGGTCACTTGCATTAGAGACTCTCACTTTTTAGATCGATCTGGTGACTGGGACAAAACAAGACAACAGTGCCACTTTCGGTGCTGGCCTTGGTGATGCTGACTTCCCACATTGGTAGGTCTTCCTTGGCGGTGTTGGTGTATGGGCTGGACATTAAACAAGCCATGGCTGCTGCAAGGGCTCCGGTACACCAGGTATTGGTGCAGGGCAGCTCCTGGTGATTCTGGCATCTCTTGGTAGGGAGACAGATCTGACCTTCTGGAGCATGGAGACTGCCTTTTGGGATGCTGCTTACTCTGGAACTAGGGATCAGCATAACAGTGTACCGGGTCACTGAAGTCGCTGCCTGCAGGCTGAAGAGATGTGGCTCCTCCACTTCAAGGTAGATGCTGACTGGTTCGCAAAATGTTGGTGACCCTCCAAGTCTTTTGGAGAATACACAACTGCAGGAGAAGTCGGGTTTTTGCAATTCTGGAGATATGAGCAGGCAGGCTGGGTTTTCGCACCAAGTCCTCAGCTGTCCATAGTTCTTGCATTCTTTTGCTTTCTGTTGTCCTTTTTTCTCTAATAAGCAGAATCTGAGTTCCTGAGTTCCTGAGGTCAGGGGGCCACCTAAATACTACATTTAGGGGCATTAAGGGGAGTGAAGTGTAGTAGGCAATGGGGTACTTACCCTTGGGTCACTGCATGCCCTATATGACCACTTCATGTGGGGAGTCCACATAACCCTGTCCCAGAGATCCTAATTCCACAAAAACCAAGATGGTCAAATCCTTCTTTCGTGGAGCACATTAGGTAGCTCACCTTAGGGGTGTGACTAGCCTGGTGGAGCAACACACCTACTGAATAGCTAATTTCCCACCTGTCCTGGTGCCAAATGGGCCTCAGGGCAGGGGGTGGCATCTCCCAGGTCTCGTGAAAGCCAGCGTTGCATATCAAAGGCAGCAGGGGCTTTGGCCATCTTGCTTGAGGAGGTGTTGTAGTGAGTTCCACTTTGGTTCTCACTGAGTTTAGAGTATTTAGATGTTTAGGCTAACTTTGCTTTGCATAGTCACACATAACACATTTGTTTTCATGCCGTTATTTTAGGAACACACTGTACATGTTGTATGTTATTCAGTGATTCTTCTCTGGAATTATACAAGAATACATAACAACATAATGTACTGTTTCCTTTTGCCCAGTCAGCAGCAGCTCCTAACATTGTAGACATAACACGGTAGCACAGCTGCAGCTTTCCAGCACAGTACTTTTATCATATAAACAGTGTCTCGTCCCCTTGACGCCAGAGAGGAGACTTCTGGCAAAGAGACCTGTCCTGGAACTAATCCATGCAGAGCCTGACATGCAGCTTTGCGTAGACTGAATTTACATCCATGATGTGTACCACGTAAGTAGATACATCAAGGTCAACACATGAGGAACACTGGTGGCTTTGTAATGTATTTGCTGAAAAGCGGCACTCTGTATAATCACCCATATCTCCTGCCGTGAAAATGCTATGCCCTAAGGTACAAGAGGCTAACTCCACAATCCTCAACCATCACATGGTCCCCACCATGGGAACCAATTGCACAATTGCTGGCCCCTGGTTAAGCATTCCTATCTTACTGTTACCACATTCACCAGAGAGATCCTCAGTGGTGCCATGAGCATTCACCCATTTAGCCCCCTTGGATGGCAGCTGGGCCCCTTCCCATTACTGCCTAGTTCAAGTTCATGTATTTATAAAGCGCACTACTCACCCAGAGGGTCTCAAGGCGCTGGAGGGAGGGGTTTACTTTTTATCGAATAGCCATGTTTTCAGTTCTTTTCTGAAGGAGATGTGATTCTGAGTAAGGCGGAGGTGGGTGGGGAGTGAGTTCCAGGTCTTGGCAGCCAGGAAGGAGAAGGATCTGCCACCCATGGTGGTTTTTCGGATGCGCGGGACTGCGGCGAGGGCTTGATTGGATGATCTTAGTTGGCGGGTAGGATAGTAGAAGGACAGTCGGGTGTTGAGGCATTCGGGTCCTAGATTATAAAGGGCCTTGTGTGCGTGGGTAAGAAGGCGGAAAGTAATTCTTTTGTTGACGGGAAGCCAGTGGAGGTTTTTTAAGTGACCGGTGATGTGCTCTTGGCGCGGGATGTCTAATATGAGTCTCGCTGATGCGTTTTGGATGCGCTGGAGTTTTTTCTGCAATTTTGTTGTAATTCCGGCGTAGAGTGTGTTGCCATAGACCAGTCGACTCGTGACCAGTGCATGGGTGACAGTCTTTCTTGTTTCGAGGGGGATCCAGCGGAAGATCTTTTTGAGAATGCGAAGGACGTTGAAGCAGGAGGACGATACGGCGTTGACTTGTCTGGACATTGAGAGGGAGGAGTCTAGAATGAAGCCAAGGTTACGTGCATGGTCTGTGGGTGTGGGCGCAGATCCCAAAGCGGAAGGCCACCAGGAGTCGTCCCAAGCTGAGGGGGAGGATCCTAGGATGAGCACCTCCGTCTTGTCTGAGTTGAGTTTTAAGCGGCTCTGTTTCATCCATTCGGCTACTTCTTTCATACCTTCGTGAAGGTTGTTTTTGGCGGTGTTGGGGTCTTTGGTGAGGGAAAGGATTAGCTGGGTGTCGTCGGCGTAGGAGATGATGTTGAGGTTGTGTTGACGTGCGATGGAGGCGAGGGGACTCATGTAGACGTTGAAGAGGGTGGGACTGAGTGAGGAGCCTTGAGGTACGCCGCAGATGACTTCGGTGTGCCAGTGCACCCACTGTGGACACTATGACCCCAACCATGGGCCGAAGCGCGGCCCACCATCAGATAACCTCAGGATGCTCTTGGGCAACGTTCCACATTAATCCCAACCACATGTTGGGGATGTTTTCCAAAGCCCGGCTGCCAGCTATGCACGCCCTTGTAAAGGCTGCAGCGTTATAGTTAAAGACCCCAAAAGACATCACCCGCAGCTTACCAAACTTGCTGTTTTCTTTGCCCGACGTACTGTGCAATCTGTGTTGCTGTGAATCACCACCACACATGGGGGATTGAGGCTGAAACACATTATGAATGGTGGAAACAGCCAACTTTCCCACCATGATGCCATGCAGAGAGAAAAATGCCAGGAGCTAATGTTGTTGCTGCAATAGTCTGCCAAAAGAGGGAGTGGCCTGCAGGAGCCAGGTATTTAACCACCTTCATGGCCCCACCCCATGAAAGGTACCCGCTGCCCAGGAAGTGTCCACCTGGAACCTGGGAATGGGGCTGGAGGGTCAGAACTAGTTTGATCCTCCCAAGACTGGAAGGCCGTTTGGGGGGGATTGTTCGGAGGTGAATGAGGATGCGGCGCTAGGCCCCATGTCCGCCAATATGATTGTGCTGCGCGCGACACAGCCAGACCCATTGAGTTAGCTTTCACTGCACTTTACCAACTTTGGGCCTAATTATGACTATGGCGCTTCGATGGACAGCCGTAGCCACGGTGGCAGTGCAGGTACCCCCACACCGGGTGTCCGGCTGCCCTATTACAACTTGGGTGGTTGGACTGCCATGGGACTGCTGCAACTGCCAGGGACCAGAGATCACTGGAGGTGTTGCGGTGGTCTTGAGGCTGCAATATGCTTGGCGGCACCACCGTGGCACCCCCAAGCATATTACGAGTTCCCTCTCCCCCAAGGTTTCCATGGCGGTGAGCCTTCCATGAAAACTGTGGCAGAGAGGAAACAAAGGAGCCCTACAGGGCACACTGTTGCCTCAGGGTCATGGGTTGCATGCAGGGGGACACATGATGTGTCCCCCTGGGTGCATACACCCCAATTCCTGCATGGCATGGACTGCACCAGTCCATGCTGTGCAGGAGCTGCCTTTGACACTCCCATAGTGGTGCCTTTTTCATAGGCACTGCCGTGGGACCGCCTGCCAGAGACTAAAAAAGTTGTGATCTGATGTGCAGTGTCAGTACTGCTTTGGCGTTCTTGGAGCGGGGCGGCAGCATGTTGGCCCTACTCCAAGACCACCAAAGTCGTAATTAGGCCCTTACTCCCTGGCCACCCTGGCAACCTCCTTTATTCCTTGCTCTATCCAGTCGCTTATTGATCCAGCCATGCTCTTACTTTCAGTCTTTCAACCATTGACTCATTCTCACGCTAAGTAACTCACTCATCCCCACAACAACTCATATAATTTGCCAATCATTAAAGAAGCACTTTTCACTTATGAAAACACCAGACTAATTGCCTTTGATGTTTTTTGTTGCTGAAGGCAATAGGTCAGCCACTTGAAACTGTAAATAGTTACAAAGTATTCAAAAAACATTTAGGGATGACGGTCCATCGGTGCACAACCATGGATGGCAATATTTGTTTGTTTTTCCACACTTTATTAATAAAAAAGAATGAGAATCCACATTCAAAATAGATACCCGTGCACACTCATTGGTGAAACCCATAGGTATGCGGCCACCATTAAAGTCAATGCATGTAGGCGTTACTAATGCTTGTTTTAAAAATGGATGAGAATGGAAGAGCTTTGTTTTACTGTGACAGGCCCGAGTAGAAAGGTTGGTGCGCTCCTTGACTGGATACATATTATCTGGGTGTGCAGAAACTTCTGCAATTGTATATTTCTGACATAAACCTTGTTTCCCCTGGCTGAACTATACAGGTGCCTATGATGGTGGGCACTGCAACTGCAGATGGAAAAGGTTGCCTTGCCTCTTTATTTACTATCGATGTTTTTTCAGCCAAAGGTGGCAACCCTTTCTATCCCCCAACTGCCCTTAAACTCCCACCCCTCTAAGCCTTCTGGCCAATCGTGATTGCACTCCAGACATTTTAAAGCACGTTATCTCACCCAAAACCAAGTTCACAGTTCGTTTGGCCAGTAAAGGAACAGTTGATGGGGAGGTGAGGAGTACATTCTGTGGATAGTGGACCATTCCTGTTTGACAACTCCAGAAATGAAAATGTCTCTGGAAAACATTTTGGAAGGCTCCCATCAATGCTGTCAGTTCAGTAACACTGTATAACCATATTTACAATAACCCAATCGCTTACTGCTTATTCAATCTCTCCTACAGTCATCAAGATGCCGCATTTGTGGATTTAGTAAGCAATTTGCAATGTTGTCACTTTTTTTATACCTATTCACTCTAAAATTTCCTGTGAATCCCCCCCCCCCCCCCCCCCCCCCCCCCCCCCCCCCACACACACACACAAAAAATCCCTGGCTAATCCCGTGGGACAGTCGGGCCTGCACCCCGCATCTCGTGCACGCGACCTGTGGGGGTATCGGCGTGCCCGACTCTCGCCATCACCCAGAGAAGATGACATGACCGGGAGGTCAGCCTCGGTGAGTTGAAAAAAATAAACAAAAATGACCCACCTTCACTGGTTTACCATTGCAACCACGTTGAACTGCTTTCTACCCCATCTAGGCTGCTTTTGATCCTATAGAGTTGTAAAAAATATATGCGGCAAAACGATTTATGTAAATGAATAAGTAAAAAGACAAAGCTTATAAACCGTAAATGCCGTTTTAGTACCCACCCGACGCTATTCAGACAGGGTGAGGAAAGAAAGTTAACTATTAATATGCACATTAATGAAATGAGATTTTTTTGAGTGCTGACGATTAGAAAGAAAGGATCATTAAATTATACTGAAACAACCTTCTAATCAAGTTAAAGTACCACATCCCAAGCTGGCGCAGGACCAAGGCGAGCTCTCTACAGGCGTCTCTGGTGCTCGCAGCCCGGGGAGGCTCGTTTGCTGAAAAGGTCAACAAGCCAGTGGAGGAAAGACGCGACTGGCGTGAGTGTCCATATGGGGGCTGACGTGTGCGTGCGTGCGTGCGCCACGCTGCCTGTCAGCGTATGTTGATGGAGAATGGAGGATGTTTGAGTGATAACTGGGTTAGTGGAGGTGGCCTAACATAAAATGATGGGAGTCTCTGCAGAATGTGATGATGGGCGGTGGGGAGGGCGAGTCTCCAATGCCCACATACAGTCATTGTCCTTGGCCTAACTGGCAGTCGCCTGAAGAAGTGCCCTCCCTCCCCCCTGTCGCAGGGTCCTGCGTTATGTGCCTGGATGGTGAATGGGCGAGTGAACGCGGATGGTGGTTTTGCGTTGTTAAAGTTTTGGAGCATTTTAGGTGGATGGGTAGATCTGCAGGTTGGTGGTAGAAAACAAGAGCATGAAGGATTAGCGGAAGGAAAGCCTAGGCCTAGAGCGAGGAGCATTTTGTGACAAGAAAAAGTCTGCAGTGTGCTTATTTACTGTAAGCACAGTACGTATATAAACAAAACGGTTTGGGCATAGGCAGCCTCAATGTATTGGTCACAACCTGAGGGAAAGTATCGTCTCTCCCTAATGGGAAACGTTGCTGGCAAGAAACTCTTGGGAAAATAAGCACAAACAGTGGTATAAACCATCTTGCAACGTCAACATGTGCATATTCCAAAATGCCTTGCAGGAATAAAATGATCACATAGATAAAACCACAGACCGTCCTTTAAGGACCACCGACCTGCAGATGTAAGGGTACATAGATCATGGGCATGCGCCCGGGTGCAAGCAGAGGTTCCAGAGACAGAACTAGTCTCTGTGCAGAAGTGTGTGTAAGCAATGAGTGGAGGGCAGAAATGCAGGCACATACAAAGTGATATGTAGAAACCCAGGAGCATGTAGAAATGTTCCTAAATTGTTCAAAGTGTTACACCTCACGATCTCACGCCACTTTGCCATTCCAGGACCTCATGGTCTAAAGAGGTTATGGATTATCTCGGGTAAATCTCAACCCCCCCAACACTTTGTAAACTCCAAGCGACTGGGATTGTCTTGAGTAATCTCATCCTCCCATGCAAACTTCTTATTGATATAATAGGATATAAAAAGATAGGGTTGTTATGTTTCTCGTCCTCCCCACTGCACTTCTTATCAGTCCCATTGTCAGAGGCACTGTGTCCAGGCTCTTTCCACGAGATTTGCCGAAATCTCCCAAGATTGCAGCGAATTTCTGTGGCCATCTTGGGCACATTCAGGTATTTATACTGCTCCCAAAAATACTCACCTGCTTTGTCTAGGAGTTGAGATATCGTGATGTTGCACGCGACATGGTCAGACCCTTTGCTCTTTCCTGAGTTATAGATAGTTGATCTTTAACTTTTTTGTACTTTTGGTAGTTACCATCACTGGTGAGAGGTCGAGCATGTCGGTTTCACAACTGATGTGCAATTATATCTTTCAACTTCAGCATGTCACTGTCATGGCTGTGGCAGTGATGATTTAGGCTAACGATATGTCAGCTGGCATATTTGACTTTACAATGAAATTAATGTAGGCTTCACCCATCTTAGATGGAGTACCATGACCTTTTATAGGCACTCTGGAAAAGTAGTCGAGAATGTTTTGATCCTTCCATGGACAATGTATAATGGTATATTCTTACTCTTGTAATCGTAGTCCCCATCGTTCAATGCAAGGATGCTTCTTGGCTTTTGGATTGCAAAGATAATCAATTAAGCTTGATGATCAGTTACCAGCGTAAAAGGCTTTACCACAAGCCCATACCACGGCTACATTTTCTTTCTCAGGTTGAGTAAGCACGTTCGGTCTGGGACAAACTTATAGTAGCATATGCCTTCAAACATGGGGGTGTACGCTGTGCTGTGCCAGGATGGTGCATAACCCAACTGGGCTAACGTCAACAACAACCTCTGTATGAAGCTTTGGATAAAAACAAGCAATTTCGGTAGCAGTTTCAATGACTTGTTTGATTTTCGTGTAACTTCTCTCACATTCTAGTGACCACTTGAATGAAACACTTTCCTTCATTAACTCTCGTGAGGGGGCAGTTATGGTAGCAAAGTCTTGTATGTATTTTGAACAGTATCTAGCCATGAAATGAAGGTATCTTACAAACATCTTGTGGGGGATCATCATTTGACAGGGCTTTTATTGTGGCAGGATCCGGTATTATAACCCATCTGAAAAGATATGGCCAAAGCATTTTTAACTTTTTCTTGTGGAACTCACACTTGTCTGCATTCAAAGTCAGGCTTGCATCGGTCAGTAAACAACATACTTGGTTGAAAGCTTTAACATGCTCCTTCTGTATAGCTCTAAAAACCATTATGTTGTAGCTTTAATTGATTGCATTCCCAACTGGCTGCATAATGTGTCCAATGATGTTTTGAAAAAGTTATGTATCCCATGACACACCAAAACTGATTCTCTTATATTGAAACAGACCGACACGTGTAGAAAAGGTTGTAATATACACGCAATCTTCTTCAAATTCCACCTGATGATAACTTTAATTTAAATCAAGGTGAAATAATACCTTTGCACCATTTAATTGTGTTATCATGTCACCAATGTGAGGACCTGGATGTTGTTCAAGTTCAATTGCTTTGTTTGCTTGGTGCATATCAATACATATCGTACAGCAGCTTTAGTGCCCTTTTTGGGCACTACCACTATGTGTGAAACCCATGGCGTCAGACCAGTTGAACGCTCAACAAGTAACGATTAAAGTTCTTTTTCAACAGCTTCTTGTAAATTAAAAGGACCTTGTCTATGTCTCAGAGCAACAGGACAAACATCGTCATTAATATGTAACTTTACTTTCATAGTCTTAAGCTTTCCCAAACCATGAAAGAATGAAGGAAAATTGCTTTCTATTTCGTGGTAAACATTCCAATTGTAATTCACAGAAATAAGTCTCATTACAGCAGCTGTACTGAAACTTAGCAGACAGGCTCTTGCCGCTGTACCATGAAGCACTTGGATTGCTGCTTGCGATATGTTTTCTTGTATTTCAGTGCCACTACAAATGAACATGGACTTTTTATGGGCATCAATGCAGCCAAAGTATACACTTTGGTTTTTGATGGCATAAGTAGAGGCAAAGGAGATTATCTATTGTATTTCTCTTCATGCATTATGTTTATCGATGCACCACTGACGATGATGAAAGGTATTGAGGAATCATTTATTTTCAATGTAACTTGCAGACAGTGTTTGTATGACTTTGTTGCTTTGGCATGCCGACTTTCTTGGACTGACATTTTTCTTCACATGCAGCTAGCCCGAAATGCACAGGTTTCTCTGAGGTTAACATCGAAATGGCGCAACCTTCTTCCTCACTTTTACTTGATATTGAGGCAGAGAAACTGATGATGATTTAGATGGCAATTGATTTTGTTCAGTGTCAATTTGCCTCAATAGATGTTGCCGCTGGACCTTGTGGGGGTGCGTCGAACCGTGCCTCTGGAATGTTCTGGTGGACATTTTGTGTTCGTGCCATGAGGCTGTTACTTTTTCTTTCGCTTTACAAACCGTCACAAAATGCTTCTCTTCCCCACAGCCTTTTCATAACTGTCCAATGGCAGGACATCTACCTTCAGGTGGAAATGAAAATCCACATTTAAAACATACCTTTTTTTACATGTAGCCATCACTTTGTGTCCTTCAGTATTTTGCTTTGGTTTCCTTTTTATATTGATGACTGATTAACTTTGGGCACCTCCAGCCTCCATGTCAGTGGCTTGTCATTCAACACGCTCCTCAGTTCTCCCAGTCATCAACACTCACTCCAGACTAAGGGGCATATTTACAGGCCATATCGCCACAGAAATTTCACTTTTAACAACGATCCTGTGGCGATAGGGGTTTTACCTTATTTACTAGGCTGCGTTAAGCCACTTAATGTGGCTTAACTCTGCTTTGTAAATAAGGCACCCTTTCATTCTATACTTTGCGTGAAAGGGCTAGGCAATGGGTGTTGTGGTGGGTGGTCCGCTGCAACACCCATTGATTTTGATGCTGCCCCCTATGTACAAAGGTGACGTAAATAGGAGGCAGCTCCAAAATTAAGCCCAGGGAAAACCTAGTCTTAACATGGCAAATCAAGTAAAAATGCTTTATTTCTATTTGTTTTTTGCTGTTTCTATGTGTGCTGCATTGTGCAGCACACATAGAAACAGCAAAACACCATGAATGATTGTTTATGTGCAGGAAGGTGTCCCTTCCTGCACATAAATAATAATTACAGAAATTACTATTTGCAACTTCTATGTTTGCTGCACAATACAGCACACATAAAAGTTCCAAATCGCCATTTGTTTTTGTTTTTGTGCAGGAAGGGATACCTTCCTGCACATAAACAATCATTCCCTCAATGCCGTCACCCTTACACTGTAGTGTAAGGGTGCCAGCATTGGCGCTAGGCAGCTTAATTTAGTGCCAGCGCTAGGGAAAATGCAGGGATGTGCCCTCTCTTTGTAAATACGCCTCAGCCATGTGTTTTCAGAATGGCAGACCGTGGCGTTAGTATTTTGTGCTTAACGCCACGCTCTGATAATCCCTTGTACATATGTCCCTACATTTCTCTCAGCATTCAGTGCTTGAATGAATCTTTACAAGCCTACATCAATAATACTAAGTCGTACAGCTTCCTTATCATTAAATTAATTGAACGTACATTGTTTGATGAGCGTATCAAGTTTCTCCACAAACTCATCAATGGTTTAATCAACTTTTTGGTGTTCTTGACTGAAAATGCATCTTTCGTAATTAATGTTTGGAACTGGATGGAACTTGAGATTAAGTGTTTCTTTAATCTGACAATATATAATTTCTTTGTCAGTTCGCTGCATTTTGTTTATGACTTCTTTCACAGCACCACCAGAAAGATTTTTGAGATACTTGATAAACTTTTGCTATCAGTCTCTTCAAGTGCATCAATGAAATCGCCAAATGTTTCTATACATGCAGTCCATCTATCATCAATATTGTGCTTTTTGGCAGTATCGAAAGTTGGGGGTGGTTTCAAAAATGCATCTGCGTTGCAGACCAGTGTGGAACTTACTGGCTCCACTGGTGGATCCCTGTGACTCATTGTCTGCAACTCATCGGTGAGACTTTGTGAAGTGCTGGCCTCTGACATATCTTAAATGAGAGCTGGAAACGTGACTTTGTTCACAGCCATCTGAAAAATGTCACTATTCCAAGAATCACTCTTTGCTCCTTATTTAGACCTGTGAAAATGTTCTGAGCCCCACTCTGCAACTTTGTGAACTAACCGCTTTATATATGGCCCGCTCCGTAAGCACAACCCCATACTCTTCTCCTGGATCAAACATCCCAGAGTGCTATATTACGATGACTCTTTAGTGTATTCAGTAAGTCATTAATTTCTCTTCTTCTAAATGCCAAAATAGCATTTTCTAACACCTGGTTGATCTCCACTTTGCAGCACTTCTGTTCGCAGCATATCGTGCAAGTTATGATTATAAGTGGCTCCGCTTTGAAAAATCAGATTGTATCTACTTTCAGCATTAACACTCTGTAAAATGTACAACTTTATATCTTGCATGGCTAGCAAGGTCTCGATCATCAACTTATACACACAATATACATTGTTATTTCTGCACCAAGATGCCCTATTGCTGGGGTGAACGTGCGCTTTACAAACACACGTTATGTTATGTTAACATATCGATTCTTTGCAATGTTTCCTTTGTCTTAACTTGCTTTGCAGTGACTGGAGTTGCACTCTGACTTCACGTGCACGAAGCGTTGATACCATTCTTTAACAGCGACACACTTGGCATGCATGAGCGGTTTGCTTGGACCACAGCACACCTTCTGGGAAAGCACAGTCATTCTTTTGGTTACTTATCCCCCATCTTGTCACCATTTGTATCGTCTTCCCAGCGTAGGTACCCACCAATGACTACACCACACATGGAGCTTAGTATTACATGTCTTTACTCTACTGCAGGTAAGCACAAACCCAACATTCTGAAACAAGCTTTCATGGCATTGCTCTCTGACACATACGTCACAGCTCTACGAGTCCATTAGTAGCCAAAAGGGTTCCATCATAAAATATCGCAAGACACTACAAGGAGCAGGGCCCCTTACTATGAGTATGCCCAGCAAAAAAAAATAGCTGACTGAGTCTGCAGTGGGAGTATGCCACAAGTGAGAGAGTTCTTTGCTGCTCAGATCGCCACAATCACCTACAAATAAACAAATATCGCTAAAATGTGAGGAGCTTCCGACACACTTTACACAACATCTGTGTAGTGAATTCACTGTCCATTGTTAGCTATTCTCTAGTCACATCCAAATTTAGAGGGATAGAGAGTTGTCTCCTCTTCACCCACAGATTGTATTCTATTTGCTAAGAAAGTCAGCCTGAACACAGAACTGCTAAAAATGTGTCTATCCGTAGAAGAGTGGTGCTTAACCTTTTGATTTCTGTGGACCCCCACTTATTTATTACTGGAATCCGGAGACCCTATTGAATCCTTATTGTAATCCAGGGACCCCCTCATGAGTTATTATTGGAACCTGGGGACCCCATCCTAAGACATTTATTTGATTTAAACCACAAAACAATACATAAAAATACAGACACAGGCAGTCGTCAAATATAGAATTGATGAAATATTTCATATAATTAACAATTTATAAAAACACACTTTGAATTTTAACTGGAAGGTTGGAGCTTTTGTAAATTCAATTGAGGCCAACCATCATCCAAATTATATTCTGTTTGATACACTAGCTCTGCTCCCGTGAATCAATCTGAGGCCAGCAACTTAATTTTTAGCATCCAATTTTAAATTCCTTCACATTTGCAGAACATTAAAAAAACACAATTTTACATATTGCTTTTTCATTTATTCATTTTGTTCATAGTATTGATATTGTAAGGAGTTGCAGACCCCCTTAGTAGGTGTCATCGACCCCCGGGGGTCCCTGGACCACAGGTAAAGAATCGCTGTGTTAGAGTTAAAGATATATGACCATTTTAATTCACGGTTGAATTCAAACCATCAATCCCAGCTCTTCTTTCGAATTGGCTGAGTTTCTGGCCCAGGTGGTAGCTCAAGGCCCTTGGGTGTATACCTACAAATAAAGCATCTAAACCTTGACGGATCAGTTCTGTGATATGATCATCTGAATTGTGGGTCTCCTAGTAGACCATGTTGTGGGTGCCCTCATGATCCCCTAATTGACTGCCCTTCAGTGACTATATCTAGAGTATCAAACCCCAACCCACTGCAACCCTGAAAACCCCATTATCAAACCTATAGGCTCTAGGAACTCACCATGACTACTTGACTGCTACAAACACTTCAACTGTGGACTTGGGTAAGATCCCTATTTTCATAATGGGTGGTGTGCTCTTGTCCTTGCAGGTAATTTTGGTCTAGGAAACTACCTTCAGGGTCTCCAAGTCGGTGAGTCTCCCAGCCTTGCATTGTTGCAGCGAGAGCTTGAAAACATCACAGTGAAGATCAGTGGTGGCTAGTCAATTTATATAAAGTAGTGGGGCTATCAAACGAAAGGTCATAAAACAGGAGTTAGGACACATACAAACAAACAAGGATCTTAAAAAGTACACAATCGAAGAACATATTAGGATAGATATAAAAATAAAAACCATGGTTAAAAGGAAACAAGTCTTCCATATATACAGATAAAAATGCATTAAAAAGATTTCATACAATATATTTTGAGCGTTTGATCTATAACGTTTGCCAATATTTGGCCAAGACAAACACTATCACGCTACGAGTATCTATGGAAAGAATTCTCAATACATTGAGATAGTGGCCAGGGCTCATTACAAGGGAATACAACGGAATTATCCACTTGCCCCTCAAAAACTTGTAATGAGGGCAAAAGAATAGCAGATGGACTAAGGATTCGGGGCTTTCTTTACAAGCTGGACAATTGACTTCAAAGGGAACATGAATGCACCACTCACTGCAAAACTGTTTGGTGGGTAGGGTCTTCCATCTAAATTGTAGAAATAATTTATGTGCAAGGGGTGGAACAATTTCATCAATAGTTTCCTGGAACAACGGAACAGGTTTAAAGTTAATAAAATATAAAGTCCCCACCGGTTTTATCGCCTCTTTCGCCAAAATTGACTCCCAGTAGACAGTTTTCACCCTACACTTTGGTATTGAGCACAGCTTCTCCGGGTTAGACCAATAATCCTCCATCATTAGTTTCATCAATAGATTTCTCAAAGTTCTAAACCATGGGATGGAGATTACCTGGGACTGTTTTAAAAGGCCCATCATCACAGCTCAATAAGGAGAAAGCTTCTCAATTGACAACAAATGATGCCAAAACATTAAATGTTTATAATCTAGCCAGTTGTCTTTGAGCCAGGTCCAGAATAATTGGGGTCAAGGGGGTACTGGTTGGTAAATTAAAAGGCAATCTGATAAAACGATTTTCTAGGGTGGTAAGACAATCAGTTTTCCGGCTACTCCATAGTTCAGCCCCATATAATATGCCCCCTAAGGCTTTGATATTATAGATTTCTAACGCAAGGGCCACATTCCTGGACACCATGCTTTTGCGAATCTTACTTATGTGAGCGGTCTGATGATTAATTATAACTGTGCTTTCTCAATGTAGGGTGCCAAACATTGGTTTGATGTTAAACGAATGCCCAGGTAGTAAAAGGCAGAAACTTGCTCTAGAGTACTGTTCCCTACATACATATGTCTAAGAGGTGGCCTTGCAATCTCTTTGGATAAGATCATATATTTTGTTTTAGCCTCATTTAATTCCTGGCCCCGCTCAGTACAGAAGAGTATAAAATTATTTAGTACCTGTTGGAGGCCTTGTGGGGTTCTTTGATATTAGTAGGGTATCGTCAGCGATGAGAAGTGCTGGCACTCTTCTCTTCCCAACATTAGGAGCATCGTACCCATCCCTGTCGAGGAATCATTCTATCCCATTAATGAAGAGTGAGAATAGGGTAGGTACTAAGACAAACCCCCGTCTCACTCCCTGATTTATCAAGAATAGCTCGGTTAGTTGGTTATTCCTCCCCCCACCTAACTTGGGCTTTCTTTACTGAGCACAGGTGAATTAAGATATCAAGCAAATTTCATGGAAGTCCCATCTCTGCCAGCACCCTCCATAATTTGGCTTGAAGGACCAAATCAAAGGCGGTCTGCAGGTCAACAAAGGTGACATATAACGTCCCCCTGTATTGGCACCCTCTTCCAATAAATGCATAGAAAACGGAATACCTGATCCAGAGTACTAATATTAGCACGAAAACCCGCCTGAAGGTCAGTCAGTATATTAGACTATGAAATCCAATCCTGGATCCGAACCAGTACATGCAAACAAACACTCACACATGCTGTTACATAAACACACACACACTAGTGCACACTTGCAGACATACACATACGCAACATAAGCATATTTTCATTTATACACACAACGTGTAAACTTACCTGGTGTAATCTTACGTGCAGTTTTCTCTGCCCGTCGACTCCCAACATTCAGACTGAACAAACAAGGTGCCAGAGCGAGGCTCACACCCTTATGCCCAATCGAAAGCTCAGATAGGACGGAAGGCTGCCCTTTTTCCATTATCATGGCGTCTGATGGGGCATAAGGGTGCATGACTGACGGGTACCAATTTCCTATTATCTGACATGTTGCACTGCTTGACACTAGTGCAGCATGTAAGATATGTATTGCATCTGTGAAAGGACGGGCTGTAACAGCCCACGCCTGACACATGAGCAATACAGCCTCGGGGAGCCCTCATCTGGTGCAGGGTGATATTGTAGCTTTTACATGTAAGCAAATGATCGGTGAGATCGTTTCGTTACATATAAAAGCTGTCATATTTTAAGAAATAAGTTGCAGGTGTGAGGTGATTGTGGTAGGGTCGCAGTCCTTTTTGCCCCTATGGAGAAGCCAACCCTGGTGGAGATGCTGACTTATCATATCGGCGGTGGCCTATGTGAGCCTACATGTTGGGTCTCTGTGAGTGAAATGCTATGTTAAGGTTCTAAAGGGTGTCTGGGTATTGCTCCTTATTTGCTGAGAGAGGCTAAAGTTTTTTCTGTACCAGTAGGTGCTTTTGATTTGAACGGAACAAATATACTTTGCAGGAAAAGACAACAGTGTATGAGCCTTCATTGTTGCACTAGCAATGGGGTGAGTATGCACCTCACCTAGGCTGGGCAACCACTTGGAATGGAAATGTAGAAATAGCCTACATTGGGTGCTTATCGAAACAGATTACGAGTAAAGAAACAAGTAGCTTTCTGACTGGACAGCTTTCACGCTCCCAGTAGAAAGAAGAATTGGTCACAGTTTTCAGTGATTTATATGCTAATCAACTGTGTTTCCAAGATGGTTTACAAGGAGGCAATTGACACTTAAGTACTACAGTGAGGGCGGGATCATGCTCCTTTCAGAGATGTGTTTTCATTTTGTTTTTGAATTGCAGAATAGCAATTAAGGACCCATGTACAGAACCGGTCGCCCAGCCCGGCCTTCACAACCACCTGTTCAAGATAAGGCCAGTGGACCCGGTCAAACGCCTTCTCGGCATCTATCGCGAGCAACATGTACTCTCCCGATGTCCTCGTGGCCTTCTCTATTAGGTGCAGTGCCCTTTTAGTGTTATCTACCGTCTGACGTTCAGGGATAAATCCCGCCTGATCCGGGTCGATCAGCCCCTGCAACAACGGTGCGAGTCGAGGCGCCAGAATGCTGGTGTGTGTAGAGTTTAAGGTCTACATTGAGTAGAGATATAGGGCGGTATGCTTCGCACCTCGAATGATCCTTCCCCGGTTTGGGGATGACCGAGATAGTGGCTTCCAGAAGGTCTCTCGGGATCGCCCCAACAACCGTGAAGGAGTTAAAGAGGGCGGTCAACAGCGGTGTCACCTGCGAACAAAATGTCTTGTAAAAGATCGCCGAGAAGCCATCTGGGCCGGGCGCTTTTGCTAATTTGAGACGCGAAATGGCTGCAATCACTTCCTACGGTCGGATAGGTCGGTCCAGAAGATCCGCCTGTTCCGGGGTCAGTGAAGGGAGGGAGACAGATGCTAGGAACTTCTCTCCTTCCTCCGGGTCAAGCACAGACCCAGTGTATAGGGAGGTATAAAAGGCACTAAAGGCCCCCGAAATGTCCGCGTCCTCGGTAACCACCCGTTCTCCTGCGTGACGATTTCCTGAACCCACTGCTTTCGTCGTGCCCCCCGAAGCGCATGAACCAATAGCCTCCCACAACGGTCTCCCCCTGTGTAGTATAAGTGTCGCACCCTCAATGCTACGTATTCTGCCCGGTCTTGGTCAAGTGCTGCCAACTGTTGCCTAACTTGTCGCAGCTGCCTCCATATCCTCGGCGCCCCGGTTCGTTGATGCATGCGCTCAAGTTCTCGTGTCCTCTGCGACAGTTCCTCGCGTTTACGCGCACGTTCTGCGTTCTCGGCGGCCGAGACCGCGATTAGCTCACCGCGCAGTACCGCCTTTAGCGACGCCCAATGAGTAGCCAAGGATGTGTTGTTCGCGCTGTTGTGCGCCACATAGTCCCTGATAACCCCCTGGACCTTCTCCACCACTTCAGTGCAATGTAGTAATGTGTCGCGCAGCTTCCAGCAGCGAGGTGTTCGTGACAACGGGGGGAGGGAAAACACAGCCAGCATGGGGGAATGATCAGAGAGGGACGCAGCGCCTATTTCCACCTCTGTTGTAAGCGCGTGCAGGGAGGTGGAAGCCAGGAAATAGTCCAAGCGGGCATAGGTTTTGTGGGCATTTGAATAATACGTGTATTCCCTTTCACTTGGATGGAGCCTACGCCACAAATCAACCATGCCCATGTCACCCAATCTAGCCAACCCCCCGGCGGAGAGCGTCCCAGCCTGAGAGGAACGCTGGGCTGACCTATCCTGAAAAGTGTCCATAACTAGGTTCAGATCCCCTCCCACCAGCACATGTCGATCAGGGGATGTAGCGACCTCCGTGAGTGCGGAATGGAAAAACTTCTCTTGGCCTTCATTGGGGGCATATATGAAACAGATCGTAAAGACCACCCCTCCCAGGGAAAATCTATAAGACAACAACCTCCCCTTCACCTCTACCCCTTTCTGCAGGACCTTTCCCCGGAACCTGTGGGCCACCAAGATTGCCACCACCGCAGTTTTAGTGGAAGAGGAAGAGTAAAATTGGTGGGGGAAATAGCGACATCCCCAGCCCCCCCACCCCACCCAACCCCCCCAAAGAGGATCAAAAAGCATCCAACAAATCAAAACAAACTTAGTGTCTATCATCCGTAGGTGATTGGTAAAGTACAATAGTGGGGTACAGTACTCACAGCGCGGGAGCCGTCCTTCCCGCCGACAGCCGGCTCATCGTTTACTTCAGGGCCCAACTGGCCATTCTGCCCATCATGCGCTCAGCTAGGCAGGGACACTTCCGGCCCCGTGGAAACCGCTTCCACCGCCGCCTGCTGACCATCACGAATTACCTCCACTGGAGGTTTCTGGGCTCGCCGGCGCCTGGTCTGCTGCCGCCAGCGTGGTTTACCATCATCGGTTCCAACATTAGGCAAGTCTTCCTCCAGGGCGTCTTCCAGAGGGTCTAATCCCAGGATACTGCATGCTTCCCGCATTGACCGGAGCTAATACAGTTTATTGTCTTTCATGAATATCAGGCGAAATGGCCCCAGCTGTAAGGGATGCCCTGTTGTTGCAGATATGATGTAACTGGTCGGTAGGACCTGCGTTTCTGTAGTGTGAGTGCAGACAGGTCCTGGTAGAGCACAGGGGATTGGCCTTTGAAAAGACAGGGGGTGTTGGTGGCGAGCCTTCTGCAAAATGTCCTCTTGACTGCGAAAGTCTTGTACACAGGCCAATATGTCCGTAGGGAAAGCCGAAGTCACCCTTGGGGGACCCACCCTGTGCACTCTGTTGATCCTGAGCTCTGAGCCCGTCGGCCGCCCCAAGATATGGTTGAAGAGTTCGCAGGTAAAACTATGCAGATTCCGCGTGTCCTCCGTAGATGTGACCCCTCGGATGCGTACATTATGGCGTCGGGAGCGATTTTCCAGGTCCTCCACATGTGCTTGTAGGTCCACCTGTTGATCATGAATCCGCACTATCTCCTGCCGCAACGCCTCCATCTCTGTGTCCCGGTTGTCGCTCTTGGTCTCGAGGTCCGCCACCCGTTCCCCTATGCCATCTACATCTCGTCTCACCTCTTTCATCTCCTCAGCGAAGTCTTTTTGCAGGGTGAGGATGTCATCCCGTAAAGTGGTGAAGAGCGACTCCAGGAAGGCCTTGGTGATAGGTTCCGACCCCTCCGACTGTGCCCCGGCAGACTGGGGTCTGCTTGCCAACATGTCTGTGGGCCGTTGATTCGCCTGCGCCTTGGCGAAGAGCTCTTTGACCGTCCCAACCTTCCTGTTCCTCGTTGAGGACATGACAGTATCTGCAGCAGCGGACCTCTCGTGGGGAGTTGCCCCGACCCACCGGACACCAGACCAGGGCAGACTCCGTTCACTTGCTGTCGAGCGTTTCAGAACCGCAGCGCGGCTGAACCCCCCGGACCCTGGAGGCACTCCCGGGGCAGCTCTGCAAGGACTCGTCCCAGTCCCTCTTCGTAGGGCAATGCCCTTCAGGTCCGCCGCTCACGAGGGGCGAGGGATAGCGATGACGCCTCTCCACCTGTCCCAGGTAACAGGCCCTAGTTGCTCCCCCCAAGAGCCGGCCCCTTGTCACATATCCCTGCTGGTCAATAATCGCCACTGCTCCGCCCGGGCTGCTCGTAACGCAGGGTTCAATGGGCCTCCAGGGCTCTCTTCCAGATGCTAGGGGACAGGACCCGCACCTACCACTCCTCGCTCCACTCCACCTTCAGTGCGTGGCTGCTCGCTGTACCCGCAGTCCCCCTGCTCAAAATGGCAGTGTGCGCCTTCCCAGCAGTCTGTCACGATCGCCGCGCCTATTTGCTGGCCCCGGCGCTCCTCACCGAACAGTTCCAAGTGGGCACTCCGATCCACAGTGCCCCCTTCCCGCTGCACTCAGCCCCACCAGGACCGGGAGGGCCAGGCCGCACCGCTGGTGCCGCCGCCGCACCTCCACAAGATGGCGGCTGCGGTCTTAGATGCTATCGATGCGGGTCACGCTGTCAGGGAGGGCGGCTGTGACCGTGGTCGCGGCCCAGGAAGCTACAGCACCCCGCTTTAGGGTCTTGTGGGTGGGACCGCCGCTCACCTCCTCAGTCCCTGCCGTCGGTCTCCGTGCGCGGGACCCGCCGACCCGGTAGGCCACTCCTCCGGCCCTTCCACCCGGCTCGGCCTCGACTCACCGCCGCTGTCTCCCTCCGCTGGATGCCGTTCTTGTGTCCCCAAGCGGCGGCGGCGGCGGAAAGGTCAGCTCCGTTATCCCTGGGATCAGAGCAGTGTAGATCACCGATCAAACCGACCGGCAGCTGTAGTATAGGCCCCCGGGCCCGTGCTGAAGAAGGCTGTCGGCAGGAGCTCCGGACAAACACGTCCGCTCAAGCCGCCATGTTGGCCACGCCCTGCATGGTCTTTTAAATGTCGAAAGAGAGTTGAACATATTTTAGAGTTGTAGAAGTATCAAAATGCACAGTACAAAGGAGAAGCACACTTTAAAAAAACAAGCATTTGCAATGCAATAGGTCTCGCATTTATGAGAGTTTGAGCTATTGGCGTTGTAAATGACAATACCTTTTATTTATGTGTTGCTTTTAATACAGATAAATAAAAGACATTGTAATTTACAATGCAAATAGCTTAAACTCTTGCAAATGCGAGACCTATTGCGTTCCTAATGCATGCTATAACATTTAAACAAACGTTAGCACAGAGCGTGTCCTGTCTGCAACAGCAATCAGGACAAAGGTATTTGAGGAAATAGTGCCTGAAGGCTTTAATTTAAGCCTACCGAACATCAACACATGTAACAGGGGTGTCGCCATGGGACTTACAAAATGAGACAAGGCGTTACTAAGCACGGACTACTATGCCTTTTGATCAATGAACAGCCACATTTTACAATGAACAATGACACAAGTCAATGAAAAATGTGGGTGGAGAGTGGGTAGACCTTCCAGTCCATACCTCAATACAGCATTCCTTGCAGAGCAGGGTATGTGCTGCCCAGGCTCAACCTAAAAAATTGGCTCAGGTTGAAATGTATCTGTATCAAACCACGAGTCAGAAACTGATTTGACGCTGTCATGGCATCACCTGTGAGGGACAAAACAAATCTGCCCAGTTCGAAACGCCAGGTGAAGATCAGCACACAGTCCCCTTTCTATGTCAATGGCCCTACGCACCACTTTCAGCTGGCCATGACTGAGAAGAAGGGGAAAAAGTGAACAACCTCAGAGACGCGACTTTCCAGAGGCCTGTCTTCGATGAAAACAAGCAGTAAGGAGCGACGTGGGCACGCAACTCCTGCTCATATAAATCCTAAATAATGTGCGATGCAGGCATGCACGATTATGTTAAAGTAAATCGAATCTCAATCCAAATTAGATCCACCAGCATCTATTATCCCACATTAATGCTCATCTAACACAAAAAAACAAAGAAAACCTATGTTCATCATAGCTCCAAAACTGGATTGGAAGAGATATAGGATCAGATATGATACGTTGAAAAAGTGAATCTGGGATGTAGTAGAATAGTCAAGAAGATTGGAGGGAAGCAAAATAAGGATATAGGCTAACATTCTAACCTATGCAATGAGTCCATTGTAGGGTAGCAAAATATGCATCACAGTCGATTTTTACTCTTAGAGTGCTAAACCTGAAACAAATGAGCTATTAATCAGCTGTAGTAAATATCAGCTGAAGTAAAAGTAGGCCAACAAGGTCGCTTACTGACAGGAGGACTGATATACCTAAGGGAACTTAGGGGAAAACGCTCAGCTTGCTGTTGACAAAAAGTTCACACAACTAATGCCAAAGGTGGTTTAAAAGATTCAAATAGAAGACTAGCACATCTCTAATATTTTTGACTTAAAAAAAAAAAAAATTCTAACAGAGAGGATAGTTGAGCTTTGTTGGAAGAGACCAGGGGTGAAGTGAGGAGTTCAATAGTTCTAAAGATATCCTGCGGTGTATAAGAAGCACTGACCATTTTTGATGGAGCAAAGCTTTTCCCCAGGCCCCCTTATTAAATGGTTAGATTTCTCAAAGATAGGCCATTTTGCCAGAAGGAGGAGACAATTTTACCAGAAGGAGACACGCTGACTCTCCACAGTTTATTAGATTTTTTAAGAAACCGTTTTTCTATTTTAAGTTAGTAGAGTATTAATTCTTAATGTGGTGAGGTTTCTCTTTAAAAAGCCTGGTAGAGACCATGTCATCCATGGCGAAAGAGGCAGTGTGATCAAGAGCAGTCCAACTCGACAGGTTCCTGCAGGGCTGGACTGACAACCGGGCAGTTTGGAATGCTGCTGAGCTGGGGACTGATTTCACTGCGGTGGGGGCTGATTTCATTCATGGAGACCTGCGTGTGCTTCGAAAAAATTAAAGTAAAACAAATTTCATTTAGCACACGCAGGTCTCCATGAACAAAATAAGCCCCCAGCTCAGCAGCATTCCAAACTGCCCGGTAACCAGTCCGGCCCTGGGTTCCTGCTTGCTAAGAAAGATACAGGTGTGGTGTAAAATGTACACAGTGAGTTAGAAATATCTTCTGTAATAATATTTTTCGATAGGTGTGCCTCTGAAAAATAGGCCTTTGTTTAGAGTGAAGAAAAGAATTCTGAGAGAGATATTGAAATAACATGGCAGACAGACCAAATACTTGCATTCGAGGGCTAGTCTGGCCTGCATCAGAAGTGTAGCTAGACAATTTCCCTCCCTTGCATTTGTCTCACGTAGGAACACGGTGAGGGGGCTGGGGCTGCAGGCGATTCCTGCAATCGCGTCAGCCATAGGTGAGAGCAGGGGGTGTGTGGAGTTCGCTCCCCCGTTCTGTGCCACTGGCCTGCATATATATATCCCCTCGCCCCCGCACACATGTTTCATTTGCCATGTTTTTCTCCGTCCGCCGCTCTCCGAGCGTATTTTTTTTAGCATTCCGTACTTTGAGCTGCTGCAGGCCTTTTGTGTAAAATCTATTAACGTCTCTGGGGCCTTTCGGGATTAGAGACTCTTGGTTTAGATGAAAGGTCTGTTAGCCTCAGCAGCTCCGACGTCGGACATTAAAGTTGCACTAAATTGTCCCAAAAAAACAGGGACGCACGTGAGTGAGTAATGTGGGTCGTGGGAGGAAACCAGAGGGGTTCGGAGCTTGTCTCGGATGGGATCACAGCCTGGACACGAGCAGACAGTTGGGCTGGAGTCAGACCAGATACACCATTAGAAGAAAAAACAAGCGGCACTGAAAGCGATCGTGATAGCGATCGCTATTGTAAAAAAAAAAAAGACACACCCGCGAGTGGTGCGCGCGCGCCACTGCGAGTCATATGTTTTCAATTATCGCGCCCGTGTCTGGGCACCGAAAATTGAAAACATATGGGCTTTGGTGCGCTCAAGAGACACCAATAGGCCAAAGCGCGGAGCAATGCACCCGCCTTTGACCTATTGCGTGCTCTGTTTAAAAAAAACATGCATACAAAGCCCAATAGCGTAACCCAAAAGGAAAAGCACACACACGAGCGTGTGCGATTCGAGGGTCCGTTTACAAACCCCGGACAAAAGGGCTCTCGTCTGCGCGAGCAATGCTGCGCCCTGCAACGCAGGGCGCGAGCCCTAAAAAGACCAAGAACTACACCAAAATTAATCACAAAGACTCTATGGAGAAAGACTTAAAAGAAAGCATAAGTAAAAGTATGAAAGTGAACAGCAGTTGTCTTTTTATGTAGACTTTCCATGAGCAAAAGCACTGTGTCCCAGATGTGGCAAAAGAGGACAAGAAGATGTATGAACAAAGAGGAGTGAGGTGTTTGTTAGAAGAAGTGAAAAATATGGAAAACTAAAATCGATATTGATGATCAAAAGAGAGTACATGCAACAAAGCACCTCCTAATCGAAATTCACTAAGTGGAGGAGGAGTCTCTGTGGATTTATGTGACGTGTGTATGATGACATCATGTGAAATATTTGATCACACTTATAGGAGTGAAGAACCGGGTTTTCAAGTACCCAGCGGCGTCAGGGACACGCCCAGAGTCCTCTAGGTTCCCTTGCCTTGGTATACAGAGACACGGAATACTTCTAGGTGGCGTCAGAGATCAAATTTATTAGCTGCAGCTAGTAGCAGAAATCCCAGTAATACAGCACGATGTACAACTCAAGAAACTGCTCAATTTTACTAAGGCGAGACATCCCTATTTATACACAAAAAGGTACATTTAAAATGCACACCCCTGCACCAAAATCCAACCAATAGAAAGTACATGACATCACACAGCATCATACAGTAAAGCTCATTTTACAGTGTCCCAACCCACAAGTTAATATTTAGGCATATCTAAAATAATAATCTGGAAGGCCCGCACAAACCCTTAATTGAAAGCGTAACCCATGAAATGAAGGAACAATAAAGAAAAGTAGTTTTAGATAATGTGCAAGATTAACAGAGACGTAAAGAAACTTAAAAGTTAACAAATGTCTTGAATAGTGATTGGAAAAAGTAAATAACGATCTTGCAGGGAAATTGGCTTGGCAGGGTCAATTCCTAGGTGAAAGGCCAGCTTCTAAAATTAACTCCAGCGCACGAAGAAATCCCTGGTTAATGTGTATATGTGATTCACAACAGGTCAGACTGCTTTGCTCACAAACTAACTTCTGAAGCCTACATAAAAAGTAACACTAGATGGCAGTCACGACACATAGCAAAAACCCAAGTTTCAGAAAAGAAAGAAACCATTTAGATATTTGTTTAAGATAAGATATGCGCAAGGAAAACTAAAGGTTTACGAGGTCCTGAACAGTGATTGAAAAACTCAGACAACGATCAGCTAGTGAAACAGGTTTTGTAAAAGGTCAGTTTCAGGTGAAAAGGGTTACTCTCTCTGCAGTTCATTCAGAGTCAGAGAAACCCAAATTAATATATGCACGAAAAGCCACTTGTTCGTTGGGCCCACAGCCCTGGCCTACGTGAGGGCAAGATTAAAATGCAGACAGGTTTGAGAATTTCAGAACCACAGACCCTCCTTTTGCCATTACGTAGGCAATAACCTAAACTCATGTCAATCTGAATCTAGGTCTATATCTATTCTCATCAGGTCATCAAGGTGTTGCTGTAACATCATCTTATTATCCTTCACTTCTCTCGGGACTGGTCTTCTCACACAGATCATAGCACAAAGACTACAAATGGCGGGACCGCACTGGATGCATAAACAACACGAGAAAAGGATAGCTAACACCATACCAAGGAACGTCAGAATCTTCCATCCCCATTTGGACAACGACTCCCATAACCATCCCATCACGACCAGTCTCCTTCGTCCACATGAATAGACTCAGAGATCTTATGTAGTCTAGAGATGGCTTGGTACACTGTCGGGGCATTATCTGGTATGAAAACGCAGCAACTAGATCTAATCAATTTGCATACCCCACCTCTATCTGCAAGTATAATATCTAAAACAAAACGGTTCTGTAATGTCATAAGGCGATCCGCTTGAAGCTCAGCTGTAATATTGCTAAGGGCACCTGCAGTCTCATTTATAGTGGCCTCAACCACTCTCGTAAGCTGACGAATATTCCTACTATTAGCCATAGGACCCCAAAAGGGTAGGAAACCCTTAAAGAAGTCTCCAGCTTCTTGTGCGACAGTATCTTTCGCCTCGATTACACCTCTACCATATCTTGTCTTATGGTAGTCGAAAACAGCATTGTATGTAGGGGGAAGCAAAAATGCCACATAACATGTGCCAGAAAAATCAGATGGCAACCATGTGTATGCCCTATCGTGACAAACAAAATACGTGCCTTTAGCTGGCACGAACGGGGGAGATTTCTGGGACGTATAAACGTATGTGTGAACACACACACTCTTAACAAGCTGAGCTCTCGGATTCTGACCATTACCTTGCAAACAAAGATGACCTCGTGGGGTACAATCCAAATAGGAGGAGACCTTCGCTGCCTTTCTGTCTCCGTCAAGCTAGCACTATATGTCGTCTTATTCCAACCGACATATGCTCGTACCTCATCTCTAGGGATAGCGTTATACGCATCGATATCTCTAATCATATCAACTATTCCCTGTATCAAGGCATTATTACTTGCATTGTCTTTGATGAAACATACAGGAGAGGCTTCGTTCGCTTAGATAAACATTGATTGGAGTGCCCAAACTGACCCATTAGGCGAAAAAGGCAAAACCAAATATGGCATTCCCTTATCTGTAGTATGTGGCATAAGACCACACACCCAACAATTCGTGGTATTTATGACTAGCTGATGCTGATGCAACATCTGTATAAACAAATTGTTCACAAATTCTGATCTTCGTGTCTGTTCATGTTCAGGTAACGTATGAAACTCATGTGGAGAAACAGTAGAAAAAGAAAGAGTAGGTTGAGAAGTTGGTGCAGACTTCAATTGTGTAGGAGAAACAAACCAGAATATAGTAGCTAATAGAATACATAAAAGTATTAAAATAGATAAAGCTATACCACACTTAGAGAACAACATTCTATAATATCGGTTTTTCATCTCTTGCTTTTTATCGTCATTCCTCAATACAATCTCCATTTTCTAATGTCGCTCACACAATCTTGACAGAGTACTTCAGCTGTGATTATTAGCAGGTCATAGGGACACTGCAAGTCCTGCAGACCTACTGCCACTACTCAGGTCACAAACTGAACCGTTGGTACTCCTACGTGACCCTGCAACTGGCAAATGGTAACCAACCAAAAATTTAACAGAAAACCATAATACAATTTCAGAAAAAGCAAGAGAAAAAGAAAAACAAAAGTCAAATGCAAAATACTTGAAGAAATTGTCTCTTTTTGGTCTTAGTGTGGGGAAAAAAATATAATGTTCAAAGTCCCTTTATTTATTCCGAGATCGGAGGTTGTAACGTGATTTAGTCGGCACACTTTGGTTCGTATACAAAAGTTCTGGATTGGTGGTGTCAATCTTTAGATGAGGAGGCACAGCAGCTTGCAGAACATCATCATCCTCGCGTTCTGACCGTGTCACATTCAGAATCGGCTATACCTTCCCTCACCCACTTGTCATATGGTAAGGGCAATGGAACTTTTTTTGTATGGGTGGCATGCACCCAGTTTTTCTTGCCAGTTACTCTAACAGCAGTTCGAGTCACTAACAAAACTAAATGCGGTCCAGTCCACCTCGGCTCCAAATTCTTTGTTCGTTGAAAATTCTTCGTAAGAATGTAGTCGCCGGGTTGAATTGTGTGTCCTGGATCCGCAGTTGCTGTCGGTAGACTGTCATAGACCTGTTGGTGGAGAACACGTAATTTGGCAGTCAAGTCATGTAAGTAATCCACCAACATAGGGTACTCAATACTGCTGTGTTCTTTAGGACGAGGCACACCCCAAACATTCGCAGGACGACCAAACACAATTTCATACGGACTAAGTCCCACTCGAGAATGCAGTCGTCCTTGTTGACAAAAGAGCCAACGGCAAGGCATCCGGCCATGTAAGGCCAGTGCTTGCTTGTACCTTAGCTAATTTCAGCTTCAAGGTACCATTGTAACATTCAACAAGTCCAGCAGACTTGGGGTGATTCGCTGCATGGAACTTCTGATTTATTCCCAATCCAGCACACACATTCTTCATGATTTGACCCACAAATTCACTCCCATTGTCCGACCATACAGTTCTCGGCAAACCATACAGAGAAGTACTCTCTCAGCAAAACCTTGGCTGTAGACAAGGCAGTATTATCCTTTAGGGGTAGGCCTCTATCCACCTGGAAAAGGCACAAACAATCACAAGGACATACTTCAAATTGTTGCATCTCTCCATATGTATATAATCTAGCTGTATCACCTCAAACGGATACGTCGGAGGAGCAAAATGACCAGCTGGAGTTGGAGTTCCCTTACCAGGATTATACTTCAGACAAATCATACAATGTTTCACCACATTCTCTGCACATTTCGGAATACCAGCATTCTGCCAAACTGGAGCCAACAACTTGCATATTCCCTTTGAATTAATGTGAGCCATTCCATGAGCTATTGTAACCACTGGGAGCACATACGCATCTGGCAACAGCCATCGCTGGTGTTCTGACAACTCAACCCAACAACCTGTTGAATCCAACATACCTGTAGATTCTCTCCAAACACTCACTTCTTTCTCAGTCGCTTCAGCCTGAATCATTTTCACACTTTCTATTGTGTCTTCACACATTCCACCAGCCATAACCCAATTAGCTGGGCCTGCAACATACATACGGCTCATCATGTCTTTCGCCGTTTCCTTCGCAACTTCATCCGCAAACGCATTCCCTCGACCAACATCGTCCACAACTTTCTTATGCGCACTACACTTCATGATTGCGATCTGCTTTGGGAGAGTGAGAGATTCCAAAAGTTCATTCACCAACTGCCCATGCTGTATTTTGGTTCCGTGCGAAGTAAGGAACCCACGCTCTCTCCACAAACGCCCAAAACTATGGGCAACTCCAAACGCATACTGACTGTCGGTGTAAACATTCACTCGCTTTCCTTCTGACAACACGCATGCTCTAGTCAGTGCAATCAATTCTGCTGCTTGCGCAGAATTCTGTGGTATGCGTGCTGTCTCAACAACTGTATGTAAAGTTGTAATAGCATACGCTGCAGTCGTTTCACCATTCGGAAGCTTAAAACACGAACCATCTACCCATAGGGTACCATCAACATTCTTAAGGGGAGTATCCCTGAGGTCAACTCTAGCTTTCGTTTCTTCCTCTGTACGAAGAAAACAATCATGCTGTTCCTGAGGATCCGTCTCTGTAGAGATCGGTAACAACGTAGCTGGATTCAGCACATTACATCTTTTAATGTGAACATGACTAGCCAACAATGTCAACTCATAACCTGACAGACGTGCACTAGTAAGGTGCTGTGTCTTAGTCCTGTTTAATAAGGTATCCATTGCATGCGGGACCATCACGATCAACGTGTTGTCCAATACCAAACCAGCAGATTGTCGGATAGAAACAGCCGCTGCAGCTGTAGCTCTCAGACAACTCGGCAACGCCTTAGCAACTGGGTCTAACGTAGAGGAGAAATACGCACATGGACGCTCCTTGTCCCCAAATGGTTGTGTCAACACTGACAACGCACAACCTTCTCTCTCGTGCACGTACAACGTGAAAGGCTTACTATAGTCTGGAGTACCCAACACAGGAGCCGAACACAATGCATCACGTAGTTCAGAAAAACTTTTCTGACATTCATCAGACCAAGGAAGAGGATGTGGAGTATCTTTCAGAGTCAATGCTAACAAAGGTTTCGCCAACAGTGAAAAATTGGGGATCCACTGTCTACAATACGATGTAATACCTAAAAAGGCACGCACTTCTCTCTGTGTGGATGGTACATTCATTTGCACAATTGCTTGAATTCGTTCTGGGGTCAATCTCCTTCCCTCCTTCGACAAGAGATGACCTAAGTAGGTCACTTCTTGGCGACAATACTGTAACTTTGAAAGTGACACTTTATGATGAAGGTCAGACAAATACCGCAACAAAGAAAGAGTAGCCTCTTTACAAATCTATTCATCATCAGCAGTAATCAACAAGTCATCAACGTACTGAATAAGAGTAGCACCAACAGGTAACACAAAGCCGTCAAGCTGAGTTTTCAACGCCTGACTATAGATGGAGGGACTTTCACAATAACCTTGGGGAGCTCTCTTAAACCGGAAGCTTCGGCCTCCTAATGAGAAGCCAAAAATATCCCTGCTCTCCTCAGCAATAGGAATACTGAAGAAAGCATTCTTCAAATCGATGACAGAAAACCAAGCTGCCGAAGCAGGAATCAAAGTCAACAAAGCAGTGATATTAGGTACCACAGGAAACTGTGGCACAACTATCTTGTTCACCTCTCGAAGGTCGATCACAAACCGGTACACAGGTGGCTGAGAAGCATCAGTACGTTTAAGGATAGGCAAAACAGGACTGTTACAAACATTACCTCTCGTTTCCTCAACTACACCCTTCTCAACCAGATCATAAACAATCGCTAAAAGAGCTCTCTCGCCATCGCTCGAGATCTTGTATTGTGGAATACGAGGTAGCCTAGCATTTGACTTAAGGGTGACAACATAAGGTGGAATCTGCAAAAGACCAACATCATTTGGACCTGTAGCCCAAAGTGTATCAGGAAGCGAACGCAATTCCAGTGGCAAACAATCCTTAGACAAATACATTGGGGAAATCACTTTCTTACCGAGGGTAAGTTGTACTCCTGAACGAGAACAATGTAATGTCGCATACAATCTTTTCAGCAAGTCCAAACCCAACAGATTCTCACCACAACCAGTCGTTAAAATAAGTGGAGCTTCCAATTCACAAGGGCCAATCGAAAGGGACAAAGGACTAGAAACCGGATTACGAACTGGGGCGCCTGAAAATCCCACTGAAACATTAGTCAAGCCAGACAAAGGTGCGCCAGGAAGTTTAGAGTGCATAATAGAACTCTTCATCGTACCAGTATCCAAAAGAAAAGGTTCTATCACACCTGATGTATTCACTTCAACATAAGGTCCACTCTGGTCTACTGGAACTGACACTACTCCCTCACTTTGTCCTTGGCTGTCCTAGTTATCATTATAACCAGAACTCTCACCTTCGACATAGTAATCCTCAACATAATACTCGGCAGACTGACCACTCGGAACATTCTGTCTGTCAAAATAATTCGCAGAATTCTGTAGGGAAGAGGAACGCTCATTCTGAGGGATCACACCACGTCCCCTACCCCTAGGAGCTTGCTGAAAACTACCACAACCTCTTTGACCAGATACACCATTCGCACGCTGTAACAAAGCCGGGTAACTATTCTTGTAATGACCTTCCTCTCTGCAATAAGCACACTGATTAGGGCCAGGAAAGATTCGCTGAACATAAGGCTCGGGCTTCTGTAACAATCTCTGAAATTGTGGAGGTTGCTGAAACTGAGGCTGATTCTGACGAGGCGGATAAGCTTGCTGCAAAAGAACTTTCGTCTTTAACTCTTTAGTTTTTTTCTCCAGTTTATCCTTCTCATCTTTATCCCTATTCTCATAATATTGTGCAGTAGCCAATATCTGGGCCGACGAAGAGACAGCCCATGAACTCTCAGAGTCCTTTAACTTATTAGAAAGTTCGGGAAGCAAATTAAAGACAAATTTATCCACAAACAACCTTTGACCACCCTCCGTACTCATATCCTGACCACTATGATCAATAAACGTCTCTTCAAACCTAGTGAAGAAATCAGATACACTCTCGTCTTTCTTCTGCTTACATGCTGCTAACTTATCCCAATTCACTCGTAAAGCGGGCATCATCGTTTTCATCAGATTAATAATCCTACCTGGTAATTCTGAAACTAGAGGTTCAGGTTTAGCACCTCCCTCCTGTCTACCATCTGCAGCAACAATATTCGCCCAGGTATCACCTAATTCAGCAGCATGATTCTCATGACGAATCTTCGCCCACAAGGGTTGAGGAACTACATTACCCATCAACATATCGATGTCAGCTAAATTCATAATACACGCTTCAACTGTCTGGGACGACTCCTTGTAATAACCAGCAGGATTCTTACGAGAGTCAGGTAAGGTCTGCTTAAGAGCCAAGACCTCTGCTCTCTTCCAAGGGACATGTACCCAACCTCGCTGAAAATGAGCCGGAGCGGCCTGAATACCCTGATTTACATTAGCCTGAACTGCTTCTTTCCATACCGGAGGAACTTCTCTCATAGGGTACTGTTTCACTTTCCTCCTAACAGAGGAATCAGGTTCATACAATGTCTGAGGCGGAAGTCTAGATCTGAAAGCAAGTATCGTCTCTACGGCATCTGTAACATCCGATTCCACTATCATCCCTTTGGCAAAATCTGACTGAACATCGAGCACATCCTGCGGAATCGGACCCAACTCATTATCTTCCCATTCCTGACGCAAAAAAGTACACATTACATCAAAAACATACCTTTGCTTAGGCGGCTCCCACTGATAGAAAACATCCATAACTGCTGGCAAATTATACCTTGGAGCATTTAAAATCCACCTACGAGCCAACAAATCCAACACTGTCCGTTCTTCAGAACTAGGAAGCTGACTACGACTCTGCTTACGTTCCGAAACAGGGGTCATATTTAGTGACCCAAACAATGGTGACAATAAATTAGAAACAGTTTCTGTCATTCGTTTTCGAACAGAAGGAGAAGAAGCAGACATAAGAACAGGATAATAAGTATTCTGAGGCAAGGAAGGTGTAGGAACAAAAACAGTAGAAATAGAAGATGCAGAAGCAGAAGGCAAAGGAGTTTGAGGCAAAGCTGATAGCAAGGCTGGCGACCCTAGAATGGGTTGCGCAGGAGGAGGCAAAACCATCTGTGGAGCACCGAGTGGCTGAACAACAGCAGGAGGTTGAACAACAAAGAGTGGAACAACCGGGGGTAATAGAGGCGCAGTAGCACCCTGCACATAAGGAGGAGGCAATCTCAGTAAATGAGAAATCAAAGGATCTTTTTCAGGGTCTTCCATCACTTTCGGAGGAGAAGACGGCAAGGCCGGATAACATTTATCTATGACCATGCAACGCTGTCTATCTAAGACTTCACTTGCATGCTCTTCTCCATCTTCCTTAAACTGTCTAGCAGCTTGTAGTACTGACATATTTTTATCTTTCCTATCTCTCTTTGCTTGCTTAATTTCTCTCTGTTTGGCTTCCTTACGCCAAAGGCGGAAAGAGTCAAACATTGCCGGCCGGGCTTTCTTCTTAAATAGCTTAACTTCTAGATTGTCTAAAATCTCTGTTTCAAAACTACCATGTGGGGGCCATTGTAAAACACCATCTTTTTTAGTGTAGCGGACCCATACTTCATTATAAGTAATAGGGCCCACTCCGTGTTTTGAGTACAATTCATAAGTCGGAGTTCCAACCGGAGGTATCGGACATGAATCCTCCAATCGGGAATCCCTGTTACTACCACAAACAAACCAATTACCAAATTTATCAAGACCAGGCATCTTGCTCACTAGTCTGGTTTCAAACTTCAAAGAGAATCAAAAAATGATATACTTGTAAATATACAAGCCCTTCGGCTTTGGATACTGCAGCAGCCAAATCAAAACCAAGGAACCAAACAAAGTCGTGGGAGCGACCCACTTATACTTAACTAAATATCTGTCACGCCACCAGAAGACCGTCTATCGTCTCGCTTTACAAACATCAATCGGAGGGTCCAAGACAAGGCAACAGTCAGGGCAGCAGTCCTTCGCAGCCGTTGGAAAGCGGGAAGCCTCGCAGAAAAGTCCTTTGGTCCACGCCGACATGCAGGGGTCGATGAAGTGGGGGCCCTCCTCCAGAATTTCCTCACGTGGCTCCTCGCAATCTTCGGGCTTGGACCGGTACCACTGAAGTCGGCCCGCGTTGGTCACGCCAACTGAAGAACCGGGTTTTCAAGTACCCAGCGGCGTCAGGAACACGCCCAGAGTCCTCTAGGTTCCCTTGCCTTGGTATACAGAGACACGGAATACTTCTAGGTGGCGTCAGAGATCAAATTTATTAGCTGCAGCTAGTAGCAGAAATCCCAGTAATACAGCACGATGTACAACTCAAGAAACTGCTCAATTTTACTAAGGAGAGACATCCCTATTTATACACAAAAAGGTACATTTAAAATGCACACCCCTGCACCAAAATTCAACCAATAGAAAGTACATGACATCACACAGCATCATAGAGTAAAGCTCATTTTACAGTGTCCCATCCCACAAGTTAATATTTAGGCATATCTAAAATAATAATCTGGAAGGCCCGCACAAACCCTTAATTGAAAGCGTAACCCATGAAATGAAGGAACAATAAAGAAAAGTAGTTTTAGATAATGTGCAAGATTAACAGAGACGTAAAGAAACTTAAAAGTTAACAAATGTCTTGAATAGTGATTGGAAAAAGTAAATAACGATCTTGCAGGGAAATTGGCTTGGTAGGGTCAATTCCTAGGTGAAAGGCCAGCTTCTAAAATTAACTCCAGCGCACGAAGAAATCCCTGGTTAATGTGTATATGTGATTCACAACAGGTCAGACTGCTTTGCTCACAAACTAACTTCTGAAGCCTACATAAAAAGTAACACTAGATGGCAGTCACGACACATAGCAAAAACCCAAGTTTCAGAAAAGAAAGTCTTTAAGGAAAGAAACCATTTAGATATTTGTTTAAGATAAGATATGCGCAAGGAAAACTAAAGGTTAACGAGGTCCTGAACAGTGATTGAAAAACTCAGACAACGATCAGCTAGTGAAACAGGTTTTGTAAAAGGTCAGTTTCGGCTGAAAACGGTTACTCTCTCTGCAGTTCATTCAGAGTCAGAGAAACCCAAATTAATATATGCACGAAAAGCCACTTGTTCGTTGGGCCCACAGCAGTGGCCTACGTGAGGGCAAGATTAAAATGCAGACAGGTTTGAGAATTTCAGAACCACAGGAGAAGGAAAAGTAATGCTGGGCATAAATTGCCTAAGGGCAGGACGTTATGCGGATTAGCCCATTAATATAAAAGGTTAATTTATGGCTCTACTTGAGATTAAAGGTGGGAAGATCCGAGCAAGGGTATGTGACTGAGAAAGTCTGCATTTTACCAGGATGGCCACACTTAGGCAGAGATGGCATTTTTTCAAAATCCCGATAAGGAAGGCCTTGTATTGTGTTTCAGATTATACGTTGATACATTGTTTTGGTCTCAGTACTGGCTTTGACCACACTAATACGATTGAAGCATCTATCCCGTGATCTATTTAAGGTAATGACATTTCGCGCAGGGACACTCCTCAGAGTAGCTGTGCACGTTAAGAGTATATAACATAACATAACATGACATAACATAACATGTGGTGTATAAATCTTTTAGGGCTGTTTTTTTAAGTTCAGAAAAAGTTTAATAATGCAAATAGGATGAAAATATACAAAATAAGGTAATAATGATGATGAGAAAAACATACAGCAAAACAAATAAAATCAATAATGGAAGATGAAATAAAGAATTAAAAAACAATATACATGTGTAACCGGCAATTAGTAAAATACAGAGCAATGAAATACAAAAAGATCCTTTGTATTAGAAAGTCAAGAAATATATCAACATAAGGAAATATTACAACTTGAAGGAAGTCATGGAGGTTTAGTAACTTCTTGTTGCAAAGGAGTTTGAGACAGAGAACACCTAGCACTCATATCAAAAAATAAAGTGACTGGATCTCATAATTCCCTCCTTTTTGGGGCTAGAATAATCGGATAAACAAATGTTGTATCTAATCTATGATTATAACATACAGCATACCACCACGCCTGATAAGATTGTTTGGTAAAGTCTTTCCAAAGTTTGGTAATTTGTTGGAGGGCCACTGCTAATAATAAGTCAATTATTTTTATATTAAAGGTACAATGATCCCAAATAGGAGAAGTACTTCCTAAGAAATTATGGGAAATAGAAAAGGGGTGATTAGAGGAAATTGTTTTATTTATTTGAGACCATACTTTAACCCAAAAATTGTGGACTGAGGTGCATTGGAAAAGCAGGTGAATTAAGTCTGCATATGGTGAGGAACAGGTCCAACATGTATCTGAAGTATCTGAATGTCTTATGCTAAGAACAAGTGGGGTTAATAAAAGTCGGTTGTAAACAAAAAATAATGTCTGAGTGGTATTTGCAGCTCTGGATGATTTGCGAATCTTTAACCATATGTTATCCCATAACTCAGTGGGCCATGAGACATCTAAATCCTGTTCCCAAGCTTCTTCTATCTTGGTTTTAACACGTGGTGATATTGGAGCCTGAAGAAGTGCATCCATTTTTGAAGCTCTAGTACCTTTAAGTAGTAAGGATCGTAAAGTGGATATGTTAGAGGGTTCTGGACATGAGGAGGGAGGGGAAGTGATATATGTATTATAAGCAAGTTGGAATGCCTGTGTAAATATCGGATATTTAATACGGAATGTGGGAGGAAAATGAAATTTGATAGCAGCTAATGAATATGAAATAATCTGATTTTGATGAAATAATTGATGCACCCATATAAGGTCTCTTTGCCTCCAAGATTTCTAAAAAATCGGTTTGTTATTTATTAAAATGGAGGTATTATGCCAGATAGGTTGTTCGAAAAAAGATTTGATTGGAAGGTTTGGGAGAATTTTAGAAGTATGTTTGAGAATGGGAGTAGATAAGGATTGTGGCTTGCGGGAGAATGAAAGATATTCTTTAAATGAAAAAGGAGATATGAAACACTGTTCTAGGGTCGACCAGAGAGGAGAGGGCAAGGAGGAATCGGAAAGCCAACGCGATGCTTGATGCAGTAAAAAAGATTTATGGTAAAGAGAAAAGTCTGGAAAGTTCACCCCCCCTTCTGCTTTGGGACGTATCAATTTAGATATGGACATACGAGATTTTTTATGACCCCATAGAAAAAGTGACAACATGGAATTGATTTTCTTGAAATGTTTCAAAGGAATAGAGAATGGGGTGTTAGAAATCGTAAATAGAATTATGGGGGAGACAATCATTTTTATTGTATCTAATCTACCCCACCAGGATAAGTATAGAGGATGCCATTTTGCGGTAAGGTTATTTATTTTTTGTATGCAATCTTCCATACAACGAGTAACTGTCCCCGAGAGTGAGGATGTAAAATGAAGACCTAGATATTTAATAGAATTAGGACTCCATGAGAAACCTGAATCAGTAAAATCAGTTTTATAAGTAAATTTAGTAAGGGGTAAAATCTCACATTTATTCTTGTTTAATTTGTAACCAGAGACTTGTGCAAAAGAATTGACCTCATCTAAAAATGCAGGGAGAGATGATTTGGGTTGTGATAAAAACAGTAACACATCATCAGCATATGCTGCCATTTTAATTGTGGACTGTTGAAAATTGAAACCCTGAATGTCGTTATTTTGACGGTTAGGGCTGTTTTTTGACAGATAAAGAAATGCTATATTACATTATGGGGCGGAGCGCTTGGGTAGTTTCGCACTACAGGCCCCTTCAGGCTGCAGGTCACGGTATCAGAGGTGAAGGTCTTGCCTGCCCGTAATATGTAGGTATCGATCTTTATGCCATTTTCTTCCACAGGCACCATGAATGATCAATTAACAGTGTTTCGGCCAAACAGCATTTACAAGTCATTGCTCCTATTTTGCATGAGATTGTCCAGAGCAAAAGCTGCATAGTGATCGCAGAGAGCCTACCTCAGTACCAGAGAGGACATTCAGACAGAAGATCATGAGGTGAGCAGAGCGATTGAACATCTCCTACCTCAGACACTTTGGAAGTCACCTTCTACCTCTTGTGTACAGAGGCCATGCACTGAAGTTCACCCTCAACATTTCTCCTGTACATTTTCACGATGCTGGAGAATACAACTGCAGCTTCTCAAAGGCTGGCATTGGGATTTCATTTCGGCTTGAAAACAGTGAAAGGTACAATCAAAATTCTAAAAGCATGGTTGCCAGTGCTACTTACATACTATTAGCCCTTGTTGTTTAGCTATACGAAAAATATGTACATGTATGTTATAGTTCTGGAGGCCAAATAACGCTTTGCAGAGAGGTTAAATTAGAATTAGATTTTTTATAGGTGGCAATGATGATAAGACTTGGCAAAGTCAATAAGTCTCACCTTCTGACTTTCCTAATGCAGACCTATTGGGTTTCCTAATGCTTTTTTGCTGATGTTGTTCTACACCAGCAGAAGCAAAACAAAAGATAATTTCTGATGCTGAACACTATCGCAAAAAACACTATGATGTATTCAACAATCTTCGTTGGTTACTGTGGAGAGAGCTCAGACTGTTCCCATGAGATAAAGTATTTTGGCACCCTTTCTGCAAAACTCTTGTTTTGCCTGTGCGATTTGATTAGGGTAAGGCTTTGGGGAGGGTGGCTTGGCAGCTGTCATTAATTCCAATCACTCCATCCCCTTTAGTAGGGACTTCGTCCAACGTTTTTCGTGTTGTGTCAGGTTGCACAGTACCTCTGTTTCTGTGCAGTCATTCAGTAGTTAAAGCAGAGCCTCTGTTGAGGTTCGCCAGGGCAGCACTACTAGAAATGATGTGGACTCCACAACTCAGGGAGTGCAGAGGGTAGTGACTCTGCCTCAGCCCAAACCTTTGTTGTTGGAGCAGCATCTCCTGTGCAGGTGCAGTGAAGTGGGTAAGCAAAAACAGCACTAGCAACAGGTGCAGAGACTGCACTGCAGTTACTGTTGTTGCAGCTTGGTGGATTTTGGAGCTGGGTTTATTTCTTGGACCCAGTCATATGACCCACCACCGAAGTAAGCTACAGGCCCGCACTTAGGGCCTCATTACGATGTCGGGTGGAAAGCCTCTGCCCAACAGTCAGAATCTCCTAGACCGCGTTGGAACCCTTCCGACCAACTCTGTCGGTTTACAATCCGCCCAACCGATTACGATGTTCACGGTCGAAAAGGAAACCGCACGTTTATTCTTGATCGGTTCCGACTCGCTCTCGAAGTATACGTGTCAGTCGGAACCGCATCGTGCACCTCTATGGACAGCATTTCCGACTGACCAATTACGATGTCAATTTCCAACAGCCTTTCCGAGTTGGCCTGTCTGACATGAAAAGGCTGTTGGAAAGTGACTTTGGGGGCCCCTAGCAGGGCCCTCTTCATCTTGAGGCCTCCAGTTGGCGGCTGAGGGGGTACCTAAGGGACCCCCTGTAAAACCCTGCATAGTGTGGCAGGCACAATGGGGTGCCTGCAACCGGGTGCAGGGTTTTCCATACACACCACATTTCCGCATAGGATCCTGTGTTGTCTGGCAGAACACGGGCTCCCATTGGGAACAATGGGACTCCGACCAAACAGTGTTCGGTCGCATCGTAATTGGTCGGGTGGAGCCTCCGATTGCGAGTCAGTCAGTTGCCGAATCCGAGATGGTGTTTGGTGGAAATTTTCTACCCAACATCATAATGAGGCTCTAAGTTGTAATAGTGAGAGTATGTAGGTCCGAGTGCAGGCCCCTCTAAAGATGCACCTTTCCTCCAGTACTCTGCTGTTTTTTCCTTCATGAAGTCTGCAGATAAGGTCTGTTGCTTGTAGCAGCTCAAGATTTTTTGGTGCTCGGCTTTCACAATGGGACTCGGACAAACTTGAGTCTCTCAATTCCCTCTGTTCACTAGGGGCAGACAGTTCTGCTCATACTGTGGGGACACCATGGGATTGTTGGGCCTCACCTGTGTGGGGACCTTTCTTGGTCTCATCACTGCTGGTGAGAGTGATGTTGCCTCTCCATCAGTTCATCTTTTACCAGGGTGAACCTAAGAAAACTAAAAAACACTGGTGACAATCAGGAGACCTAGAATGTAAGCATTTAAAACGGATATTTGTCTGTCTCCAGAGATCATTGAAACGGTATACCAAGAACATGAAGCAGATCAGGAGTACAGCTATATGTTTTGCTCATGCACACCAGTGTAGACTGTGTTTTGCAGTCTCATATAGTGCAAACCCGACCCGAAGGTATTGGAGTGCTTTACATGAGCACCAGTTACATTACTCAATGACACATTTATTTTTTGTTTTCATGTACAGGTAGATTAAGTGATTTACCCGAAATCATAGGCTGTTGAGCCGACACCGAGACTCCAAACTGGACCTCCAGTTCCACAGTAACCAGCTCTAGCCGTTAAGCTACATTCCTTCCTAATGGATTTTGAATAGCTGAAAGAGATTGGCTGATGTTACAAAGCCATTTTATTTTTTCTTCTTCTAAATCAACAAATATATATAAAAAAAATAACCACTGGCAAAGGAAATAGAGCTTTTTTCCTTAACCTGTGAAGACCTTTCAGCTTTGGTAACACTTTCTTTAATGTTGTTTAGCATCAGCAAATAAACAAAATAGCTACTGCATACTTCCAATACTAAGCAGCACTGACACATTGTTTTAAAAAGCACAAGGAGGCATGCCCTTCCATATGTCATGCCACCATGATTGCCCCAGCTTCACTTGCCAGTGCGGTCATCTGGCACCACACAAACATGTGTGCATAATGTGTGTGGCTACCATTTTAGTTCTTTTTGTTTATCATTCAAAGATGCCAGACACCCTTTTTGGAGTGTTAAAAACGTAGAAAGTGCACAAAGAACATTTTTATTAATTTTGTTTTTGTTTTTAGAAAGGAGTGGCCCAGCAGTAAATTGCATTTGCCAGGCTCTTCAAAAATGAAAAAATCCTTTGTTTTTAATAGGACGTAACCTACAATATAAAAAAGTCACACAGGAAGGGATGGGGGCTAAAACAGAAAACACACACACTCCCATTGAGTACTGAAATAAAAGAAAAAAAGTCATTCCTGAATTCAAGCAGGGAAAGGATTCAAATCATCCAATCAAAAGGATGGTCAAGAAGCTAAGCTCTAAGGAAGGGACATATCTCACAAAACTACTTAAAAAAAAGCAAACCAGTAGGGAGAGCTCTCGTAATGAGGGGATCATTTTAATATACATATTTGATAATAGGCTAATTCTTGCTTCAATTATCATGTAAAATCTTAGTTTTAGAACCAAAGTTTAAGCTTCTTGTCACTCAGAACTCATCAGTGAAATGCATCCCCTTAATTGACTGATACCCATCTATAATTCTATATGACATAGGGCATATGTATCTGTGAAGCTCTACAGTATGTATTTTCAATGTGATAACTGTAAAGCGAGCTCTGAGTTTGCGTCCTCCAAAAAATGAGGAGAGAGAGAATTCTTCCCTGGTCCCACGGATCAGCATCATCATAGGTCCGCTTTCCGTAACCCTTGTTATTTCTGTGGTGGTAATGATGACCTGTTACAAACGAAAAAGGGCAGGTAAGGGCTGTGCAAAGTTTTACGGCGCCATTGCTATGATCTGTATTGGCAATGTTCTCTCTGAAGATGTGAGCTTTTTGATGTATTATTCCTCACAACCCTCTGTCGTGTCTTTAACTTAATAACGACAAACACTAATTATGTTTAACAAGGAGCTTTATTCTTTGCTTCTTGCTATGTCCCTGTCCCTACTCTAACTAACTTCTTTCCTGTCCAGGCCCCTCCTCTTCCTCCAACCCCGTAACTCCTCCCATCCCAACTACTAGACTGTTCCCACCATCACACCCTCTATTCTCTCAAACTGTCCTCTCTCTATTTCTTTGGTTTTGACAGTATGCAGCCGGCTCTAAACATTTACCAGGACACTTATATGTTTTGCGTGGGGACAACGTGAAAGGCAAACTGGGCCAGCACCATCATTTATTTACTCTACCCAATGCACATTTTGGATCTTTGTGCCACTTTTTGCTTTCAGTGATGCAGATTTCAACCTCAGGAGCTTTTCTGAAACTACCCTTTGCTTGTGATAGTATGCAAAATGACTTTCTTTCTCCTAACCTCGCCATGTGCTATTTTTTGCTATTGGCCATATTCCGGGGAACTTTAAATTTCTAGATTTTATACAGTGACACTATATTTCAAATCTCAACAAAGCTCAAAAACGAGTGAGACTTCTGGACTTTTTCCTAGCACTATTTTCTACATGCTGAGGCCAGATTTGTGCTATCTCGTCATTTCTTCAAATGTAGGACAAGTTTGCAGTCCCTGCATCTTTTACAGCCACCACTGTGTTCTTCCTTTGACTATGTGCTGGCTGGAATTGTGACCAATTGTCTTTTCCACAATAAGCAAAACATATCTGCTATATTTAATTATAGCCTTAGAGGCCTTGACCTTGTCCTTGAGGTGAGACCTTGACCTCCGGGCAAAAGCCAGCACTCTCCGCAGCAGCTCCGCCTCTCCGTTGCCAGGATTGTGACCGACCTCCATGCAGGGTTCGAGCCAGCTACCCGGCACTGTACATCAGGGTCTGCCCGGCTGCCCTCTGGTAAACCCCATTGCTTCCCCTTCTATTGCTGTCGCTGACTGTATTTTGTGGTTTTGTTTACTTTGTTGCATTTTTCCCCCTCATTGTATTAGCCATCTGTTGCTGACTGTATTTTCGTGGTATTGCTTCTTTTGTTGCGTTGCACTTTCCTTCTCATTGTATTGCCTTGTCCTCCCGTTTCCCTGCTGCTGCTGCCCGTGCGGCCCGGCCCCCCGACCCAGTCGCTCCTGCCTCTGCTCCTGCACCCTTCCCCCTTCATATGGCGACCGCTGAGTGGGTGCACCCGTGAGATCTTGACCTCTGGGCCAAGGCCATCACTCTCCCCAGCAGCTCCTCCTCTCCATTGCCAAGACTGTGACCGACCCCCGTGCAGGGTTTGAGCCAGCTACCCGGCACTGCATGTGTGGGTCTGCCTGGATGCCCTCCGGCAACCCCCATTGCTTCCTCTTCTATTGCTGATGCTGACTGTATTTTGTGGTATTGTTTATTTTGTTGCGTTTTTTCCCCCTCATTGTATTTGCCATCTGTTGCTGACTATATTTTCGTGGTATTGCTTCTTTTGTTGCGTTGCGCTTTCCCCCTTATTGTATTGCCTTGTCCTTCTGTTTCCCGCCACTGCTTCCCCTGCGGGCCCCCCGCGACACTGCCGTTCCCGCCTCCCTGCCTCTGCTCCCGCCCCCTCCCCCTCATATGGCGACTGCTGCACGGTTGCGCAGCGGATGCGCCTAAGGCACGCCTGTCTGCACCTGTCCGCGCCTGGACCGCGCCCAGCACCATACCCCCCTGGCCCCCGCGAGAGCCACGACACGTGATGCCGCTACAACACCAACTCCATAAACTCAACACCGGACGATCATCTAACTGCTTCCAGGCCACCCCCAAGCTCCCCCACGGACCCTTCACCTGCCATAGCTGCAGCTGCGCCAGCAGCTACGTCCACAAGCACGCCATCAAACTCTGGGACCTACTCGACTCAGCCTCCCCGGACGTCACCTTCATAACAGAGACCTGGATGAACCCCTCCTTGACACTCGACATCGCCATAGCCATCCCAGATGGATACAAGATCACCAGAAGGGTCCGCACCAACAGACCAGCAGGAGGAATCGCCATCGTCTACAGAAACACCCTCAGAGTCACGACCAGCACAGCAGACACCTCCAGCACCACCGAACACCTGCACTTCCAGATCCACACTGGCCCCAACACCGCCCTCAGAGGAATACTCATCTACAGATCCCCGGACCTCGGCCACAGTTCATCGGCACCATCGACGATATAGTTAGCACGCACGCTCTTGCTTCCACACACTACATCCTCCCGGGAGACGTGAATTTCCACCTCGAGAACGTCGACAACATCAACTCCATTGCTCTGCTCGATAACCTCGACAACCTTGGAGTCAAACAGCTCGTCATGACCCCCATCCACACTGCCGGACACACGCTCAACCCCATCCTCTCCGCCAACAACCACGTCTCCTTCAGCCACACCACTGAACTGCACTGGACCGACCATCGCTGCGTCCACTTCACTTTCAAGAAACCCACCTCGCACCACCGCCTGCAACAGATCCCCTACCGCATCTGGAACAAAGTCACCAAAGACCAGCTCAACACCACCCTCGCCAGAGACCAACCAACAGACACCACCAACACAGCCACCGGCAACCTCAGGCAATGGATCGATGACTGCGCCAACACCATTGCCCCGATCCAGGAATCCAAGCGGTCCTGCCAAAGACTCGAGACGAAGTGGCGCCACGAACGAACCCTGGACAACCATGCTGCCCTAAAGAACGTTAACTGCAAGCACCACCAACTCATCCAAGTCACCAAAAGCACCTCCTTCAGGGAACGCATCGACAACAATGCACACAACAGCAAAGAGCTCTTCAACATCGTGAAGGAACTCTCCAACCCCAGCTCCAATGACATCCCACAGTCTCAAGACCTATGTGAATCCTTAGCCACCTTCTTTCACCGCAAGATTGCTGACATCCACGACAGCTTCAATGCCCAGTCCCTCCCTACAGCCGCTGACACTGCAGACTCACCACCCCCCGCCTCACCAACCGCCTGCTCTCCTGGACCCACGTCAATGACGACGAAACCATCAAGACAATGAACACCATCCACTTCGGCTCACCATCCAACCCCATGCCCTCCCACATCTTCAACAAAGCAAACTGCCTCATCGCACCCCAACTCCGGAAGATCATCAACAGCTGCTTTGAGACCGTCACCTTCCTGGAAAGCTGGAAACACGCCGAGATCAACGCCCTAATCAAAAAACCCACAGCGGACCCAAAGGACCTCAAGAATTTCTGGCCCATCTTCCTGCTTTCATTCTCGGCAAAAGTAATCAAAAAGATAGTCAACAAGCAACTGACTCACTTCCTCGAGGAGAACAACATCCTCGACCCGTCCCAATCTGGATTCCACATCAATCACAGCACCGAAACCGCCCTCATTGCCACCATAGACGACATTAGGACCCTACTGGACAATGGCGAAACCGCGACCCTCATCCGCCTAGACCTCTCGGCCGCCTTCGACACCGTCTTACACCACACCCTATGCACACGCCTACACGACATGGGAATACGTGATAAAGGTCAGGACTGGACCACCTCCTTCCTCACCGACAGAACCCAGAGGGTTCGCCTCCCCCATTCCGTTCTGAAGCCACCAAGATCATCTGCGGCGTACCCCAAGGATCATCCCTCAGCCCGAACCTCTTCAACGTCTACATGGCACCGCCCACCAACATCGTTCACTCGCACAACCTCAACATCGTCTCCTACGCCGACGACACTCAGCTGATCCACTCTCTCACGAAGAACCCCGCCACCACCAAAACCAACCTCCACGAAGGAATAAAGGCCGTTGCACACACTGGATGCAGAACAGCCACCTGAAACTCAACTCAGACAAGACAGAAGTCCTCATCCTGGGCTCCACCTCCTCCGACTGGGATGACTCCTGGTGGCCAGCCGCCCTGGGAGCTGCTCCCACACCCACCAACCACGCACGCAACATGGGGTTCATCCTGGACTCATCGCTCTCAATGACCCAGCAAGTCAACGCCGTCTCCTCCTCCTGCTTCAACACCCTCCGCATGCTCCACAATATCTACAGGTGGATCCCCACAGGAACCAGAAGGACAGTCACCCAGGCCCTCGTCAGCAGCAGACTGGACTACGACAACTCCCTCTATGAAGGAACCACGGCCAAACTCCAGTAAAAGACTCCAGCATGTACAGAATGCCTCTGCACACCTCATCCTCGACATCCCTCGCCACACCCACAGCACCGCTCACCTGAAGGACCTGCAAAGGATCCCAGTCAACAAAAGGATCACCTTCAAGCTCCTCACCCACGCACACAAAGATCTCCACAACGCCGGACCAGCATACTTCAACAAACGGCTCACCTTCTACACCCCAAACCGCAAGCTTCGTTCCGCCGACCTCACCCTTGCCACCGTCCCATGTATCCACAGGACAGACAGATCCTTCTCCTACCTCGTCGCCAAGACATGGAAAACCCTACCTACACGGCAGCGTCAGACCCAGGACCTGCTGACCTTCAGGAGACTCCTCAAAACCTGGCTGTTTGAGCAGTAGCTGCACCCCCAACCCACCCCTCAGCGCCTTAAGACCCTCACGGGTGATTAGTGCACTCTACAAATGACTGATTGATTGATTGACTATTGTTGTTCCACAGTAATCATAAATAATACACATACATAAAGGGGCTTCTGCTCAGAGGGCTTCATTCATTGGTTAGATAAATTATACTAACTTTAAATACCGGCAATTTATTTTGCCTACCCTCAGGTGCCCAATTTGATAATGATTTTTTTTCTGTCTTTTTTACAAGCTACTGTTATAAAGTGTTTTAAGTTGTTTAAGCGTCGTTGTGATATTGTAGCTACGTGCAGTTTGAGTTCGTGTCTCCTTCACAAATACTAGTAATAAAATGCATGACCCAACTGACAAGTTATTATTTAAAAAAAAATACTCACTGGTAACAGTCACATTACTGAATATGTTTTAATTCAAAATGTATTATTCCAAACATAAGTCTGTCGCATTTATGTGCTTGCATGTTTTATTTTTATTTGTAGCATACATATACTTGCAATAAATAAATAGATCCATAAATAATCATTGCACTAGCATGCGAAGGCCAGACACTTTTAATCATCTTGAAGGCAGGCTTGCAGTGACTGGTTCTTCTTCACTTCTGTTTGAGGGGTAGTGCAGTTGTGAAGCTGTGATTTGTTTCTGAATTCCTCGGAACGCTGAACAATGCTAAAACCCATGGTTTCTCTAATGAGGGCTGCTCTAATGAACCCTAATGAAGGTTGCTCGTCGTTCATCATTGTATACAGGCCACAGTCCATGTGCCCCTTGCTAACGCCATTGACGCACTGCCGAGGAGTTGGCCTGAGCAAGGGGGACCGCTTCCGCATTCTGATCAGCTTCTTCCTTGACGTGACAATCCATCACAGCTTTGCGCGACCCGGTAATCAGCTACGTGCAGTGCGAAGTCTCCGCAGATAATTGCTGCGTTGTCGCACGCGCCATCCTACGCCGGCAATCACATTGCTCCTGCGGTTTACGATAATGTCAGGCAAACGTGAAGCATACCTGCTGAGGGAATTCTATATCAAGCTAGTCTGTGATGGCCTAAATTCATTATGAACTAAACTGTAGAATGTGAAAACTTAACTGTTTGTGGATACTAGCCAAATATCTAAATTCGAGAAGCTAAGGAGTGCACCAATGGACATTGGCTGAGCCCCTGCATACTTTATTAGAGCATTTATGGTACACTGACGTTTCTTGCGCAAGCTATTCGAGTACAACGCGAAACATCCACCTAGAAATTCGACATCCTTGGAAAACATAAAAACATAAACCCAATAGACTGGATTTTAAATTGGAATAGAACTAAATACACCCTACCCTACAATGCCGCCCAACTAAATACGAACACATCTCCGCCGCCCTTCTGACAGTTCATGTCTCTCACCTACTCATTGCTTCCCAATCCATTGTATTTGCATGCCCTCCTACATCCGAGAACTGCAAATTACGGCTTTGCCATCTTAGCCTCCACTGTTTTCCTGTTTGTTTGTTTTCTAATATTGTCTAAAAAGATTTTGATCACCAAGTTGCTCCGTGTGAAGTATACTGAAACAAGTCTCAGGGGGAGTATCTCCTATTTAAATTCTTACCGTTTGGATAACACTCTTCTGTGAAGTAGTTGACACTCTACATATGGACTCTGTGGCAGACACCCAAATAAATAAATACATATATCGTTGTGGAATAGTCGTACAGAAATTATTTGTTTATGTTTCAACATTAGTTAGGGATGCTGAATAATTGATTTTTAAAGTTATGTTGAATAATTGTTTTGAAACTTACATGCAACATTTTTGTTTCTTATTATAAAACAATACATATACTTGCCCCTTTCATTTGATCCGACCCCGTTTGATTGGGTTTCTTAATCCTCCCCACCTGTGCACCTACTCTGCTCCCTGCAGAGAGCGCAACCGAGAAGGTGCACAGGTGGGGACTGACCCTTGACAAAGGTTTGACTACAGACCCAACCCGGTAGCCCCCGCTCTGAGGAGTAAGAAACCTATACAAACTGGGTAGTATCAAAAGAAAGGGCCAAGTATATTTACTGTCTATGCATGCACGTGCTTTACAAAAACCTGAAAAACTGGAGAGGTGAGTTGTATCACCCTGATGAAAACCCCGGACTTGTTGAGGTCTTTCAGAGTAGGGCTGACACATGATGGACATTAAAGAGACAGAGGACCATTGTATCCTAATTCCCCCTTGCTATTTAGTTTTAAAATGAGGGATACTTTGGAGCGATCGAGGGATTTTCAATCTATAGTTCTGCCCCCTGGCACTTTTTCTTTTAAGAGCTCCCTGGAAGATGGTTGAGCCCACCTTGACCTTTAGGAGTTAGGGTGAACCCGATGAAGAAGCATAACACAACTAGAGTGTGTGAGGGTTATTTAAAGAAAAGGAATTCTTTCCTTTCCCGCACCTACTGAGGCGGAGTCTAGTTAGGGCGAGTAGTCCCCACCACGTTACTGTGAAATTAGGTGGGATACCTGTGAGTTTTTGTGTAAATAGTTTCTGAGGACGTATTGCTCTAAAAGGCGAAAGGACCTTTCCACCCTCCAGGACAGGGTAGTGGTCTCTTATCCCTCCCAGTTCTGGGTTTGTAATACTCTCCAAACCTAACCACCAATGAAATGAGCCCATTACGGTGAGCTATGCAAACATAACTCCTCAGATTCAGTACTCATCACCTCACATCACCACAGATGACAAATTAGAAATATTTTTAATAAGAAGAAAATAATGCTTAATTTAGCTGTGTTTAAAATAGTCTGACTTGATCTCCAGAAGCTTGCAGTGGCATAATTTCACAGTTGCATAAAGTAAGTGCACTTTTATTATTTAACCCCTTCCCTGCGGCGCTAATTCCGCCTCGGTGCGGGATTTAATTAGGGGACGTAACCCCTTGCGTGCTCAGGACGGCCCCGGTGGTCTAACGTCAAGCTGGGCGTGTGCTCAAGATGGCCGGGGGCCGTCCGAACTCCACCCACTAATTAATTCTTCCTCACAGGCAGGGAATTTGCACCGCGCTGCGGAATTGGCGGCGTTCGGACGTCCACTGGCCGTCCTGAGCACACGCCCAGGATGATGTAGGATGGACGGGGGCCGTCCTGAGCACACAAGGGGTTAATGTGGACACATTTCTCCATGTGTATGTGTTTCTCTGTGTGATTTTCAATTTGCAGTGTTATATACTGCATTAATAAATTGTATTAATGTGCCTTCCTCACAATGAAGCCATGCTTAGGATGTGTCCGTCATTGTAACATTAATGGTCCATTGCTCATGTCTTTGCTAGGGACCATTAATTTGCAGAACTCCCTATTGTATTTCTGTACTATATAAATGTCTGTCATAGCCCTAATTTACTATGCACACCTCTTTATTAATATGCAGCAAATTAGGTGTTTAATCGATGTATCGTATTTGATGTATATTTAACAAGTGAGTGGCTTATATGAATGCATTTTTGCTAATCCTGCCTTATTTTGTCATGTTAAACTGAGTGTGTTGATTTTCTGTCTAAAATCCTATTTTTTTTGTAGAAGCCCCAAGGCTTTTTGCACTTGCTTAGAGAGCAGATTCTATGGTCAGTCTGTCATCTGATTTGTACTCTGAGGCTTTCTCTGCCTTTTGAGCTGAGCAGACTTTGCATTAGTCTGTCAATGGAGTTCTACTTAGAATTTCTAGTGTTATCTATTGAGGCAGACTCTGTCAGTCCTCTTGCTGAACTATACTTTAGTTCTGACTGACACTTCCCTTAGAGATTGACCTTATGTTAATCTTCATGCATATCCTGATGTGATGTTGATTCATATCGATTGACTGTTTAATTGCCGATTCCTCTTAATTTAACTTGCAATGTTTTGCCTTATGTAATGATTCTAATTTTGACTAACTCTTCATGGTTTTGACTTGAATTCTTGTCTTGTGGAGGTTTCATTTATAGGCATTTGACTTGGGGCCTGATTTAGGTCTTGGCGGATGAGGTACTCCACTACAAACGTGACGGATATCCCTTCTGCCATATTAAAAAGGCTACAGAACATGGGTACTCATAGTACGGCCCGCGGGCCGCCAGCGGCCCAGCAAGCCTTCCCTGGTGGCCCGCGGACTTTGCACACATCGTACCAGTGTTTTAATTTTTTTTTAAAAGAGTGTCTGCAAACACAAGTTGCAGCAGCGCGACTCGAAGACTCTGCTGCTCTGTGGGGCCGGCCGGTGAATCCTGCCATAGTTAGAGTAGAGCTGCAGGGGCGCTAAGAATTGAACAACACAGCCTCATTAACATGCTAATGGTCTTTTAAAGACCTGTTAACGTGCTCGGTGCGGCTGTGTGTGTATGCTCCGAAGCTGTCTCAGCCCGGGCTGACACAGAGGCAGGGTGAGATGACAGAGGGAGGGAAAGGGAGGGAGAGGGAAAGAAAGGGAGACAAAGTGAGGGAGGGAAATGGAGACCGGGTGAGGGAGTGAGAGAGGGAAGGCGGAAAATGGAGGGAGGAAGGGAAAGGGAGGGAGGAAGGGAAAGGGAGGGTGAGGGATGGAAAGGGAAACCGGGTGAGGGAGTGACAGAGGGAAAGGGAATGAGGGATAGGGAGGGAGGGAGGAAGGGAAAGGGAGGGGAAGGGAGGGAAAGGGAGTGAAAGTGAGGGAGGGAAAGGGAGACAGAGTGAGAGAGTGAGGGAGGGAAAGGGAGACAGAGTGAGGGACGGAAAGGGAGTGACAGAGTGAGGGAGTAAGGGAGGGAAAGGGAGACAGTGATGGAGTGAGGTAGGGAAAGAGAGACAGAGCGAGGAGGGAAAGGGAGACAGAGGGAGGGAGTGAGAGAGGGAAAGGGAGACAGAATGAGGGAGTGAGAGAGGGAAAGGGAGGGAGGGAAAGTAAGGGAGGGAAAGGGAGTGACAGAGTGAGTGAGTGAGAGAGGGAAACGGTGGGAGGGAAAGGGAGTCACAGAGTGAGGGAGTGAGAGATGGAAAGGGAGACAGAGTGAGGGAGTGAGAGAGGGAAAGAGAGGGAGGGAAAGGAAGGGAGGCAAAGGAAGGGAGGGAAAGGAAGGGAGGGAAAGGGAGTGAGGGAGTGAGAGAGGGAAAATGAGACAGAGTGAGGGAGTGAGAGAGGGAAGGGGAGACAGAGTGAGGGAGTGAGAGAGGGAAAGGGAGGGAGGGAAAGGAAGAGAGGGAAAGGGAGACAGAGTGAGGGAGTGAGAGAGGGAAAGGGAGACAGAGGGAGGGAGGCAGAGGGAGGGAGACAAAGGGAGGGAGACAGAGGGAGGGAGAGGGAGGGAGACAGAGAGAAAGAGAGCGAGAGAGAGAGATGTGTGTATGCTGGGTCTGGTGGCTCAGTGGACGAAGTTGTCCGCTGCAGGGACCAGTGATCAACCTCATGGTCAGTTTTTTTTGCTCCAGCCCCGCCCCCTCCCCCACTGACCCCGCCCCCACTGGTGCGGCCCTCGGACACAAACCACAGTGTAAATTTGGCCCCCGAGAGAAAGTTTGTGAGTCCCCATGGTATAGAAAATAATTTACTTTTAAAACGGCAGACGGGATATCCATCACGTTTGTGACAAAGTATCTCATCCGCCACGATCTAAATAAGATGCATAGTCTTATGAAGACTCACACAGAACAGATCCTACTCCTTGACTATCTTAATTGTTTTACCTAGAGCATCAACAACTTCACTGGTGATATAGGCAAGATATGACAAGAAATCCAGAAGAAAACACAGAAACATAAATCAGAACTTTAGAGTACATTTGTTAGAACCTTTAAGTCAAACATTTTATAGAGACACAGCACACAGAAGGAGATTTAGGATGAAAAAATGATTATTTTGTGACACCAAACCCAGAGGTGGCAGCATAGAAAAAATATTCTTCAAAATGGAAGCATTATTGTTTCTGAAATTCAAATGAGTTGACTAAATCCTCAATGGAATGGGGGAGCTACAAAATAAAAGAGTATAAGTATCTCTCTATACTGTGGCCAGACCCTATATCCACCCTCCTACATAACCGAGACTACATATGGCCAGTGGCCAGGCCCCATGCTCAACCTTCCATGCATTCAGCTGCCAGCTGTTTGCAGCTAGGCTTGTATGTGGGACTAGCTTTGGCCATGCCCAGCCCCTCAACTTACTTAATGGCCAACATTGAAAAGCAGCAGGGATTGGTTCCATGCCACTTTGCAAACCCCTGTGGCACTGCTACAGACATGCATGTATGTGGCCACTCCTTGAGGTTTCTGGGCAGATCACTGACATAATATCGAATTCACAAATATAGAATTACCAAAATATCGAAGAAAAAATATAGAATGCAAAAATATCGAATTCCTATCTACAAACAGGTAAGTACATAAATATCGAATCAAAAAAAGCGTTGGATAGTGTAGGGGTAAAACGTACTATTCCCACTTCAGAGAGTGACAGTAGGGAAAGCGTTGGATAGCGTAGGGGTAAAAATTACTATTCGATATCAAATTACTTACCTTCAATTCAATATTTTTCACCACTATATTCTGTCCATTCGATATTTTGTCCATTCTATATTTTGACTTTGATATTTTGGTAATTCTATATTTTGAATTCGATATTTTGTCTTGTTACCTTCTGGGCATAAGCCAGCCCCAGTGCAGCTGAACCAGACTATAGAAGTGCACAGTGTGCTCTAGGTAGCGGTCCTGGATGAAGGTTAGGCCTGGTACTAGCATGTGTAACACAAATCCAGCTGTACATGACCTTTGACTATGCATGGTGACTCAGCTGTTCCCGGCATTCACTGAAGGAACTGGGTACAGGCCAAGGCACTGAGCTAGCCCCAGATTTAAAAGCACTTGCGATTCAAGCCTTTGTAATGCCTAATTAGACTGTGAACTTTTAATTGTAACTTTTGTTTTACTGAATTTGTTGTCTAAAAAACGGATTTTGTGAAACACATGGGCTTCTTTTGACTTTTGGGGTCAGAATCTGGCGTTACCACCCTCTCAGGGTTCAGGGAATGCTACCAAAGCCCATACATAACTCCTCTGTCATTCTTTTTGCAGAACAGTACCTCCTGTCCCTGGCACCCTGTAATGAGCTCTGCAACAACATTTTTAAGTTTCTGACAGTCAATTACATCGCTTGAATTCTTGTCCCTGGATGCTCTGATGATCTGTGGATTACTCACTGAGCTAAGAGAAAAAAGTGTCTTATTAATCTTACAAAGCCTGCCAAGCACCTTTTTGCAACATAAACGTCTCAAATCCTACGTAGCAAATTTTGAACCAATAAAAAATGGACATGCCTTTGAGTAAATTTCTAGTTTCGCACCAGTTTTAGTGTATTTCTATTGAATAATTTATGCTGAGGTGAAGAGCAAATTTTTCTGTGGTTGTTGAAATGAAAAAAACAACTTTTTTACCCCCAGTTATTTCCCTCTTCCTTGATTCCACTCCATAGTTTTGCATGAAAATAGCTATACTGGAACATATTCACTTTTACTTGGAAAGTTTTGTGCAGATTCATCAAAGGGGCGCAAAATGTTTAAATTGAGTATTAACCATAATTACGGTGTCATAACAGCCCATTTTGGAGCATTTTGGCATTTACATACCAACACACACATACTTTTATAATGTCTGTGGGCACACACATAAAAATATGCACTCACATGTATATGTAAAAGTTATAAATATTTCTCTTTGTGTTATGCTCCTTAACATAAGAATATCAGGAAAAAAACAGTAACTTGATATGAAAAGTTGCATGGCATGATGTAGCATACCTACTGATTGTGCAAACTAGGCCCCAAAATACTACCCCTTTTCTCTCTTTACTGGTGTCATATGGTTTAATTACCAATGTAGCATCACTTGCAGAGTTAGGCCCCGTTTGAGTCAATAGAAGCACCACAAAGGGAAGGACCAATACTGTTACTGGATATCCCATCACTATGCAATCACACTTTTCCAGACTACTGCTCACTGCCACAATAGCTTTAAGACAGCTGGGCAGACCTGCCACAATGGGGTCAAGGGTGGTTGAAAAATAAGCCACAGGTTTCTGAGGATCACCATGCATCTGTGGTAGCATTGAGAGAGTGCAGTCCTCCCTCTCACTGCAAAGTAGAAAGATTTATTTACTGTAATCTGGCATTCTAAGTGCTGGGTCAGAATAAAATTTTTCTTTCAGCTCTAGGAAGGTCTTCAAGCATTTGTTATCCCATGACACTGGATCAGACACATCCGTGTGTGTACGGCACAATTCCTCAAAACAGCCTGACTTCTTTTTGTGTTCAAGGTGGATTAATCTGAAGAATTCCTTCCACTCTCTGGTGACACCTTTCTAGTTCAGTTCTCATTTATGTGTTCCAAATATTGAACTTCTTTCTGACAGTACCGCAGTTTACATGGAGACAACTTATGTCCGTTCTCAGCTAGGTGATTCAATAATGCAATAGTATCTTGTCTATAGACTTTTCATGTCTCTGATGCCACAAATATGTCATCAATATACTGCCAAGACTACTGACCTGTAACACATTTGTAATGACTTTAGGGGGTATATTAGCAAGAAGCTTGTTAAAAGTATCGCTGTTTTAGCGGCAGGAAACTGCAGCTAAAACGGTGATAATGGGCTTGCAAATATGCGTTATAGAATTCCAATAGAAGCCCAGGTTAGATGTGCAGGACATCTAACCTGGGCTTCTATTGGAATTCTATAACGCATAATAGCAAGCCCATTATCGCAGTTTTAGTTGCAGTTTCCTGCCGCTAAAACTGCGATAATGTTAACGAGTTTCTTGCTAATATGCCCCTAGATTCTTCTTCAGAATCTGCTTAAAGACTGATGGACTCTCTGTATGACCTTGTGGAACTCAGAACCATGCCAAAACTATGTGCTGGAACACAAGTGAAAAAAGAAACTGACTATTCTCATTAATGGCACTGAGAAGAAAGCCTGGCAAAGATCAATTACAGTAAAACATTCTGCCGTTCAAAGGATTAGGAATAATATTGTGGCTGGATTCGGTACCATGGGCAACATAGGACAACTATCTCATTAATCTTCCTAAGATCCTGAACAATCCTATATTTTTTGTTAGGTTTCTGCAAACCCATGATCAAAGAGTTACTTGGACTCTCCATCAATTCTCTCAGAATTCCTTTTTCTACCATGTCCTCTATTACAGCCGCAATTCCTGCAATGGTTTCTGGGATCAGATGGTACAGTGGTGTTCTTGAAAACACCGCTTTTGCCTTTATGGTAATCTGAACCAGTTCTATTCCTTTAATCAATCCAATGTATTTTGCTGTGAAGTCCCATACTTCTGGGGTCATTGTTTCTCTCAAATCAGCAGATAATTTTTCAATTGACATTAATGGAAACAAGCCTACAACTGTCTTTTGTTGAACCATTTTAGATTCCACCTCTTCATCATGAGTTTGAAACTCGACACTTTATGGTGTGCAATAGATTGTACAATTTAATTTGCACTATAAATCTCTCCCTAACAAGTTTACAGGACTTGTGTCACAGACAACTAATTGGAGATTTTCTTCAAATGAGCCTATTTTTACAGGGTCTTTCTCTGAAACTAGACTACTAATCTGTTTTTCTGAAACGCCTACAACTTGGATCTTCTTTCCCGAGAAGGGTAGGACTGGGACTTCGACAGTTCTAACAGTGAATTTGGTACCGCCAGTATCTATAAGAAACGAAGGGTGGCTGTTCATCTCGCCTTCTGTAAATGGACCACTCTGGTCTACATCTAACACTGCACCAAATACGCAATCTTACTCCTTCCTCAGGCACGTCATTGAGCGGAATATGAGCCTGAACCATCATTCTTGAAAACTGGAAATTACTGTAAAGCATTCTGATTTGCATTTGATAATTGGTGGGATGCATTTTGATTTGTCTCTTGGAAAGAATTATTATTTGACTTTAACCTGTGGTTCAAATTAAATCTCGGGTTTCACATATACTGTAGGACAATTTGAGACTGTGGGACCTGCAACATAGGGTCTTGTATTTGCAGGGGCACGTTCATCTGTTGTACTGACATGTTCTTCATCTGTACTCTCCTCTGCAATGGTACGTTTTTGCTTGCATCAGGATTAAAACTACACTCCCTCTTCCAAAGCACGACTGTATGACAGATGTGACAGGGAGCGATTTTCTTTATTGCTGCAACCTCAATTCCTGAACCTCGGTCAATAGGTACACCTCTACCTTGCGAACCAAAAAAACCTCATGGATTCCCCTGAAAACCAGTCTGTGAAACAACAACATCTTGCACACCTCCTTGATTCCTTGTAGTATAAGAATTCTGGAAACCTTTCTGAGCCAATTGTGTTTGAGACAACATACATTTCTCTTTAATCTTTTTCAGTTTCATTTCCAATTCGTCACTGCAATATTTAGCATACCTTGGGATCTCATTAAGTGATTTGTTCTGCCAGCAAATTACACCCTGGGTTATATGCGAACTGATATCTGGTCTCAATCATAAAACAAACAGATATAAATTCCCCATGTCCTTCTCTTCAGGATATTCTATTACACTGTGCTGCTGAAACACCTGCAACAAACACTCATAATACTCATAAACTGACTCATTTGCTTCTAATGTTGCTTGATTAATTTTCAACCAAACTAAGGGCCTGATTTAGATCTCTGTAGATGGGTTACTCCGTCACAAAGGTGTTGGATATCCGGTCCATCAAAATATGAAACCCCATAGGAAATAATGTGATTTATCTTTTGGCAGACAGGATATCTGTCATCGTCGTGATGGCGTAACCTGTCCTCCGAGATTTAAATCAGGCCCCAAGTCTTTTGGAGGCACTCTGCCTTTCAGGAAAGTAATCACTGCTTTATATTTCTCCATAACTACAGGAGATGATGCATTAGTATCTAGCTGGCTCTTCATGTTGCCATTGTACAGTAGTCTTACACTCAGCCCATAAATCACTTGGCACCACAGTGTCAAAGAATGTATCCAAATCAGTCCACAATACTTTTCACAAATCGATCAATTTATGTATACAACTGCACAAGTTTTTCTCTTATTATTGGGAAATTGTTCGTAAAAGCTGAAAGTTCACCTCTTCTCCAAGGCAAATGAACATATTCCCTCAGTGGATAAGCTGAAGCTACTTCGTCATCTTGCTCCTTTCTTTCCTTTCCTTTTTTTTTAATTCTGGTTGCTTCTTTTTCTTCTCATGTTTTCTTGTTCATTTGTTTTAAATTTTTTCGAAATCACTCCATTTTTTAAATACACTTTATTTATTCCATGATGTGTAACCGCATTCCTGAAGAATGCATTGCTTCAATTGCTGCATCATCTAATTGCACACTGTTTCTGATAAGAAGAATTTTTAGAAATGTCAACTTCATATTTCTTTGCCAGCTCAGTTAGTTTCTCATGAGTTGTTGCTGCTTGTCTTGTAATTTCTTTTCACAGATAAACCAGTTCTTTTACTCCATAAGTACCTAAGTATTCTAAATCCAAACATCCCCTAATAATTTCTTCCAGCTTAATTTTCAATCTGGGAATATTTAATGGTTTGTCTTTTTCAGGTTTTGTGCCAGCCACTTGCATAATACTCTCTGTCTTTTTACTCCATACAACTTCCTCAAACCATGGTGGAAAACTTTGAATTCTCCAACAAGCTGGTTTCTTCCTGGTTTATTGGTGTCATAAAGACAATACCTCCACCATCTCTTAGTGCTTGAACCATCTGAGCTGGTCTCTATACAACAATCAATGAATTTTGTGAAGTCTAGATTAATCCGGTCATAGGTAAACCTCAAACAGCTCTGTTTGTCTCTGGAGTCAGATTGACATTTGCTGAGGCATTTGTAACTGGCCTAGGCACTGTCACTATAGTTGTTTTTTGCGATACTTGCACTGGACCATGCATTACAGTATGATTCTCCACGGATGGAGGAACAATCTGTGGCTGAGCAAATTGTGGTGGGTAGCCTGGAATATTTGTAGGGGTCTCTCAACTTGTAAAACTCTAGTTTCTACAGGAGCAGACGCTATTGTACTACTCATTGTGGCACTACTCCTAGAAATATCAACTGGAGTCATATAAGGCAGGGGTCATGCAGCCAATTTTTTTTCTAATATCTCATCCCCTGAATCACTATCTGTCTCATTTTCTTTTTCTTCTTTATCGTTCCCCTGGGTATTCTTCTTCTTACCTTTCTCTGGCATTTCAATACAAAATGGTGGATATAATCTAGTGTCTTCAACTATGGCTTTACTCCAGCCATGCTGTTGTTCATCCAATCAAGCATCTGCATAATTATGCCTTGCTCTTTTTGTCTTTTTCTGGTATTTCTCTCTTTGGTGTTTCATGCTGCCTTTTCCACATTCTTAAAGACTCAAATTGTGTGGGTCTAAGTGGTGGTTTCATCTGACATAATGTTTCTCTTAACTTGTCAATAACTCTGAATTTAAATATACTACATTTTGGAAATCTCAATAGACCTTCTTTCTCAGTAATCTTGCACCATTGATGAAGCCATAAACGTGTATGTAATCCCAATACAGTTATCATATAATATGCAGGCGTACCCTCAAGGGGTGCCTCTTCACCTTTCCGTATTGGAACTGAAACATCGCCTCTCACAAAACATAGAAATCTTTGAAAAATGTTGATGTTTTCACAAATTTGTAAGAATAAACAATTCACAGTTCAATGTTTTGATTCTGTTCCTTAAACGTCAAATTATCTACTCAAATCCTGTTGCAGTTGTTGTTCTATCGAAATCCTGTTGACAAATCCAAATGCGAAATTCACATAAACACTGACCTATCACAGCGTAGCAACCTGATGTCACCAACCAATAGAAGCGTAGTAAACACATCAACCACCAATCTCAGTGTGAAACTCTGTGACATATGATCTCGCTCCTCACAGCAGTTCATCCTCCTTTACAATTTCTTTAGCTCTCATAATTTCACTACTTTAGACAAACATAAAATGATTCTTGTCTGCTCTGCTAAAGAAAATTATAGTAATTCAACAAGCGGAATATTAAGGTTTATACACCTTCCAACATATATTATACACAAAGCACTTCACATATGCTAGTAGAATCCCGGCCAGCGCGAAATAACCGTAATCAAAGCAGCCTCACCCTTTGCGCAACCAAGTTTTGCTGACATCTATCAATATTAGACAACCACAACAGATTCTTAATGTTTCTATCTCAATTTAGTAGGTGATGGTACATCACAATTTACATCACAAAAACTTCTGCAAACAAGAAATTCCGTTTGACGATGCCTCATTCAAGTGTCTTCCACACTTTCTTAATTTATCCAAGAATCTTAGACTACGCCGACTTTGACACTCTTCAATCTCTTTACATAGAAACAATAAAACATCTCGATTCATCAAACCATTTACTACCAATGCAATATTACGACAGTAAAGACAATTACAATAGATGTTGCATCACCCAATTAATAGTCACACCTCCAAATCAGAAACCGCCTTCGAAAATAATACCTTGTCATCTCCTCAAACACCATGCATTGGATGTCAGGATTCGGGTATTTTATTCTAATTTGGGTAACTATTTATAGCTCTTTGCTCATGATATTAAACTATACTTTTCTACCAGAAAACTGATAGCGCAGACTAGGCCCCAAAACGTAATCTTTTTCTCTCTTCAGTAGTATCATACGGTTTAATTACCAATTTATCATCACTTGTAGAGTTGGCCCAATTTCTACGCCAGAACCTTCCCACCTCCGGTGATGGATCTTTGAATATCATATTATGAGTCAAAAAGCAAGTCAGGTATCATAAGCATAAATTACAGTAATAGTTTTAAGTTCGGTCAATGATGATAGTTTAGATAATTTCTAAAACCTTTATTCTCTTCATTAGGAGATTAGTAAAGTTATTTGGTCTATTTTATTTCAATTAGTCCATAAATCAAATAAATATACAGAAATCTCATAAAAAAGAATGGTTTCAAGTAATTCATTTAAGCACATTCCATTAAGGACTAATTCCCTGTAGCAAAAATCAGGATCAGAGTTTAGATTCATGGAACCCATGAAGAGTTCAGATTCAAAAGGAAAAGAGTGAAATCAGCAGAGCATACAGTCAAACTAAAGCAGCAGAACTTCCCATAAAGAGTAGTTCATGAAAGTCAGCCGAGTCTCAGTAAATCCAAAATAAAACAGCATACAGTTGCAGTAGCAATCTGTCAAAATTAGATGGCAGTAACAGGGTAATAGGGAAACAGCAGCATCAGTGACTGCAACTGTCAAAGGTTTGGCAAGGGGAAGAAAGAAAAAAAGGCAATGCTCCCCTAGCTAGGAACACACACTAATATAAGAGACATTAATACATATTGAATACATTGTGTCAGGCTCCTTCATCCACGGACCATCTGGTGGCGTCTCTCGTCAATGAGCAGGTTCAGCTCCTCTGTTCTCCCGAAAAAAGCATGCAGCGTCTAAATTTATTACAAATTTAGCTACAAACATTCTTGTGTAGTTAGACTCTGGAAACATAAGCCTTAGATCCCATAGGCACTTGAGCACAGGTTAGCAATCTACATCACATTTTGTTTCACTGCAAGAGCAATGAACTATACTAATAGACAAAATCTATGTTCAGTAATGCATTCCATTTAATACGAACAAGAAGTAGTGTCTTATAATTCAGAACTGTCCTACTTAAGGATTTATGTAAAAAAATGAGAAAATAGGAAGTTTTTAACATTTAAGAATAAAATGTTGCTTATAAATTAATATATTCATTAAACCTGAACATTCTGCAGCTACGACGAACATTTCTAAGCATGTAATTTTAAGGTCAGGCATCTAATTCTTGTTGTGCACATTTTATCAATATTAGGTGTGCTTTCAGTTAAAGAAACTTGCTTCTTAGCTTTACAATGGCCAATACGAATAACTATGACTGCCTATTGCAAACGGGCACATTTTGAAACCGTGTAATTTGAACATTGAATTTTACATTGAGAATTACATATTCAGTTACTAAGTTTACTCATTTTCGTGCTAATTAGTGGACTCTATTACTGCAAATGTTGAAAACTGCAGAGGCTAAAAGGCCCAAACTACATTAAAGGAATGTGTGCATTTCCTTTATGCAGGGTTTATAGCCAACATGATTCTGAGTGTTCAGGGTTGGAGAGCCCTAAAGGGCAATTGGGCAATGCCCAATGGTTTACAGATCAGTGTGTGAACTGATTTTCTAGCAGTTTGTGGGCCTGTTTAATGACCAGATGGGGTGGTTTTTACAGTTAATGCCCAGAAATTACTATAAACATTGGCTGCAGCGAACATAAATGCATGCAGTCTCCGATATCTTGAAAAATACCCATATAGCTTGTCTTTACAAGTACAAAACTGGCCTAATTTACAAAACTTTTGTAGTTATCTGCTTCGCTAATCAAGGCCACTTTTATATTTGTGCCATAGCTTTTTTTTTGTCCTAGTCTGGCCCTGCTCATGCATCTGTTTTGTGATCACCACATTTTTGGGAGATCTTTTTCATAGAGTGCGGAGCTGAAGGATCAACTATATGTTCTGACCTTGCATCGACAAAAACATTACAAAGTGTGAACAAATGAAATGGACTTTCTAGTCTTTAAGTAACTAAAATTCTTGTGGTCATATCCCCAGATAATGAGGAGAGTAGTAGTGACTCATTTTCTGCCTCAGCCCCTCTGCAGATATACCTGTTGTATGTTGTTTCACTCCACTAAGGGGACCTCCAGCCTCTTCTGCCACTCCTCAGCATTCACTCCTATAGTATGTTCCTGACCGGTACTAAGGGAACCTACAACCTCTTCCACCTCAAACTATCTGCAGGCCACTGAAGAAATGTGCCCTTCTGTAAAATGTAGGAGGAGAAGATCAGGGATTGACTGGGTGTAATGCCCCCTCAACATCAGAGATGTTTTCAAATAAGGAAATAGAAAAAGAGATTGATGAGCAGACATCTTGATATAAGAGGTGCTTCAATGTGCGCTCCACCCACTAACTACACTTCAGCTTTCATAGGGGAGCAGATCAGCGATGTTACCTACTGATCTGCCATCATCAGGCGACTTGCATTGCCCCTGGTCATCGGGTGTCAAATTTTTCAAAAATTAAGTGGAGAGTCGGGCATCCAGGCAATAGGTTTATCTTTCTCCAGGCTCAACATGCCATCTGCATCACAACACTCTTTAGGTATCAGATTGGGGGTTTTACGCAGTGCCCCCTTATGGTACCTGAAATTCCCCAGACACCAGGGGCCTCATTTATGAGGCTGTGCGCCACTTTTACGCCGCTGGTGCGTCACTTTTTGTGACGCAACAGCCGTGTAAAAAATGCGCCTTGTTGCGCCATATTTACAAAGTTACACATCTAGGTAGATGCGTCACTTTGTAAACCCCTGCGCCACATTATACCTGCGCCAGGTATAATGTATGCAAGGGGGGCGTATTGACGCAAAAAGGGTCGTAGAAGTGACGCAGTGGGCTTGTCCCATGTGAAAGGATACATTGCTGGAGTTGCGTCACTTTTGTGACACACTCCAGCAATGCGTCACTTTTGTGCCATACAGATACGTCAGAAATACTGACGTATCTGTAACTCCTTGCGCAATGATGCGTCATACTGTAAATATGACGCATCATTGGTGTTGCAAGGAGGGCGCAGTGAAAAGTGACGCATCGCTGTTTTCACGCAGCAATGCGTCACTTTTCATAAATGAGGACCCAGGGATTTAACTTTGTTAACAAAGGAGTAGATAGAGCGGCCTTGATTATGACCTATGAGGAATTGGATGCTGAGATCCGCCAGAATTACCACTGTAGAGTATTCCATTTTCCATGGGGTTCAATTCACACATGCGCCACCAGTTCTGTGAAGGTTGTAAATCTGTGCAGAAGGGCAGCTTTAAGTAGAGGAGTGGAAGGAAGGGTAAAAGGCTTGCTGGCAGAGTGAAGAATCACATGCTCCCCTATGTCTTGTCTGAGGGCCAGGCAGCAGCCAGGAAATGGGTTTCCCAATGTAATTTTACCAATGAGATTTTTCGGCACTCACACTTGGATTTCCTCACTTGGGAAATCCTGGTGTGGGAACAACTGCCGCTCATGATTTCACACCGGATTTCTGTTCTGCTAAACTCATAATTGGGGCTAAATCGGGGCGCTGGGAATCCTGGCACCATGCGTGGCTCTTGCAGGCTCCTACTAAGCATCTCCATTTCAGATCTCCTGTGAAAGCACATCAGGAAACTCATCTTTCATCCTGCATTCTAGGGGAACCCCCAGGTTATCTAACACCCAACAAAACTACCAACCCTAGACATTTTGAAAACTAGCAACCCAGTAAAATTTTAGGGGATCTGACTTGCATGCATTGCACAAATTCGTTTTGGCCCAAATGCTCTGCAAAATGAAATACTGAGGAAAACCTCAATTTCCTCATATTAATGTAGCAGTAAACACAGAAATACACTGGTAGTGACAAATATTGTTCTGTCCTGCATTCACTTCTTCCCTCTGATAAAAGCAATATCGCACATGTGGGTGTGTTAACTACTTTTGCAGTGAACCTTTATTCTGACATTTTAGCTAGAGGGATGGCTATAGTTCGTGGACTCAAATGCTCTCAGCTCCATAAAATCGTTACCAATTTCATTTATTTTTGAAAAACAGAGCCAAGGGAAAACCTAAGGATGTGTGACTTGCACTGACTCTCCTCACCCATAATACACTGCAAACATAAAATAGTGGTTAAAGGTACTATTTCCTCATATTTACACAGTGGGAAATTAATTTTCTATCAACAATAAATAACTCCCAAGTCAACTGCTTTGATGTCCGCCCATCCACATGGATTTATCAGGGACAATACAGGAATGCAACATAGGTATATATCTTAGGACTGTGAGCTAATTTTGAGGTCTTTATTATTACCTTCAATTTAGCAAGTTTGTCTTTGGTTCACTGGCAGCTAGGAAAGCTTGCAAACCCAGCACATGCTTGAAAACAAGATACAAGAAGAATCAAAGTAAATGTGACTTGCATGGATCACTGACCCTAACCTCACATGAATGCACTGGCCCTAAACATAACAAATATTACATAAAACACTATACCCCACATTAGAGTACTGGTAAACAACAGAATTCTCCACCAACAACACATGTGCTAGTATCCTGTTTGAAGGGAAATAGAGGAAGCTAGAAACAAGTGTACAATAATCAACAAGTTCCGAATTCCAGGAAAACATAGTAGTAGTTATACAAAAAACATTGTGCATTATTGTAAGTTAATGACTATAACTACATTTAATTATTTTTTATCAAACGTTTTTTTATTATTTTCATTTTGTTTCTTGTATCTGAGTATCAAAACATTGTTTTCAATTTATGATAAATAGTTACAATCATCAATGCATACAAGGAAAATGCAATATAGTTATATATTCAAGAAAAGACAATACAATTAGTTTATGCAAATTAGACAATTGGTTTCAATGCACTTTTCTGTACAGAAGAAACATCCAGATAGTTCATGGACAAAGGAAAGACTTGCGGTAGATGGAAGCTACGTGCGTTTCGGATTGGGTGCCTTCATCAGGAGACCGTCTCAACTTTCTCTATTTCTTTGTTAACTGAGGATTTATTAGGAGTAGGCACTCAAATTTCTTTGCTCTAGACTTTCTGTTGTTACGTTGAAAAATTCGCCCAAGCCTTTGGTTTAGGCGAAATATCCAATTCGAGTGTAGGGAAAGTGGTTATTTAATCTTCTACACGCTTTGTTCAGAAGCACTATCAAATGCTTGATGTTCCAAATACTTATTTTGCTGTTTGTCCTCTTATTAGTGCCTGTAAGTCTGGGGGATCCCGTTCTCGTATAAAGTGGGGTCCTTGCTGTTCTTTTTATAGGCTTTTCTTTATGTACTGCGAAGTACTCGTTATCCGGGGTCCTTAATGTACTGTATTCATCATTTGCAGATAAATGTTTTAAAGCACTGTAGCGAGATTTAGATTGGTATAATTTGTAATTCGCACGACCTTCAGGATAGGCTTCTAATTATTTGTTTTTCACTGAGTCTCTATCCATACTTCAAAGGGCCTAGTCTTAAGATATCTTAAGAAATCAAAAAGGATGTTCAAATGATTATTACTCAAATACCCTATCCAAGCTGGCAGTCTTATATGGCCCAAATGGATTTGGAGAATTTCACACCTTCTTATCGTGCACTGAACTACATTTAGACAGAGTTCCATTTCGATTCTTCTCTAAAGTTTTTAGTAGATCAAAGTATTTAGCACATCATCGGTGCATCCTTGCTCCAAGGTGTTTAAATGTAAAAAATGTAAATGTAAATGTGGGTGTACTTGTAAAGCGCACTGCGACTCCAAGGAGTATCCTGGCGCTGAAGACCGCTGGGGAACCCGTCCTGGTTTTCCCTGTGAGATGGTCCCTTTCTGGGTATCTCCAAGGCATCCCCGGCGTCTGTGGGGGGCCGTTGTAGAGATGAGGCAAGCTTAATGTCCAGAGTTGCCGAGTGTGTTCCCTGGTTAGAGTAGGCACCGAGGCAAGAATTATCGAGTCCGTTTTTTACCCTAATCCACGACCCTACCGCGGCAGGAATTGAACCCTGGTCCCAGGCCGTTCTCTGCTTATGGGTCTGCCGCCTATAACCAGTGAGCCACACCACTCCACTAGTATTACTCTAGCATTATTAATACAGATGGTGGTACTGATGGAGAGCGGTAATTTCTTCTGGTAGTTTCTCAATGCAAAACCCTCATGCTACCTCTAATTTACCGCTCAAAAGGTGTTGGGCCCTTCACACCATGTATTACCTTCAGGAGACTTTAAATAATCATGAACAGTCAAAATACAATTATTATTGTAAGCCAATAAAGAGAGTTGTTGAGTATTTTAAAGGGTTTTATTTTCTAGTCAAAAAGTTAATTTTTCTCTGACCCTTTATTCATTAGTAAAATATCAATCAGGTTACAGAATTTGGAAAACAGGAAAAATATCAATAATACAGAACACATTACAGTCTGCATATAAGCATTACATGTAGTTATGAAAAATGTGGCGCAAAAGTCTTAAAGAGTTTCTAAGAAAAATAGTCTTGCAAAGCTAATCAGTACTTAAATAGTTTGCAAAAATATGCTATTAAGAGAAATAAATGCATAAATCAAATAAATCTTTTCAGACCTAATTAATTAGTCAAAACATAAACTTAAAGTTTAGCATCTAATCCTATCCTGATCCACTGCACTCTCTGTCTGTCTGTGTCTAAAGAGGAAAGCAGCCCGCCCTTCACAGGCCTCAAAGGAATGTGGCATGAAGTGCCAAGATATGACGTGGAAGCAAGAAACCTCCCCCTGACACTCCTCGGACGCAAGCCCGCCCTTCAGCAATCTCCCGGGACGTTTCTCGTACCTAACCCATAGAAGCCAGCTGAGCTGAGAAAAAGAAGAAGTGCCAGCCCCCATCCAGAGAGGACAGTATTTATACCATAATTATTGGCAGAGTACACAAAGATGTAACATTTTTCAGTAAAACCTTTACGTGATTGGTCAGTCATGATGCATGAGGTCACACTTCCCTGACTCATTCTAAAAACCTGACTTCACTAGTCTTAACAAAAGAAGCATACATGAATAACTACATTTATAAACATTTGCAACATTTACTAGGAAAAATGTTTCAATCTAATTCATCCTTCCTTCCTTCTCAGCGTAGTCAGATGGACACTTTTAACTAACACTGGTACATTGGCAGAATCACAAGAATGTATAAAGTTCAAAGTGTCCTTGACTCCCTTAGGAAAGCTGGTACAGTCTGCGCATGCTCTCTTCTCTTTAATGCAAGCCATAGCCTTGCAGGATTCACAGGCAGCCATTTAATTGTAGGCCCCAAAAATAAAACAAACACAAAGATAATATTAATTTTATGTAAATCAGCCCATTATGTTTCCCTCCCTCATACTAATACCCCTTATAAATGTTTACCTAGCCAAGCTATTAGTGAAAAGCAGCTTTTCTATTATTTATGACAACATGCAAAATACATGTGAAAATAGCATTTTCATGCTTTTAGTGTAACATTTAAAAGCACACACAGTTAATATAGCGCACACTGTTAATACAGCACACACAACAACATGCTTTAATGTTTTAGATAGCTTTTCATGCAAACAAGCATTTAGTCCCTTGTGTCGTGTTTGGTGCATTATTAATTCACACACATTATAAAAAGAGGTGTTATTAACTGAAAATGTTTATCAAAATATGCAACAAGTCAAAGTCTATTAAGACAGGAATAATACATCTAGATTACATGGATGAGCTGGGAAGAGAGAAACACATTCAATGAATCTTCAAAGGTAAAAAGGCCACTTTTCTCTACACTGTAAAAACACATGTTAATGCAGCACAAGCATTACAGACTAAATAGGCCTCACTTTCATGTTTTTCATGTGCCATGTTTTTAACTTGCACCAAAATGTGCGTGGCAATTTAAATGCAGCCTGTCTGAAGCACAAAAATAAAACAATGCATGACTGCAGATGAAATCTGCTCCATCAAATCCACCCTTCTGATGATTCAAATCATAATAAAATGATTTATAATTCATCACACATATTTAATTTCACAAGTGACAGTATTTTTTTTTTTTTTTTTTTTTTTTTAAATTGCAAAAGCTGAGCATATAAGAATGTTACTTCTATTTCTAAGGCAAACACAAGTCTGGTCTGTAATCAGATCATATATAGCCAAGCTCAAATGTTTTAGTGCAGAGATCTGTAAGTAGCTTCTTGGAACAGTTAGTCTTCTTTAAAATAAGTAACTAAAATAACAAAAAAGGAATTCAACAGGACAGTTTCAGCATTTCTTTGCTCATTTGTCATCAGCTTGTCATTAGTATGGCTCATACTTTCCATGCAAATTAGACTACTTAGGTGCTGAGAAACTCTGGCAGAGCACCATCAATCCTTTGCACTTTTCAACCAAGGCCTTTCACTCTTATTTTCACTTTGATCAGATTCAGATGTTTCACCACAGCATCTCTCAGATCAAAACCGTTGCACCATCCATTATGCAGATCTTGTGTAGCAGCTGCAATCTGGTGAGAAACTGCACACTGTACATCAACCAGACCTACACAGCAATGGCTAGTGTTCTCCTCAGTGTTTTCCACAAGTGCATTTGCATTTGCATTTTCAAGCCACTTTAGTGTTGCTGAAACACAGTCTTTTGCAAAAGGTAACTCAGTGCTGCCATTGTGTTGCTTTATTATGCGTGACACTTCAGGCAGATAGCTGCAATCCATTCCTTGTCCAATCTGTTGTTCTGCACTCATTATCTTTGAGACCACATTATGATCTGATTTCAGAGAAACTGGCAATCTATACCTGGGCATCAGTCTTTGCAATAACACATTTGCCACTTTGCAGTTGTCATTTTTCTCAAAAACAGTTCTGATACAACCCTGTTGTGCTGCTTCAAAAACATTTTCTTGAGCCTCTTTAAATTTAACTGTGAAGATTCCATAGAATGTACATGCTAACAGAACACAAATTTGTGCAACTGAATTAGCATTTCTCTCTCCCATGACTACAGTGACTCCCAATTGAGCAGATATACTGCATGTTATGGTAAGGGCAATCAATTTCGAATTTTGGGCTGGGGTAATTACTAAAAGCCATGAAGCTTTGACAACATCATGTACAAGGAGCACAGCATGTGCTGCTTTTAATGTGTCACCTTTCAAACATGGGCCATCTACAAAATGGACATTGTTGGGCTGACTCAGATGTTCATCCTTCAAGTCTGAATTTGGCTTTATGCATATTTTCATGATATTTAGACACTCGTATTCATTTTCATCATAATCCAATTCATTTGCTGACATTTCTGTGAAGTTGGGGTCAAAGGTCATTGGGCAATACATCACAGACCCTTGAAAACATTCATCTTTTTGAATAAGCAATGAGAGAGCGCAGCCCTCCCTCTCACTGCAAATTAGTGTATTTTCTTTCAAATAAACTTTCATTCCTAGTGCTGGGCCACGCCATTTTTTCTCTTTCAACTCTAGGAATGCTTTTGTGCAGTTGTTGTCCAATGGAAGCGGATCAGACACACCTGAGTGTGTCAGCCTCAGTAAAGGCTTAGCCACTAGGGAAAGGTTCAGTAACCACTCTCTACAGCATCTAACCTTTCCCAAAAATGTCCTGACTTCTTTCTGAATTTGAGGTGGATTTTTCTTTGAAATCATTTCCACTCTCTCTGGTGACACCTTTCTACCTTCCTTTCCAATTTTGTGTCCCAGACATTCATCTTCTTTTTTACAGTACTCCTGACTATTCTCATGCAATGGCACTGTGACATGAGCTTGGCAAAAATCAATAAAAATAAGCCATTCTTCACCACATGGAATGTAAAAAAATATATCGGCTGGATTCGGTACCACAGGACAACATGGAAAAAATATGCTTTTAATCTCCTGCACTATTCTGTTCTTTTCATTTATTTTCTGTGAACCCGTGATCAGAAAGTTACACAAACTTCTAATCAATTCCATCAAAAATCCTTTTACTGGTAAAATTCCTGCAACTGATTGTGTTCCTGAATACGTGTCATCTGGTTCAAATTTTAATAAGACATGTTCTGCACATGTTATTAACCAGGCATCCTTCTCTGTGAACTCTCTTATTTCTGTGTTTATTATTTTTTCCAAAGCAGAAGGTAATTTTTCAACTGTCTTTTCTGAAAACATTGCTACAACTGTCTCTTGTTGGGCCATTTTAAAATGTACATCCTCATCAGGAATCTGAAAAATAACATTATCTGGTGTACAGTAATCTGTGCTGCTTGATTTGCAAAATAATTGTTTTTCTGCTAGGCCTGAGTCACAGACAACAGTTTTGCAGTTTTCCTCAAATGGGCCTAATTTTGGTGCACAATTTTCTAAAACTTTGTTTGTAATTTCTTTCTTTAAAACTAATGCAACTAAATCTGGACTTTCCACTGCCTTCGCAATGGAATTGGTAAATTCAGAATTGTGAGTGTTAAAACTCTCATTTGCAAACACAGTAACCTGTTGAACTGGGTTCTGATGTTGTCTCTGGAAATAATTCACATTGGCTCTGGACAACTTATTTAAATTCATGTTGGCATTTTCCATATTTTGTGGGACCATCTGTGCTTGAAAAATTCCTGCCATAGGTACCTGTTTCTGAACTGACATTTGCATTTGCTTAACTGGCATAATTTGCACCTGCATTTCTCCATGTTTTTGTGCATCATGTTTAAATTTATATTTCTTCTTCCAATGCTCAAATCTGTTATAAAGATGGCAAAAGGACACATTTTCCAGCAGTACAACATCCATACCTGAATTTGCACTAACCAAAATACCTTTACTTCCATCCTGTGCTCTTTTAATCTGTACCCAATCAACATCCTTTGCTGGCACTTGGCCCTTCAGGAAAATAATCACTGCTATGTTTTTCTCCATAACAACAGAAAATGATGGTGCATTCATGCAAACCCTTTTCATTGTCTCTTCACTTGGCCCTTGAACAACATCTTTAGATTCAAAGCACAATTTAGTCAGCATGGCAATATAAAAGACCATTTCCAAATTAATGCACAACTCTTTTAAAAAGTCATCAAATCCATCAACTTGTGGGTACCACAGCACAATTCTGTCTCTCAGTTGTGGGAATGTGTTCAAAAATGCTGCAAGTTCACTTTTATTCTGTAGAATAGGAACATACATTTCTCCCACCTTTTCTCTCAATGAGTAAGCAAAAGCTTCTCCCTCATTCTGCTTATTATTTTTCTCAATTATATCTGGTGGCTTCCTTTCCTTAGCCAGTTTCCTTGCTAGGTCTGGTGGTTTCTTTTTCTTCTCATGTTTTCTTGCCCACTTGTCTCCTAATTTCTCAAACCCATTGCATTTAAACATACATTTTATTTCTGCAATGTGCAAATGCATTTCTGAAGAATACATTTTCTCATTTGCTTCCTCATCCATGTGTACCCTAAAACCTTTCTGAAATGGAAAACTTCCTGAAACATCATTTTCATATTTTTGAGCCAAGTCTGTCAGTCCATTATGTGTATTTAATGCACATGCAGCTGTTTCCTTACTCAGGGAAATTAATTATTTTTCCTGACACTGGTTCACATCTTCATTATTTAAACAGCAAGGACTGTTAATTTCTTCATGTTCACATGTTCCATTTAAAACACTAGGCTGTCTCTCTTTTCCAGGGCCTGTGTTAATATGTTCTCCCATGTTCTCTATCTTTTTAATTACTGCTGCTTCCTCTAAGCAGGTTTGAAAAATCCCATTTTCAAATATATTTATTTTATCCTGGGCTGCAGATGTTGTAAATACCATTTTTCCCTCACCTTTCAGTGCTTGGTGTACATTCTGTTCAATAATCTGTGTGTTCTGAGTTTCTGAAATAAACCCTGCCATAATCACTCCTTCTGCAGCCCTTTGCACCTTTTCAGTAGGGCCCATATTAATTGGGACAGTCATAATTTTTCTAGGCATTATCTGTGCATCTGCAGTTTGCAATTCTTGAACTAAATCAGGCACATTTGAAGCAGTAACACCTGGAGGTATCACTGTCAGTACTGAATCAACAGGTAATGGTTCAATATAAAATGTCTGCACAGTTCTCTCATTCTGTATTTCTCTCTGTTCAACAGAAGCAGTAACCCCTGTAGTATTTACTGGTGCACTATTTTCAGTCTTTTTCATGGGAACCACATAAAGTGGTAGACACTCAGTTAACAATTCATCCATTATTTCATCCCCTGAATCATTATTTATATGAAGCTCTTTGTCAGCATTAATCCCCTTCTCCTGTATATGGTGCTTTACCTTTTTATCCTCACTTGCTTTCTCTCTTGCTGTCTTTTCCCACAGGCTTAAGGCCTCAAATTGTGCAGCTTTAGATGGTGTCTTTATTTCACATAAGACTTCCCTTAATTTGTCAATTATTTGCAATTCAAAAGTACCATCTTTTGGAAACCTCAAAGCACCCTCTTTTTCAGTAATCTTGCACCATTGTTGAACCCACATACATGTGTTTTGTCCCAAACTGGTAGACATAAAATGCAAAGGTGTTCCTTCAGGAGCATCACCAATAAAAAACGATTTTTTCACTTTACCTCCTAACAGCTTCTTTAAACCTTCAAACAGTTTCATTTTTGCAATAGTTCAATGCAATTTCTTTTTTCCAAAGATGTCAATCTAAATTTCAGTCAGTTTTACTCCTACCACTGACCCTCCACAAAATCTTACTGCAATATTTTCTTAATCAATAACTCTGTTAGTAACAACATAAATACATTCGCTACTCTGTCTGTTGTGCTAAATAAAGGATAGATTTATATTCACTGCGAGTAACACATTCCGCTTACCCTTCACAAAGTAAGACTTTCCGTTTACTCTTCAAACACTACAGGTAAATCCCTTCCGCTTACCTTTCACTTAAGCTCAGAAGAACCTGCTACTCCTTTGGACTTATCCTTCAGGATATATCTTTGTCCAAAGTTTCACCAGCGAACCCTTTTGCTGTCAATCAAGCTCAGAAGAACCTGCTACTCCTTTGGACTCATCCTTCAGGATTTATCTTAGGCCAAAGTTTCACCAGAGAACCCTTTTGCTATCAATCAAGCTCAGAAGAACCTGCTACTCCTTTGGTGTGACCCTTTCTAGGTGATATCAGACCAAAGTTTCACCAGCGAACTCTTTGCTATTAATCACTCACACAGAAAATAGTCCCTAATTTAACACTGCCAGCCCTACCTAGCTTCTCAGTGTTATTCCAACAGACGAGTAACCTCAGTGCAGTGTGGCTTCCATTTACCACCCGCTATTCCTTCCCGGGATTCCACAGGTGTGCATAACTGCGGGTTCCAGACAATATAGAACAAGACACTAACTTAACATAAAGAGTTAAAACATGTAATCAATAACCAGAAATTATGTCCTATGAAATTACCAATATAATCAATAACACCATCTATTCAAAATGAGCAAAATGTCACCAACAGTAAAAAATCCTTACTATTTTCAACACTTCAAAAATACATGCTAGCATATTAACAAGATTTCACAACCCTATTGATACTCACACCACTTCTTGCATCACCTGCCAGTACTGCTTTGCCAGTCTTCAGGTTCTGAGCATTGGAGTCAGGAATCAGGACTTGGACATTTATCTAACTTGGGCAATTATTTTATTTCCCTCTTAAGGTCAATGATCCATTAGTTGAATAGTTGATGGTGAAATCAATAATCATTAATCACCAAACTAATCAATAATGACCATCCTCTGCTTACCAAAAACTGATGGAGAGCGGTAATTTCTTCTGGTAGTTTCTCAATGCAAAACCCTCATGCTACCTCTAATTTACCGCTCAAAAGGTGTTGGGCCCTTCACACCATGTATTACCTTCAGGAGACTTTAAATAATCATGAACAGTCAAAATACAATTATTATTGTAAGCCAATAAAGAGAGTTGTTGAGTATTTTAAAGGGTTTTATTTTCTAGTCAAAAAGTTAATTTTTCTCTGACCCTTTATTCATTAGTAAAATATCAATCAGGTTACAGAATTTGGAAAACAGGAAAAATATCAATAATACAGAACACATTACAGTCTGCATATAAGCATTACATGTAGTTATGAAAAATGTGGCGCAAAAGTCTTAAAGAGTTTCTAAGAAAAATAGTCTTGCAAAGCTAATCAGTCTTAAATAGTTTGCAAAAATATGCTATTAAGAGAAATAAATGCATAAATCAAATAAATCTTTTCGGACCTAAATAATTAGTCAAAACATAAACTTAAAGTTTAGCATCTAATCCTATCCTGATCCACTGCACTCTCTGTCTGTCTGTGTCTAAAGAGGAAAGCAGCCCGCCCTTCACAGGCCTCAAAGGAATGTGGCATGAAGTGCCAAGATATGACGTGGAAGCAAGAAACCTCCCCCTGACACTCCTCGGACGCAAGCCCGCCCTTCAGCAATCTCCCGGGAGGTTTCTCGTACCTAACCCATAGAAGCCAGCTGAGCTGAGAAAAAGAAGAAGTGCCAGCCCCCATCCAGAGAGGACAGTATTTATACCATAATTATTGGCAGAGTACACAAAGATGTAACATTTTTCAGTAAAACCTTTACGTGATTGGTCAGTCATGATGCATGAGGTCACACTTCCCTGACTCATTCTAAAAACCTGACTTCACTAGTCTTAACAAAAGAAGCATACATGAATAACTACATTTATAAACATTTGCAACATTTACTAGGAAAAATGTTTCAATCTAATTCATCCTTCCTTCCTTCTCAGCGTAGTCAGATGGACACTTTTAACTAACACTGGTACATTGGCAGAATCACAAGAATGTATAAAGTTCAAAGTGTCCTTGACTCCCTTAGGAAAGCTGGTACAGTCTGCGCATGCTCTCTTCTCTTTAATGCAAGCCATAGCCTTGCAGGATTCACAGGCAGCTATTTAATTGTAGGCCCCAAAAATAAAACAAACACAAAGATAATATTAATTTTATGTAAATCAGCCCATTATGTTTCCCTCCCTCATACTAATACCCCTTATAAATGTTTACCTAGCCAAGCTATTAGTGAAAAGCAGCTTTTCTATTATTTATGACAACATGCAAAATAAATGTGAAAATAGCATTTTCATGCTTTTAGTGTAACATTTAAAAGCACACACAGTTAATATAGCACACACTGTTAATACAGCTCACACAACAACATGCTTTAATGTTTTAGATAGCTTTTCATGCAAACAAGCATTTAGTCCCTTGTGTCGTGTTTGGTGCATTATTAATTCACACACATTATAAAAAGAGGTGTTATTAACTGAAAATGTTTATCAAAATATGCAACAAGTCAAAGTCTATTAAGACAGGAATAATACATCTAGATTACATGGATGAGCTGGGAAGAGAGAAACACATTCAATGAATCTTCAAAGGTAAAAAGGCCACTTTTCTCTACACTGTAAAAACACATGTTAATGCAGCACAAGCATTACAGACTAAATAGGCCTCACTTTCATGTTTTTCATGTGCCATGTTTTTAACTTGCACCAAAATGTGCGTGGCAATTTAAATGCAGCCTGTTAAAACAATGCATGACTGCAGATGAAATCTGCTCCATCAGTACCACAGCTTTTATAATATTTTTATAACAGAAGACTGACTCGCCTGCAATTGGAATGCAGACTTACTCTGACAAAAGTACAAACTAGTTGTTGTGTTGTTGAGGTTCTGTAAGACCATAAAGCTGCTCTTTGATTACGATTTTGTGTAATATCTCTGTATTCTTTTTCAGTGTGGACATTTTACTCCTATTTCGTTTAAAACTAATTTAGAAATAGTTCAGCAAGTTCCTAAATATTTATGAATTCATTTCTGTTTATGTTTACTCTTTTAGGTTTAATTGAAGATTACACTTCGAATGATAAAATGCAGATATTTTCAGTTATTTTAACATCCAAGACATACAAATACCAACCATGTAGGTAATAGACTGGCTACGCGCCAATCCTAGCCTGGGGTCACCATTATCTTATAGAAAGAAGGGAATATTTAAAATATTTCCTCAGATACTATGTAAATCTTTAATTACATCATAATAGCTACTATGTATATCTATATCCTTATATAGCTGGCCAATATTGTTTTACATATTTTCACAAAACACGCAGATCGCCCAATATATGCCATATAAAATAAACTGTTCTTCGTGTTTTCAAATTACTCTAACCCCAAGCCTGTCATTTCTAATTGTACGTTAATAATTTGAATCCACATTTTTTCAACACTGATTTTCAAGCACTGTTGAGACTAGAGCTCCTCCACTTCTAATAACATTCGGGGCTTAATTGTCTCAACTACGATATCTATAAACATCAATTTGGATAATTGTTCTTTTTGAATATGGGATTTAACAGTGCCTCGAGAGAGAGAATACCTGTGAGAAGTGGTTCATGGGGACAGGATTCCAGGGCCACCAGGGTTTACTGGGCTCCAATTGTAACAACTGGAGATGTTTGCCTCAAATGGCCTGAGACTTCTGTACTTTTGGACCCAACCTGAAGACCAAGAACACTCCTTTAAACATTGGACTCTCAGGATAGCAGATCTGTCCTATCATGCTCCGGGAAGTTATGTGGGATAGAAAGCCAGATATCATCAATGCATCACAGTAACACTTGAGAACTACTCAATGTCCATCCAGTGCTATTACTTTGGAGAATTGATTTAATGTACACACAGCTAAATACTAAACACATAATTGTATTACACAATGTGAACCAGAGATCGTCACGAGACAGAGTCCTGGGTAAAAAATGTCTTAACATGGTGAACATACCAAATGGACAAATTGGAAAGTTCTGTAACCTATACTAAATTCATTTCTACAATGTTTAACAATGAGGGGTACACAAAACAAAGTCACTAACTTTCCTTATGGACAGAGGGTTATTGGATACAGGGTTTACAAGACCTGGATGAACAAAGCAACTCTGGGAGTGTCCGACTCAGCAACCGTATTTGCTTTATTATTTTTAAAATCTTTGTGGGAAAGCACTAGACCTGGCATCCTGGGCGTGGCCCCCCCCACTAATTTTTTGCCTTTTATCCCCCAGTTTCTGCTGGCCGTAGAACTCTGCACACTTTACCACTGCTAACCAGTGCTTGTGTTCTTTTCTTAAAACAATGCTAAAATGGCTTACACCCAATTGGCATACATAATTTACTTTTAAGTTCCTAGTACAGTTATGTTATGTTATGTTAATTGAAATTTATAGAGCGCACGGGCACCCAAGGGTTTCATGGCGCTGACAGTGAGGAAAATTGACGGCAGATAACCTATCCGGATGCTTGCTTATAAAGCCAGGTCTTCAAGGCTCTCTGGAACTCCATAAGGTTTGCACAACGCCTGATTGTCAAAGGGAGAGTGTTCCAAACCTTCGGGGCGAGATAAGCAAATCGACACCCTCCCTGTCGCTTCCGTTTGAAGGAGGGTAAGGTAAGCAGAGAGAGATGAGCTAAGCGAAGATTGCGGATAGGCTCATGCTTCACGATCATGCTGTTGATAAACCTGGGACTTTTCCATGCAGGGCCTTGAAAGCCAAACATCCTACTTTAAATGTCACCCGTTGAGCAATAGGTAGCCAATGAAGGTCGGCCAGCAACGGTCTTGCCGATCTCCAATTAGGATGTTTGAAAATTAGTCTGGCCGCTTGATTTTGGACAATTTGCAAGCGCTTTGACAAAAATATAGGTAATCCTAAATAGATGGAATTGGAAAAATCCAGTCAGGATAAAACCAAAGCAAGCACCACCTGTATAAGCGCAGAATGGGAAAGCAAATGGGCAATTTTTTTAATTTTGCGCAATTGATGGAAGCTGGAAGAAATCACAGCCCCCACCTGTCCTTTAAGAGAGAGATCTGAGTTAATGGTGATCCCGAGGCTTTTCACCGAGGGAGATGGAGAGGGAGGTGACCCCATTGTTGACGGCCAGAAGTGCAGGCCCCAGCTGGCCTCACTTTTGCCAGGAAGCAACAGCTCTGTCTTCCCTGGGTTAAGTTTTAGATGGTTCAACTCCATCCACCGCTGGATGTGCAACATAGTAGCCTGGAATTCCGTGGCAGAGTCCGGGGAGTCCAATGTGAATATTAATTGCAGGTCGTCGGCATAATTAAAGGTTGTGACCTTTCTGTTTTTTAAAGAGTGTAACAGGGGTTTAAGATATAAGTTAAACAGGAGTGGAGACAATGACGAGCCTTGCGGGACACCGCAGGTAGTAACCAGTTTGGGCGCGGTAAAGTTCCCAAGCCTGACCACCTGAGTACGGTCATTCAGGAAGGAATTCACCCAGCTGAGAGCAGAGCCCCGCAGGCCGGCCTGTTCGACACGGTGCAATAAGATGGTGTGGTCGACCGCGTCGAACGCCGCCGACATGTCCAGGAGCACTAGGGCCTGATGGATACCCCTATCAGCATTAGATCTCATAGTGTCCAGGACCGCAAGAATCACAGACTCAGTTGAGTGTGCCGGACGAAAACCGGCTTGGTTAGGCTCCAAGTATTCCGATGATTCGATGAAGTTGGAGAGACATCTAGCCACGTGAGCTTCCAGGATTTTTGCTCCAAAAGGGAGGAGGGATATAGGCTGATAATTAGAAAGATTGGCAGGCTCGGCCCCAGGTTTTTTGATAAGCGGTACCAGCGTCGCATTTTTAAAAGCACCGGGAACCCTACCTTGTGCGAGTGACTCATTAAGAAGGGGGAGTATGCTAAGTGGTAGTGCCGAAAAAACGTCCTTTAGGACGGGAGGGGGGCAACAATCATTAGGTGAGCCAGATTTGACCCAGGTCATCAGTTCGACTAGCATTGAATGGTCGATCGGAGGGATAGCATCCAGTTCATAGAAGTTACTAGGTGTGTCCTCTGCGGGGACCATACTAGACCTTTCCGGTATGCTTTCTTTGATGGTAACTATTTTATCCATAAAGAAATCATTGAGCGAATTGCAGAGCTCTTGCGTCGGGACTTGGGGAGGAGAAGTTCTTTCATCGTTACAAAGGTCGTTCACAACGTTAAAAATTTCCTTTGATTTGTTTTGAGCATTTAAGATTTTCTCAGAGAAAAATGCTGCCTTAGTAGTTAATATGGTATTCTTGTATTTCCTGCGGGCAGTCGTATATAACACCCTGTCTTTGTCAGAGTACCCGTGTCTCCATTTCCTCTCGTGTTGACGCAATTCCAATTTCTGTTTCTTTAGGTCAGCCGAAAACCATCTGTGAGCATCTGAGCGATGGGCGCGAGTGAATTTAGTGAGAGGTACATGTTCATTACATGCTGCCAGGAGCCAGTCAGAAAGATTCGTTTCCATAAGGTTGAGATTATGGCTGGAAGCAGGGATTGATTTGGTCAGGGAACTGATAAAATCCTGGTTGTTCAATGATCTCCATTTCCTAGTTACCCCTCCCACTGGGATGGAGGCTTTTGAATGGCCATGCAAAGTAAGTGAGAACTTGATTTGATAATGATCTGCCCAGATACATGGAGTTGCTATAGGAATGGACAAAGGTACATTATAGGACCAAATTTAGTCCAGGATGTGTCCTTTTTCATGAGTGGGGGTCCGAACATGTTGAGTAAAGTTCAAGTGAGAGAGAAGCTCAAAGAGTTCGGTAGCCTGGGGCCCACCCGCTATGTCATCGAACCAGTAATTTAAGTCCCCGACCAACATGACCGTGGCAAAATTGACGACTAAACCTGCCAGTTGATCACTTAATGAGACCGGAAAGGTGGGCATTACGTAACGGGGATGGTAAATAAGTGCCAACACCATGGTCCCTTTATCTGTGTTGATTTTAACTACAAGATTCTCTATGTCCGGCAGGAGCAGGGGGGACAGAATAGTGAACTTATGATCCTTGTGGATAATGGCTGCAACACCACCCCTCAGCTTCCCCGGAGACCGGTTCGCTGACAGTATGTAATAGTCAGAGGGGAGGGCTGCAAGAACATCCGGCAAAGATTCGTGGGTAAGGCACGTTTCAGTAATGAGTAAAATATCGGGCTTATCAGTATTAAGGAGTAAGAAAATGTCCAATTGATGTTTTACCAAGGACCGCGTGTTCAAATACAGACAGCGGAGAGTAGAGTCCTTGAACATCGAGGTTTTTCTAATGGGAGGAAAACAAGGTTCTGGTGTAGGAGGGGAAACCAGGCCCACCCGGGAGAGGAGGATGTTATTAGCCACTAAACAGGTTCGTGTAGCTGGGTCCAGGCTTGTGAGGCAAGAATGTTTTAATGAGCGAAGCTCCATAGAGGAGTAGCTGAAGATTATACCATGGTGCCTGGTCCCTGGGCCCGTGCCGGCGCAGACGGGCGCAGACGGGCGCAGACGGGCTTGCCTTTGGCGAGCCGCCGGTGCGCCCGCTGAGCACGTCGGCTGCGCTCCCGTATCATAGCCCTCCAAAATACTCCTAGAAACCGTCTCCTGAAAGCTAGACCGCCGACCAAGATGGCGGCTAGCCGACGAGCCGGAAGTGAGTACTTCCCTCAAAGTGTTCGGGGCGCCCTCCACAACAATCAGCCCGAATGGCTGCAGTGGACCGGGGCGTCTCGAGCGGACACAGAGCAAGTGGGTGAGTGCACAAATAGCCGCAAGAAAAGTTAAAAGCACAATTTATTCAATTTTAAAACAGCGCCGATAGACAGGCACACCTCGCTGGTATCAACCTGGCCCCTAACTCGAGCCCGATTAAATACCTGAGGAGGCAAGGGAGGTCCTGACAGCTAGACCGCCGACCAAGATGGCGGCTAGCCGACGAGCCGGAAATTGTACTTCCCTCAAAGTGTTCGGGGCGCCCTCCACAACAATCAGCCCGAATGGCTGCGGTGGACCGGGGTGTCTCGAGCGGACACAGAGCAAGTGGGTGAGTGCACAAATAGCAGCAAGAATAGTTAAAAGCACAATTTATTCAATTTTAAAACAGCGCCGATAGACAGGCACACCTCGCTGGTATCAACCTGGCCCCTAACTCGAGCCCGATTAAATACCTGAGGAGGCAAGGGAGGTCCTGACAGCTAGCCCGCCGACCAAGATGGCGGCTAGCCGACGAGCCGGAAGTGAGTACTATATGTGCCCAGGGCCTTCAAATTAAATGCTACTAGTGAGCCTAGAGCACTCAATCAGTCCAAGATTTCAATCAATCAATCAATCAAGGATATGTAAAGTTTGGAAAATCACCCGTGGTGATCTGTTCATTTGAACACCCAGGTCTTTTCCTGAACTGCTCGTGCAACGGGGTGGTCCTGAGGTGCAGGGGAAGGTTGTTCTTAGATTTGGCCACCAGGTGTGAGAAAAAGCATCCTCTGCTGTTGCCTTTGTGGATTCAGGGGGTGTCTGATGTATGCTGGTTACTTGTTGTGCAGGACTTTGTACACATGGGTCAAAATCTTGAATTGGCATCTCTTCTGGATCAGCAGCCACTGTAGTGTCTTGAGGTGACGTATGATGTGGGTTCATCTGAGGAGGTTGAGGATGAGTCTGGCCGCTGAGATTTGTAGTTTGTAGTCTCTTCAGGAGGCGTGCAGTGAATCCTATGTGGAATGTATTCCGGTAGTCTAGTCTGCTGGTGACGAAGACCTTCATGATGTTCCTTCTGGTATTGACTGGGTGCCACCTGAAGATCTTGAGGAGCATGTGCAGGGGGTGGAAGCAGGCAGATGAGACTGTGTTTACCTGTTTTTTCATGGATAGCTTGCTGTCCAAGATGATGAATGTGTGGTTGCAGGAGTGGTCTGTTGGGCAGGGGATTGGTAGAGTTCAGCGGGCCACCATCACATAGCGGGGTGTTGTTGCCAAAGAATAGTACTTGTGCCTTGTCATTGTTGAGCTGGAGACAGTTGTCCTTCAGCCATTCAGCATTGTTCATCTTGTATCTGTGAAAGTTGACTCTGGTGGTGGATGGGTCTTCTGACAGCAAGAGGATGAGCTTGGTGTCTTCGGCGTAGGAGTTAAGTCAGTGCGATCTGATATTATTGGCCAAGGGATCATGTACGTGTTGAAGAGGGTAGGGCTGCGGGATGATCCTTGGGGGATGTGGCAGATTATCTTATTGGGTTCCAAGATGAACGGTGGGAGACAGATTCTCTGGGTTCCTCGAGTGAGGTATGAGGCGCTCCATTTCAAGACATCTCCTTGGATTCTGATGTGGTGGAGTCTTTTGATCAAGATGTAACAGAGTAGTGGTTCTGCACCCAAATATATGTGGTGACATGAGGATGAAGGCTGCTTTTCGCTGCTGTCATCAGCGGCTGTAATCAGGGCTGTCTCTGTGCTGTAAATGGCTTGGATTTCGGACTGAGAGGGGTCAAGGAGGTTATTGTATTCCAGGTGTTCAGGGATTTGCTGGTAGATTGCTTTCAAGAGAGCCTTTGCTGGAAATGGGAGCAGGGAGATGGGCAGGTAGTTCTTCACTTCTGCTGGGTCAGTGGAAGGTTTCTTCAGGTGGGGCCTTACTTCAGCATCTTTCCAGCCTTTAAGGAAGGAGGCCTAGGAGATGGAGGTGCTCAGGACTTTCTTAAGCTTGTCTCCAATCATCTTGCTCCAGACGTTGAAGATGTGGTGAGCCAGGGGTCTGTGCTTGCTCCTGAGTGCACAGATTTTTATTTATTTTATTTATTTAATTAAAACATTTATATAGTGCAGCTATCACCTTACAGGTATCCTGGCGCTGAGATAGCTCCTAAGAGAGATGCACTGGGAGAACAACAGTTGAATAAGCAGTGGCTAACATTTTGGAAACAGCCAAGTTTTAACCCGTTTCCTAAAAGGGAGCAGTTCACTTATTTGACGGACATCCAAAGGCAAGCTCTTCCAGAGTTTCGCTGCAGCAACCCTGAAAGATCTTCCTCCTGTCCTGACTTTTTAAAATCTTGGTACTTTGACAAGACAGGCCGTTGTAGATCGGAGGGCTCTGGTTGGAATGTACCAGTCAAACATCGATTGCAGGGGGACGGGCCCGACTCCATGCAAAGCTTTAAAAACAAGACAGAGAGATTTAAAAGCAACTCGCTGTTTTCATTATGGAGATTGTGGCTTGAGTCATGAGAGGGTTCCAATGGGTGAGCAAGTGTTTGGGGTTTGTGTTGGTGGGAGTGAGCAGGCTGATGCTGTCGGCAGGGGAGGGTTGGGGTCCGAAGTTTTCATTGATGATTCAGATGTCTTGTGGAAAAAGTCTGCTAGGTTGTCACACAGTTCATGGGAAGGGGTGATTTTGTTCCCAGCGTCTGCGGGGTTGGAGAATTTCTTCACAAAAGTAAAGAGCTCCTTGTTGTAGTTTATGCTGACTTCTGTGCATTCTGCTCTGGCTTTCTTCTTTGTTTCTTCCAGGAGGCGGTGGTACTGGTTTAGTGCTGCCTTGAATGGTATGTGTTCTGTCTCTTTGCTGGTGCGTGACTTCCTTTCTAGTTGAAAGCTGTTGCGTTTGGTGTATTTCAGCTCCTCTGTGAACGAGTTGACTCTTCTACCAGGTCCTTTGGATTTGACTGGTATGGTAGGGGTGATTGTGTCACCGTATTCTGTGATCCATTGGGAGATGTTCTTCGCAGCATGATCAGGGTAGATGTTGTGCTTGGGAGGTGGGAGTTGAGAGTGTTGTTCCGCTGGTCTTCTCATATTGTTTTCTAGATTCTACGTGTAGAGCTGGGGGGCAGGGTGCCAGTGCTAGTAGGTCCTAAGCTGGTGAAGTGGACGTTGTAGTGGTCGGTCCTGGTGAGCTGTGAAACGTGAGTGCACTTGACTCTGTCGATGGATGTGAAAATGTGGTCAATGGTGGATCCTGCTATATGTGTATGGTCGGCAACAAGTTGCTTGAGGCTGATGTTGCTCATGCTTTCCAGGAGGTTAATTGTGCTGGTGTCGCTGGGCTCATTGAGCTGGGAGTTAAGATCCCCTAGGAAGATGTAGTGCTCAGGGTAGATGGCCATAGGCATGATGAAGTCAGGGATAGTGTTGCAGAAGATGGGGTGTGGTCCTAGTGGTCTGTAGGCTATGGTGCTTTTCCATCTGTGTGGAGTTAGAAGTTGGCACTGATTGTGCAACCCACTTAGGTGGCCCTTGAATATGTCTCAAGCCTCCCATTGCCATCTGTGCGGGCAGTTATTTACTGCCATTTCAAACTAGCAAGATAATCCTTTTGCCAGGCCCAAACCTTCCTTTTTAATACATATATGTCACCCCTTGGGTAGTCACTGGCTAGCCCACAGGCCAGGGTGCAGTGTATTTAAAAAGCTGGATATGTGCTTTTAAGTTTTACATAGCCTTGTAATAAAAAACACTCTGAAATTTTCTTTTCGCCACTACGAGACATACCTCTCCAATAGGATGACTTTGGATTTACCTTATGATATTTATTAAGCTCTAACTTCCAAATGGGAATAGGTAATGGGATCATGCTTGCTGTCTTTGAAGTTGTAATGAAAAATCCCCCCCTTTAGTGAAGTCAGAATTTAAATTAGAATTTTGAAAATGCCACTTTTAGAAAGCTGCCATTTTCCTGTCTTTACCATTTAGTGCCTACAGCCTATCTCTGGGTTTAGGTGTGCCTGAATGGGCCATCACCTGCCGGATGGGAGGGCAGATCTGGGCTCAGCCCTCCTTACACTTTAATAGGCTGTTTCCTGTCTTCGCACAAAGGGCTGCCTACCCCCTATAGTTAGTATGGAGCCATGGCAGGGGAGATGGGAACCTGAGCACTTCAAAGGGAAATCTCTAGACGTTTCTCCCACTTTAAAGCAGGCACCTGGTATAAAAATTGGAACTCAGGCACCAACTCTTCAGTACACTTCTGGACCAGTGGAAACTCTGCCAGAAAGAAGGACTGCGGTGCTGCTGAAAGGACCGCCACTCTGCTGGACTGCTGCCCTGCTGGTCTACTGCCTTGCTGGGCTGCTATATTGCTGCATTGCTGCTCTACTAACCTGCTGCCCTACTGCCTGAGTCAGAGGGATTTGGACCTGCACCTGAACCTAGGTCTCCCAGATAGACTTCAAGGAATAGCTGGCTTCCTGTTTAGAGCCGCAGGGACATAACAGGCTCTCAACTACCTGAACCAGCACACAGAACTAGTTGGAGCAATTACCTGATACCCAAGTGATGCCCTTCAGGTCATGAACCTCGGTGTGACCTCAGAGAGGCTAAATTGAAGTATTGGGCTCTTGGTCACTCGCACAGCCCGCCAATGCAGCATCCCAATGTGAAGCTCCAGCTCTACCGTTGGCGACGATAACAGGATTTTTGTGCTAGGATGAGGCCCATTCATGATGCGTGGCCTACTCTTCACGCTGACGTGCTCCTTGTGTCCCCGTCCACCGTGAATTGGACTCTAATCTTGAGAAGGTAATGTTTCAGCAGGTCTAACCTAGTTCCTGTATCTGCCCTGCGTTCATTGTGGTTGGCCTGAACTTTTGACTTTCTCCCGGTCTCGCATACCCAGATAGTCATGAGTTGCACTTTGGGCTTTTTGGAGCTATTTTCACTTTTTAAAATTGCAAATCTCTGGTTCTGCTGTTTGGAATTTTTTTGTTTTGATCTTGATTTATTAATTAAATTGTGCTCTATTTTTCTAAATTGGTGTGGGATGTTTCTGGTGTCGAATGTTTTCACTTTATTATGGTTTGCAGTGCTGCATAAAGTCTCTACACATTGGGCCTGATTCACAAAGGTAAATTGAGACAAAAGTCTACCTTCATGACTTTCTGTATTCACAAAGGCAATTTACGAGTACTAAATGCCTTTTGTGAATACCGAAAGTTGTAAAGTTAAACCTTGTTTGTTTACCTTTATGCCAAGTCTCCAAGTTAAGCCTGACTGCTCAGTGCAAAGCTACCAGAGATTGGGCTCAGGTTAATTTGGGGTTTGCATGGGTCTCACCATGAAAAGGATTGTGGTTGCTGCTTGAGTAGAGTTTAAACCCTCCTCAACCTGTAATGCATTTTCGTACAGTAAGGAAGAGATGGATCTGGAGGGGACGGCTGAAGCTTGAGGGGGTATTGAATTGACGTTTGGACTACTAATCTGACTTTTTCCAAATTCACACCCAATTTAAGGAATACTCTTTGGAAGCTATTACAGTCAAATATCATCACATCAAGAAACAGGAATGATTAGAGTGATAAATGCAGAAAGAGGAAGAACGACTGTAAGAAAAAAACGTTTATGCGGATAGTCACAATGAACATATGTGGGTTGAATGATGCGAAAAAACGAAGAGATCTAAAAGAGTATTTAAGGACAATGCATGCTGATCTTATATGTATGCAGGAAACTCACATTGAGGTATTCCGATAGGGCTTATTAGAACAACTGGGCTATCAATTATTAGCATATACAACACAAGGGACAAGGACGCGGGGGTGGCAGTACTGGCAAGGGGGGCACTTTTGAACAGGCGCAATGGTTATATAATCTAGAGCGTAGAGATTTCTTTAAATATTTACAGGTCAGATCAGTCTTATTAAAAAAACAGGGGGCGATATCAATTTTAAAAGAGATGAACTTATGGAATATCTAAGAGATGATGCAGGGTGCTCTATATCACAATTGTATGGTGAAATTAGTAAGCATAAAGAAGATGATCGTGGGAGGATGTATGTAAAATGGCAAACTAAGTTAAATCTTTCAAGGAATGAGGTTGAAAAGTCGCTTAAACTGTCAAGTTCAGTGCTAAGAGTGGCAAATCTCCAAACGCAACAATATAAAACCATGTATGAGCTGTACCATACACCGTATAGAATAGCACGATGGGGTGGAACAAGCGGGGTAACCAGCCCAAGATGCCAATCTACTCAAGCCGACACGGTACACATGTTTGCTTCATGCACTGCTCTAGATGTATATAAGCAATCATTGGAGCAATTTTTTGAGAAATCATTGGGGATCTCTATTTCCTTAACAGATGAAGTTATGATCTTAGGGGTAACAAGGGAGAGCATAGAAGTTCCTCACTATGAATTTGTATATTTAGCAATGACACTCAGTGGGCTATGTATTGCCACGCCCTGGAAAGACTTAAATCCACCAACTCTGCAACAGTGGATTTCTCGATTGCTGGCTATATATACCTTAGAAAAAGCACTATATGAAAGAAAAGGAAGGATGAGAAAGGAAGCAGGGAGAAGGATTTGGGCCCCAGTTATAGAATGGAAACAAAGGCTGGAAGAAGGGTAGAGGGGGAGAAGAGTTCTGTTCGACTTCAATAAAAAATCGTATAAGAAATGATATATTTTTAAGTTATTAGGGATCATGAATTATGGCTCTCCACATACTGGATGTATTTTCCGGATGGACTATTTCTTTTTGTGGTTTCTTAAACGAAAATCATGATTTATTATCTAAATTTTTTGCGTTAATTTCACTCTGTAAATGTGTAATGAACGGTCATTCTTGATGTTGATGAATAAAAATATTTTTTTTAAAAAGGAAGCTATTACAGTCACAATCTCCATGGAGTTGTTCAGAAATTATTTTGTGAATTTCAAACCTTCTCCTCTACAAAGACATTTTTCCTTGCATAAATATAACTGGTGTACAGTAATGCATGAGTAAATACTTTGAAATATGGCAGCAGCAATTAAAAAAAAATCTTCATAGAAAAATAAATTTCCATTGAAGAACCCTTTTCTTTCAACCACCACACATTTTAGCGATGTCCTTGAAACCAATAAAGCCCAACTGAATGCAGGGTTGGAATTCTCCTTGCTATTGTTACTGATTACCAACAAAGTCATACATTTCTCAGTGCTCCCCTACAAGAAATCAGTTGACAGAAATTTGACCCAGAAAAAATCAAGTAGCTGAGATTAATTCAGGGCCTCCCATCCTCCACTTTTTATTAGGATGTTCTATGTGTGACAGGTATCCCCAGACATGGACCTCATTTTCACTTAGACATGGGGCTTAAGCAGCACCTAACTACTGAGGCCCAACAAGGTGGAAACCATTCAGGGTTTTTTTATGTTTATGTTTTAAATGGCACCCGTTCTGGGAGTTTGGACTGGTCAGTACCTATTGGAGTATGACAAAGTCTAGTTGCATATGATTGATCTCTGTCAGGAGTGGCTTAGTGAGAGAAAACATTTATTAACAGTTGCCTAGACTATTTGAATAATTCCACTCATCACCTTTTTGTTTCTCTAGGGGAGACACCAAAAGTGCAACTGGTAGGTCCAGTCCAGGGTCCTGCACTCACTGTGCTGTGGGACTCAAGCTTCACCTCACTGATGAGACACAACAAGGTAGGAACGAGTCTGAAGTTGTGTGTGTGCCTCTCTAGAAGTAACCTGGCCTGGTCATTTGGGCTGGACTGTTGCTACTGGGGCAGGTGCATGTCTGAATTGTGGATGGCTGTTACATGTCTTGAGTAGCATAGTGGGCAAAAATGTGATAGACTGGAGTTCAGACAAGAGCAATTACTAATAGTTGGATTATTTCATGTATCTCACCGTCTATATGTATTTGCCTTGGTATGTGGAGGGCCTAAGTGTGACAAGTATGTCCAGATGTGGATCTGTTTTCACCTTACCTTGGGACTCAAGCAGCTGCAACCCATAGATAAGGCCCAACAACACAAGAAGCAGTCTGGGGTTAACATAACATAATACAATATAAAGTAACAGTGTTTGACACAAGCAAATGAATTAATTATTTGAGGTCAATGATTTAAGCATCTAGAAGGAGTGATCGTTTTGTTTCTGTTACCACTTGAGGATCAAGCTTTCATTGCTTAGCATTAAAAAAGAATAAACTAAAGATCAAAAATATTGTACTTCACTGAATCAAGATATATATAAAAGGTTGTACTATCAATAGAAACAGCCATCTAGGTTAATTTGAATAATCTTCTAAAAATGGTGGCTAAAGCGGACACTGCTCTTTTTTTCCTTCTGAACATAGATCAGAGCTCTCAAGTTATTCCATACCAGGTGTGAGTAGCTTATCGAGGCCTAGTTTTAATCATTGTATTGTTACTTGTAGTGTTGCACCTTTCATTATAATTGCATATTTATGGAGCCAACATGTAAATTAAAAGAAAACAAGACAGATGGACCGATTGAAAGCCAATACTAGTTTTAAATTTAAGAGGAGATTATATAATCTACTATAAGACTTTGCTCAAGTTTTAAAGAAAATTGCTTGTATAATCTCCTAAAACTGACTGCGGGGAGAAACTACTAATGTTAAACAACGGCAACAAAATTCCGTGAAATACTACTCATAATTAGGATATTGAAATTGGAAACACAAGGACTAACAAGTCATTTTGTAATACCCATAAATAAAGAATCCGTTTGTGAATACAATCACCAGAGAACTATACATTTTTAATCTTGAATGGCTATTCTAAATAGACCTCCTGAAGGGTATGAATGAAACTGGAGTATTAGTTGAAGCCCTCTACGTTCTGACTTAGAAACTTTTCTGGAAGTGAGATCTCCTTCAGTGGGGCAAACCAGCAAACTGAGGCCAAACGGCGATTTGAAGACTACAACTTTGACAATGATCCCCGTCTCCATAGTTTTTGCAGTAAGAAAGATGGCAAAAAGTTTCTGAGTCCCACTTTCTGCAGTTTAAGGGACAAAAGGAGTACTCTCTAACACCAGCCAAGGGTCCAGTACATTGGGGGCACTGTTTGGGGCTTATGACTAGGGTGGGCATAACTATAATATTTTACTGAAGCGTGATTACACTAAATTAACAAAATTATGCAAGATTACATTGAATTATGCTTGGAGATTAACCTGGTTTTACTGTTATTTTCGTAGTGTAAAATGCATCCTTGCATCCAAAATAAACATGCGGATGCATTTGGCGCTATTAAAATAGCAACCAAAAGAGCAGCAGCCACTCGTGCTATGTTACTGTGCTCCTATGCAGGCATTTTTTGCCCCTGATTACTCCAAATTACAAGAACAGGCGTAATCACGCAATTTGTTTGGTAACCATTACAAGAGTAATGCAAACTTACCAAAACTACTCCAATAACTCTGACATAATTAGAATTTCACCATTACCTTGTTAGGACTCATTCCAACAGTGGCCAGCAGCAGGGTCCAGTACACGTCCAGTTGGCACTTGTCAGCTGGGCAGTTGCAGGGAAAGGGCCTCTTAAAGGTAGTTGGGTCCCTGTAGCTTAAAAAGAAGGCAAGCAAACTTCCCCTTGGAGTCACTTCTGGGGTCCTGGTATCAAGGCAAGGAGGTCTAGTCTTCCTTCAGACAGAAGGACAGTGCTTCTCATTCTTCACAGGTCCAGAACTGATCTGAGGAGAGGTATGAGGGTTTCACATTTATGTCCAGTGCTAGCCTATGAGTGGAGGGCAAGCCTTTGTCCATCCCCTCAACCAGTTTTCGTACATTTCTCTACCCTCCCATTGGGTTTGGTGCCATCTGACTAGAAAGACAGAGGATGCATGCCTAGATGTGATCTTCATCTGCCAGTGACAAGGTTGGCATTATTTGATGCTCAGGAAGGGGCTGGGCACTACCCCCAGATCATTCTATCAAGGATGGAGTTACCCTTCCCACTCCGAGGGCCCTTTTTGCACTGTCTGGGAGTAATCTACATCTATCTTTCCACATGGAAGCCATTGGGGTCAGGAGGCAGCTGGACACTGGCAACAAAGTCTTTTGGTTTTAAGCAGGAAAATGACAACTTTCTAAAAAGTGTAATTTCCAAAATAGTAATATAAAAGCTGACTTGACCATTAATTAGCATTTTAAATTACTATTACAACGAGTCCTTGAACCATTTTTCAAGCTACAACCAAACTCAATTTAGCACGTATTAAAGGCACTAGTGAAACCAGCGTTAAGCTATGGGAGGGCCAGCATTGCCACAGTAAAAAATAACTTTGGAGGTTTTTCACTGACAGGACATGCAAACCATTAAATATACATGCTGTCCTTTTTATATATTATAGGGGTGACTTGTAAGTATTTAAAAAGAAGGTTTGGGCCTGGCAAAAGGTTTGTTATACCAGCTTGAAATGACAGTCTAAAACTGCACACCCAGGTAGAAATGACAGGCCCGGAGACATGTGTTACAGCACTACTGTAGTGGGTGGCACAATAAGTTATATATTCCATTAGTAGCATTTAATTTAGAGGCCCTGGGTATGTGTTGTACCACATACTTGGGACTTACAAATAAAATAAAAGGTGCCAGTTAGGGATATGCCCTTTCTAATATGTTTAGATAGGAGATCACAGGCACCTTACCACAGGAGAGCATACGTCATGTGGACAGCAAACTGGGTTGAACAAAGAAGGCAAACAATCTGGAAGAATGACATTCGTCATTTTCAACACCGGACCACATATTCCAGATGCACCATTAGGGGTTGGTGCTGGAGGGTAAAGTTATGGGCTTATTATCCATACACCTTGACTAAAATCATAGACATGTGTAGCCTATCCTACATTGCAGACACTCGAACTGCTACATCCTGTCATAGTGCTTCAAAATGATCAGCCTGCCGGACGTCATTCTACTGTTCTGCACAGAGCATCACATAGTGACTCTAGACCTGACGCACAATTCCAAATCCACATACATTTCACGCATCATCATTCCCTGGGTTTTGTGGTAAGTGGGCAGACCTTACAATGAAAATGTCCACTCTTAAGGGTCATAACAACCCTAATGGTATTTGCCAAATGCTACTGGTTGTAGCTGTCCACCTGTGCAGAAACGCCATTCACATCTTTCCTTACCTGGATGATTGGCTGATGGAGAGCTCAAACTGGTGAGGATGATGGCTTTCTGTTTAGTGGTATTCTCACATACAAGAGTGCACATGTGTCCATTGCAAGTGTCTAGTGAGGCATTGGGATCAAGCAGAGAGTCAGTGGGAAGATCTAGTGTTGGTAGGGCCCGGAACCTAGCAAACTCTCTAATGGTGGAATAACAAAAATGTGTTGCTGGGCAGGCCTTTTTTTGACCATCAACTTGTAAGTGATTATTACAATGGATGCCCCACTCATGGGGATGAGGACCACATGTCAACCATATGACTGTTCAGAGTACCTGAATGCAAGAACAACAGGATTGTCACATCAATAGCCTGTTCGGTCAATACACTCAGCCAAGAACCATGTTACCCGCCATCATATCACTTGAGATGCTGGCTTGTTAAGTAAACAGTCCGCAACTTTATAAATACATTACCTCAAACTACGGCATGCAGGTGGAAATCATTGTCTAAACATCTTACATTGTCTCTTCTTGAATATCATTTGTATCTTTGTAATGCTTGTTTTCCTGCAATGCTGTATCTCTTTTGCGACCCTGTAGCTTCCTGACTTTATTGCTATCATCAATTTCCTCAGTGCTGCTCGCTCCTTGGACAGAAACTGGGATGCAAACCTGAGTCTGCGTTAGTGGATAACCCTAGTTCCCTAACCCTCTGGACCTATCAGGCACCCCAGAGCCTGTGGAATATATTTCCTTCACTTTCTGGCTAACTCAGTCTGGCACTCTTTTTTTTTTTTTTGTATTATACCCCCTGCATATCAGCTCCTTTTCATAGTCTTAAGCGTTCCTTTTCTTCTTTCTTAGGGAGTGTGGGTCTTACAAACATAGGCTCACCTGGGCGAGATGGCCGTGAACAGCTGCTATAGGGCCCATAAAGGTGGTGTTCTCTATATTATCCCCCCTCTGCCCTGTTGATTGACATGTTTGAATGCTGCCACTCTCACTGCCTAGTCAGGAGAGTAGAAAGGGGTGCTGCCCCTTTGAGATGTTGCCTTTCGTGCCTTAGATCTTCCTTTACCGGGCACTAATTTATTAGTTTTCTTTTTCCCACGCTCAACCCTTTCCTTGTCCTTGTGGTTACTCTGGGAAGGAGCAGCTACCATTTGCTGCCTGTCCACCTCTCCCACCATTCTCCGCCCTTGTTGTCTCCAGGTCCATAGCCTAGGTTACAGCTTGCTCACACATGCTGGGCCGCCACAATTACCTAGAACTCACAGGAGTTCAATAGGCACGCAGAGCATTTGAGGAAAAACAGTCCTGCTAATTTTGGACCACATGACAGTGATGTATTACATCCAGAAGCAAGGAATGGGGAGCTTGTTCCAGGGGCGGCTGGTGGATTTTTAAAGTGGTGAGGCGAAAAATGTGCTAGGGCATGTACAGCTTAGCGTACTTACTGAACCGACTACACCAACAATGTGAACCGAATGCTGAAACAAACCCAAAAAGCGTTACACTGAAACCCTACTAGATCAACCAATCAGCCACAGGTTACTTGCCAGATGCTATGCAGGAAAGCAGCACTAAACCTTGGAATGAGGGCTTGCCTTTCCTGTGTTGGCAGTGCGACATTCGCATGCCAACCCACCTGTGAAACATTGCACTACATTCTCCGCATTAAATGCAGAAGTACTTTTTTGGGTTTTGTGTATTCTACACCTGTTGTGTGGTCGTGCTTCTCTGGGGCACTTCTGATGGTTTCAGCATTAAGCTCCGTCAGCCTGTAACATAACAGGCCTCGTTTAACAATATTTATACCCACCCATGTAACACTGGGCGGGCTTTCACTGAGCCTTCTGTTGACACATTAGTCAAGCGCTCTGATAGGGAGGGGGAAGAGGGTGGTCTTGACCTGTACTGCAGATAGATATCGGACGCCATTAATCAGGGTGCTTATAATAATCTCAGGGGATACCTTGTTTGCCTGGACCTTGCTGTGGGCTGTTCCCTGCACCTGCGGTGTTTCTCTTCTGCCTTAGCTCCTCGCCGGACCCGCTCCGCGGGTCCCGCTTCGCGGTGTGGAGAGAGGCGTCTTGAACACAGAGTGGGGCTCTGCTCTTGGACTCCGGACTTTGGGCTTTGGCAGGCAAGTACAGGGCTGCGAGCGGACCCGCAGGGACTCTAAGTTCCAGGAGCCCCTGCGTGAGGTCAACCCACAACACCTGGGTCGCTCTCCCTGACTGCCACGCCCCCTGCCCCACCTCCTCCTCCTTTATTTTTGCACTAGGATTCCGCTGCGCGGGAGCGCGCGGGTGAGCGCCCGGGAGAAGCCCGGGACAAGGGCGGGACCGTCTGTGGCCGTCCGGGGCCGCTGGAGGCCGGGCTGGGCCATTCCGCTGACGTTTGCACCAATCTACAAGTTAGCAGTCAAGGGGGTTCCCAACGCTTCAGAATGCCGGACCCCCCCAACAAACCTGTCTCAAGGTCTCCAACGGCCGAGGCCGGCCAATCTGTTGTAGGTCCTTTGGATAAGTTTTTTAATCGCCCCGTCCACCCAATTGACAAGGAGCAATCGCTTGCTGAGAGGCGCGCAGAGCGCAGACTATCAATTGAACTGCTAAAGAACTCGGGGGATAAGCGCCCTGGTCAAATCTTTCCTGCCCTAGTAACCCCATTGTCCTCACTGCAATTACCTGACTTTTGCAATTCGGGTCATGATGTAGGTATGAATGGGGCCATTCAAGGTGTTGTGGGTGACTCGATCCTCCCCCGTGTAAGCCCTATTGAAACGATAACCCCCCTACCTGTGGTGTGTGCTCCACTGACCAAACCAAAATCGGGCCTTAAAAGGAAAAGCAATAGCTTATCTAGGAAAAACCTTCCTCCTAAACCACCCCACAAATTTAGGAAAGTCAATAAAAGCATGTATCCCAGCAAGGCAAACACTATAGAGAGTCGAGGGGGTGTTTCTAAGCAAGTGGGGGCAATTACACCTTCTGGTAATACAGACCCCAGTCCTCCCACCTCTATAGACACAGGGACGGTAACGATCGATACACAGCCGTGGTTGACTAGCTTGCTTCCTGAAGTGGAACGGATACTACGGTCCCTACTGCTTCCACTAGAGGAACGCATCACTAAGCTTGCTGACCGCCTAAACCACTTCGAGCAGGGTACTTTGGACAATTTCTATTCTACCAAGGCACTAATAAAAAGTCACTCAAGGCAGGATGGCAACAGCAGTTGCCAGACTACTGCTCAAGCCCCACCACACGTTAAGGGACAAAGGGAACATTCCCACTCCCCCCTGTCTGTAAAAACCAATAATGGAGCGGTAAAGAGACCGCCGAAGCCGCATAACGCGGCACCATTAGGGATTGTTGTAAACACCCCTATCACTGCATCAACTGGCCAGCCTGTTGTGCAACAGTCGACGCCTAGTATCAATCCATTGGGTATTGCAGTGGGAGGAGGAGTGGAGGGCGCCAAGAAGGGTGCCGCCTTATCCCCTGCCCCTGCAATAGGAAACCAGCCAGCAATGAATAAATTGATACCCCGCCCTGCCTCTTCTGTCTTTAGTCCGTCCTTACCACCCTTGAAAAGGCCCCCATATAAGAAACCCCCCATGAACCTCACTCCTGACTCCTTCCCCTATGTAGCGGTCTTGATCAATGTCCCACCACTTCCATCGGGACAGAGAGAGACCTTCCAAATGCTTAAAAACAAAGCTATGCATTGGTTAAGGGCGAATCGGCCCCTACCTGGGGAAGTTGATGGACTCATACTGGGAGTGAGGCGAATAGATTGGATAGGCTCCACCATTAAAAATCTGGGGGGGGACTGTATTGTGGGCAATTTTCAAGATCCAAGGGTGGTGGGATGGATAACGAGACAGGGTTGGTGCACGGGCAAGGGTGGTATTGGCATTGTCGACCTAACATTTTTCTACCCACGCCCCTCTAGTGTTTTAACCTCCCTGATCGATGAGGCTAATGGCCCCAGAAATTGTCCGTGGCCAGGGATAGCAGCCCCATCCTCACAGAATCTTATACATACTACCATCCCGCCCATCCCCGCTTCGGCCGGGTGGAATGGTTTAGGGAGGGGACGGTGACAATCCCTTGATTGCCAAGAAGATAACAGGAGTCCAATTGCTAATTGTGCGACTGGTAGCCCTAACTGCGGAAATGCAAATTCGTTTGCAGAACCCAACTCACTGCCCGCCCCAAGGGAGCTTAGGGTATCAGGTGGCACAAGGGAACTAGGGATAGTGCCGATCCAAAGTGAGTTCACGAACGCCTGTCCTCTGGTGGGAGATACAGACCTGGTGAATACCATCGAGGCCGGTAGCATCCCGACTGTGACGGACCCACATTTTAGGGTTCTCAGTTGGAATGTGGCCGGTCTAGAGAGGAAATTGACCCTGCCCGATTGGAACATCCTGGTGGAGGATTACTCCATATGTTTGTTCCAGGAAACCTGGTGCAGGGAGCCTTCTCATAAGGCGGGATATTCGTCTCACCACATATCAGCTGTACAAACTGAGTGCGGTCGAGGCCGTCCTTCGGGAGGCCTCCTCGTATGGGTAGCTGCCGCACTCAATTGTAGGGTGGACGAGCACGATACCCAATGTCCCGACCTTCTTAACATTACATTAAAAAATCATAAGGGCCAGGTTATTCTAAATGTTTTTAATATCTATGCCAGAGGTATAAAGGGACGCAGAGAATCCTCCGTCATAGCACGGTTGGAAGCTTTGCTTCGATCCTCGCCACACAAGCACTGCACCCTGGTGGGAGGCGACTTCAATTGCACTTTTGAGCCCCTTGGACCAGAAGTTCTAGAGGATCATGAGGTTGTTGACAACGGGTGGGGTATACCGGCTTTAGAGCTTAGTCCAATTAAGAAATGGTCGGAAGTGGTGCTCCAGGTCAACTCTATAACATCCGAGTTTGACCTGAGGGCTCTCAATGGTAGGACTAACTCGGATAAAAAGGGAGCTCATACTTATAACAGGCCCGCGCATTCCTCCAGAATAGACTATTTTCTTCTTAACATCCACCTATGGAATATGGTTAAGGATATGGTTATCATATCCACCGTAGAAAGTGATCACAATCTTCTCTCACTCACCATGTCCAATAGGTGTTTAGATGATTCAGGCAGAAAAAATCTGTGCCCCTTAGTCCCGGATATGTCAGTAGTTTCGAATTGTGGTCGTCGGCTAAAATGGGCCAAGCTGTCACTTTCAACTGAGAAACTACTTTCTATATCGCAGATCTTAGAGGCAGCTGTAGGCAATCTTGATCATCTGGGGAGTGGGGTGGGGGATGTATCTGCGAGATTTTGCAAATTAACATTGGCTCTCAGTGACCTTTTTATTGTCCCAGGTAGCACTAATGGAAAGAGATCAGCTTCTAGGGCTAGACAAGGTTGGTTTAATCGTACGTGCAGAGAGGCGAAGACTCTGCTAATTGACGCAGTAAAATCAAAATCCCAAATAAGGATCAGGGAGGCTAGAAGGTCATATTCATCTTGCCAAAGAGCTGCTAAGATGGAGTGGGAAGATAACTTCTGGCAGGAACTCCTGACGGCCAGTCGAGGGAGAGATGCCAGAAGTTTCTGGAACTTGGTGGGTAATAGGAAGCGCCCTGATGACACCTTGAGGACGTGCACCATCACAGCTAAGGCATGGTTTGATCATTTTCTGGGTCTTTACTGTCCCATTGAAGGCCCTCTTAATGATCAATTTACTCTCCCCCCCTATTCTTTGGACAGAGTTATGGTCCTTTTTTCTGCCCAAGAAGTTACGAAATTAATTAAAACCCTTACTCCATTAAAAGCAGCAGGCCCGGATGGGCTACCAGGGGATCTTCTTCGTGCACATCCAGGTGACTGGGGGGTGTTGATTTCCGCTCTCCTTAATGCCATCATGGAGGGAGGGTCTGTCCCAGAGTCCTGGAAAGGAGCCGAGGTAGTCCCAATATTTAAAAAGGGAAACCGTGATCTACCGGGAAACTATAGGCCCATAAGCCTGATAGACTCGACCCAAAAGGTGGCGGGAAAAGCAATTCTGGGAAGGATCCTCTCCTGGGTAGACGAAAACCACATATTATCCGAGATGCAGGCCGGGTTCCGTACAGGCACAGGAACAATTGAACAAGTCTTCAGACTCCTGTTACTGTATTGGAAGGTGGTGGTACTAGGCAAGGGCAGTCTTTATTTGGCCTTTATAGACCTGAAGACTGCCTTTGAACTTGTTCCCAGGGAGGAACTCTGGAGGGTGCTGTACGGCCTTGGGATGCCTCCATACATAGTGGACCTCCTAATGAAATTGCACAAAGCGAACTTCGCTCAGGTCAGGTGGGGCTTGAATGGGGAGAAGACTGACAAGATCAAGGTAGAGAGGGGAGTTCGGCAGGGCTGCGTCCTAGCACCCACCCTCTTCTCGCTTTACGTGAACGGGGTGGTTGATTATTTGCTCGAAGAACCAGCAGACGCCCCAACACTCTGCAACGTTAAGATTCCAACTTTGTTGTTTGCTGACGACACCCTTCTCATCTCAAAAACTCCCCAGGGGCTCCAAAAACTCCTGAACCGGTTTCAGGATTTCTGTGTAATGAGAGGTCTTGTTATAAATGTACAAAAAACCAAATATCTAGTAATGCACCCTCCAAAAAAATTGGGCCGCCCTCCTATCCTGAACTCTATTCCCCTAGAAAAAGTTGCAGAATTCGACTACCTGGGAATTCGGCTGAGTGACAGCATGAGTTGGGTACCCCATACCACTAAAATGACATTGGTTCACAAAAGAGTGGGGGGAGCCTTGTTAAAGGAGTACAACTCATCATCGAAACATTGTGTATCTCCAATCATCGATATATACAAGGCCAAAGCGGTACCGGCTTCACTTTATGGAGCGGAGTTATGGGGTCTGGGCGGAATGGAGTCCCTCTCTAAAGCAGAGAAGAAGTTCATCAAAGATCTACTGGCAGTCCCGATGAGCACCCCGACTGTCCCAATGCTTATGGATGCGGGCTGTAAACCAATTAAAGACCTGGCCCGCCTCCGGCCCCTCCTATTGTGGGCCCGACTGTGGAGGGTCCCGGAACTAAAATCCTATGCAGACGGGCTGGCAGAGGTAATGCATTCGGCTGGCTGGCAAAGGATCAAGTGGCTCAGGGACATTAAACTCCTGCTCGGGGAACTAGGTCTGGGCTCCTGCTGGTTTACTCATTCAGCACCCCCAAAGGAGATCCTGAAAAAAATATATTGGGGTTGGGTATCCTCAAAACTCACGAGCAATCAACATCACTGCAACTCCACCGCAGCATATTTGAGGATCAAAGATGTCACTGCTTTCGAACCCTTCTTGGATATTATCTCCATTCCAATGGACCGGGCTTTGTACATCAAGTTCAGACTAGGAACTCTACCCCTAGCAGACCTCCTTTCCAGATGGAATTCGAGCAAGCAGGTATCACGCTTCTGTGCCCTTTGTTCTGATTGCTGCGAAACAGTGGCGCATTTTCTTCTTGACTGTCCAGACTACGCACGCCCAAGATCTTTTTGGCTCAAACCGCTTTGTAATGAGATGGGTATCCGCCAACATTCTGTGGCTCTTCGCATTTTATTGACCAATACTGCCCCCCTTATTGTTTGTGCTGTGTCTAAATTTTTAAAATGGGCCTGGTTGATACCTCTCAAAAGACTGTCCTTATCGATTTAATGCTCCTTTTAAAAAACAATTTATTTATTCTGTTTTTAACATTTGATGTATTAAGTACAGTCTTGAGTTTCCGATATGTTGTTTTTATATTATTGTGTAATGCTTTTATGATATACGCATATCGAAATAAAGCTATCAATCAATCAATAATCTCAGTAAAATACTTCTCAATCTCCGAGAACTTGCATTCTCATCAGAAGGCACAGCACGGTAACTGCGCATGCAAGGGCATAAACTGTATCCCTGCCAGATTGCATTGCTTGTTAATACCCGCAGACTATTAATAATTATCAGAGATGTTGCGCACGTGCCCACAGACCGATTGCAGCTTGTTCGGCGGCTGCGATTGTGGCTAGCAAACAGTAAGTGAAACGCTAACAGGGCACTGCCATAATTTAAACCAGTGCACATGCCCAACAAACTCCTACCGCTTTTCTAAATAGTCTTCAGTCTGTTATCCTTACGAATTATAGGAATAATCCCAGGCCTCGGCTTCTACTGACTGTACACTTGCTCACATTTGACTGGTGTCATGTGGTCAGCAGCATGTGGTAAAACATTAAATTAAGGCCTAATGCAGAAGGATCTCGCGCGCCTGACATCTCGTTCCGAGTAAAGCTGACACAACAAAAGCCCAATGAACACTCGACTCGACCGGAAGAGAGTATATTATGTTCCACATTAAATTATACTTGTTCGCTTACCTCAAAAGCTTGTGCCGCCTGGTTAAGTCCCATCTCGTCTGGTCGGTGTCCCTCCTGGATAATAAACCGCTAAGGCGCCAACAACACGATACACGACACACGCACACCTGCTGCATTCTGATTAGTCAAGTCAAGTCAAGTCAAAGAGGCTTTATTCGAGTAAATTTCTCATAAAAGCACATACATACATTTATATATTAAAACCACAGTAAATAAATACCTAATTTTTGGTTGACAGTCATTAACAAAGATAAAATACATAATTAATACAATATAAATGCTAAAAATTACTTAGTAACTCTGATTGCTAAAAAGGGTGCTTGTAGGGGCAAATTCTTGGCAACAATTCTCTGTCTGATAGACCATGCCCATCCCAGGTACTTAGCGACTGCTATAACTAGGGGCATGAAAGTGCTGGTGCAAATGATTCTCAGAGCCACTAGGCTACTGGTAGTACCTAGATTTCTACACGCTGGGGCTAGCCAAACTCGTCTTGGGATGACATAAGCCCTACAGGAAAATAAAAAATGACCTATGCTTTCTTTTGAAGCTCCACATACAGGGCAATCTATATTGGAAGAACTCCTCCACCTCCCTGTAAGCGATCTAAGAGGGAGCGCACGTGATCTAATTTGGAATAGGAGCTTCCTGTCCCCTGGCGTTGTTATACTATCCCAGTAGTCTTCCAGCATAGGATACAATTTGGCTTCCAAGAAACGACCCGTCATAGAGTCAGCAGCAGTTTTTCTCCAATCTCGGAGGGCCACATAATCCCAATATAGCCCTTTCAATGCTTTTTGACTCGGAAATACTTCTCCTAGAGGCTTGTCCCAAAGGGTTTGGAGACCAAGCTCACAAAGCGTGATTCTAAGTTCTTTTAACCATCCTATTCTATGGAAGACATCTGCTTTTATTACTGCTAGGAACCCCTCCGCATAGTGATGGATCTCCGGAGTCGTCCAAAGCCGTCTCCAATATAGAACAGGGCGTTACCTCGCCAAATCCCCTAATGCCTTCCTCCCCAAGTCAAGTCTAAGAGGGAGCAAAGGGGTACTTTTGGGAAGGCCAGTAACTGCCCTTAGGAACTTGTTTTCCGATTTCTGCATTGAATGGAGCTTCCCAAAGCCCAATCAAACAAGGGCCACCTCGCAATGGGTGGGTGTATAACCGGATATTGTTGGAATACACCTTCTTTGTTAAAATACCCCTCACACACCAAAAGGGCCCTTGGTGTCATGCTTCATCATCGGGGTCTTCCCGTCCCGCTGCGGGGCGGGGCAGTGCTGCGACAAGCGGATGCGCCGGAGCACCTTTAGATGGAAGTGCTATGTGTATGGAGTGAGTGTCAGTGGGGTCAGGAGTGAGATATTGGTGAAATGTTTAAAAAATACCTGGCCTAGTGGAAAAAAGGATATTTATTAAACACTGGCTGGTATTGTTAAAAGAAAAGTGAAGCGGAGAGATGGAGCTGATTAATGGGCTCTCTCTCCTATGTGCGTCAACATGTTTCGAGGCGCTAGGCCTCTTCGTCAGGACCTTAGGGGAGATCCCCCTGTCACTCACTAGTGTTTCCTCCACAAAGGTAGAAATGGTGTATATACAAAAAAAGTGAAAAAAGGGAACTATGTGTGTAAATACAATTAATAATTACAACACTGCTATACTACCACACTGATAATGTAGTATGCTTTTCACAGGACAACCACGGAAGCAGCAGACGAAGGAGGAAGCACAAGCGTGCTAGGGGCTCATTGGGACCCCACTTTACCCTTCAGTCTAAAGCTGACTCATGAGGCATTACTTCCTCCTGTGAAAAGCATACTACATTATCAGTGTGGTAGTATAGCAGTGTTGTAGCGCCTCGAAACATGTTGACCCACATAGGAGAGAGAGCCCATTAATCAGCTCCATCTCTCCGCTTCACTTTTCTTTTAACAATACCAGCCAGTGTTTAATAAATATCCTTTTTTCCACTAGGCCAGGTATTTTTTAAACATTTCACCAATATCTCACTCCTGACCCCACTGACACTCACTCCATACACATAGCACTTCCATCTAAAGGTGCTCCGGCGCATCCGCTTGTCGCAGCACTGCCCCGCCCGCAGCGGGACGGGAAGACCCCGATGATGAAGCATGACACCAAGGGCCCTTTTGGTGTGTGAGGGGTATTTTAACAAAGAAGGTGTATTCCAACAATATCCGGTTATACACCCACCCATTGCGAGGTGGCCCTTGTTTGATTGACCTTTATCCCTGTTAAGAGGAGGACGTGCCCACCTCGGTGCCCATCGGCACCACCTCTTCACTCCCCCCTTTTGATTTCCCTGTGCTTCCCAAAGCCCCACAGCTCTGCGCCATACAGAGCAGACCCTAGGGCTTTGGCCTCGTAAACCGCCATATGTGCTGTGACCATCTCAAATCATCGGTTATGTAAATGCCAAGATAGGTAAAAGCCTTGACAATCTCTAGCAAACAATTGTTCATAGACATTTTGGGTCTAAAACTACGATGACAGTTGAAAGTCATTAACTTAGTCTTAGCCACGTTGACTTCCAAACCGTGCTCCCCGCAAAATTCATCAAAGATATGAAGAGCACGTTGCAAGCCACTTGGGGTCTTTGACAAAATTAGGGTGTCATCGGCGAACATCAAAATTGGAACTTTGATGCCCGCCAAAGAGGGCGCATCTACACTAACAGACAACATACGAGCAACTATCCCATTAATAAATAGTGAAAAAAGCAAGGGAGCCATCGCACACCCTTGGCGAACTCCCCGTTCTACCGGGAAGTCAGCAGTAACTTCTCCATTCCTGCCCCACTGGATTTTGGCAAAATTAGCCTCATGTAACCTCATAACCATGGTTAATAAAACTTTTGGTAGACCTAGGTTCCTCAAGACCACCCATAACGTTCTCCTTGGGACCAGGTCGAAGGCAGCCCACAAGTCAACAAAGGCAACATACAGGCTACCCTCGCCTAGCACCACCGTTCCCCACCGCAGCAAGGCAAAGCGGAACACCTGGTCCACTGTACTGGTGGCCTTCCGGAATCCAGCTTGGTATGGGGATAGGGCATTGTTCTCATCAACCCAATCCATAAGCCTGTTTACGATCATCCTCCCCACCACCTTTTGGATGGTAGCAATCAAGCTTATCGGTCTGTAGTTCCCGGGCAACGACCGATCACCTTTCTTGTATATGGGTATAATGATCGCACCCTTCCAAGATGTTGGTACCATAGCCCCTTGGGCAATAGCATTAACCAGAAGGAAGATATATTTTGCCCAGCGATCCTTGTCATTAATAAAAAGATCCCCCGGGACCCCATCTAAACCCGGGGCTCTGCCCCTAGCCACGGCACATAAAGCCACTTCTACCTCTTTGAGGCTAACAACGTTTCCATTAAAATACACAGCCGTAATCCCAACCCTCTCACTGCCCGGTAGTGTTTCAGCATATTGGGGTTTAAAATGGTTGACCCAAGCCCCCTCCGGGACATTGTTACTGGGGCAGTCTGGCGCGCCACCCCTACCCCATTTAACAATGTTCCAGAAAAGTCTGGAGTCTTTTGCCCTACAAGCTTCTCTCAACTCAGACCAGTGCAGCTCATCCCATAATTTCTTGGCTGAGGATATACTATCCTTATAGAGATTTCTGGCACTTCTGATTGCTACCAGGTCCCTACTCTTGATGGCCAAACCCAGGGATAGCCGAGCTTTCCTACATTGGAGGTTATACCATTTTGCCGGCCTGTCAGGTACCTTTTTATTTTTCTTGCATGCCTTCTGAAAATGTGACTTGATAGTGAGAAAAAGATTATCGTGAATGACCGTTACTTCCTTTGACCCTGGAATTACTAAATTCACGTGTTCCAGGGCGGTTATCGCCTTGTCAACCTCAATATTTATACTGGCCATAGACTTGTGATTGGCTAATACGCAGGGCCATTTTAACCTGCGCATATCGTTAGTTGGAACAGACAGAGGGACATTCAATTCATTTAAGCTCACTATTAATGGTGACCACCATGTGTGCTCTACGCACAATGGATTGTGATCACTTTCAATCCTCATCTTGACTTCCATATCACATACTGATTGCCAAAGTTTCAGACTACACAGGACATAGTCTATCCTGCTTCTACTGCGTCCATTATCGAAGGTACAGGGCCCCCCCTTGTCGCTCTTGGTTCTCCCATTTAATGCCCTAAGGCCCTTTTCTAGACAGATGGTATTTAAACATATAATATCCTCTGTCCAGCGTTTCACAGGGACCAGATCGATTTTACGGACCCCCCATTGCATATCTTCTATTCTCTCTACAAAATCATCAGAGATATCCAGGGGTTCGAATGTGCGATTTAGGTCGCCGGCAATAGCAATACTGTTATCCAGAGAGTGGATTTCCAAAAGTGAAGCCAGAGCCACTAAGACCTCGGACTTCCCACCCTTGCTACCCCTAGCATACACATTATATATGTGGAGATGCCCTTGAAGACTCATATCTAGTTTTATCAGTTGGATGTCCTTACTGTCCAATTCTACCACTTTAACCTTGATGGGTAGATTTTGCCGTACCCAAATAGTTAATCCACCCATGGGGCGACCCTTTGGACCTTTGGTTGCCGGTACAGAGTAATTCAAATATCCTTGTTGAAATAAAGGTTCACACACCCATGTCTCTTGGAATAAACATATATCAAAGCTATTAATAAAGTCCATCCAATTTTGGTAATCCTGCTTATGGCTCAATCCCGCTATATTCCATGACAGTAGTCTCCCGACACTGATCATGTCAGGATATACTGATCCTTTACAGGATCCTATCGTTAGAGTCACAGGATCAGTGATGTGACCCACCACTTCCAAGGTATTAATGTTCCCCTCATTTCTAACTACATGGGTAGCGGGGTTGTCAAGAGACCTAGAGTCATGTAAACAAGTGCAGTCATCTTGGTTGGAACCGAGTCAATCACATTCATTAAGCCCGGACAATACATTAAATCTGTTTGTGACCTCCACTTCACCTAGACCCCTTTGGAAACCTCTACCCCCTGGAGCTGTTAGCTTCTGATGGGATATTTGCCACCCTCCAGGACCCATTGTAGTGCGAGTTTGGTTGATGGGATTCCTTATTGAAAAATTACTATATGTAGGTGCCCCATGGGGCCCAGGTTTATAGAAGAACCCGAGGGGCAAGATTTCAATACCATTTCCCCTTGGCTGAAAATTCTGTTCATACTCCCAGAGGAGCCTAGCCACTGATACTGTGTTTTTAAAATTTAAGACTACACAGTCACCTTCTCTGTTCTTCCTTGAACTCCCCACCCATGCTACCCTGTGGGCCATAAGAATATTGTGTCCCACCTCCTGGCCAGATTCCAGATTATTTGAGAGCCAATGGGTAGCCTTGTTCTTTAATTGGCAATAATCCTCAGTTAAGCCGGCACGAAGAGATGGTACATTGGCCAAAACCAAAACAAGGGGAGTGCTTTGTGGGGGTAGATCTAGAGTCACTTGATTACATGTGCCTATATCCATTTTTCCAGACAATAAGTGCCCGGAACCCACTCTATGTGATTCAATTCAGGCGTCCTGATGTAATATCGGGGCCCCTTGTAAATCTGTCCGGGCCTCCTGATATGTTTTCGGTGCCCCTTGGTTTCCCTTGATGGTCATACACATATTTATACCCCCTGAGTCCGGCAAACTCACAACATTATCAGTACCTAACTTTTTTGCCTTCTGCGTAAGAGAGGGTACTTGGGCAGCCCTAGTATCTACCAGTTTGGAAGTGATATTACGCTCTAAAGGCTTTCTCTGTGTCTCAACTAGGGAGTTGTCGAAATTAGCCTTAGTGACTGTTTCCAATTCACCCAAACTTGCTGCGACTAACTTTAGTCTCTCAATCAAGGGGAGTATTAGAGAGCGAATCAGATGTTCAACATGATCCAAATGAACCCCATTACCCTGCAAGACACGTGGGGGTTTTGCCATGGGATCGGTCTGGTCTATTACATTAAGGTCTATTGGATTCCCCGAACCCTCATGCTGAACCCCCTTTCGAGCTAATTTCGGAATTTTCGCTTTTTTTCCTTTCAACCCACCGCCTCTTCTTTTCCTTTTACCTACAACTCGAGTTGTTTGCGTCGGTGAATCCCTTAAGGGGCAAGGAGGGGAACCTATTGGGGATGACGTACTAACATGATTCTCTACTTGGTCAGTGCAACCCAAATGGATAACTGATGAGTTGTTTCCCTCTAAGATGTTCACAAGGGAATCTAATTAAATACTAGACTCTGGTAAACCAAGGTCACTTAAGCGTTGGCTCATACGGTTCTCAGGCGTTAAACAATGCTGGATAGGACCCAGGGAGGACCGTTTGGTAAAAATCTCAGATGATAGCCTCTTTTCAACGTCGACTATCTGGTGGTCCAGAGCTACCGAAACCCTCTTAATATAATTATCCAGTGTCCCCATGAGGCTACCTGTGATGGATTTCAGGCCAGTCTTCCCCCCTTTAACCAACTGTGACGCCATAGTACCTAAGGGAAACTATACTCAGAACCAAGCACGCCACAGAAATGGACCTTAAAAATCAATATTGCAGTTCCAAGGATACAGACCAAGGAGGGGTGCTCCAGCCCAGCCTCGTCCGGCCCAGGACGGCCAAAGACGGTCCCGCCCTTGTCCCGGGCTTCTCCCGGCACGCTCCCGCGAAGCGGGTATTGCAGTCAGTAATATAGAGAAATAGGCGGAGACTAATTGGCCTCAGGTGTCAGTTCCCAGGTCTTGTGAGACACGTAGTCCTCGCGGTGGGGAGATGGCATTGCGGGCTCCCTCGATATTGCCCGTTAAGGATTCAGGCACTTCCTCTGTCGCTCCTTTCTCCCTGCAGCAAATGTCACCCACAAAGAACAGCAGGAAAGGTGGAACAGCACAAAACCTCTACCGAAGCGGCGAGAGGTAATGAAGCCGATGTTAATTGGCCTCAGGTGTCAGTTCCCAGGTCTTGTGGGACACGTAGTCATCGCGGTGGGGAGATGGCGTTGCGGGCTCCCTCGATATTGCCCGTTAAGGATTCAATCACTTCCTCTGTCGCTCCTTTCTCCCTGCAGCAAATGTCACCCACAGAGAACAGCAGGAAAGGCGGAACAGCACAAAACCTCTACCGAAGCGGCACCCGCGAAGCGGGTGCAGCAAGAGGTAATGAAGCCGATGTTAATTGGCCTCAGGTGTCAGTTCCCAGGTCTTGTGGGACAACTAGTCCTCGCGGTGGGGAGATGGCGTTGCGGCCTCCCTCGATATTGCCCGTTAAGGATTCAGGCACTTCCTCTGTCGCTCCTTTCTCCCTGCAGAAAATGTCACCCACAAAGAATAGCAGGAAAGGCGGAACAGCACAAAACGTCTACCGTAGCGGCGCCTGACATCTCGTTCCGAGTAAAGCTGCCACAACAAAAGCCCAATGAACACTCGACTCGACCGGAAGAGAGTATATTATGTTCCACATTAAATTATACTTGTTCGCTTACCTCGAAAGCTTGTGCCGCCTGGTTAAGTCCCATCTCATCTGGTCGGTGTCCCTCCTGGATAATAAACCGCTAAGGTGCCAATAACACGATACACGACACTCGCACACCTGCTGCATTCTGATTATTATTCCGACCCCGAAATGAAATCGGAGCAGCCTAGACAAACTCTTCCACAGAGTCCACTCCTCCAGCTTCCAACATCCAATCAGGAGGCTTAAACAGAAGTACAAACATGAAGGGAGTCCTTCAGATATTGCCACCCACTTCACTTCCTCGATGTAGCCAGCCCTGCCCCCTACCATTTATTTCAATGGCGCTCTGCTGAAAACGCCTGGGCCACAGCATAAGCGCCCCAAATACAAGTTAACCATTACCGCTTCTACCGGCCACTCCTACCAAGCTGACATCACTCTCCTCGTGCGTGTGCCTCAAGGGCGAGCGATAGCCGTTGCCACAGCCAGCACATGCGCACAAGGACTTGTCTTGCTCCTCAGTTCTTTCATTAAAAAGCAACAGAAAGAATCTGTGTTAGCACGAAGCAGAGAGCACTTTATTTAAAGCAGCTGCGTGTTGTACATTCATTCTCTCTTTCCTCTCGGATGCTAGGTAGGGCAACACCTCTTTCACCCGTTATAACCTGCCGCCACTGGCTTGTTGATCCCAGATAAATTAAAGTGCACAGAGTTATAAAACCAACACAAATGAATTCAGCAAACTAGAAGGGGTGAAGGCAAATGTTTGGGGGTCTACCACTCAAGGGTGTCCGGTCTAACACCACTTTCAAACCATAACTCTTGTGTGATATACAAGTATGGTCTTGAAAAGTAGCCTTCCTTGTTGCTATTGCCCTTTCAAGGAGAATCAGTGAGCTGAAAGCAAAACATTGGAGGAACCTTTCATTTAGGTACACAAGGATAGTGGCTTTGGGAACAAGCCCAAAGTTATTATCCAAAGTGATTTTGCCTTTCCATATAAAGCAGAAAATTGAGTGGTGCATCATCTTCTCGCACCCAGAGACGGTGTAAAAAGAGCATTACACATTCTTGCTGTCAAGAAAGCAATAACGCACTACCATGATAAAATAAATCCTTCTGCAAAATAGAAACAAATGTTAGGAAGTTCCATTTCTAACGATGGTCTTGCTAAATGGATTGTTCGATGTATATGAACATGTTATACCAAGGCTAATTGTACATTACATATAGTATGTACGTAGAGCATATTACACTCAGAGGAAGGCAGCTACTATGGCTTTCATTGGAACTATTGCTGTGAAGAACATTTGTAAGGCTGCTCACTGGTCAACACCAGTACACTTAACACTACTGTGTGGATCTTCAAGCTAGTCAGGAGGTCTTAGTTGCCCAAACAATGAGGTACCTTGTTTCAAACATTACCACCACTGGCTTGCTAGCCACAGCTTAGTGGAAGCATTCTTTAGAGTCAATGCAGAGCATGCATATCTGCTGCCACACAAATCACACAAGCTATGAATGGAAAAAATCCCTTACCTGTAGCCATCTATTCGTACCTTTTAGTTTTAGGCAAACGTGAGCCCTCCATCCTCTCTGGAAGTGAGCCAGGATCCAAGAGGAAGGGTCTCACAAATGGGAGCTAAGCCAAGATGTAGAGTAGACATGATCTTCAAAACATGGGGAATACCAGGCAGTCCTCAACAGAAGAAAAAGCAAAATGTCCGACTTTCACACCCAGGAATCCACATCCTCAATTCAAGGGGACTGCACTGTTGATAAACTGGGATGGGGCATTTCCTTATGCTTTTCTGCTAGTGCCACCAAATACACAGTGATATAGAATTCAGATAAACACATATTACTATGATCCTTCTTGGGCATCAGTGAGCACCACAAACATTCTCTCATCTTCTAAGAATGACAGATAAACAGATACTACAAATCCCAAGCAGAATAGACCTATTTACAACACAGCAGGGGGAGGGTTTCCCATCTGACTGCTGCCGGTCTCATCCTAGCAGCATGGCATAGAATGTGGTCATCCGCACATTCCATCAGAATCCTTCGAGGAATTAGGAAGGCAATGAAACTTACCTCGCCCAAATGCTATGCTGCAAAGCTGAAGAGGTTTATAAAGAAGTGCAGCAATGAAATTAAGTTGTAATTGCTTGAGATCTACTGTACTTAAATCAAATTTTTCATGTGCAGCACTAATAATATACTTGTCTGCAGCAGTGGCGTACCCTGGGAAAAAGGGAACACTGCAATCTAAAGGATCCTAGAAGAGGTAAAGAAAGTAAACCCATCTAGAGCAATGCCACCTCCAGTGTGGCATCTCAACTTGGTTCTTACTGGATTGATGGAACCACATTTTTACCTTACTCACAGCAATCTCCTCCCTTCACAGCATGAGCAAGATTCACGCATAAACTATTCAGGGATAATATTTACATGTACATAAGGGTGCAGAGATGTTTCTCATTGCAGATAGCTTGTGCCTGGCTCCAGACAGGAGTACACATAACATGAGCACCATTTAGAGTAAGATCTTTGCATCTGTCTTCCATTAACATTTCTGAATCAACAATAAGGGACAGACAAAGGCCTGGCCTTGAAATCTCTCACCTTGAACAACAAAAACTACAGTCTCACATTTCATCCCTGCCATCCACCAAATTACAGAGCTAAGGAAGAAATAATCAGCACCCCGTTGCTAACAAGGCTCATGATATTGCTAAATGTAGCCCACGACTACATCTCCCTCAGTTCAATGTCTGGGTTTCAACCCTTCAACCGAAGGAACAAAGGCAATACACTTCCATCTTTCGCCCTCCACCTCCCTACAACCTGACACATTCAAAATGTATCCCACTTCATTTTTGTAATTAATACTGTGTGCAAACCTTTCAGCATGAACATCCTAAAACATACGCTCCAGAACTTGCATTGGGAGAATTTCCTTTTCAATACTTGCACATCATTTATAGTGCAAACTCTCTCACATTGCCATGATCGTGTGCTTACTACTTCCTCTGAGTGCAGCCTCAACCTCTTGGCATTTCCCTATGAAGGCTTCCAGACATTACTTTATGCTTCCAACCCTTGAGCTGAATAGCTATATTTGCTAAAGTGTTGGTGCATTTGTAACCTTTCAGCAGGTAGAGTGTATGCCTGATTTTAGTTCTTATCAAAACTACTTAACATAGCAGTGTCTCATATGCAAACAATCTTTCTTGCTATCGGTTTGCACCCTAAGAGTATAGGTCCCCTCAAAAAGCCTGTTTTTCTGTGAAAACTGACCTTAACCTAAAACTTCTAATTGTTGCCTCTCCTTATTTCTTTCAAATGAACCTCCTCTTATGTTCCATCCTCTGCCTGCCCTCCTCTTTCTGACCACAGCCTAACCTCAGTCACTTGCATATCTGCTTTAATGCCTGTTATTGAATGTCTGCATATTGCCACACCTCATCTCAAAGATCACCACCTCTCCTTTAAAAGCCAGGCTCCTATCATCCAAATCATATCTCATTTATTATTATTAATACTTCCAACCATTTAATGGATTCACCCTCCCTCCCATTAAAGGTCACACCTAACTCCTAATGATTTAATCTAAGACATCGGAACGTGAGTAAATGCATACAATGGCTTCCTACAGAGCACACTAACTACTAAAATACCCACTAATCCTCGGTTTTGGCGCTGCTTGCTGCCCGAAGTAAAGCGATTCAACTCCTCATCGGAGTAGCTATCAGTATAAAAATGCAGTTATATTACTTTTTTTTTTTATTTCCGAAATTCTTTATTGTATATAAAAAAAATATAAATTTACATACATGGACGAGGCTTATACATGAGTGGAAGAAGAAAGAAGAAAATAGGCTAAAGAGGAGAAAGGAGGAAAGAAGGAAGAGGGGGGGGGGCGGGGGGAGCGGTAGTCCGTACTCTTGAGATTGTTCGTCAGTTCGTAGTCTCACAGTTCGTATTCCGTCGTTTTGATGTTCCATGACATTTGTACGTCTCTGTGCTCGATCATCTTGTGCCCCGCGCCCCGGGGGAACAGTAGAGAGAGATATAGATATAGTAGGAGATGTGCACGGTGTACTATTATCACAAAACTGTTTCAGCAAGCGCCCTCAGATGTATCTTGTTCACGCCTATGGTGGCTTGTGTGATGAGAGGTAGTGGTCTAAGGACCCCCACATGGTCGACTGCTTGTGCGTTTTCGGTGTGTGTTTTGCTGTGATGTTGTCCGCCCCCCTGAGGAACGTGACCCAGTTGAGCCACGCCTGTGGAGCCGCCTTTGATGTGTCCTTCCAGTTAGTTAGGACTATTTTGACTGCGGCTGTTAGCAGAAGATCAATGAGGTCCCGATCCTCTGCATTTGTGATTGCCTGGGATGTGAACCCTAGGGCCAGGCTTGTGAGGTCTATTTGTATGTCTATGCCTGTGATCTCGTGGATAAGTATTCTGATCTTCCCCCAGAAGTCCTGGATTTTTGGGCATTTTAGTAGGAGGTGTTCTAAGTCTCCCCTTTCTTTATCGCAGTTCCAGCATACGTCGCTGTCTCTAATGCCTACGGTGGCTAATCGGGCTGGTGTCCAGTATGCCTTGTGTATCAGCCAGAATTTTGTCTGGTTCAGTGTGGCCGTCACCTTTTTCCGACTCGTGGACCTCCATAGCTCGGCTTTAGTGTCCTCACTGAGTGCTTGACCTGCTGCCTCCCCCCAGAAGTTTATGACCTTGTCATTAAGTTTGGTGTGTTTGGGGCGTAGGATCTTATAGAGGTGTGCTATCTGGTGTCCTAGTGTGTTCAGGCTATTAGCCAGCTGTATTATCGAAGGTGTCTGGGTGTTGAGGTTTGCCTTCCTTATTGCGACTTTTATCTTCAGGAAGTTGTATAGTTCTACGCTGTTTAGGCTGTACTCTCCTTTCAGGGTGTCGAATGTTACGTCAGCGCCCTTGTTCCTGAAGTCCTTGGCTATGGATATCCCTTGGCTATACCAGTCGTGCATGTCTAGGACCTTACCCCTGTATTTTAGGGTTGGGTTGTGCCAGGTGGATTCAAAGGGCCCCCCTTTGATGCTCGTGTTTAGAAGTTTGTCAACTTTCAGCAGGGCTCGTTTTGTGTTTCTGAGGACCGGGTTGTCTTTGATTGCTGGGTGTTTGGTGGCCGTGAGGAGGGTGATGGGTTTCATACCTTTTAGCAGCCCCTGTTCGAGTGTTAGCCATGCTGGTGTGTAGTCCTGTCTTGGGTCCAGCCAATGCAGTCCCTGTCTAGCTATGCACGCCTCGTGGAATCGTTTGAAGTTTGTTATGTTTAGTCCCCCCTGTTCCTTTGATAGTCTGAGTTTTTGCATGCTTATTCTGGCCTTCTTCCCTCTCCATAGGAAATCGTTCAGTATCTTGTCTACCTTTTTGTGGAAGTCATCTGTGTTGGTTAGGGGTAGCATGGCTAGCATATAGTTCACCATCGGCGTGAGCATCATTTTTATTGTTTCTACCCTACCCCACCATGTTGTGAACTTGGGGGACCACCCGTCTACTTTGGCCTTGATTTTCTGGATTGTAGCCTGTTCATTATGTTCTAGTGTCGTGCTCAGGTTCCTCTCAAAGAGAATGCCTAGATACTTAATAGGTTTATTTTGCCACGATAGGCCTGACGTACCTAGTACTGCACTTGTTGTGTGGATGTTTAGAGGTTTGCACTCTGATTTGTCCTTGTTGAGTTTGTACCCTGAGACCTGGGCGTACCTCTCAATTGTGTCTGTCAGTGCCTTGATGGATCTCTCTGGATCTTCTGTCATTATTAAAACATCATCCGCATATGCCGCTAGCTTAAATTTTTCTCCTCCTATCGGCACCCCAGCTATGTCATCGTTCGTTCGTATCATTGTTAGGAGCGGTTCTATTGCCAGTAGGAAGAGGCCAGGTGAGAGTGGACAGCCTTGTCGCGTACCTCTGCCCAGGTTTAGTATGTTTGAGGTGCCGCCGTTCACTACCACTCGCGCCTTGGGGCTGTTGTATAGCGCCATCACCATCCTCCTGTAGTTGGGTCCTAGCCCGAATTTCCCCATGCAGTGATCTAAAAAGGGCCATGAGACTCTATCGAACGCTTTTTCGGCGTCTAGGGCTATCATTACGGCAGCTTTACTACTCTGGGCCGAGTGGTTAATTATATGGCATAGTAGTCTGGTGTTGTCATGGGACATGCGGTTTTTGAGGTATCCTACCTGGGAGTTGTGTATGAGTTTAGGTAGGTAGGCGTTAAGTCTGTTGGCTAGTATCTTCGCGTATATCTTGCAGTCTACATTTATGAGTGAGATCGGCCTGAAGTTCTTCGCCTCTGTCATGTCCTTCCCTTCCTTCGGTATGACTATTATGTTTGCCTCAGCCATTGATGGGGTCATACGTCCTTTGTGGACGCACTCCTCAAATACCTGTTTCAATGTGGGTTGGAGTGTGGTCAGGTATTGTTTGTAGAACCCTGCTGAAAAACCGTCCGGCCCTGGTGCTTTGTTTTCTTTGAGGCTGGCCGTGGCTTTCCTTATCTCTTCCTCCGTTACTGTTAGCTCTAGGACGTCTCGTTCTCGTTCTGTTAGTGTGGGTGTGGCTATGTTTTTAAGGAGTTCCTCGCCCCCGTCCTTTTTTAGCGCGTCATCTCTTGTGTATAGACCCTCATAGAAGTCCCTGAAGACCTCCAAGATGTCCTTGTTAGCAGTCTGGGCCTTGTTGTGTTTATCTTTGATTGCCCCAATTGTGTGCTGCTTTTGTTTCCCTTTTAGGTAGGTTGCTAGGTTTTTCCCCGCTTTGTTGGCAGTGCATAAGTTGACTGATTTGTATTTGTTGATCCAGGTCCCTGCTCTTTCGCTTAGTATTCTGTTGAGCTCGTACTTCCGTTTGGTTAGGTTTGTGAGTGTGTTGTTGTCTTCTAGGCTAGCAATTTGGCTGTTCTCTAGTGTTTTGATCTCTTTCTCTAGGTCGGCTATTCTTTTGTTCCTTGCTTTGTTCATTTTGCCCTTTATTGACATTACTGTCCCCCGTATGGTCGCTTTTAGGGCGTCCCATAGTACCTCTCTGGGTGTTTCTGGTGTATCGTTGATTGTCAGATACTCTTTAATCGCTGTATCTATCTCTGCCCTCGCTGGTGTGTGTTGAAGAAGGCCGTCATCGAATCGCCACCTGCGTGTTGGCTTTTCGTTGTGTCTGCCCGATAGGGATAGGCTTATATGTGCGTGATCTGATATTGTTCTGGGTCCTATTTCTGTGTGGTCTATGAGGTGGTTGTGTGTTTCTGACATTAGTATGTAGTCTATTCGACTGTAGGAGTTGTGGGGGTTGGAGTAGAATGTATATTCTCTGGCGTCTGGGTTGCTTAGGCGCCACGGGTCCTTAATCCTCAGTTTGGAGCACAGGTTCCTAAGGATGTTAGGGCTAGTTGTTGGGTAGCGTCTGCAGGGGTGTTTGTCAATCGCTGGGTCAAGAACTTGATTAAAGTCTCCGGCGACGATCAATAGGTCTTCCAGTGGTAGGGTGTGTAACTGGGCTCCTATCCCCTCCCAGAATTGTTTATCCTCACTGTTGGGGCCGTATATGTTCGCGACATGGTAGGTCTCTCCTGCTCTCTTGAGACTGGTCACTAGTGTCCTACCCTGGGTGTCTGCTTGATAGCTTGTAAGAGACAGGTTCGAGTTTTTGCTGATTAGTGTTACTACCCCATTCTTTTTGTTCTGAGCTGGAGATCCCACCACCTCCCCTATCCAGTTGGCTCTTAATCGCGGGATGTCTGCCTCTTCTAGTCTCGTCTCTTGGAGCACGTAGATGTCACTCTTAAGTTTCCTTAGGTGTTCGAGCACCTTCCTTCTTTTCACCGGGCTATTCAGCCCCTTAACATTTAGGGAGACTATTTTGATATCTGACCCTATGCTATTCTGGCTGTTATGTGTCATTAATGCTGCTTTGTATTCGCTGTACTGGTGGACTCCCATTAGGCTCTTTTGCCCTCCGCGCCATGTGCCTATTCATGTCTTCGTGCTTGCCTTTGCTCCTACTCGATGCGAGTGTGATGAAGGAGAAGTAAAAGATGCAAAAGTTGCAGAGAAAGGAAAGATAGTCAGTAAGCCCATGTATAGAACCTCCCCCCCCCTTTTCCCCCCCTCCCCACTCCCCCACTCTCGCCTTCCCGCCCCCCTCCCTCCCTTACTTGCTAAATGGGTGTGCGACGACAAAGTTCCTCTGCTCGCATCATCCCTGAGGTAGAGTTGGTTTCTTCTTTGGCTGTTGGTGTGTCTCTTCGCCCGCGTCTCTTTTATGCCCTTCAGTCTCTCTCTTGCCGGGGCGTTTCCTTGATTTTGACATTGTGAGGTAGATACGCTGTTCTGTGTTTCCTTGCTAGAGCCTCTTACTCCGACTGTTCGTTCAGCGGCGACGCGCTCCTCTTTGCTGCCCCTGGGCTTTTGTTTTCCTCCATGTCCTCCACTGCTGGACCTTGCAGGTATCGTTTTAGAGCCTCTGGGCATTCGAAAAGCATCGTCTTCCATTTGTCTGTTACCTTGAATTTTGTTGGGCTGACGAAGCTGAACGTGGCTCCCCTTCTTCGCAAGGTGTCTCTTTGTGCCAGGAAGCCTTTCCTTAACTCCACTGTCGGCTTTGAATAGTCCTGGGTCAATACTATCTTGTTACCGGCCCACGTCAGATTTTGATTTTTCCTGGCAAAGGCGAATATGGCTTCCGTCTGATTTAGTCTCAGTGGGTTGCAGATTATCGCTCTCGGGCCTCTGCCTGTGGTTGGTTTTCCTGCTGGTACCCTATATGCCTTTTGTACCTCAAAGCCTCTTTGGAAGGTGATGCCTGTAAGTTGTGGGATCATCTCCTCCAGCATGGCGGCACAGGAGCCTGCTTTATCCTCAGCCCCTTCCGGCACTCCTAGTATTCTTACATTGCCCCTTCTTGCCCTGTCGTCCTTCTCCGCCAGCTGTTTTTGTACAGCATTCGTGGCTGTTCTCAGCTCTGCTATGGCCTTGGTGTGCCTGCTTGTTTAATCTTCTACTGAGCTTATTCGGCTTTCTGCGGCATCTATTCTCGTATTTGTTTTGTGAAGATCCGCTCTTATGGCCGCCATCTCAAGTTGCATGTTCTCCAGCTTGAGTTTCGTCTCTCTCCCCACCTCATTGCCTTCGTTTACCTTCCGCAGGATGGTTTCCAGAGTGACCGGCTCGCCTCTTGCTTTGGTCGGGGACCCTTGGTTGTCAAATTTTGGTTTCTTCTGCTGATCACCTGTCAGCTTCCCATCGCTGCCTGCCATTGTTCGGATGCCCCTCCTTGACAGGATGTTGATCAGCCTCCCTCCTGCTTGCGCCACCTTTGGTGTACTTGTTATTTTTACTTTTGCAGCAGGCGGTTGGGCAGCTTGTCTGTATCTGCTCGGCTCTCTGATGTGTCTCGTTCTCGTTTTTGCCTTCGGCCCAGCCAGCGTGCAGGCTGCCTAGTTTGTGGCTTGCACGGCCACTGGTTCTTTTACTGTCTCGGCTTTCGTTGAGGGGATGTACTGGGTTGCCCGTAAGCTGTAGAGCGGAGGTATCACACCCACTATGGCTCACACCCACTATGGCTCAGCGGGCGTATTTACCACCACTTCGCTGTGTGCTGTCCCTGTGTTGCTCGCAGGCAGGTGTTAAAGGCTGCTCGGGCTTGGGGTGCTTGCTCTGCCCCGCTGCCCCCGCTGCCTGTTGTCTCACAGGGGAGGTGAGTCCTGCCTCACCTCAGTCACTAGCTGCTTCGTCCCTCTGCTAGGGGTGCTGTCCCCTCTCAGACCTGGGTTCGTTTAGCATTCAGCGTGAGTTTGGGGTGTGGTTCTGTATTGCGCAGTTCTCTAGTGCAGCCTCCTTTGTTCGAGTGGCAGTGCCTCCCGCTTTCGGGTCAGTACCGGTTCACACCTCCCCTCTTGGCCCTGTCAGCATCCGATGTGCTCCCCTGTTGTGGGTCGGTTGTTTGCCTCGCTGTTTGCACTCGCTAGGCTCTCGGCTCCAAAACTGCAGTGCGCTTCACCTCTCATTCGGTGATCTTGCTGCTTCAGCCCCTCGATGCGTGTTAAGCATTACGCACCTAGCGTCCACCACTTGCCGCTCTCTCCTCCGCCCCCCGCCTCTTCGTTAGGCTCCGCTGGTAATCGCGCTTCTCCGTCTCTCCGTCTCTCTGCCTGCTCTTGCTATTGCTTCCGGCTGCCTGGCTCCTCTCCTTCCGCTTCCGGGTCACTTGGCAGCCTACCTCCCACCTTCCGCTTGAGATCGGGGAAGACTTCCGGCAATGGCGCCTCACATCCACTCACTTCCGGTCCACCTGGTGTTGGCCCTCCGTACTTGGGATGGTTCGGCTTCGGCTTCTGCGAGGTTTGGATCACTTGCTCTCCGCTCCTTTCCTTAGCGCTGCGGTCTTCTTCCTCTTTGTTGTTGTGGGCGGCCGTTCGCCGGGGCAATTCCGCTCTTTGTCTCGCCTTCTCTTGCTGCTTATCTGTTTTGAGATCGTGCTGATCGGTCTCGAGGCACCGCTGTCGTGCCTCAGAAGTGGGGGCTCCTCCGTCTCTTATTCCGTAGCCTCCGTTGCCCTCCTCTTCTCGCCTCCTCTCCTCGCCTCACACCGCCATCTTGCTTCGTGCTGTTGTTGATTACCCGGTGTGTTCAGGAGCTGATTTCTCTCGCCGTTGTTGCGCTTCCCCACTTCTTGCGTCGATCAGTTGCGCAAACCTTTCACACACCTTGTGCAGTCCTTTTGTTTGGTTTTGTCCCGTATGGCTGGTAGTTTGCCCCTCAGGGATGCGGAGCTGCCGGACCTAGACGACCGTCTCCATTGCCGTCCAAGCCACGCCCCCAAAAATGCAGTTATATTACAATACAATATTTTCTCTTTGTATTGCATGGTTTGTATTGGTAGCGTCTAATGTCCAGATCCCATTAAAAGCGCTAGGTGGCAGTAGCGTGTTTTTAGCTTAAAAATGTGCATTTTGCCAGCATCATTTGACGGTGTTAATTAGTACTGGCAAGTTATGAGCAAGTAACACTTTTCAAAAGCAGCTATTTATTGACATACAGCAAATTTTCAATCTCCAATTTATAAAAAGTAGAAATTCAGTATGTACGGTGTTATTAGTATGCTGAAAAAGTAACCACATTCAACTATCTGGCTTTAGTTGATAAATTTGAAAAGAGTCATGAGAAAATTAACGAAATGCATTCCAAGCTAGGACATTGCTTGAACTGCATGCTAAGAAGTTGTCGATTGGAAATAAATAGCCATTTTGGTAAAAAATAATGTTAAATACCTTCTGGAAAATAAGAACCATTGAAAAACGTGAGCAAAATGCAACATTCATTTTGTGCTGGAAATAGTGCACTGTATGAGGTCCGACCTAATGTAAATCAAGTGTATGCCTGCCATTTTCTCAGTTGGAATTTAACATTTGGTGGGTATGACGGGCTTTCGGGGGTCAGTAAGACAGGTGAGAGGGCAACTTCTCTTAACTCGCAGCTCTCGTGCTAGAAGTCTTTTTGGTAATATAGATGTGGTCTAGCTATAACACACAGAGTGGTAAAATAAAAGTATATAATAGGATATGCTAAACTTCAGTGGACTGAATAAAAGCAACAACAGAAAAAACAAATAGAGAATCGTTTATTTATCAAGAGTATTGGCCGAGAATAATTAGTAACAAGAGCACAAAGGCCGGCCTCGTGCAATGAAAGCTTTTCAAGGGTTTGAGGAAGCGGAATACGTCATCCCCTTCACAAGCGAAGGGGCATGATTAAATGGGTACATGGATCAGTGGGTGTGGCCCTCGGGTGACTGTTAACCCTGATCGGAGAGTAGTGCCATAGGGCACGGACATGGGAGCAGTGGGGCGGAGGAGGAAAGACATCCCCTCAAAGTTTAGAGTGGGAGGACGTAGGGGGCAATTCTAACTCAGATTTTAAAGTGGGAACTGATAATTAATCATACAAAAACCTAAGAAGAACCTCCAAGGGGGGCTACTTGGGGAGGGCGAGGGAAGTCGCAAAGAGGGACTGCAGGATACGACCTCTGTCAACGAATCTATTACACATAAAGTATCCTACCCCCTAGAAATCCATAACCCAACAACGGGGTATGAGGTTGTTCATGGTACGACCCCCACTGCAACACGAAGAAAACACAACCCTGGATGTTTATATTAGTGACCCTCACCCATTCTAGTAGTGGCAAGACGCATCATCGGGTGGCACTATGGTCCCTAAAAACGAGGATGGGCTCAATCATGTACCAGGGAGTGCTTTTAATATTGTGGAGGGGGGGGGGGGAAGGGAGGGGAGACAGACCCCAGTAGACAACAAGCTTGAAAGTGCATCTTGGAACACAGCTGAGGGTCTCCTGGCTTTAGGGACCAGGTTGTGGACCGATGGTGAAGCATGCCACCGCTGGAAGGGGTCAGTAATAGAAACAACCAGGATTGAGTTTTTCTGTGGCGCCATCGGGGCGTACTTCTGTTGGTTGGTCAGTTTCCACATTTGGGTTTTTGCTTCATCTGTGTTTCCTTTAGGATGGTTGCAGTCATCCAAGTCATTTAGGAGCGATCAAGCCAGGAGCAAGGCTTGCAAGCATCATGCCAGTGTGGACTTGGATCATGAGGATGACCTGAGAGCCGCCTGCGCAACTGAGATAGGTAGGATCCGTGGATTGACTCAAGCTAGGCATGAGACTGAGGTAGATGTCGAAGCGGAGCCCCCGGTACACCTGAGTCCAGGAGACAGAGTTCAGACATGTGGGCTGTAGAGAGATGAGTGATAATGATTTGCCAGGAATAGGCAGTTGAATACAAGGCTCTGCCATGAATAATGACACCATGGAGTCCTGTCCATGGTGCTGGCAGAGGGACAGTATTGAATACATCAGAGAGGAGTAGATGAATCAGTGCAGCTGCCACATGTGAATTAGCCTATGGTTGAGCTTATTCATTGTAGACACCAACATAGATTCTTTCCCTCTGCAGGGGCAGAATCCAGCCTGTCCATGTGCGTTCCATCTATCGATAAAGGCTGCATGGAGTGTCGGGTTCTACCAGTTTGGCCAATACATCTCAGATCAGACCTTTTTTTCTGAAGTGGTTTAATGTAGGAATATTTGTGGCATGGTACCAGTAGTGAGTGTGGTATCTGTCATTGTTCCTGTTGCTTCAATGATGGGTTTATTGTTTGAGATTTTCTTGATGATTGCCACAGTGTGGTTCCAGATTAACAGTTTGGTTGGCTGTATAAGTAATAAGGTGGTATTTATGTGGACAGTGTGTAGTTTGTTAACTTTGTATCAGGAATTGAGAGACAAAAACCTCATAAAATATTTCCTAGTATTTTGTAGAGAAAGCTTTTGGACTCTTAAGTTCAAAAATAATTCTGAAAAACCCCTTTGTAGGTCATGATTAAAAAAAGAGGCACGAAAACCAGTATTTTTTTTAATTGGCTCTGTAAATGTGTTGTTGACGTGTGTATCCATTTCAGTTTTCCGAGTCGAGGCTTTTTCTCCATATGCATTTAAATACCCTGTTTGTGGTTTTGAGGGATGCAGCTCCCTGGTGAACCATTTGGCTTGCTGGGTGAGTCAGGTGTTGAAGTTTTCCCATCTCGCCTAAACACAACTTTTGGCTGCCTGTTGTAAAAAGACCTATTGTGCAGAATGCCAATACAAAGTGACCTTGAGGCCAGCCCAATGATTAGCATTGGTTGATTATTTTGTCAGTCTCATTAACTTGCTTCTTATTCAAAGGCTTTCTTTCCTCTTCTTGTGTTTGTCCACCCCCTGGAACATAACGTCTCCAAGGGAGAATGGGTGACTTGTATCCTTTCACAGCTGATGCTCAGAGAGCTATTATTTTCTTTCCGCATTTCATGTCAGTGCATGTGTTTTCTTGCTCTCGCATCCATATGCTGGTTCCCCATCGCACACTGCACTCTCTGTGTTGCTACCTCCCTCCCTGTGTTGCTTCCCCCACCTTTTATCATGCTTAGTGAGAGCTCGCCATTGTTCCCTGTGCTTCACCAATCATAGCTGTGTTGTTGGCCACCACTTGCCCTTGACGGCATTCAGTTGCTCACCTGCGCCCGGTCCTCCTCTTTTGCTCTCCTGTTCTTTCCTGTTACATTTCTAAATTTCTATTTTTCACTTTTAAAAACAGTCTCGCAGCTACAATTAGCAAGAGGTTCACTGATTTCTCTGCAAAGCACTTTCATGCCCCTTTTATTATTATTTTTTGGCCTACCACTCCAAGATGGGCAACCACCATCTTAGAAATGCACATAAAAAAAGCCTAAATTGGTGCTGCATCATGACCTAAGCGCATGTATGCATAGTGACTCATTCATGCGCATATGAATTGACATGATGCCTATTTTGGTTGCTTTTTTAGGTTTCGCTGGGGGACGGAGCCGTTAGGCTCCTCCTCCAGAGAAATCTATTGAGTACAGTAAGCACTCTGGAACACGCCCCCCCGTCCCATTGGCTAGCTCCATAAATGGAGCCTAGCCATTGGACGAGGGGCCTGTCCATCAATGCCGGACCAGACACGGGGGCGTTCCCGAGATTCTTTGGCTTTTGCCGACGTCACGCGACGCCGGGAACGCCCCCAGAGTCTGTTCCGGCATTGCCGGCACCTCCCTTGCTGCTCGGGACGGGTCTCCTTATTTGTTCCTAGCTGCCCCTCTCCCGCCTCCCTCGTCCTCTCCCGCCCCCCTCCCGCCGTTCGTGTACTCTCCCGCCTCCCTCGTCCTCTCCCGCCCCCCTCCCGCCGTTCGTGTACTCTCCCGCCCCCCTCGTTCTCTCCCGCCCCCCTCCCGCCGTTCGTGTACTCTCCCGCCCCTCCCGGGTTCAACCACGGCATTAGGAACATCTCCGCCCCCTCCCGTGTTGCTGAGTGTCTTTTTCCTCCGTATACGGGGCCGCGGATGAAACCGTGGAGACTGCCGGCAGGCGGAGGCACCGAGGCCCGAGATGGAGGGCTCGAAAAGTGCCTGGCAGCCATTGGAGTGGAGGAGCACCGCTGCGGGGCGTCGGCCGTTGCTCTGAGACCAGACGTCCTGCGAATCCTGAGACAGCGCTGCTGGGAGGCACGAGAGGCAGGGCAGCTGGGCGTGATAGCTGAGCGGTGTCATGTGGACGAGGAGCGCGGCAATTTCTGCACGAATCCTATAATCTTCTCTCTGAATATTTATGCTCTGTGGCAGCCTCTAAGCTGTCCTTTGCATCTTTATGTTAGGCCCCCCCCCTCTTTCCCCCCACACACACACATCATCCTGGCTTCGCCTCCATGCTTTCAAACGGGGCCAACGTGTCGAAAGCGAAATAAATGTTTGTTTGTGAATGTTTATCAAAGATTAGCATAAATTTGTCCTCATTTGACCACGACCACTCTTCTCTCGCGCCGAGTGAGTATTTTTTGTGCGTGGAGTGGTTACTTTCAAGTACTCATCGTGAAGATCACGGAAAAGCGACTGCTGCCAAAACATGGGGGTGGAAGCGACTGTGAGTAGTGTTTTTACGCCGAGCATCACTGGGAGGATATCATATGCGATTTAAAAAGGGCCATGGCTATGTATGTCTGCATAAAGACGAGCACACCTGTAAAATATGGATTATGTTGTAGCAGTTGTGCATTGATTTATAGCTTGCCCTTCACATGCATTTTCCATTTTTTTTGGCATTACTGACCAGTAGGTTTATTAATTTTGAACTCGCCTTTGAAAAATAATTTTGCATTTGGCAAGATAACTTGTAGCTCTTCTGTAATATAACTTATTAAAATGAACTAATCAGTGTTGAGGTCCGTGTTTAATCACCAGGTCAAGTCTTCACATTTAACCCGGGTTAAATCAGCCTTTCATCCTTCACGAGTCTCAACAACGAATCCTATTGATTAACAGCTATATCTGCCATGCACAGCGCTGTGCAAACTCTATCAAAGTAAATGTAATTACAGAGAGCATCTATGAGGAGCTCAGGGGCATCATATCCGGTCCCTACAACAATCTTTGGCTTGTGTGTTCCACGAGCTCCTGTGCATTGAGTTACTTGAGAAACGTGTGCGTTACACACTGCAGGCATCTGCAAGGCGCTTTGTGTGCACTGCGACCCTTGGATGTTTTTCTGACGTGCACAGTCAACATCATTGTAGCCACTGCTTAAGTCTGGTGCCCACTTATTACAAGTGGATACATATAGTCATATTCCCGTCATGCACCTGACCATGGTCAGTTACACATTTTAGTCAGCCTTGTACCCTTTCCATTAAAAGCTAGGCGAGTTGACTCATATTTCAGCGTGCCAGTGAATGTTTCAAAGACTCTTGGAATCCAGCAGACATTATTTGCATATGCATTTTTTGTGGTAATGATATATTAAACTGGCCTCTATTTTGGTGGTAGATGTAGGTGGCAAACACATTGCAGGGGCGTGTCCTTTCTGTGTACGGGGTTGGCAGTTTCCTTGGGCTGCACGCCATCAGTAATGCTGCTTCCCTACCATATCACATCTGCTCGGCCGCCTCCCAGGAGGAGACATGCAGAGCCGTGCATTCAGCAAAGCCCCATTAGCCCCTGTTTTCTGCACATCTTGTAAAAGGAGCCAGACCTCGGGGGGCTTGGAGGCCTATTCGTCTGAAATGCCCAAGTCAGATGTGAAGGACGGGTTTCAGGAATCCCTTGGCCTTGGGGCACACATTTTTTTGAAAAGGAGGCTTCTTAATTAATATTAAAAAATGCAGGGATTTGGTGTTGCTGAAGAAAGAGTTTTTTAAATCACAGATATAGAACATTTGCCCATCTGTGCATGTTTCCCATGCCTCTTAATATCGTAAATCCAATTATTACATATGAAAGTAATTGTTTCTATCTCGTTGTTTAAAAAAAAAAAAAAAAATCTATCTATCCGTACTTCCACTCTTAATTGTAAATGGCCAGGATGTTTGATCAATTTACTGTACTAAAAAAGGTACTGCAGCTATCTAAGCATGCATGCTTGGCTTCAGTGACATTGTTTTGCGGCTTTTTGCGGCGATGTCGGCATAATTGTTGGCAGGTATAAAGCCTCTAAATTAATGTTAGCTTTACGACTAATGCATGTGCCCAGTAGCAGCAACCAACACGGTGCTGAATCTCAACATCGTACTTCTGTCGCTACCAGTTTTGTAAAAAATGAATCATTTTAACTCTGCATTCTGTGAAAGGTGGTTTCTACTAGGATAAGTTTTGGTACTGTCACATGACTGATAAAGCCAATGTTTTACATTTGCCAGTAATTACGCTTAGCATATTGACTTGTAGATTGCAGTACCCTAGTGTATACAAATCCCAGATGAAAATTCCCCAGTTTGTTTACGAACTTTGCCACACAACAGTAATCTATCTATTAGAAACAAAACACTTTGCCACTCTTATTTTCTCCACTCTGATTTTTAGGTCGAGCCTAGACAGCTTGCAAGCGGCGTGTAGCTCTAGGTGTATGTGTGTCTCTAGGTGTGTGTGTGTGGAGCTCTGTGTGTGTGGATCTGAGTGTGTGTGGCTCAGGATGTGTGTGTGTGCGTGTGGCTCTGCTCTGGGTGTGTGTATGTGGCTCTAGGTGTGTATGTGTGTGTGGCTCTGTATGTGTGTGTATATGTGTGTGTAACTCTGGGTGTATGTATAACTCTATGTGTGTGACTCTGGGTATGTATGTGTAGCTCTGTGTGTGCATCTGGGTGTGTTTGTAATCAGTGTGTATGTGTGTGGCTCTGGCTATATATGTGTAGCTCAAAGTGTGTATGTGTGTGTGGCTCTGGGGTGGTGTGTGGCTCTGGGGTGGTGAGTGTGTGGCTCTGGGGTGGTGTGTGTGTAGCTCTGGGAGGAGTGTGTGGCTTTGGGGGGGTGTGGCTCTAAGTGTGCATGTGTGACTAGGGAGTGCAGAGTGACTAGGGAGTGCAGAGTGACTAGGGAGTGACTAAGGAGTGACTAAGGAGTGCTAGGAAATGACTAGAGAGTGCTAGGGAGTGCACAATGCTAAGAGGCGCGGAGGGACTAGGGAAGCTAGGGAGTGCACAATGCTAAGAGGTGCGGAGGGACTAGGGAAGCTAGGGAGTGCACAATGCTAAGAGGTGCGGAGGGACTAGGGAAGCTAGGAAGTGCACAGTGCTAGGGAGTGCTATGGAGTTCTAGAGACTCCAGAGATTAAGCTAATAACAATGTAAGTGACAATGCCATTTATTTATCTGTTTTCAAAACCAACACATAAATAAAAATGTTGTCATTAACAATGCCAATAGCTCAAACTTTTCCAAAGGCGAAACCATTGCATTGAAAATGCTTGTTTCTTTATGCAGCACCAAGAATTTGCTTTTACCTTTGTGCCAAAGTTGCTCAGCATTCGCAATAAGCATTATCAAACCCAAAATGTTGGCTAACGCTTTTCAAAGTTGAGATCTAGTCACTTTGTCAATTCTTGTTTTACATGGGGTAATCATGTCATAAGCTTTTGACAGTCAGTCATTGAGTTTGGGAAGTGATGATGTCAGGACAGTTGGCTTGCTTGTGGTACTGTCCAAATGGCTGTTGGCAGACCTGATCCTTCTCGATGCTGGTGTCTGGTACACGAATGGCCAAAGACCATGGGGCATATTTATGAGCCCATTTTGTTGCGCTTTCACCGTGCAATGTGGTTCATGAGCGATGCAAATGTAAAGTGAGATTTTTGAAGCCACACAAAGCCACCTCCCATGGCTTCATAAATCTTGAGTAATGTAATGCGTGCAAATCGCTGTGCTGCATTACTCTACATCAGGGAGGCATTTCTGTGGGTGTTGCGTGCTTGTTGCCACACAACATTCATGGATTGTGACGCGTTCCCAGATTTACAAGTACAGGTAAACATGGGAATGTGCCAAAAATGCACGCCTCCCTGGGAGAGGGGTAAAGAGGAGAAACATCTTTATTTCTCCATGTTTTTCCTCTTTCTATGTGAGCAGCATTCTGCAGCACACATAGGAAGAGGAAAAAGCCTCTCAGCATTGTTTTATGCAGGAAGGTGACCCTACCTGCACAAAAACTATCCCGCCTAACACACAGGCACCCTTGCACCATGGTGCAAGGGTGCCTACGTTGGCGCTATGCTACCAAAATGGCACCGCAGATTTGATCTGCCGACATCAATCCCGACGGTAAAATCGGGACCTGAGGTAAATCCCTGAATCATTCACCTCGCTGCTTCCACGTAGTGGTTTGTAATCCCTTCATGACAAACGGTGGCCTAATCTTAAGGTTCCCTTTCACATTTAGAAATTTCAGGAGGCGATAACGATCCAACCTGATGGCAACTTTATCGGCTCTCTACTCCCAAGGTAAAGACATTTGTGATCATGGTAGTCCCTTTTAACATGTTGTTTTTAATGTCCTGACCCGAGCGTTATTAACGCTGAGGTAATTTGGTAATCTGTACCTTTCTGAGTGGTTTCTCATTATTATTTTTTCACCCTAGGAGACATGCCCACTGCTCCCCTGTCCTGATGAAGACCCGTTTTGTAAGGGCCAATCACCCTACGCCCAAATATGGTCGAAACGTAGACGTTTTCCCTTGTACTTACTCCTATGGTCAATCAGGATTCATACAGCCTAAAAGAGGAGATATTGTTTTTTGTAAATAAACTGTGATTCATCCATTTTTTGAATATGGCTCCGAATTAGGGAGACCAGCCTAGAATGTAAATCAGAATCTTCGATCAATGATGTGAAATTGATTGTTATTTATGCATTTCACTTTTGTTCACACAAAATCCCTCACTACACTTCCCACCCCCCTCCCCATGTGGGCACCAATATCTCTATGAATTGTATATAATCTAAAAATTGCATGAACCATTAATCGTTTTTTTTGGTTACTTTGTGAATTAAAGCATCGTAACCTCATCAGTCTGTCTCTCTCTGAATTTTTCAAGTATCTGCTGTCTCATTGTATAAAAATCACTTTCCTCCAGTCCGGGACCCCTCTTTTCATAACCAAAATGGCACCAGCACAAGTGAAAAGGCCAGGAATGAGCTGTATTGGATAAATACGGTACATTCCTGCCCTTGCCCTGTGCCACAAAACTCATTAATGCCCCATGTATTCAAATGCTGCAGACCCTGACTACTCCAGATTGCCACGGGGCCTGCTTGCACAGCTAAGATCTGCATAACGGTGCTACTCATAGAAACCTCAAAACTAAATTGATAAAACGTCAGTTTCGTTTTGATGCCCATGTCTGACAAGAGTGACTGAGTTCATTTTTACCCAAAATGCCACAGGTAGGACATCCTCACCGTTGCTTCAATGTACATTGTAGAATAGATCCCAGGCCTATTCATCAGTGCTCTGAAACCCGAAAAGAGCAAGTCATAGGACTGATTTTCCACTTAGACAATGGCTTGTGAATTCCATATGCCGCACCAGACCATGAAAAATCCCCAGCTGCAGAGGAAGAGGTGAGTCAACAGTGAAGGACTTAGAACTGACAAGTGTCCTGTAGAAATACTTCTACTTGACTGCACCCTAGGACTGCTGCCCCTACTTACCCCCATGCCACCCTACATTGACCTGAGGCAAATATTGTTACATGTCTCCTTGTCTGCCCTCCTGCGTACTCTCTACCATTCCTATGTGACTCTTAGAGTATATCCATTCGTATCCCTTCCCTATGTATATAAAGATAACTCTAATCACTAGTATATGCAGTAGACCTTTGTACGCTCTACCTTTCCTATGTGACTCTTGAGTATATCCACTCGTATCTCTTCCTTGAGTGACTTTACTATTTGTACATTTGCAATTTTTCTTTCTGTTTGTATCTCTTCCTTGTGTGACTTTACATCTTGTACATTTGCAATTGTTTTCTGTTTGTATCTTATACTTAACGCATGTAATCCTTAGTCCTTATGTTCTGCAACTGGTTCTTATGTAAAGCGCTCTGACACCTTCGGGTAAAGTTAGCGCTATATAAAATCACATTAAATAACATAAATAAATAAATAAAAATACTCAGTTTTGGTAACTGCGCCTGGCAGGAGTAAGTTGTTGAGCAGTTACCTATCAGAGGGAAAAATATCACCAGAGCAATCAGTGATATCAATTCCTTGATGAACAATTCTATCACAGTCCTTAGTTTTCGGTAACAGAGAGCGAGCAGGCTTATAATGTATTGTTTTTTTTATGCCAACTTCAGCCCCCTGTTGCAGCACACATTTCACTTCTAATGAATTCCATCAGACACAGTAGGACTGATTGGAACAGTGAAACGCTTAGCATAATCCTCTCCAACCCTCTTTGCATTCTTATCAAGCTGATTTAGTATTTTGCTATTCCAACCAAAATAAAATACATTTATCCCTGTTAATTCTCCCCTCTGTCGCATCCGACGGTATTAAATCATCGTAAGCACAAGTATACTGCCTCGCTCAGTCAGAACAACTTCGGGGCACACGAGCAGGCAGACCATATCTCACCAGAGTGTAAGTCTGCTTCTTCGATTTATAGAACGTATTTACTTTCAAAAGCAAACTTTCTCTTTCATGGCTGGCAAGCCAAGCCCGGTTTTATTAGGATGGCGTCTCGAATGCTCGGGCCGGATTTATAAGCCTTCTGCTTGCAACACAGACAGCAGCAACGTAGGGTTCAGAGAGAGACAGGAGAAAACAGTGATCAACCTTTACCAGACCGAGCTCATCACTGAGCAAAGGTCTGCAGCAACCAGTCCCGTCAACAGTCAAAAATAGCACATCGCTTTTTCTATGAGTTATTATAGGCCAATCCAATGATGTCATCGCTCACACTTGTGCAAGTAGCAGTTTAGTGTGAAGCTGAGGGGTGGGTTGAGGCGCAGAGGTGAGCGGAAGTGTCTTAGAAGTTACGTTTTCGGGGAACACCCTTGAATACATTTGGCTTTGCCTAACAATACAGGTTAAACAAGACGAAACAAAAAAGAGATTATAGCTATAGCACGGCGTATACCAGTATCAACTGTTCACAGTAAATAACGGTGAGTTCTGAGTCTCGGCTGCTGCCTTCGACCGAGGCTGGAAAATCTCCACACGCTGCTCGCACCTAACCCGTGCGGCTGTCAGGGGCTTAGCTTGGACTAAGAATCGGGGGTGTGAGTTTCAGATTTTCCGACACTCAGGCTGGCATACAATGTTTAATTACATTTTTTGACAGCCAGGGTACATGAGAGAGTCCTAAGGGGCAGTGGAAAGGAAGCGGAATGCCAATTGTGTGGTGACGGTCTAGTCCTTTACTAGCCGGAACCGGAAGGGGCGCAAGCGGAAGCGGAAGGCGGCCATGTCATTAGGCGCCGACCGCAGCAAAGCGCAGCGGTGTTCCCGGCGCTCCGGGTATAATAAAGAAGTTTTCCCCCACCAACTACCTAGTAGTCTCTATTATTACGGACCCCCACAATGGCGACGAGGAGTGGCGCTCCGTGGCGGCGGTTGGTCTGACGCCGGCCCGCCGACACATCGAGCAACACGAGACGGCAATTCCCGCCCGTGCAAGTGACGCACAACAGACCCGGAGCGCGGCAGAGGACGGCAAGTGGCGGCTATCGAGTAAGCACACAGTCTATGGTGCACACACACTGCAAGGGCCACAGCAGCCTGTAAAACGACGTCCTGGGCCTACTATTGAAAACAAAGTATAAGGGGATGCAAGTGAACTCGGGCGAGTTACCTACCCTGCACACTACAGGCAGTTCCTTATAACGAGGCTGGGCATCCCATAAGAGCCACGCAGTAAGCCCCAGGCGCAGTCGGACACGGAGGGAGAGCGGAGGGGAGGCTCCTCGCTGATCGACGAGCAGGGGCACTATACCACGTGGCACAGCACTCCGAGCAAGCTGGCGGAGCAATTGGTCCAGAGAGGACGGTTGGAGGTAGACAGTGGAGCAGGGCAAAGGCCTCTGCAAGGTACAGCTGCAGCGTCAGGTAGCGCGATCTCCAGTGGAAGTGGTGGGGCGGACGCAGATTCACGGCAAGCCCCGGGCAGCCCCCCAAACCGTGACAGCCCAGCCCCGGCAAATCCCAACGTAGTCAAGAAAATGGCGGCGCAATCCACGTCGCTCACGCAGATGGTACCGTTTCTTCCGTCCAGAGGTGAGCCTACGATGCCCTGGGAAGACTGGAAAAGGTATTTCCAGAACTATTTGGAGGCGCTGGAAGAGGAAAGCGGCGCAGCATATTCAAGCACGCGAAGGTTGAAAATCCTGTTACACAACTTGGGCCCGGAAGGGATTCGAGTGTTCAACACCATTGTGAAAGAGCAAAGAGATGACAATGATGATGATGTCTTCGGCCACGCTATTTCAGACCTGGATGCGCACTACAGACCAGTGGTGTGCGTGGCTATTGACAGGCACAGTTTCTTCCACAGGAAGCAAGGAGGAGGTGAGACAGTGGATGAATATGTTGCAGCTCTTCAAAAACTGGCCCTCACATGCAAATTTGGTCCCCTCCATGACGAGCTAATTTGCGATCAAATCATCATGCACACGACGAGCACGCACGTCCAAGAAAAGTTGTGGGTGAATGGCGATGCGACCTTGAAAGAGGTTTGGGCCATGGTAAAGAAAGCAGAGATGTCAAAAAGATGCGCACAGGCAGCAAGAAAAGACACTGGGAGCGCACAGACGGTCTGCAGAATCATGGCGAACCATAGAGGTGAGAAGACCAAGCAGAAAGACACAACGAAGAGTCAAGACTATAAGAGAGGCCCACAACAGCACGGAGGAACGGCCCAGAAAGCAGGCAGAGGTGGTAAGCCCAGTTGTTACCGGTGTGGAAGCATGGCACATTTGGGGAATGACAAGGCATGTACTGCGTTCAGGGCGAAATGCGCATACTGCAGTACCTTCGGACACTACGAGAAGGTGTGCCGCCGCAAGCCTAGAGGGGCCACGGTCAGGTATGTGGACCAGGAGCAGCAAGAAGAAGAGGCGAGCCGATCGGATGAAGATGACCTGCAAGAGTTTCTATACATTGACGCCCAAATATTGGATGTGGGATGTACAGAGTCGGACAAACCAAGGTTAGACATGCAGATCGGAGGAGTGCCCATAGAAATGATAGCGGACAGCGGAGCACCCATCACCATAATACAAAGGCAAGTATGGGACAGGGAATTCGCTACGAAAGTACAGGAAGGACTACGCCCAATGGATCTACGACCAGTCACGTACACGGGGCAGAGGATACCAATGTTAGGATACTGCCCTTTGCTGTTTGAGTTCAGGGGTCGACAAGCAATGTGCAAGCTGTACGTCGCCTAGAAAGGACCGTCTGCGCTCAGTTGGCAGGACCAGGGAGCGTTAGGAATACAACTCAATCCCGGAGGGGTAGAGAAGATTTTGCTGATGGACATGGAACAAAACTGCGACAATGAAGCATGGCGCAGGGAGTACCCCAAGGTATTCGGGGGACAAATAGGAGAACTAGTCAAATACCAACACCTCATCAAGTTGAAGGAGGGAGCGAAACCGGTAGTGCACAAAGTGAGGAACATTCCACTCAGAAGTAGGGAAGCGGTCCAAACGGAACTGGACAGACTGGAGAAAAGTGGGGTGATACAAGCCATAGAAAGCTCTGAGTGGCTTTCTCCCTTGGTGGTGGCCCAGAAGCCTAATGGGAAGGTGAGACTATGCATCGACCTCAGGGAATTGAACAAAAACATCTTGGTGGACAAATTCCCTCTTCCCCGCATCAACGAGATGTTAGCAAAAACGAAAGGCATCAAGTGGTTTTCCACGTTGGATTTATCTTCGGCCTACCACCAGGTGAAACTACATCCCTCGTGCAGTCACCTCACGTCCTTTATCACCCCTTTTGGGTGCTACAAGTTTGTGAGAATGCCATTCGGGTTGGCATCCGCAGCTGCCGTGTTCCAAAACCTCATGCATAGACTCTTCAGGAAAATGAGTGGTGTCCAGTTCTTCCAGGATGACATCCTCATCATGGGAGCATCCAAACAGGAACATAATGAGAAGCTGCATCAAGTACTACGCACACTGCAGGCAAATGGACTGACGGCGGAGTGGTCAAAGTGCAAACTTGGGGTGCCATCAGTAACGTACCTTGGGCATGAAGTGAGTGAGAGAGGAATAGAGCCAAAGAGGGCCAACATGCAAGCAATCTTGGACGCGCCAGCCCCAGAGAAAAAGGAGGATGTCAGATCGTTCCTGGGGATGGCAGAGTATTACAGCAAATTCATTGCCAACTTTGCCACGAAAACCCACTGCATGCGCCAACTTCTGAAGGAGAGAAATGGTTTTCAATGGAACGAGGAAGAACAGGAAGAATTTGTCAAGCTGAAGCAGGAACTCAGCACGGCGATACCGCTGACCGGGTTTGATCCGGATGCGGTCTCAGTCCTCACCACCGACGCAAGCGAAAAAGGCCTGGGGGCGGTGCTGATGCAGAGAACGGAGAGGGGTGAGATGTCTACCATCAGCTTCGCCTCGAGGTCCTTGGCGCCGAACGAAGAAAAGTTCAGCGTCATTGAAAAAGAGATGCTAGCAGTAGTGTGGGGAATGGAGAGATTCCGGCAGTATCTGTGGGGAGCAAAATTCCTAGTAAGAACAGACCACAAGCCTCTAGTAAAAGTATTGACATCATGTGGACATGCTCACGCCACTCCCAGAATAGCCAAAATGACACTGAGACTCTTGGACTTCGTATATGATGTGGAGCACATACCAGGGCCACAAAATAAGGTGGCTGACTTCCTGAGTCGGGCAGCAGCAAAGGAAGGGGCCGACGGGCAAGGGACCCCGAACTGGGATGGTTATGTGGTTGCCACCATTCAAGACATGGAAGGAGTAATAAGTGCCCAAGAGTGGGAGGAGGCGTACAAATTGGACGAAGATCTGGAAGCAATCAAGGGGTACGTCGTCCATGGATGGCCTGAGAAGGGACATCTCAAAGAAACGTTAAGAAGTTATTGGGAAGTGCGGGACGAGATGTCACTGGGAGAGAATCCCATGTTCCTGTTAAGAGGTAACAAAGTGGTTCCCCCCCAAGGGGTGATAGATCATTTATTGGCATTACTGCATGAGGGACATCAGGGTATTACAAAGACTAAGGCCCTGGCTAGGCAAATGTACTGGTGGCCAGCCATTGACTCCCAAGTGGAGAGGTATGTAAGACAATGCGAGTCGTGCTCCAAGGCAGACAAATCTCAGTGTGTGATGCGACCTCAATTGGGACGATTCCCCATACCAGAAGGACCCTGGGAGATGGTGTCCGTTGACATCATGGGACCCATTCTAAACATGGAAGGACTACAAAAATATGTGGTAGTGTTGATCGACAAGTACTCCAAATGGCCAGAGATTGATGTGAAGGAAACTATGGACACGGAGGCTGTGATATCCTTCTTAAGGAATGCGTTTCTCAAGGAAGGAATTCCTAAGGTGATTATTTGTGACAATGGACCCCAATTTACGTCGGCGAAATGGGAAGCATTTGTGTCAAGAAATGGCATAGAGGTCAAACACACGCCCATATATCATCCCTCAGGGAATGGACAAGTTGAACGTTTCAACAGGGTGATTATGGGTACCATTCAGGCTGCCATAAGCGATGGATTGGACTGGGAGAAGGAGTTGCCAAAAATGTTATGGGCCTACCGGATCACACCTGGGAGCACCGGGTACAGCCCATTCAAAGTGCTAAGAGGAAGAGAACCCTTCTCAAAGGACAATGCTGTGTGGAGGAAGATGGTTGTACAGAGCAAATGGCCTCCAGCGGTGGTCAAGAGAAACCTGGAAAGAGCGCAGGAAACATACACTGAACATTTCAACAAAAGACACGGTGTCCATGAAGTGACATTATCTAGAGGCGATTGGGTGAGAGTGAAAGTAGCCACGCTCAAAAGAAAGGGAGAAAGCAAGTTCACCCCACCCCTACGAGTTATAGAACCATACGCCAGATCTGCATTGCTTAGTGATGGTAAAGTGTGGTCGCAGGACAGGATGGCTAAGTGTAGCAAGATCTTGAATTGGGGAAATGATGGAGACGAGAAAACAGAGAATGTGGAGACGAGTGAGGAAGGAATTGATGGACTGATACATGAGCAAGTAGAAGAAGGCATGCAGCAAGTGGAAGAAGGAATGGGAAGTGAGCATGAGGAGGTCAGAGGACTTAAGGAAGAAAAAGGTGAAGAGAGAGGAGATGAAGGAACTCGAGGGATCAGCGTGAAGACAAGCACTGTGGGACAGACGTCGGAAGTACAAGGCAGAGCACAAGGTGAAGGAGTGAAGACGACGAGAGCAGGTAGAAGTGTGAGGATCCCCGAGAGGTTCAAGGACTTTGACATGGACTGACAGTAAGATGTAATTGTTAGTTAATGTTGCATAAAGGAGGGAGATATGTGGTGACGGTCTAGTCCTTTACTAGCCGGAACGGGAAGGGACGCAAGCGGAAGCGGAAGGCGGCCATGTCATTAGGCGCCGACCGCAGCAAAGCGCAGCGGTGTTCCCGGCGCTCCGGGTATAATAAAGAAGTTTTCCCCCACCAACTACCCAGTAGTCTCTATTATTACGTACCCCCACAAATTGGTAGGAGTACTAAGAGAGAAAACACAATATTTTGTAAAATAACCAATATTTTTGAGGACTTTGTTTTTTTTAGAGATTCAAAAACTTTATTTCGGTCAAAATTACCTAGAAAGTACAGCACACAGCAAACATTTACATGACAAGAAATAAATTGCATCATGCTGACAATCATGATTAAAAAAGGTAAAAAAAAATATGGTAATGATACACATGATTTCGTATTAAAATACATTGGGTTTTTGGGATATGAGAATAGACTTACAAAATTATTTTCGGAAAGTGCGTAGTGCAATAAATACATAAATTAGCTAAAAAAAAGGCAAATATAAAAAAGCAGAAGCTATTGGATTAAAAACTATACAAGATATGCAAAGTAATTAGGAAATTGCTTATTCTGTCATTAGTACTTCAGAACAGGGCAATCAGTGCAACATTTCTGGAACTCAAATAAACTCTTCTAGTGCACCACATTGAGAACAGAAAACCTGCAACTGTATATACTATTGGGATGCTAGAATCGGTTTTCGGAATCCTAAATACTTTGAGGCTGCGCCTATTGCCCAGGTTCCTGCACATCTGGACCAACCAACGTCTCCTTGCTCTCTGGTAGCCTGGACAGCTAAAAAAACATGGAGCTCAGATTCTTCAGGGTGGTTACATGCCGGGCACTGGATCATTTGTTGGTCTCTCCAGTTAGATGTAAAACAGCGAAGTGGAAGCACCCCATATCTGTATTGCAAGTAGAGCTTCCTAGCTGCTGGTGAATTGATGAGATCAATTGCCGGCTATAAGCAAGGAATATCTTTTATTTCCAGAAACCCACTAGAAAGTTTCTCAGTTCTGGTAAGGGTGTGAAGTTGAGACAGCCTGTACTCTGTAGCGTGCCTTCGTGAAGTCCTTAGATATTAGCAAACAGGCTGACTCGGGATCGGACCAGCAATCCCCTAAACCCATACTAATTAGTAAAGATTTAATATATGCGAACCACGTATCTTTACAGCACCTCGTGTCCTCAATACCTCTAGTAGTTCGGGGGTTGTCCACAAGCGACGCCAGTACATTATGGGTTTAAGACTCGCTACTTCAGCTATTGGGATTATACCCGTGTCAAGACGTAGCGGGACCAACGGGATGCTACGTGGCAGTCTAAACAGCTGTCTTAGATATTGGTTTTCCACCTGTGTTAGCTTCTTGAGATTTAGGTGGCCCCAAAGCTCTGCGCCATATAAAGCCCCACCTCTCGCCTGCGCCCTATAGATTTCAATTGCTGGGCTAATGGTTCTTTTACTAAACCCTCATGATGCCACCTGAAGATTGTGCTAGTTTTAGCGTGGATTTTGTGCTGTGCGACCCCATTCCATAGATTCGGAGATTGTAATGCCTAAGTACACAAAAGATGACACTCTCTCAAGGGATTTGCCATTAAGGTACGGTTTAGGGCGTGTGCTTTTTGGGCAATTAAATGCAATACATTTTGTTTTCTGTAGGTTTATTTCTAAGCCTCTGTCTCTACAGAACTTCTCAAATTTATCCAAAACCCTTTGTATTCCCATAGGCGATTTAGCAACCAGTAGGGTGTCATCGGCAAACATCATTGCCGAGATTCTACGGGAGGCTAACTTGGGGGCATCAAGGTCTTTTTCTGCTAGCAAGGCATCAATCAGGCCATTAATATAGAGGCTAAATAAAGTTGGCGCGAGCACGCACCCCTGGCGTACGCCGCGGTTAATGGGTATAGGTGCTGTAAGATTGCCGTCCTTGCCATACCTAACTTGCTCGTAGTTGCATTCATGTAAACGTTTAAAAAGTCAAATTAAATATTCGGGGACCCCCATCTCACCCAAAACTAACCATAATTTCTCCCTGGGAACTAAATTGAATGCAGATCTCAAATCTACAAAAACTCAAGAAGAGGCTACCCCCCTGCATGCTTACGGTCTTCCAGTACAACAATTGTAATCTCAGTAGTTGGTCCAGGGTCGACAATTTTTCCCTGAACCCAGCCTGCAGGGCGGACCGAACCTTCTTCTCTTACATCCAAGACTGCAATCTATGGAGTAGGGCCCGTGCAAATACTTTCTGAGAAATATCTATTAAACTTATGGGTCTGTAGTTAGTTGGGAGGAGTGGGGATCCCTTTTTAAAAATCGGAATTATTTCCGTACCAAGCCAGCTTAGAGGGATCTTCATACCTTGCATAATTGAATTAAAAAGCATCCACAAATATGGGGCCCAGATAGCAGGTTCGGACCTAAAGAGATCTCCAGGGATCTTGTCCAGACCTGGAGCTTTGCCTGGGGCTATTCTTGCTATTGCTGCCTCTATTTCTTTTAAGCTAATACTCTGGCCCACTTCTCCGTCAGTCTGGGGGAATGAATCCCAATTAACTAGAGGACAGACGTCTAGTGGGTCACAGCCATAGACAGGACCGTCTCCAGATTCCTTAGCATAAAGTGTCTCGAAGTGCTCTCGCTAAACCTGTTCATCTAGGTTTGGTTCGACAGCACTTCGAGGAGATGTTGTATCGGAGTAAGCAAGTCCCCAGAACGTCCTCATGTCTCTGTCCTCTAGTGCAATTTTCAATGTGGCCCAATTTTCGTCTACCCACCTTCGCTTGGCTTCTTGTATGGCTACTTTGTAATTTGCTCTTGTCGGCCTTATGGAAAGGCAATCTTTGGCTCTGATAGCTAGTACCAATGCCTTTTTTGCCACGCGGCAAGAGGTATTGTACCAGGGGTGGGAGGGCAACTTGTCCTGTTTCAAGTTTTTTTTTTATTTGGATAAAAAAACTCAAGGGTGACTTTTCCTAGTTTGACGTGGATCAATTGGTCCTGCTGTAGGTCTATGCTCTCCTGACTCGGGCTACATAGATTGGACGCGTCTGTAAGAACCGGTAACAAGGCATCGTACAGACTGCCCAGTCTATCATCTGATCGGCTAAAATTTGACCATTTCACTTTCCTCCTGCAGTTCGAGACCACCACCCTAGAATCAATAGGGTTATCTGTAAAAAACAGACTACCCGTATTCAGAGCTTTAAGTTCTACTGCTAGTGCAGAATGATCACTGTCTGGGCAGGGAATTATTTTGAAGTCCACCATCCTATCCCAGGAGTGTGAGTTGATGAAGATGTAATCTAATATAAACCCACGGTTTTTGCTATAGAATGTATAGCCATTCGATGATTCGGATGAGGATCTCCCATTGCAAGCTCGGAGGGAGTGTCTCAATGTGAGACAACTCATCTTGATCACCAGTGGGGTCAATTTTTTTTATTTTGGGGCATCTGACTCTGGGATTTTTAAGAAGTGGTCCTCATCAAATAAGCTATCTGGGGATAACCCCTCTAGCGGCTCAAACTGACAGTTGAAGTCCCCACCAACTATAATCATCTGGTTAATGTCTATAAAGTCTAAAAAAGTAGTTAACTCTTCCACTGTATTGGATTCACTGTCCTAAAGGGTGGGTTGTGAGTATACATTTATTAGGACAACAGGGGGTTTTGTAGGAAACCGTAACAAGACACTTAGAATGTCACTGGACCCTGTGTCAATTTGGACCACCGAACACCCCAGATGTGATCCCACCTAAGTTGTCAGGCCCCTGGATGGTCTCCCTGTTCCCCCTGAAGTTGCTGGAATGTTAAAACTAGCATAGCCTAACTTATGAACCTCTCTACTTGCCCAGGTTTCCTGGAACATGCAGATTTCAAAATGATCAATAAAGGTTCCCCATTCGGGGTCGTCCAGTTTGCTATTTAAACCTGCAATGTTCCAGGACAATACCCTTGTTACCTTGATGTTCGATGAGTTCCTATTTGGGGGCACCAATTTTGGCTGATTCGGGAGAACGTTTGTTAATCTAATGACATTCGGGGACTTTGGCTCTAGATCCAATATTTGTTCAGAGTTTTCACAATGGCCAAACCCGGACAGAAGGCAGTCTGGGTTTCGGGAGCCGCTCATGCTCCCTATAGCCAATCCGTCCTCAGACTCCGGATCTGGCACTAAAGGGCTACCCAGACTCTCAAGATCAAATGTTAGTGGGGCTATTCCCTCTTTAGTGATTGGATTGGGACCCATCAGTCTGTCCACTCCCTCAAGGGGACTGAACCTATTACCTGTTGGGATGTTGAAAATTGGAAAATTATGCAACAACTTGCCTGGATTTGGAAATACTGTTCTTTTAGGGGGAAATCTCCTGCTCGCCTGGTAGGAAAAGTCTTGCTGATAAGACCTTGTAGGGGGATACAAATATCCTAAAGGTAACAGAATGGTACTGCCCCTATTCCTTCCATATTCTGTTGCTAAAATATGCTCAATAGTGCATGGATTTCTAAAATTAATTACTACGCAAACTCTATAAATATCCTTGTGGTGCTCGCCTATCCATCCCACCCTTCTTGTGGTTAATATCTCGTGGGTGTTCTCATACCCAAAATTGCTGTGATTTGTTAACCAATGGGTGGTTTTATTTTTTAGCTCTTGATGCGTTTCTGCAATTCCCTTTCTTAATTCTGGGACCCCTGCGAGTTGCAGTACATATGGGGCTGACTCTGGCGGTAAATTTATAATTGGGGGCTATGTGTTTGGTTTTTACGGTCTAAGACACTACAGTCCTGATTTGGGGAAATCTCAAACGCCCCCTGCCCGGGGATATTCTCTGAAACCCCTCTCATTCCCAGCCAGGGGCGATCCTGATGCGTCAAGTTTGTATTTGCTGGGCATTTCCACTCTGCTTGAGAATCTTTTTTTCCCCTGTCATGCAGTGGTTTTTCTTGGATTGGCAACCATACTGGAGTCATTTATAATAATGGGGGGCTTAATTTGTGTGTTGCTCGTAGTGGCCTGAGCACGTGGCATTCTATCTATATTAATTATATCTTTGAACATCTCTTTGTCTTTTGCCCCTCCATTCAATTTTGCTGACAGCCCATCTAGCATTGCCAATACAGGTATTAGTTCTTCTTTGACAATAGATCTAATTTGCTGCTGGAGATTCGTCACCTGTAGTGAGACCCACTTTGGCTGATCATTAGAGGATTCGAGCCTAGCCTCAGAGACTTTCCTCCCCTGGCTGACCTTTTCCTTTTCCACTTCCTTCCCCTTTTTCCCTCTTATAGGTTGTTTAGAAGTGTGTTAAAGTTTTGTTTTGCATTTTCTGCCAGGGTACCTGGGGGTAACAATCTTAGAGGAATCTAGGGTATGTGGTTCCACAATTATGGATTGTTCTTTAGTGGACTCTACACTTGTTGCCCTTAGGTCAATTGACGAGTCACAAGCTTGCGGGCTCAGCTCTAGATTTGGGGTAATCAATAGGCGCCTCTCTGTGTGTTCTATTTCTGTGGCAACTGCACCCAATGCTTTCACTAGCGTTCTATCTATAGATGTAGGTTTAGAGTTGCCTTTTAAGGGAGCAGGATCTATTTGCTTCACAGAACAAGCCCGCTTGCCCATCTTATTTATACACTTGTTTACTATAGGAAGGGGGGCAAGAGGAGCCTATCCTATGCTATTACAATCCAAGAGTATAACAAAAACGCAAAAGGATTTAACTGTAAGCGCGTTTATATCACTAATAAAGGATCTAGTTCAATGTCTGTACAGTGACCGATTTTCTATTAAATCAACAGTACCTCATAGTCCGGTCAATGACTGTAGATGTTAGGGGTATTGCCCAGCCCAGCCTCTTCCGGCCTCTGACGGCCTAAGACGGTCCCGCCCTTGTCCCGGGCTTCTCCCGGCACCGCCCGCACGCGTCCCGTGAGGCGGGAGGCGTTTCGCTGTTTTCTAGCGCCTCCGGGCACAGGCGGTATCATCACGGGTGCGCCGGTGGTCCCCGGGGCACCTGGGTAATGTAGTTCTTAGCCGTCGCCCTCACGGCAGTGGAGAAGAAAGCTGCGGTGTTTGGCCGTTGCCCTCACGGCAGGAGCTGCGGGAACTGCTGCCTTTGGCGTGCTTCGCCACCCACAGAGTGCTCGGCGCTCCGCTATTTTCTAGCACCTCCGGGCGCAGGCGGTATCGTCATGGGTGCACCGGTGGTCCCCGGGGCACCTGGGTAATGTAGTTCTTAGCGGTTGTCCTCACAGTAGTGGAGATGAAAGCTGCGGTGTTTGGCCGTTGCCCTCACGGCAGGAGCTGCGGGAACTGCTGCTTTTGCCGTGCTTTGCCACCCACAGAGCGCTTGGCGCTCTGCTGTTTTCTAGCGCCTCTGAGCACAGGCGGTATTGTCACGGGTGCGACGGTGGTCCCCGGGGCACCTGGGTAATGTAGTTCTTAGCCGTTGCCCTCGGGGCAGTGGAGAAGAAAGCTGCGGTGTTTGGCCGTTGCCCTCGCGGCAGGAGCTGCGGGAACTGCGGCGGTGTGGGGGGCCCACAGCGTCCTCCCACGGCCGGGGCTGGAACTGGAGACAAAATTGCGACCTCTTCCGGCTAAACAACGGCCTGCGATGAATATTTTTGAGGACTTTCAAAACAGAGGGAGTGTGAGCGTTTTTTTCTCTGCATATGTAAAAATTCCTGTTGAAAACTGACTGGCATTGCACAATACCAGACTGAACGCACCTGTACCCAACTACTTATCAGAAAATACATTCATTAGGGGGAGTGAACCCCCCCTGAAGCTACACCCCTTGGGGCCGTACAACCACTCTCACCTCCTCATTCCCTCTGCCTTCGGTGGTGCGATTCATAGTAATTCCCCTAGGGCCACTCATCAGCCCTAGGACCATGTACCTACACCCCCATGAACCCGCACCCGGCGCAGCCTGCTCAATAGTGTGGTACGGCAGGTATGCCTGTAGGGGGGCCCAAATGTCCCTCAGACACTGAGTAGGAGGCATCATGTAGTAACGTTTCTGCTGATCATTGCAATATGACAAATCTTAAAGCCAGTCCTGCACTTTTGTCATGCCCCTGCTCCCCCACACACCACACCCGCCTCTTGCCTTGCCAACCTCGGACTCAGACAACTCGTCACAACACACACCCACCCACTCCGCCGGTCACACATTTGACCCCATCTTCTCTGCAAGCTCCCACGTCTCCTTCAACCACACCACCGAACTCCACTGGACCGACCATCGCTGCATCCACTTCACCTTCAAGAAACCCACCACGCACCACCGCACCCAACAGATGCCTCGCCGCTGCTGGAGCAAAGTCACCGAAGACCAGCTAATCACCACCCTCGCCCAGAGCCCACCCGCCGACCCCACCAACCCCGACACCGCCGCCCCCAACCTAAGACAGTGGATCAATGACTGTGCCAACACCCTCGCCGCGAACAAGAAACCCTCCAACAGTCACACCAACAAGAAAGCCAGCTGGTTCACTGAAGACCTCCGGGCCTCCAAGCAAACCTGCTGAAAGCTGGAGAAGATCTGGCTCCGTGAACGAACATCAGACAGCCACACAGCCCACAAGAACGCCACCCGCAGACACCATCACCTCATCAGATCCATCAAAAGGGCCTCCTTCAAAGACCGCCTAGAAAACAACGCGCAAAACAGCAAAGAGCTCTTCAACATTGTGAAGGAACTCTCCAACCCCAGCTCCAACACCAACAACGTCCCACCCTCTGAAGACCTGTGCGACTCGCTGGATACCGCAAGATCGCAGAACATCCACGACAGCTTCAACGCCATGACCGCCCCAACAACCACTGAGACCTCCACCCCCACGACCACCATCCGCAGCAACCGCCTGCTCTCCTGGACCAACATCAACGACAATTACACCATCAAGATCATGAACACCATCCACTCCGGATCTCCGTCAGACCCATGCCCACACCACATCTTCAACAAAGCCAGCACAGCCATCGCACCCCATCTCTGAAAAGTCATCAACACCTCCTTCGAGACAGCAACCTTCCCAAGGAGCTGGAAGCATGCCGAGATCAACGCCTTAATCAAGAAACCCAAGGCGGACCCCAAGGACCTCGAGAACTTCCGGCCCATCTCCCTGCTCCTGTCCCCGGCAAAGGTCATTGAGAAGACTGTCAACGAACAACTGACCCCCTACCACGAGGAGAACAACATCCTGGACTCTTCCCAGTCCGGGTTCCACAGCAACTACAGTGCCGAGACTGCCCTCATCACCGCCACCGATGACATCAAGTCCCTGCTGGGCAATGGAGAAATGGCAGCCCTCATCCTGCTGGACCTGTCAGCCCCCTTCGACACGGTCTGCCACCACACACTACGAACACGCCTCCACAACACCGGGATCCAAGAGAAGGCCCTGGACTGGACCACCTCCTTCCTCCCTGGCAGAACACAAAGCTTCCGCCTTCCCCCTTCCACTCCGAAGCCACCCAGATCATCTGCGGCGTACCCCAGAGCCCATCCCTCAGCCCAACTCTGTTTAACATCTACATGGCACCGCTCGCCCACATCGCCCTTCGGCACGACCTCAACATCATCTCCTATGCCACCCAGCTGATCCTCTCCCTCACCAAGGACCCCCACACCGTAAAAACCAACCTGAACGAAGGCCGTCTCTGAATGGACGAGGAACAACCGACTGAAGCTGAACTCGGACAAGACGGAGGTCCTCATCCTCGGATCCCCCCCTTCGGCCTGGGACGACTCCTGGGGGCCGACTGCACTGGGAACTGCCCCAACACCCACCGACCACGCACTCAACCTTGGGGTCATCCTTGACTCCACCCTCTCCATGACTAAACAGGTCAATGCCGTCTCCTCCTCTTGCTTCAACACCCTCCGCATGCTCCACAGGATCTACAAGTGGATCCCCACTGAAATGAGAAAAACGGTCAACCAGGCCCTAATCAGCAGCAGGTTGGACTATGGAAATGTCCTTTATGCAGGAGCCTCGGCCAAACTCCTGAGATGGCTCCAACACTCTGGACGCCTGATCCTCGACATCCCTCGCCGCAGCCACATCACACTCCACCTGAGAGACCTGCACTGGCTCCCGGTCAACAAGAGGATAACCTTCAAGCTCCTCACCCACTCACACAATGCACTCCACAACACCGGACCAACGCACCTCAACAGATGACTCTTCTACACCCCCACCCGCCAGTTCTGCTCCGCTGACCTCACCCTCGCCACAGTCCCCCGCTTCCGAAGAGAGACCTCTGGCAGTAGATCGTTCTCCCACCTCGCCGCCAAGACCTGGAACACCCTGACCTGGAACACCCTCCCCATCCACCTACGGCAGACCCAAGACCTGCTGACCTTCAGAAACCTCCTCAAGACCTGGCTTTTCGAGCAGTAGCAGCACCCCACCCCAGCGCCTTTAGACCTTCACGGGTGAGTAGTGCGCTTTACAAATGATATGATTGATTGATATGATTGATTGCCCAACAAGAGTACCACTGACGTTATCTGCTGGATAGCATATGGAACCCCTTTTGTGTATCCTAAAAGTACCACTTTAGGTGTCAACTCTATAGGCGCTTTTATCATTTAAGATAATAGCATGCAAACTTTGTCCTAGTACATAGCTATTCTCCTGCTCCGCCACATGAGGTGCATGAAATCTGCCTCTGGTTCGCGGGAGCGCACACAGTGTGAGGTGTCTCTTAACTTATGCACAAACAGCTGTAGAGGGATGTGGTACATTGCCTGGTGCCACATTCTATGGAAAATGTCTGACAGGAGGTCTCCCATTCATATGTGAGATGTTGGTGACGCATATAAGAGTTGCACCCAGTTGATGAAATGTCAGGAGATACCCATGCACTGCAGGGCAGCGAAGAGAAACGGGCATTCCAAGGAGTCAAAGGCTTTTGACACGTCCAAGAAGATGCCACTTCCTCCTGTGCAGGGTCACGCTAGTCTCATGTTTTACATGGTGGATCTACCGGGAAAGAACCCCGCTTGGTCAGGGAGGCCAGGTTGGACATTAAAAGGGACAGTCTATTAGTGACAACGGTTGCTAAGATTTTAGCATAGGTATTTATTAATGATAAGGGCTGGTAAGAAACAGGATTTTAAGGTGACTTTTGTGACAAGGGGAGGGTAATGGGTATAAATTCTCTTAGTCTAGGGCCTTAGGACAGCTGAGTACATTTGGAGTAGTCGGTGGCGAGGAGTGACAAATACTTTTTAAATAAAATTCCTCAGTAAAATCACCCCCCTTGGTTGCCTTACATGTGTGAAGTCCTGTTATTGCCTCTTGTACCTTCTCTAGAATGAGGGGACCCTGTAGAAAGCACTGGGAGGGTCCCTCGATCCAGGCTAGGGCCACCCTGTCAAGATAGTACATGTAGTTATCACTCAGTAGAGAGACTTGTGAGGTGTACAAGCTGGTACATTAACCAACCCGGTCTGTAAGCATATCACATGCATCATCAACCATGGTTCTGTTGTCCTTCTGAGTTTGTGCAATGTTCTGGATGTGCCTCTCAGGTCTGGAGAGTATGACTCAATCAATCAATCAGGATTTATAAAGCACAGCAAATCACCTGTGAGGATCTCAAGGCACTGGGGTTGCTAGCTGCTTCCTGTTGCTCTGTTCATTTGAACAGCTGGGTCTTGAGTCCTTTCCTGAATTCCTGGAGTGATGAGGCAGTCTTGAGGTTCAGGGGAAGGTCATTCCAGGCATTGTCCACCAGTTGAGAGATGTAGCACGCTCTGCTGTTCGCTCTGCGGATCCGGGGGGTGTCTACAAGGAAGAAGGAGGCAGATCGCAGGTGTCTGGTTGGCTGGTGGAAGGTCATTAATTTGTTTAAGTATGCTGGTCCCTAGCTGTGTAGGGCTTTGTATGCGGGGCCCAGCATCTTGAACTTGCATCTCTTCTAGTTAGGGGGCTAGTGCAGCCTCTTGATGTGTGGAGTCATGTGAGTCTGTCTCGGAAGGTAGAGGATGAGTTTTGCCACTGTGTTTGACATTGTCTGTAGTCTCTTTAGGAGGGGAGCAGTGATACCTGTGTAGTGAGTGTTCCTGTAGACCAGCCTGCTGGTGACAAGGGTCTGAGTGACGGTCCTTCTGGTGTTGATTGAGAGTCACCTGAAAATCTTACGGAACATATATCGGGTGTGGAAGCAGGCTGATGAAACTGCTTTTACTTGTTTCTGCACAGATAATTTGCTGTCCAAGATAATGACGAGGTTGCAGGTGTAGTCTGTCGGGCGGAGGAAGGGCTGAGTTCATCTGGCCACCAAGCGTCGTTCAATGTTGAGAGGTTGTTCCCAAAGATTAGGACTTCAGTTTTGTCCATGTTGAGCTGGAAACCGTTACACTTCATCCAGTCAGCAACGTTCATCGTACATCTGTGAAAGTTGGCTCTGGTGGTGGAGGGGTCTTCTGACAGCGAGAGGACGAGCTGGGTGTTGTCAGCATAGGAGAGGCTGTTGAGTCTGTGTGATCTGACGGTGATGACCAAGGGAGTCATGTATGTGTTGAAGAAGGTGGGGCTGAGGGACGATTCTAAAGGGATGCCGCAGATCTTCTTGGGTTCGAGGTGAACAGTGGGAGACTGATTCTCTGTGTTCTTCCGGTGAGGTATGAGGCAATCCATGTGAGGGCTTCTCCTTGGATTCTGATTTGGTGGAGTCTGTTGATCACAATGCGCTGGGAAGTGCTGTCAAAGATGGCTGACAAGTCAAGGAGGATGAGGGCTGCTGTAACGGTCTGCGATCAGGGCTGTCTTGGTGCTGTGGTTGGCTCAGAATCCAGATTGGGAATTGTCCGGGAGGTTGTAGTGTTCTAGGTATTCAGTGAGTTGCTGGTTGATTGCCATTTTGAGAACCTTCGCCAGAAGGGGGAGTAGGGAAATGGGCCGGTTGTTTTGTCTACTTTTCTGCCTGGCCATTCTGCCTCGCCTCGCCATAGACCCTAGTGCATGCATATTTGTATGAGTGTTTGACCTCTAGCTCTGCCACTTCTATGAATTTAGTTTGTTTCTGCTGGATCTCCATCATGGGTTTTGAATGCCGCAGAATGTGTGACTCCTGTAGGAGGGCTATATCTACCCTGTGACTGTCAAGTTAAGCCAGGACCTGCCACGTTTTGTGAGGATTGTTAAGGCCCCTCAAGTTCCATGTCAACAGTCGGAGAGAGAGAGAAGCTCAGGTAGTTCAATCATTAGGCACCCAGAGCGAAATGAGGCTTAGCAGTGGTGTGAGCACCATTAGTGTGTGTGCATGCTGGGAAGCATTAGGTTGTGTGCTGTAATTTATTACTTCTACCCAGCGCAAATGATATATCTGTACCTGCAATAATTACAGCCGTAGTGCATCCCCCCATTCCCCCACACCAACCACTCCAACGTGCCAGTGGATTTACTCCTAACATAACAAATAAACAGTAACATATAATGACAAACAAAAATTTGTCAAATAAGTAAGAGTGCTTCAGATTCAGGTGTGCGGGCCCAGAGTACCAGCCTATTAACACTTCTTCTTGGGATGTGGGGGCTCTTGCTGGGTGTAATATAGTGAATAGCGCTATTGGGTGCCATCTTGTGAACAATATGAGGGATACTTCCAGCCACCTGACATTATCCATCTAAGGTCCTGAGGATTTGAATTGCAAGTTCTACTTGTGCTGCAGGTTACCTCTGGTGGTGGGGGCAATATCTTCCATGGAGTCCAATGCAAAAGCAGAGTGGGTCACTACATTGCTCAAGCCCTACCCTGTGGGTGATGCCTCACAGCACGCAGTGGCTTACAACTGTTTAGCACGTTTTTTAACATAGGATTCAGCTTTTTGAGGGGAGGTGAAGACATGAGTGTTGTCTTTGTGCACAATCTTAAATTGCATCAGTTAAAGCATGGCATATTGCACTCCCACCTGGTGGAGTTTCCGCTTGATCGGCAGGTACTCCCAGCAAGCCCTCTGGACCACCATTGTGAAGTCAGGAAATACTGAGTGTGTGCATCCTCTGTTCTGTAGAGTTAACTTTTCTTGAGACAGGCAGATAGCAGTGTCTCTGTACCAAAAATTTAACAATCGTGCAACAATAGGTCAGGGAGCCACCCAGGACGGAGGCCTGGGACCCAGCAATTGGTGCACTCGTTCTACCGCGTATGCACTTTTTTGTTTGTCCAGGGCAGTGGTGTGTTTGTCCATGTACATAGGTAAGGTGTCAATCTTACTGTCTATTGAGGTGAGGTATTTTTGGATATATATTAGGACCATCTTCATTTTGGCCTCATCTGCGTTCGGTGGGTGCACTTGCGGCTTGGGTAACCTCTCATTAGAGTGCACTCTGTTTTCCTTCTTTGCCTCGAAATGTAGCTTCACCTGCCTCACCTCGGACTTCCCCATGACTGGCAGTGATGGGTCACCTGGAAAATAGCCACACAAAGGCCTCAAGATCAGGGACCAAGGCTGCTGTTCTAGATGATGATGCTACAGCCAGTGTAGGCCATGCCTGGCAGCCAGTGACTCTATAGTGCCTCTAGCAGCACTCACATGTGCCTCCCTGGGGTCTCCAGTAGTCACTCGCTCTGGTGTGGTGAGTCCAGACCTACACCAGCTGCAACCTCATTGGCGTAGGGCCACAGCATCCAGAGGCCCCCTGTACTTGATGATCGCACCCGGTGTTTGCAGCAGGCCCAGTCTCCTGTGTTGCAGCCAATATCAATGGTCCAGCACCCTGCCGTGGTGCACCCCACCAGAGATAATTCTAAGAGGAGGACCCCATCCCCCAAGCTATCGCTGCCACCCCAGGGGGTGCATGAGCAGGCGCTCCCCAGTATCCAGTGCTCTACTCAGTTTTGGCAGTCCTTCTCCATGGTCTTCTCCCAGCTGTTGTCGGGCCCAAGTGGCAGGGCGTACACCCGCAGCTGTCTGCCAGTGTCAGTGGGGCCTACCCAAACCTTGCTTTTCCCTAGGGGCGTGCATCAACAATGGTGGTCCGCACCAACCAGTAAACCTTCAGGCTGTGTAGAAGATCAGGATGGCACCCTGCATCACAGGCCTATCTCCTGCACCAAGCAGGCCCCCGCATGCGTTGCACGCAGCAGCCATCCTCAGGGTTGGCTCTTCTATGGAGGGGACTGGTCGCACTGCATAGACTAACGCTCCAGCCTCCAGACCTCATCGCTCACCTCTTCCCCAACAAGGCCTCTGGTCTTGATTATGCTGCAGCATGCCGGGATCAGGTCCACGCCGACTGGGCAGCCATCTTAGGTCCGCCGTCGACAGCCCACGCTGCTCTGGATCTGAGTTGTAAATAACAACAATATCTCAATTGGATTCATTTAAACAACAGAAACAATTGCATGTGCAGGACATTACAAGAGAACTGGGGAGGAAGAGAGACTCGATACTTCAGATGAGCTGGATCTGAGTTAGCATCTTCACAGCCCCCAGGGGCGCATGAGTCACTGTGTTTGACACAATTCAGTGTAGGGGACTTCTGAGGGAGACTGAATGGCCATATAGAGAAGCGCTATCATCCGGAATGTCACGGATTCTGCTGCCGGCATAAGGAGCCTCACAAGCTTGTGGCCATCTTAAAGCCATTCACTATGGCGCCCCCACCCTTGAATACAACTTTCTACATTTTCTGAAAGTACATGTATCTTTATGTTGAATTACACACTTTTCTTTTTTGCACGTTGTATGCACTTGTTTTCATGTGGTGCTAGGAATTTATGCATAGCTGTGTGGCGACCGCGCGGCGCAGGTGAGTGTGACCTGTTCTCAGGACACCCCCGTGCCGCACGGCCCCCAGCTCCCAGCTGTGTGAGCCCCCTCGTGTGCCCTGCTGCTGCTCGCAGACTCGTTTTGCCCTCTGCCTGCCTCGCACTGTCCCCCAGCTCTGTTCTAGTTCCTTTCTGCTATCTCTGCATTTTGTAATTGTTTTTGTGCATAACTGTTGTGATTTTAGGTGATTGTTGTGTCTGCCCCGCTCTCCGGTTCCGCCGTCGTCCTCTCGGCCACGCCCCTTTTTCGTGTCCTCCCCCCTCCCGCCTCCCAGCTGCTCCTCCCTCCCACTTGTCTATAAATGGCGACCGCGCGGCGCAGGTGAGTGTGACCTGTTCTCAGGACACCCCCGCGCCGCACGGCCCCCAGCTGTGTGAGCCCCCTCGTGTGCTCTGCTGCTGCTCGCAGACTCGTTTTGCCCTCTGCCTGCCTCGCACTGTCCCCCAGCTGTGTTCTAGTTCCTTTCTGCTATCTCTGCATTTTGTAATTGTTTTTGTGCATAACTGTTGTGATTTTAGGTGATTGTTGTGTCTGCCCCGCTCTCCGGTTCCGCCGTCGTCCTCGCGGCCACGCCCCTTATTCGTGTCCTCCCCGCTCCCGCCTCCCAGCTGCTCCTCCCTCCCACTTAGCCATAAATGGCGACCGCGCAGACGCGCGGCGGTCACGCGCAGCGGGCGCACCGTTTGTGCGCCGAAGGCAAGCCCGTCTGCGCCCGTCCGCGCCTGGACCGCGCCCAGTGCCGGAACCCCTGGCCCCCGCCGATGCAAGACTACCGGACGGACCTACGACGCCGCCACTCTCTACGCACTCAATGCCAGCCAGAACCCTGCCTGCTACCGAGCCACCCCGAGACGCACCCACGGACCCTTCGCCCGCCAAGCCTGCCGATTCACCTGCTACCGGACCTGCACCACCAAGTCGAGCACCAGCAGCAACCACCTGAAGTGCATCCTACTCAACACCCGCTCCATCCACAGGCACGCCGTGGAACTCTGGGACCTACTCGATGCGACAGCACCTGACGTCGCCTTTCTCACCGAAACCTGGATGAACGCCTCCTCAGCGCCCGACATCGCCACAGCCATCCCGGACGGATACAAGATCACCCGGAAGGACCGCATCAACCAGACGGGAGGAGGCATCGCCATCATACACAAGAACACCATCCGCATCTCGACTAACTCTGACGAAACCTTCACCGCCGCCGAACACCTGCACTTCGAGATACACACCGACCCCAAGACCACCCTCCGAGGCACCCTCATCTACAGACCCCCGGGACCACGCACACAATTCAGCGAAGACATCGCAGACTTCATCAGCCCGTACGCCCTCCCCTCCGCTGACTACATCCTCCTAGGGGACCTCAACTTCCACCTGGAGAACAACAACGACAGGAACACCACCGCCCTGCTGGACAACCTCGCCAACCTCGGACTCAAGCAACTGGTGAACACCCCCACCCACTACGCCGGCCACACGCTTGACCCCGTCTTCTCATCCAGCAAGCACATCTCCTTCAGCAACGCCACCGGACTCCACTGGACCGACCACAGCTGCGTCCACTTCAGCTTCAGAAGAACTACGACCCACCACCACCCGCAACAGGCCCCCCGCCGGAGCTGGAGCAAGATCACCGCCGAGCAGCTCACCGCCTCCCTCAGCCATAACACTCCCGCCAGCACAACGGACCCCAACGAAGCAGCCAGCAACCTCACCAAGTGGCTGACCACCTGCGCCGATGACCTCGCACCACTAAAGAACCCTCCCAGCAGACCCGGCAGCAAGAAAACCCCCTGGTTCACCAACGAACTCAAGGAATCCAAGAGAAACTGCCGCGCCCTTGAGAAAGCCTGGCGGCATGACCAGACCACAGACAACAGGACCGCCCTCAGGCACGCCACCCGAAAACATCATCAGCTGATCCACGCCACCAAGAAGTTGGCACTCAAAGAACGACTTGACAATAACGTCCACGACAGCAAGGAACTCTTCAGCATCGTCAAAGAGTTCTCCAACCCCAGCGCCGGATACAACGACATCACTCCCTCGCAAGACCTCTGCAACTCACTCGCCTTGTTCTTCCACCGCAAGATCGCCGACATACACAACAGCTTCGACGCACAGACAACGGACCCTACCACCAAACCAACGCCCGCTACCACCACCCTCTGCAACTGGACCCCGATCAGCACCGAAGACACCACCCGCACGATGAACTCCATCCACTCCGGATCTCCAACCGACCCCTGCCCACACCACGTCTTCAACAAAGCCGACGCCATCATCGCACCCCATCTCCGGGACATCATCAACTCCTCCTTCCACACCGCCACCTTCCCCGAGAGCTGGAAACACGCCGAGCTGACCGCCCTCCTGAAGAAACCTATGGCAGACCCCACCGACCTCAAGAACTACCGTCTCATCTCGCTCCTTCCTTTTCCGGCCAAAGTCATCGAGAAGACCGTCAACAGACAGCTTGCTGCCTTCCTCGAGACAAACGGCTCCCTCGACCCCTCGCAGTCCGGGTTTCGGGCCAACCACAGTACCGAGACTGCCCTAATCGCAGCCACCGACGACATCAGAACCCTGATCGACAACGGGGAAACAGCGGCCCTCATTCTCCTGGACCTCTCTGCGGCGTTCGACACTGTCTGCCACCGCACCCTAGTGAAACGCCACAGCAACATTGGAATCCGTGAGAAAGCACTGGAATGGATCATCTCGTTCCTCGCCGGAAGAACCCAGAGAGTCCGCCTCCCCCCCTTCAGATCCGAGGACACCGAAGTCATCTGCGGCGTACCACAAGGATCTTCACTCAGTCCAACCCTCTTCAACGTCTACATGAGCCCCCTCGCAGCCATCGCACGCCAACACAACCTCAACATCATCTCCTACGCCGACAACACCCAGCTGATCCTCTCCCTCACCAACGACCCCACCACCGCCAGAGCCAACCTACACGAAGGGATGAAAGACGTCGCCGACTGGATGAGGAACAGCCGCCTCAAACTGAACTCGGACAAGACGGAGGTCCTCATCCTGGGATCATCACCCTCCACCTGGGACGACTCCTGGTGGCCCCCGGCCCTGGGCACCTCTCCCAAACCAACAGACCACGCACGAAACCTGGGCTTCATCCTGGACTCCTCCCTCTCGATGACCAGACAAGTCAACACCGGCACATCTTCGTGCTTCAACAACCTGCGCATGCTCCGCAAGATCTTCAGATGGATCCCTACCGAAACCAGGAAGACCGTCACCCAAGCACTCGTCACCAGCCGACTGGACTACGGGAACACCCTCTACGCTGGAACCCCAGCCAAACTTCAAAAAAGACTCCAACGCATCCAGAACGCCTCCGCACGACTCATCCTGGACATCCCCCAACACAGCCACATCACCGGACACCTGAGAGACCTGCACTGGCTCCCCGTCAGCAAGAGAATCACGTTCAGACTCCTCACCCACGCACACAAGGCTCTCCACGACCTGGGCCCCAAGTACCTCAACGACCGCATGACCTTCTACACGCCCACCCGCCAGCTACGATCGACCAGCCACGCCCTCGCCACCGTTCCACGCATCCGCAGAGCCAATGCCGGAGGAAGATCCTTCTCCTACCTGGCAGCCAAGACCTGGAACTCACTCCCCACCCACCTTCGGCGAAACCAAGACCATCTCTCCTTCAGGAAGCAGCTCAAGACCTGGCTGTTCGAGCAGTAGCATTTCCCCTTCCCCCAGCGCCCTGAGACCCTCCCGGGTGAGTAGCGCGCTTTACAAATGCCGTGATTAATTGATTGATAGCTGACCTATTTTTGGATGGAATTCTAGGGGTTTCTGCGCTCTTCTCAACCCCTTATGCTAATTTTGCATGAATAATCCGGTGTTTCGCGCTACATAATGCAAGGCATCAACATTCAAAACAAAAAAGTTTTTTAGCACAAGTGTTGTTTGGTGCAGCATTTTACACCCCTTTGTGTTGTATCGCGAGTGCCTGCACACAGTTTTGATAAATGTAAACTATGTCGTTTTTGGGAGATTGCGGAAATGCATTGGAATCATTGCATAGAAGTATTTATAGCCGTGAACATAAGGTATCTCTGTCCCTTGATACTATCCTCAAGCAATGGCAAGACAGAAAGCCTCTGTTGATTAATGAGGCTGCCACAACTGACAAAGGAATGTCTCATTTTAGGAGCAGCACGTTTTAAAAAAAAAAGGAAATATTCATTTCAGTTACTGCGTTTCAGCAGGGGATGCGCCTAACCTGGCGTGTTTTTATACATTGTTGTTCAAGAGAGCGCAATTTCTGGTAACAATGAAGTATTTGTAAAATGTCTAAAAGGTCTAACCTGGTTGGAGATGGCTTGAAAGTGTAGCTATGATGAGTTCCGTATGGCATGACCTCTTGTTTTGCAAAGTTGTGTTAAATAGTCACGAGTTTTGTGAATAGTTTCTTTGCATGCAAATAATAGCTTGCACTATTACTCAGTTTAAGGATTCTCATTTTATAAATCCCTCGAGGATGAAAGGCTGAGGTCACTTTTCCGTGATTTTCTCCTTTAGCCCGGAGTTAAAATCTGCAGGAAACATACACATCATTTTAAGTGGGCTCAACACAGTGAACTTTCTTAATTGTGACTTTCTTATAGGGAGTTGAGTGAAATCAGTCTGAGAGTGACTGACTTTTTAGGTCTGCTCGTCAAGACAGCAGAAAGAGCATGTCCTGCCTTCTGCTGACAAGGGTTCTCTTCTTTTTCTTACGGAGAATTAACCAGCCATTTTCAAAATCTTCCAACTGTGTTTAATCCCATCCATCCCAGATCAAGTGACTGCTCTTCAGGGGTGATGCTTTACCAGTCTGTGAACCTCCCTTTGAAGGGGCCCTGGAGGGCAAAGAATGAGGTTCTCCTAGAAATGAATTAGGGTAGTATCTTACACTTTAGTTTTACCCTTATTCCAACGTTATGTAAGAGTATCACAGGCGCTTGTTCTTTGCACCACATGAGCAGCTTGTGCAAAACGTAAGCAAATAACCCCCTTATCATTGTGAGTGGCCCGGAAAATGTGCCTTATGTTCCCCTATTCCAGAGTGACTTCCGAATACCTGGGGTATCAATAACGCCGGGGGTGGGGAAAACCAGATAGGTTGGACCGTGAAAGTCCACTAAAAGATTAGTAATTATCAACGAAATTGGTAATTCTTGGTCCAGTTCCTCTGGAATTTAATGCTTTTCCTCAGACTTTCACTTGGAGATTTCACCTGTTTTCACCACCTGGACTCTCCATGTGAAAGGGGAACAGCGTTTACAACGCAACTTTTACAACGAAGTACCTTTACGACGCAACCATTACAACGCAACTTTTACAACGACTTGCGCTGGGGGGCGCTCTAGGAAATGGGAATAGTTTTAATTTACTATGCAACACCTTCCCTACTATCCACGGGGACTGGAGTTGGAATAGTGTATTAAACTATTCACTATCCAGCGCCCCCAACGCAAGTCGATGTAACGACTTGCGTTGTAAAACTTGCGTCGTAAAGGCATGCGTTGTAAAAGCATGCGTTGTAACGACGTACATCCATGTGAAAGTAAATGACTTATCCAATGGGACTGGTAACTGGTGTGACCAGCCCCATCGGAAGCAGGAGGCCACTCATTACGAGGCCCCAAGTGTTTGACCAGGTGCCTACCGCTTACTATGTCACGAAGATCCATTGCATTTGGGTCAGCAAGGTCGCCCAGTTATGAATAGGCCAGCTGTGGAATGAAGAACAGCAGCCCTTAATTTAATATTTGAAAGAAACGGTAATTAGTGTAAGTCTCTTTAACCAAGACTTCATTTCTAGGACTAGTGTATAGATGATAACTATCACTTTCTGGTAACAGGGTGAAAGTTATCCTCTGACCTCAAGGATTCTATCATGGCGAATCTCGTATCGTGAATAAATGTTAAGGTCCTTTACCACTGTTACCTGGCATCTTAAAAGTCAGCTCAAATAGACATGTTAAATTGGAGGAAATAAAAAAAAACAAGACACTCTTAAAATTAAGAAAAACCAAAGGTGGTAGTGGACGGAGCGTTGACAATACAAACACAAACCCCCAGTCAACTGATCTGGGTTTAATCCATCACCGTTCTTTAGCTCACTCCGCCACCCCAGTTCAGACATGGTCATATGCAAATCAGTCTGACCCTGTGCCTCATGGGAACAGTCCAGCCCGAACTGCCAAGCCATGTCTTCCCTGGACCGGAATCAAGCTTCCCAGGACCGGTTTCTGGCATTACAGCCGTCTTCAGCCAGGTTTGCTTGAATCCAATGGCAAAGTGAGCAAGGGACTCACGTCTGAGCATACCCTGCCAACTTAGGGCGAACAAAGAAAAACCAAAGGTGGTGATGGACGGAGCGTTGACAATACAAACACTCACCCCCAGTCAACTGATCTGAAATTCAAATTATCCATTGATTTGTTCTCGGGCTCATTCACTTGCCCATCCATACTCACTAACTTTCTAAAGATGAAGCACTTTTACTCTTAAAATAATGAACCTGTTGACTTTGTCGATATATATTTCAGGTTTTGTTAGCTTGCCACGAGTCGACATGTGACTCATTCTGACTCTGCAACTAGCAGCCATATTAGGCGAGCCCAGAAGTTACCCTGTTTACATGGGTCCACTCTAAAGACATATACAACTTTCTACCTGACCTTTCAGAAGCACCCCGCACCAGGGCATTAACCCCTTCCCTGCGGCACGAATTCTGCCGTGGTGCGGGGATTTAATTAGGGGGCTTAATTGGGATAAATAAAGTGGATGGCCTCAACAAGGGGAATTGCATATAATTAAGAGTGGCTTAACCACGTAAACTACATTTCTGTGATTCCCAAAGATGTGCCACCTGGACAGGAATTTTGGTTCCTGTCTGAGCTTTCTATTATTGCATCTAGATGTATTACATAACAGCTGATACATACCTAAAACCAGCCTGGGCTATTGGCTTAGCCAATGGTTGTTAGCTGTTTAAGATAAATAAGTTACCAAAATGATTTTGTTGTAAATAATTATTTTTGAGAATGTTTAAATCCTGACATTGTGAGACTGTGAATTAAATATTCCTGAGGCCTGTGTAAGGGGGTGGGGAGGAGTCTTCAAAGCCCCAACCATTCCTGTTATTTTCACTGTATGTTACATGTGTATGCCTTATTCTTTCCACATCTCATTCATCTGCATATGTTACAACTTTTCTCTTTTCCTTTCAGCACCCTCTTTTCACTCTCTCCTGAATTCACTTCCTTATAATTCCTTCAGTTTACCACCCCCAAAACACTCAACGCACCCATTGACCTGTGAACCAATCTTATGACAACTATGTACCTCGTTCATACACATTTGCACAGATTCATCATTTCAACTGGACTATGTGACCCTTGCTCTGTGCACTCTGTAGAGAGGCCAAGGATTGGATGAGCATGTATTCTGCACACCTTGTTCAACCACTGACAGGCACAGTGAGAAACTAACACTGACTTCAGGCTCAACTCCAGGGCTCTCAGTCATGTCTTCTTATAAACACTTGGAGGTGACTCCGTTCAGAGTATATACTGTACAGCAGTGGCAACTCCTCCACTGATGCGGAGGAGCGTCACCCCACTGCAAAATGAAGGAAAAATAAATTTCTAAAATCGTGGTTATTATTTTTCTTTTTTATCTTGCTGTGGCAGCTTTGTAGGGCGGGCGGGCGGGGCTGCTCTGACACAGGAGCAGGGGGAGTGGTGAGTACACTTTGCAAGTGCGCATGAATGTTCTGCTGGCCATCTGGGGATGGCCAAACATTCATGCGCACTTAGCATGTTCTCCACCCAGGCTGTATTACAGCCTGGGTGGAGAACATGCCCAGGCTCCCATTTCCTGGCAATCACAACGCTGGGCTACAACATTGTGATTGGCTTAGGGGAGCCCGGGGGCTTACCAATCACAACGCTGCATTGCAGCATTGTGATTGGCTTTGGCTTCCGGTTTTGTTCCAGTGGTGCTGAAGGATGAGGAGGAGAGACAAGAAGAGACAAGGTGTACAGTAAGTTTTTTATTTTTTATTTTATTATTTTTATTCTCCTTAACCACCAACCCCGTGCCCAGCCGCGGCCGGTAGTAGGTGTAACTACAGGGCGGTGACGTGGGGAGGGGGAGGGGCAGGGTGGGGCGTAGTAATGTATGGATTACGGACTTTAACAGGTAAGTAAACATATAAATAAATAAAACGAATTTCGTTATGTGCACTGCATCACCAAATGCGATGCAGTGCGTGCAACGAAATTCGTTTTATTTATTTATATGTTTTCTTACCTGTTAAAGTCCGTAATCCATACATTACTACCCCCCACCCTGCCCCTCCCCCTCCCCACGTCACTGCCCTGCAGATACACCTACTACCGGCCGTGGCTGCCCGTGCCCGCCTCACCACCCCCGATCCGTGCCGGCAGCGACTGCTGTACAGTATTAATTATTCTGCACGAAAAAAATTAAGAAATTCACCATCCTTCTAAAAGCCAAATCTCTTAGGAACGCAAGATTACATAAGACACGTGAAATATAAACAGGAACTAATTTGCTGTCATGGACTACCTCAATGCTTTTTACGTCCATTGTTCAGATATCGATCAGTGCTTATGGCATTAAAGTTAAGGACATGAGTATAGGGCCTGATACGACCAGTTTCAATGTCCATTTTTAAATATAACTGGTCAGAGACCCCGTGGACCTGGCCCACTTAAATCCCTGCCCCGCACGCCTCTTCCTATGGCACTGCCAGTTTAATGCTGCCCCCTCCCACCCCCCACCTTCTTGGTGCTGCGCTCTGGTGAATAACCTTGCTGGTATGGTGCTAGTTTCCCCCATCAGTGAAATTGAAAGGAGACGCAGTTTAATTATCCAGAGAACTTTATTTCATTACAGCGTTAGAAGTCAGGCATTGGTTCTGATGCATATATAGTTGAAATGAAAATAAGCGCCATGTCCGGGGTGTGGGTGATATGTCTGTCTTTGCAGCACGCTGCGAAAGTAAGAGTGCCATGGCGGCAGCGTAATTGACTGTAAAACACGAAGATGCATTTCAAGATCGTTCTGGCTAGTCTCCTAGCAACCAAGGGTAATAGACAAGCTGCACAAGGAAATCAACTTGTCCCGGCACATCTTTTTCAAAGAACAGTTTTGTTCCAAATTTATCACAGAACGGAAAGACACGTGGCTTTGAGAGGCTGCATGGGACGCCTCCGTCAGCCTGTGCGGGGGGCAGCCGTTACCCTGTGTCTCACCTCTAGCTTCGAGGGTGAAACTATGAGCCAGTCCTGTGTGTACACGGGAGAAACGAATTGGAGGCCCTGCAACAATAGCCACGCCTAAGTAATCGGTTCTACCTGACTCTTCCGAAGGAGCCACCTCAGTGGGTAGGAGGGGAGGGGGCGTTAGGTTCTATTAGTGTCATTGTCTATAAGTATGGCCTCACAATGCAAGCAGTGGGGCAGCCTTAAATCAACAGGGGGCATTCCTTGAGGCTCCGGTGCTAAATATGGGCTTTATTTAACAGAGGACAGCTTTTGATAGGAAAAGACTGCGTCACTTCAGCAAGATCTTTACTCACAATTATCCAGCGCTGGCCCCATCTGTCATCATCCAAACTATGCTACAATCAGGGTCGACTGGCTATACTGCTGTAACCAGACTAAGAAGCTGTCTCCCAATTACCGGCTCCATCTGTTTACATTTTAACTATTTATATAAGTTGTACCGCACTCCCGCCCAGCTCCACAGGCTCGGGCTCATCCCACTTGTATGCGTTGCGCTGCCCCTGCCGCTGACTTTGCACATTTGGCGTGGTTATGTCCTAAGGTCTCTGAGTTCTGGCGGGAGGTGTGTTCCACTATTTCGGCTATTACTAGCGCCATGGTGCATCCTGACCCACCTATGTGCCTCCTTGGTTTCATAAAGTACTGTCCTGATGCTTCCCGACGCCTGATAGCGATGCTGCTGGTCCTGGCTAGACGTAGGGTTGCCATGTGTTGGGGTCGCTGGCCTGCTCCTAAGATCGATGGCTGGCTGGAGGACGCCTTGCGGTGTCAAACTCTATTGTCGGAGTTCTGGGACTTACTGTCCCCCAGGTCCTGACCGGTTGACATTTGGGGCCCTTTGGTGACTTATCTTTGTTCCCATTCCCACCCCAGTGGTGCTGCCTCTCCCGCGCTCCCCGCCGGCCTTGTGCCAGCGGCGATCGCCGGTGCTGGACAGTGACTGCCTCCTCTCTCCCTATTGGCTCCTCCGCCTTTTGGTACTCTCCACTGACCTGCTTTCTGTGTATGGGTCCCCTTATGGGGAAGGGACCCAATGGTGGTGTTGCTGAGATTTCCATGTTCATGTATTCTTGTGTACTGCAAGGTGTAATCTACTTATTTTTTTTTTTTTTTTTTTTTTTAGAGAGTTTTATATAGCGCGAACTTGAACCGAACCGTATCAGTTATCAGAGCGCTTTACATAGCACCAGTTACGTTACATGAGGACACACTTTCATTTTTTAGGCACGGGGAGATTAAGTGATTTGCCCAGAATCACAGGGGGGTTTTGGCGTCGTTACCGAGACTCGAACCAAGTTCCCCAGGTCCGAGGTCGAGCGCCTTAGCCGTTAGGCCAACCCCTCTCCCCCTTTCTGACTGCATGACATGACTTCTCCTGTGTCGACTTGAGCACCTATGTTGCACGGTGTAATGTGTCTGAATCACATTTTCTCAATAAAGGTTTTAAAAAAAAAAAAAAAAAAAAACTATGCTACAATCAGTACCTTGCACCCTCAAGCACCCTTCGTGCAAGCATTCACCCCAATCCTGAGATTTGAAACACTCCCGCACCAGTGTCCTAGCCCACCCTCGTCTCCTACCCCTGCACCCATGGCCCTAACTGATGGAACTCATTAATCAAGAGCAAGGATAAAATCCCTCTTTGCCCTTCACCACATCTTGTTGAACAAGGGGTCCGGGTATTCATTTTCATCCTGGCCTCCAGACACACATCTACCTGTGTGAAAAAGGCTACTTTTCAGACAGATCTGAACTTACACTGACCATATCCTGGAGCCATCACTTTAAATTCATTGCTAACTAATCCTGACCAGGCAGACTGCAGCATCACACAATTACTCCCACTCAAAGATGTGCACACCTTTAATTCAGCGCGACACCAATAATTGATTAGGGATCAATACTCAATAACATCATACTACAATGGCCCATACACATTCACCCAGAATCCCTGATGCGTTTGGGTCAATTTAGATGTGTGTTCAATTATTTTCTTTCACAGGTACAAATGTGACATCTTTTGACATATATCTAACTTTTACATGAACTTTCCTTCCATTTGGTCGATGAACAAATTAGTTAAATAGTTGATGGCAATGATAATACCTTCTAACTAACTATTCAGTTAGCTAAATAATCACAGACTCTCGGCAAAATGAATAAAGCTTTTATCTTAATAATTTTGAAATGCTCAATGCATACTGTTACAAAATGCAAATAATGAATTCACAAAGGGAGAGAAACATCAGCAATTCAATAAATATAAACTCATCATATAGTCAATGACAGGCTTGAAGGAGTGGGTAGATTAAGAGATAAAAGTTTCAGCAAAATTCAAATGGGAAACAAAATACAGCTAACTGTGGGGATGCATGAAGAGACAATAGTTTCATCTAAATAATACGTTTCAATGTACCTATGATGGAGTGGATAGGTAAAGAGACAAAAGTTTCACAGACAAGATACCTGCAAGTAAATTTTGCAAGAATGAGTCAGACTAATACTAACCTAACGGTCTGTAGAAAATCAACCCCTCAGCCTAGGTGATGGTGGGGGTCCCCCGAAAAAGAATCAGGGAACAAAGATTAAAGGGACAGGAACAGGACAGGTCATGAACAGCTAGGCCTCTCTGCAAACAGACAGACGGCGACGCATCTCCCCCCTCTCTCTCTCTCTTGCCAGCCTAAGCTTAAACCACACCCCTAAAGGCACCCCAAATATACCCTAAAACTGACATGTCCATCCCACAAATTGTTGCAACATTTCTCGTAACTTGACAGGGGATTGCTGGGTTTGGGTAGGTTTGGGGCGTGGTGTGGTCACACCACAGTGACTTCAATAAGATTTTAGGCACATTCATTGTTCTACACCCGTTCCCACAAATTATAGTAGTTTTGTTCACATATTTTATTAAATGTTTCAAATACACGTCTTTAAACAGTGGCCGCGGAAGAGTTCTCCTTGTCCCACAGTCAAACACGTCTCTTGGCAAATGAACATCATATCGGCCCTTCACAGCACTCAGCATTTCTGACTGCGCTGTCATAACATTTTCACTCCTCATTCTGACCCCTCCCTTCTGTGGCCAATATAAGAAAAATGGCGCCTCATCCAGCGTAATAGAAAATAAACATTTATTAGTTATATGATAGTGCACTTTTCACGGTTTACCACCCACCTTGCATTATTCATAACTTGAGTTACCTAGCATAAACTTAAAGTAAAAAGCGGCATTATTTATTATTCCAAAGCAAGATGCAACATGCAAATTTCTGATGCACATGCGGCCTAGTCATGCAATATTTCTCGTTTCTTTCAAACCACAATGTTATTACAAATTTTAACTTTTTTATATATTATTTTGTGTTAGTTCATGCATGCGCAAAGCAATTTCCCTTGTGTTTATGTAAGGTGCACGTTAGTTTTCTATTACTACTTATTGTTAGTACGTATTAAAGGGGAGTTAATTCAAGCAGGTTTCTTTTTTGCGAACCGCTTCTCCATTACCTTTCTACACCTGTCTGTGGTCTCTCTACCGCTCACCCATGATCGGGGTCATCCTCTCAGGCTAGCATGCTAACTCTGAGTCCAACATGCTCAGCGTGACGATGCCACTTATTTGATCGCGGGGTTATCAGAATTAGAGACGACTGTGAAAGACTGAAACAAAATGACAGAATGATTTTACGACATTTTATGTGTGCGTTTTACCGTATTTTTCTCTTTTATTTTGGCCTGGGATCGCGCACGTGCCAGAATGAAAATTGCAAATGACGTACTAAAATGCCAAGATAAGTGATGTAGAGGTAATCAGAATCTATTATAATAATGTAGTATTAATTACAAACAGGAGAGGCTTATAAAATAAAAACATATATATTTTTAAATGTGAACCATATATTGATAGCTGTAAATATTCAGTTGTCTTGGGAGTTCTATAGATATTTAAAACGTATTTCTGTAACCAAGAGACTTCTTGGAATGAGCTGAGCAGTCAAATCTCATCTTGTGTCTTGGGTCACCCAGTGTTTCATTTTGCAGCAGGGGATTAGGCCTCTTTAGTGATCCTTCAAATCTAAGAGTGTACTTGCTAGGGCTGACTGGGTCAGGGTTGGTTTGGCAGCCTGGGTGTGTGTGCTGACAGTAGACTGAGACAATTATAGTGCCTACCGGGGCTTTTGGCAATATGGCTTCCCTTCCTACCTTGGAAGCGACTAAGTATGAGAGTGTGTCTAGTCCATTCGTTGAGGGGTAAGAGAGAGGGAATGAGTGAGCCATCTTGAAAGGACTCTGGCCATGTAATGAGTATGATAAAGAACAACTCGCTGTCGTACCATCCCATTGTACTGCAATGAACATCAGCTACAATGCAGGGTAACATAGTAGCAGCAGTCCCTGGTAAACAAACACTCCCGGAGGTGAGAGGCAAACAGTGAATGTGTATGTGCCCATAGAATGAAAAAAACCTATATTAAGGCACAGTACATGGGTGTATAGGGTAGCTGATAATCTTGCCTTCTGGGGGTGAGTTCGGTGGTCCTATGAGCATGGACACACAAGTGTCTTGCAGATTGAAAGGAGGCAGGGACCATTCCCCAGGGACCCTAAAGCCTGCATTCAATGGGGCAATGCAATGGGGATTGATTCACAATAGAGCCTTGAGCAGGTATGTGGTGGGCCAGGGAAGTTCTATTTTTGTGAGCCTTTGTAAATATGTTGGATACCTTCTTGGAAAGATCAACAAAGATGTAAATGCATGCAACAAAGGTATGCAGAGTGTAGAGGGCCATAAGAGTTTGCGTAGGGCAGTCTTCCCAAATACATCATAAAAAAATCCTACAATAGTCCACAAACATGAAGGACTTCTTGACTGCCATTTTCCTCAGCATCATCTATTTGTTTCATGACTACAATGTGTTGTTGCTTATGATCACCTATAGAACAACTTGCCTTTGTATCCCTAGCCTGCTTTCCGGGCGTTTTTCTGTTGTGGTAACCCTTCTTATCACCTGTGGACTGAGATGACTTGTTTGAATGTTTTGATCACCCATTTATCGGCTTGATTTGTACCTATCAGTACATTATCTTTCTTTTAGAATGCAATCCAAGCATTGGGATCTGAGAGTTCCTCTGGAAATGTTACTGAAATACATTCTACAAGGGTATCATGTTTCATTCACTCCCACTCATTGATTGTCACTAGCATTAAGCCTCCCTGTGCAAGACATTTCCCTATCATTCTCCCTGTTTTATCTTGAGCTGGTCGATGCTCACCTTGCGGTGGACTGCTGTGAGGGTGATGCCCAGGATAACGGATTCGATTTGTGACGAGGAAGGTTTTTTTTAAGTGATCGAGTTGTTAGCATCCATTGAGAAAGTGTGTCTAAGTACCCGAGGGCTGACATATTGCAGAAGCCAAAGGTGAATTGGAAGGGTTGGGCTAGAGCCTTGGAGATTCTGCAGTCAGATAGGTCACATATGTCACAATGCGACACAAACAACAGCTTCTATCAATTTTTCCTGCAAATAAAAAAAGAAAACGTTAAAAGTTGCTGCTCGTGCAATGCCAAATGGCCTTTAAGTGCAAAGCTTCAAATCCCGGGTAATGAATGCAAAGTGTGTGTAATGGTCAGCAACAGTACAAGTGCTCTTTGAATTTCACACACAGCCTATTCTATGAATTTGCCATGACCCAGCTTTGCGAGAAATCCTAGCGGTACATTCACCCATGAGCAAACAATGGGCATGTGGAATATCGCATGTCATTTCAGTGTATAGTATGTGTAATCTTTATTTTATATACCTTACACTTAGGCAGTTAACACTTCGTAGAAATGTCTACTGAAGGTGCACTTTCAATGCAAATGTCACACTAGAACCTACTGGCACACTTGTGCGCAATACCACAATACCTCAAATAGTGTTAATACAGTATTTTTCACAGCCGAAGACATCAGAGGGACCCAACTCTTTGCACATATAATGTTTTGTATTTTTTTACCATTTGTGCAATGCAGCAATGAAATTGTACAGGTCATTTGGCTTATGGGAAAGCTTTTTGAAAAACGTTTTGTGTGATGTAATTTTAGAAGTTCCAGGAGAACTCATGTGTTAATGCAAGAGTTTAGGAATGCTAGGAATGATTCTGACATTAAAAGAAGTCTCAGTATTTTCCTTAGAGTGTACTTAGCAAGTATCTACTCGAAACCTGTAGTTCTTGCTGATAGCAAGGGAGCTTATTAGCTGTCTTGGGAGATGTGGTAATATGCATCTGTGTAAGATTGGTGAAGGATGTCTGTTAAACCTGGCACCATTCGCGTGAGTCTCCCCTGCATTTTTTGCCTTCACATCCTGTGTTTCTGCTGTGTGTTGGACTCTGTTTTACTGGTCTAGATGATTTGGGCACTTTACCCCTGCTGTTCAGTGCCAAAGTGCAAGTGCTCCCTTTCTAAATTGTTGTTATGTATTGGTGTTACCATGAATGGCTGATTTGATTTACAAGTCAGTCACTAGTACAGTGCACTGTGTGTGCTCAGGGCCTGTAAATCAAATGCTGCTAGTGGACTGCAGCACTGACTGTGCCACCCACATAAGCAGCTTGTAAAGATTACTCAGATCTGCCATTGCTGAGTCTGTGTGCAGTCTGGTACTGCCATGTCGACCTGGCAAGTGCATCCACTTGCCAGGCCCTACCCTTCCTTTTTCTTACATATTAGTCACCCCTAAGGTAGGCCCAATGTACCCCTGTGGGCAGGGTGCAGTGCATGTGAAAGATAGGCTATGCCCTGGTGTGTGTGGCATGTCCTGATAGTGAACTTCTGACAATTTAGTTTTTCACCATTGCAAGGCTACCTGTTCCCATAGGATAGAATGGGGAGTTTGCTTATAACATCTTATAAACATAACTACCCCTGGGAACAAGGTAGGCAAATAAAGTTTAGTATGCCTGAACTCAGAATGTTAAAATGCATCTTTTAGTGAGGGTGATTTTTTTCATTTTGTGTTTGAAAATACCACTTTTAGAAAGTAGGTATCTTCTTGCCTAGCCATCCGGTGTGCCTCTGCTAGTTTTGTGTATTGCATATCTGGCTTTGGATGACAGGGGCTGGGGAGGAGCAGTGACTCCAGAGAGCCTGATGAGTCAGGGCTGAGCTGAATAGACCTGGGCTGCATTTAGAGAAGGGGAAGAGATTTCCACTCACCTGAATGGGCCTGGTCTGCCCTCCACAATGCTGTCTCCACCCTCTGCCAGGAAGCTGCACCAGAAAGGACAGAACTGGTTTGGAACAAGCACAGGGCTTCTCTGCCACCAGAGAACCAAGGATTTTGTAGTATAAATATTGGGGCCCAGACCCCAGAACTTTAGATCATTTCTGGGAATCAAGAGGAACCTTTGCCAAGGAGGAGAGCTGGAGAAGCTGAGGAAGAATACTGCCCCTGTGCTGTATGCTGTCTGGGGTTGGCCTGCAGTGGCTACTTGCTGCTAAGGAAAGGAGAAAAGGACTTTGCTGTGTCCCCTGTTTGAGGAATATCTCCAAGGGCTTGAAACTGAGCTTGCCTCCTGTTCCTGAAGTCTCAGGGACACAAAGACTTCACCACCAGCTCCCCTGAACTTCCCTGCTGGTAGTTCTGACCTGCAAAGAGGTGCCTGCTGTTGTTTTGGACCTTTAGAGACTTTATCCGCTGGGAGCTGGAAAAATCAATGCAACACTGAGAAGCATGACTCATCCATACCTGTTTCCGACGCATAACCGAAGAAACCATCACAGCACCTGCCACGGCTTGAGAGATCGCCGCATCGAGTGCACCGATCTCTGAAGTCCGAGATCACCACACCGATTTTGACACAAGACCTGCTGTGCGGCTGCAAGAATCCACGCATTAAGGCGCATCGTTGGGGGACGCAGTATGAAACCGACGTATCACCTCCCCATGCAGTAAGAAACCAATGCATCACCTCCTCTTCGGTAAGGAACCGACGCATCACCTCCCCCAGAGCAAGTAACTGACGCATCACCTTTCCTGAGTATAAGGAACCGACGCATCACCTTCCTCGCTGCCCATTTTTTTTGTTTGCGTGACGCATCCATGGTACTTTGTGTGGAAAGCGTTGCATCTGCAATTTGCTTTGAACTAAACTATTTCTACCATCTGAAAGTCATATTTTTATTACTGTATTGTGGATTTTTGTCGTTTGGTCTTGTTTTGGTTTAGATAAAGATTACTTATTTTCTAAACTGGTGTGGTGTCCATTTGTAGTGTTTTCACTGTATTACTGTATGTGTTCACAAATGCTTTACACACTGCCTCTTAGATAAGCCTGTCTGCTTGTGCCAAGCTACCAAGGGGGTGAGCTGGGTTTATTTTAGAAGTGTATCCCCCTTTCCCTGACTAGAAGCAAGGGTCCCTATTTGGACAAAGGTACCTATCTCTACAAACTAGAGACCCACATTCCTAACATTGGTGGTCAGTGGTGAGGATCTGGACTTGCATTTATGACTTACATATAGTGATTGGTGTACACTACTAGTATAGTGCAGACCATTAATCGACCACATACATTTGGTAGAACTTTTTTGTCCTTGGAATTTTTTGCTTCTTGAGAACTGCCAATTTTAACCATGAGTAAACTAGTATCACTTGCATCTATGGATATTGAATTTGAAGAGAAGAGGTTTGATACACTGTGCCACAACTTAAAGCTGTCTGCAGAACATTTTAAATCTCTGTGAGAGACCTCACCAGAAATTAGAAATATCAAAAGGCGCTGAGGGCCTGGTTGGAATCAAGGAATGCCAGTGAGCATACCATAGAGCCTATGGTGGAGGGAGAGATTTTAGATGAGCAGCAGGGGGGGCTATTTGGCCTTACAGGAGGGAAGTTGTCTTCCGGAGTGGGCGGGGGGCAGCAGTGTGTCTTCAAAGGGTCTGTCTCCAGAGGAGTTGGAGGACAGGGAGAGAAGTAGAGTGCATGAGTTGGAGCTTACAAATCTCAGGCTGGGAAAGGAGTGTGACATGGAGAGTAAGAAATTGGCCATGGAAGAGAACAATATGCTCTTAGAGCATGAAAGACGGTTGAGGGACTTGGATCTGAAAGCCAAAAGTCTAGAGACCAATCGCAATGGTGGCAGAGTGCCATTAGTGCCTGGAGAAGGGAAGGTATACACCCACAAGGAGGTTATTAAAGATTTCACAAACATGAGGATGTTGGTCAGTGGTTCAAGGCCTATGAGGTAGCGATGAGGTCCCACAGAGCCCCTGAGAGAGATTGGGGAGCGGGGTTGTGGGGCCGCTTTCTTAGTGAAGGAAGGGAGACATTGCTAGCATTGCCCACTGAGGATCAGATGTCCTATGCTGCCATGGAGGAAGCATTAGTAGCAAGGTATGGGTTGACCCCAGAGATGTACAGGCATACATTTTAAAACTGTAAGAAGCTGGATTCAAGTACTTGGGTGGAGTATGTGTCTACTTTAGCAGAGCATTGGATGGTTGGGTGAAGGGTAGCAAGGGGAATGATTTGCTGGGGATCTATGATTTGGTTGCAAAGAAGCACTTGTCGGAATATTGTTTTCCAGAGCTACACCAGCACTTGATTGACAGCAAGCTGACTGACCCCAGGAAGCTTGTTATGGAGGTGGACCGCTGGGTCAGTACCAGGGTCCAAAAGGGTTGTGTGGGAGACTCCACAAAAGGTAGGCATGGTCCCCAGCAGAAGAGTGGAGGCATAAGGGTAAACAGAAGGAGTTCCAAAAAGGGCCCGAAAACTAATCCCCAAGGGAACAAAGGTAAGGGCTCCCAGCCTCTCACTGAAAAGAAGCCATGGGTACCGACAGGTAAGCCTGTTCATAGGGGTCTCAAAGCATGTTATGGTTGTGGTCAGGTGGACCACTTTCAAGGGAATCCTAGGTGTCCCCAAAAGGTAACCACCGTACCAGGGAAATGGCTGGTGTAGTCTTGGGGGAGGAGTCGGTGCCCAGGAGGGGTGGGGTCCCGCAGAAATGTCCCTGGTCTCTTTAGGAGACAATGAGATGGTCCCATGAGCTCATCTGCCTGATAACACTAAGAAGTGCAGGCAGTGGGTGACCATCAATGGCCATAGTGTGGAGGCTCTGAGATACACCGGAGCCAGTGTGACAGCTGTCAGTTGTCGGCTGGTGTCTGAGGAGCAGGGGTCCCCAACACATTTACCCAGTAGTTGCTGCTGACAACTCCAAGTGCCTCTGCAAAGTTGCCCAGGTTCCCTTTGAGTGATGGGAGGGGGGGGTTCAGGTACCTTGAAAGTAGCTGTGAGGCCAGCCATGCATGTTGACTGTCTATTAGGCAATGATTTGGAGAGCTCCCCTTGGGCAAAGGTGGAGTGGAGGTCTCATTTAGAGATGTTGGGTCTGCCTGTGACCACACGGTAAGGGCATTCAAGAGGACCTGAAACCTGAAAGAGTGGCCCAGGTGCCTGCCAGAAAGATATGAGGCAGGGGGCACAGGAAACCGGCCACTAAAGTTCCCACGGATCAGGAGGAGGCAAACCTTGAAGGGGATGCCTTGGAGCCTACAGGGGTGCAAGTGGCTGAACTGGGGATTCTGCCTGAGCTGATCCATTGGCAGCAGGAAGGAGGCCCCTCCAGGGAGGAATTCTGCCAGGAACAGCAGAAATACCAATCTCTTGTTGGTTTGCTGCAGAAGGCTGCAATCCAGGCAGTAGGTGATCAGTCTGGATCACATTGGAATTACTGGGAAAATGGTCTACTGTATAGCGAGCCCACGGTTGTTGAGCTTGGGCAGCCTGTGCGCTGGTGGTTACCCAGCACTTCAGAGCCTTTCTACTGGGTCTGGCTTATAATGTGCCTTTGGCAGGACATTTGGGGCAAGACAAGACTTTAGGAAGGCTTGTCACCCACTTTTACTGGCCCCAAATGTGTAAGTGTTCTAATACTCATTGTAGGTCTTGCCAGACTTGCCAGGTAAGTGGTAAGAGTAGGAGAAGTGTAAGGCTCCCCTCCAACCTTTCCTTGTGGTCAGCACCCCCTTTAAGAGGGTGGGTATTCACTTTGTGACACCTCTGGATCCCAAGACAGCCATGGGCAACAGGTTCATTCTGGTCTTGGTGGACCATGCGACCCGGGCCTATTCCTCTCTGGACTGTGACAGCCCCTGCGGTGGGTTGTGCATCGATTGGGATTTTATCCCATGTGGGGTTCCCCAGAGAGGTGGTGTCCGACCATGCTACCAACTTGATATCTAAGTATATGAAGTCCTTGTGTATTACCTACAAGTTCACCACTCCTTACCACCCCAAGGTAATGGGCTAACTGAGAGATTCAACTGGACCCTGAAGGGCATGATTATGGGTCTTGGTGAACCCATGAGGTGTAAGTGGGACTTCCTCTTGCCATGCCTTTTGTTTGCTTACAGAGGGGTACCGCAGAAGTCCTTAGAGTTCAATCCCTTTGAGCTCCTGTATGGGCATCTTGTAAGAGGACCTCTAAGTCTGGTCAAAGAAGGATGGGAGAAAGTGCCAGTAAACCCCCCAGGATGTATATAGCTACATGCTGGCCTTCAGGAACTAGGAGGAGATGAAATGTTGGAATGATCAGAATGCCACTCTGATCGAGTTTCAGCCTGGACAGAAAGTGTGGTTCATGGACCCATGGATCCTTGTGTGCTCCAGGATAAGTGGACCGGACCAATTGAGGTGGTGGAGCACAAGAGTAATGTCACCTACTTGGTGGACTTGCAGTCTCCAAGGAACCCTTTGCGGATCCTGCATGTGAACCGCCTTAAGCCCCACTTGGAGAGGTCCGAAGTGGGCATGCTCCTAGCAACAGATGCTGGAATGGAGGAGGAGACTGAGCCTCTTCCTGACCTCCTGTCTGTGAAGGAACACAATGGGTCAGTGGACAGTGTAACACTCTCCCCCGCCCTGACTACTGAACAGCAGAGTGACTGCCTCCAACTGTTCGGGCAGTTTGCTGCTCAGTTCTCCTTGACCCCTGGTGTCACTCAGTGGTGTGTCCATGATGTTGACACTGGGGACAGTCCTCCTGTGAAGCATACATTTTACAGCGTGACTGACAGGGTCAAGGCTTGCATCAAGGAGGAGGTCTCCAAGATGTTAGCGCTAGGGGTGATTCCAGGGGCAGTTTCTTCGTGAGGGCGCCAGGGCTCCGCCCCCTTTACTTTCACCCCCTCTCAGGGTGGGCCATTGCAAAAGTAAAAACCAACTGCCTTTATCTGTTTAAAATAAAATGCACACACACACACAACTCTTGCTTGTGTGTGGCTGTTGTTACCAATCTGAGATGATTGATGACTCTCATGAGAGCGACTCCGATCCATTGCACTCCCTCATGCTTCTGTGGGCCGATCCTGAATCTTAATCTACATGATGTTCCGGGCCTATAAGCTCACAGCCCTGAGGCCTGTGAGGTCATCAGCTCAGCAAAGACCTTGCCTCGAGGACCAGTCTCCACCCCCTAGTGACATGGGTGTGATATTAGCCCCGGGCGCTTCAGGCTGAAGCCCTGTAGCACCATGAGCTTCACGGCAGTCAGGGAATAGAGAGGATGGCATCCCACCCTTTCCAAACTTGTCAGGGGGTTGGGTCTCTCCTGTGACGCGTTGGCAAAGGGAGGGGTAGAGGCTGCAAGCAGATGGGAAGCGGGGAAACTGAGTCTGCGCAGTTTGTCATCATGATTCAGACTCGAGGTGTTTGCTTCCCGCTCTGGTTTTAATTGAAGGGCCGTGTGGATGCCTTTTACAGGTCCAGCCCATCATCTGTGTTTGACTGGCAATAGCAACCAGGGGCTGAGGAGCAGGCATAAATATTCATTTTACTTCTTTGGATGTTCCTTGAAGAGCGCTCTGCCTCCAGCTAGATGCGTGACTAAACAGATTAGCAAATACTGAGCGGCCCCCTTCCTCCCCCACTGCCTTCTGTCAAAGTTTCCAAGTTCAGCCCTCTCCGCAAACTCACTTTCATGCAGTAAGTAAATAGCAGTTCAATTATTTTTATTTTCCTCCGACTATGTTAGACTATCCGAGAAATTTGGAGTGCTTTAGGAGTAAAGCGAACCGTCCTTAATGTTCTGATTTTTCAAAGGCAGCCAAGAAAAAAGTATGGATTAGTAATAGATTTCTAACCGAGTATTTTCAAGATCTTGAGGCATTAAAGAAATTGGTACCACATTTTTAAGCCTTTATTATGATTATTAGAGAAAAATCAGTATACATGTGTACCAATTTAGGACTGTGTGGACTTGGATGTCAAGCAGAGGTTCTCATTGTAAATAATAATGGAGCAAATTAAGTGCAAGACTCGGTATGGTTTCTAATCGCTGCTAACCAGGCCCTTCCAATCCAGTGTGCAGCACTGTCTAATGCCCTTTAAAGGATATTAGTTGGTTTTATTGGGCTCTTTTATGGCATTTCTTTGCAAAACAAGGAGCGCAGCATATAGTAAAGGTGCAGCGGAAACTGATGTTTACTTCTTTTGCCGGATTCACATTGATTTTTCATTCAAAAGTGATGTCATTAAAACTATTCATTTAGCAGATATACAGCAGATTGAGGGTCATTGCCTATAAAAAAAAAAGGGCCATGTGATGCAGATCAGGCCAAAATTATTGTTTACGTAGGCAGTTCTACAGGCAGAGGCCGTTAACCCTGCTCAGAGGGCGAAGTCAGGAGTATTTTATGACCCTACCTGAGACACTGGACGTCAGACCGGCGTGGGAATACTTTAAGTGTCAAAGGGACATGGTTGGCTTGATAGGATACTACTGTTGAAAGGACGCCATAGAGCCGCTGGGCACATGTGGAGTGTAAAAATATCTATTGATACATAAAGTAGGCAGATCAGTAAAGTTAGAAGCCAGAGAATGGTGTGAATGGGGAGGATGTATGTGAGTGGGACATGAAAGGGCAGAGGCCAAGCCCAAGGCACTTTAGCACCAACCGGAGGTGATGCCCTTTGCTTCATCGCCCTCTGCTGGTGTTCACCAGCCGAGGCGAGGAGACACCCTGGGGATGGAAAAGACCAGCCTCATTGAGGCCCTAAGCAGCAGCCGCTGAAGATTACAAGACTGTGGTAGGTGCACAATGGCCACGCTGGGCACACCATTGTTACTTATAGCTAAAGTCACAGTGGAATACCAGCAAACACTTATTTTCACAACACTTTTCTCAATAATACCTTGAGGATAGAAGTTGCACCCACTCGGCGGCAAATGCAGGCATCATACAGGCATATATATATATGAAAATAGCCCCCATTTGGTTTAAAAATAAAACTCCAAAGTAACAAACTAACCTGCACACCAGCTGTGCCCTGAAGAACCGGGTTTTCTAGAAACCAGCGGCGCCAGGGGCACGCCCAAAGTCTTCGGATTCACCTGTCTTGGTATACAGAGACACGGAATACTTCTGGGTGGCGTCAGAGATCAAATTTATTAGCTGCAGCTAGTAACAGTAATCCCTGCAATACAACACGGTGTACAACTCAGGAAGCTGCTCAAAATTCGTAGAGCAAGACATCTGCTTTTATCCATATTTTACTCATTACAAATGCACACCCACTGCGACAAGTACTGACGAATGAAATACATTTTCTCACACATTATCACATTCCAAAAAGCTCAATTTACATCGTACCAACCCATAAGTTAATTATTGGGAATGTCCCAATTCGATTTCCACAAGCCGGAAAAACCCATAATTGAAAGCACTACCCATGAAATGAAACGTCATAAGAAAAGGAACAGTTCAGATGCTGAATAGGATAAGATATGTGCAAGGAAACTAAAGTTAACAATCTCCTGAACATTGATTGGCAATTTCAGACAACGATCACCTAGAGAAATTGGCCTCGCAAAAGGGTCAGTTTCAGGTGACGGGGTCAGCGTCTTTGCAGTTCACACACAAGTCAGAAAAGGCCTAGTTAATGCATACATGAACAACGGAGCCCATGCAACTTTTGTTCGTTCGGTTACCTCCACGGCCTACGTGAGGGCAACACAAAATGGCGTCACGAACAACTCAAACAAAATGGAGTCCGGTTCGAGAATCACAGAACCTCAGACCCTCCTTTTGCCATTACGTAGGCAATAACCTAAACTCATGTCAATCTGAATCCAGGTCTATGTCTATTCTCATCAGGTCATCAAGGTGTTGCTGTAGCATCATCTTATTATCCTTCACTTCTCTCGGGACGGGTCTTCTCACACACATCATAGCACAAAGACTACAAATGGCGGGACCACACTGGATGCACAGACAACACGAGAAAAGGATAGCTAAAACCATAAAAAGGAACATCAGAATCTTCCATCCCCATCTAGACAACAGTCCCCAAAACCATCCTATCAATGACCAGTTCCCGTCGCCTACATGTATAGACTCAGCGGACTTATGTAACTTCAAGATGGCTTGGTACACTGTTGGGGCGTTATCTGGTATGAAAACACAGCAACTAGACCCGATCAATTTACATACACCACCTCTATCTGCAAGTATAATATCTAAAACTATACGGTTTTGTAACGTCATAAGATGATCCGCTTGAAGCTCAGCTGTAATGTTGCTAAGGGCGCCAGCAGTTTCATTTATAGTGGCCTCAACCACTCTCGTAAGCTGACGAATATTCCTGCTATTAGCCATAGGACCCCAAAAGGGCACAAAACCCTTAAAGAAGTCTCCAGCTTCTTGTGTGACAGTATCTTTCGCATCGATAACACCTCTACCATATCTTGTCTTATGGTAATTGAAAGCAGCAGTATATGTAGGGGGAAGCAAAAATACCACATAACATGTATCTGAGAAATCAGGAGGCAACCAGGTATATGCTCTGTCGTGACAAACAAAATACGTGCCTTTGGCTGGCACGAACAGTGGAGAACTCTGGGATGTATAGACATAGGTGTGAACACACACACTCTTACCAAGCTGAGCTCTCGGATTCTGACCATTACCTTGCAGACAAAAATGACCTCGGTGGGGTACAATCCAAATAGGAGGAGACCTTTTCTGTCTCTCCTTCTCTGTCAGACTAATGCTATATCCAGTTTTGTTCCAACCAATATATGCTTGTACCTCATCCTTGGGGATAGCATTATACGCATCAATATCTCTGATCATATCTACTATTCCCAGTATCAAGGCATTATTACTCGCATTATCTTTGATGGAACGTACGGGAGATGCTTCATTCGCATAAATAAACATTGCTTGGAGTGCCCACACTGAGCCATTAGGCGAAAAAGGCAAAACCAAATATGGTATTCCCTTATCTGTCGTATGCGGCATAAGACCACATACCCAGCAATTCGTGGTATTTACTACTAGCTGATGCTGATGCAACATTTGTATAAATGAATTGTTAACAAATTCTGATCTTTGTGTCTGCTCATGTTCAGGCAACGTGTGAAATTCATGCGGAGAAACAGTAGAAAAAGAAAGAGTAGGTTGGGGCGTAGATGCAAGCGTCTGTTGTGTAATATAGACAATCCAACCCACACAAGCCAATATAATATTCAAAAGCATTAAAAAACACAATATCAAAAAACATTTGCTACGGACCAATGTACACATTTTCATTTTACAATCAGTTCTCTCAACACCCTTATCAGATTAAAAAAACTCCATCCTCTAACGTGCTGCTCACGGCTATTATCTTCTTCACTTAAGTGTGCGTCAAGATCGTACTAACGACCAAGAACCACAGACCTTTCGTCAATTCGCGGCTCACCCCTTAAGGCTGTACCGCGACCCTGCAGCGGAGTCCGGATGGTGATTTGAAAAAGAAAAAGAAAAATAGTCTCTTGTCTGAAAAAGGTGTAACCCACAACAAAAAAAATTCAAGTTTTATTTTTCCATTTATTTGTCCTTTCTCGGTCTCAGGTTGTAACGCTCTTTGCCAGGCACAGTTTGCTCTTGAAAAAGTGTTTCCGGATTCGTCGTATCAAGTCTTAGATGTGACGGCACAGCAGCTTGCAGAATTTCATCGTCCGCACGTTCTGACTGAGTCAATACTAAATGTGCGTCACTAAAAGGTACAAATCTAGGAATTCAACATCAGCTATACCTTCCCTCACCCACTTGTCATACGGTAAGGGCAACGGAATCTTCTTACAATGGGTATCATGTACCCAATTCTTTTTACCAGCTACTCTAACTGCAGTTCGAGTTGACAACAACACTAAATGCGGTCCAGTCCACCTCAGCTCCAAGTTCTTAGTTCGTTGAAAATTTCTGGTGAGGATATAGTCACCAGGTTGAATCGTATGGCCTGGATCCGCAGTCGCTGTCGGCAAACTGTCATAGACCTGTTGGTGGAGAACACGTAATTTAGCAGTCAAGTCATGTAAGTAATCCACCAACATAGGGTACTCAATATCACTGTACTTTTTGGGCCTTGGGACACCCCAAACATTGGCCGGACGACCAAAAACTATTTCATATGGGCTAAGTCCCACACGAGAATGTACTGTCGTCCTTGTTGACAAAAGAGCCAATGGCAAGGCATCTGGCCATGTAAGACCAGAGCTCGCTTGTATTTTAGCTAACTTTAATTTCAAAGTGTCATTATAGCACTCGACAAGTCCAGCGGACTGGGGGTGATTCGCAGCATGGAATTTCTGATCAATACCCAAACCCGCACACACTTTCTTCATGATCTGACCCACAAATTCACTTCCATTGTCGCTCCATACAATTCTCAGCAAACCATACCTAGGGAAGTATTCTTTGAGCAAAACCTTGGCTGTAGACAAGGCAGTATTATCCTCTAGGGGGTAGGCCTCTATCCATCTGGAAAAGGCACAGACAACCACAAGGACATACTTCAAGTTATTGCATCTCTCCATGTGAATGTAATCTAGCTGTATCACTTCAAACGGATACGTTGGAGGAGCAAAATGACCAGCTGGAGTTGGAGTTCCCTTTCCAGGATTATACATCAGACAAATCATACAATGCTTCACCACATTCTCAGCACATTTAGGAATTCCAGCATTCTGTCATACTGGAGCCAACAACTTGCATATCCCTTTCGAACTAATGTGAGCCATTCCATGAGCCATAGTAACCACTGGGAGCACATACGCATCAGGCAACAACCATCGCTGATGCTGCGACAACTCAACCCAACAACCTGTCGAATCCAACATACCCGTAGTTTCTCTCCACACACTCACTTCTTTTTCCGTAGCTTCATCCTGAATCAACTTCACACTTTCCACCAGCCATAACCCAATTAGCAGGGCCCGCAACATACATTTGACTCATCATATTATTGTGTTTTTATCCAGGAGCCTAAATCGATATTACTATTTTATGCCCTTGTTCGGTTATAATCAATAATATCCCTATAACGGCATAGAAATCATATCCATATTCAGTCGTAGCACATGCTGTGACATTAAGCAAGGCTACTTCCCCGGCCTCCTAGAAAGCACAACGAGTTCTCTAAACAAATCCAAACCTCCAGCAACCTGGGAAATCCCCCTTGCTTTTGTTTTGAATTCATTCTAGAACTCCTGTAAAGCACTGTAAGAACGGCCAGGTCTTAGTGGCATCTAAGCCATTGGGTGTAATTTGGATTTCTGCTATTATTGGAAAGCCCTTGAACACTTGAACTCCGCCTGGAACACCGGGGAGAGACCGAAGTCTGTCCGGTTTGTGGGTGTGGGACTGCGAGTCCCAGCAGGAGCAGCGCTCGAGGCACCAGCGCACCTGTGACTCTTCCCGTCCCTCTCCTCCCCCTGCTGCTTGAAAAACGGCTCGCGGCCCCGCTCCGCGGGTGCCGCTCCCAGCCGTTGGGTGTAATTTGGATTGCTGCTATTATTGGAAAGCCCTTGAACACTTGAACTCCGCCAGGAACACCGGGGAGAGACCGAAGTCTGTCCGGTTTGTGGGTGTGGGACTGCGAGTCCCAGCAGGAGCAGCGCTCGAGGCACCAGCGCACCTGCGACTCTTCCTGCCCCTCTCCTCCCCTCTATTTAATTCCATACACTAGCGCGGACGCGGGACGCGTGCGGGACGGAGCTCGGGGCGAAGCCCGGGCAAAGGGCGGGCCCTCTGAGGCCCTCAGAGACTGAGTGAGGCTGGGCAGGGCCTACCCTCTTCCATTTACTGACCCACATAGTTATCTGGTTCATCGATGGCTCAAAGTCCGGGTCAATTACAGTCTGAGAAGGCTGGGTGTAGTTTCAACGGCCCTCTTGATAACTATTTTACAAAGGCTCCCAATTATCAAGATAAGGAGAAAACCCTGGCAGAGCGTAGGGCAGATCAGCGTCGCTCTGTCGAAAGCATAAAGAATAAGGTTTCTGCTGTGACCCCGTCCAATGCCCTTTCACTTACATTTGGATGTACTTCCTACAATGAAGATCCTTTATCCTTGGAAAGCTTTCCACTCTTGTTACGAGACTGCACTCCTACACCCTTGGGTCATATAGACCAGCCCGTAAAACATATCCCTCCTTCTAGTTCGATATTGTCTGATGTTGACTTGACTACCCTGGCCCAGCCTAAACATGCTTTAAATAAATTGAAAAAACCAGTGCTGGCAAAAAGTCACGGTCCACCGCCTGCAAAAAGAAGACGGAAGGGGGGGGCTCCGCAAAAACCAAAGATCAGTCACTCGGATTTTGGAAAACCTTCTAAATCTATCATTAAAACTGCTCTGAACCCTGTTGTTGCTCAACCTAACATGCCAATTCTGGCTCTTTTGCCACCCTTGGCACCAGCTGTACAATCTGTGAATACAATTGCTCCAATCGACATTCTGGATGACCCATCCCAAATGGATGTTTCCACTGTCGCCTCACTGGATAACATGGAACACCTAATTAGGTCTTTCATTTTACCCATTATAGAGAGGCTGAGGAGGGTGGAGAAAAAGCTTGAAGAGATTGAGGCTGCAGTTATTAACCACCAGGGACCATCTAAGGCAGTGGTGAGTGGGGATCGAGTACCTCCAGCCGCGGTGCCTACGTGCACCTCCGGCGTTTCAAATGGTACTTACCAACCAACTAAACCAACTAATCCCAAGCATCAGAAGGTTCCCTCCCCTAAACAGAATATCAGCTCAGTCCCCATACCAGTAAGTGTAGCTGTGACAGGACCTGGAAAACCCTCTGTGGGGATTTCACAGCAGACCACAAGGGGTCCCATCAGACACACCAGGCCACGAAGAATCCCCCAAGCAGAATTGCCCCCCGAAGCCGCCCCGTATGTGGTTGTTCTGACGGGGGTTCCCAGCTTGCCACTAAATAAGAGGGAGGGGGTTTTCCAGCTCAAAAATAAAATCATGCACTGGTTTGCCCAATTTAGACCATTAACACATAACGTTGATGGCGAAATTGTGCATGTTAGACGACTCCCCTGGTTGGGTAGTAGGGTCAAGGATATCGATGGAGATTTAGTAGTTATAAATTTTAGAGACCCTCGAGCAGTCACCTATATATTAAATTGGCCCCAGGGTGGAGGCAGTAACTCTATTGTTCCGCGCCCCTTGACCTATTTTTATCCTAGATCCCTGGTGTTTCCTCCTACCCACACTGGCGCTCAGATACCTAACCAGTCTGTTCCCCTAATGTCCTACAATACTGGGTTTCCACCAGAACCTCCACATTATCATCATGCTGCTGATCCTTTTGGGTGGAATACGGTACCTCTTAGGTCTATTAGAAATCCTAATAGGAGGATGGAACATCTGAGGCCTTTCACACCCCTGGAGACAGCAAACAGGTTTGATGTCTTCTCTGGTCTGGATAACTGTGATTGAAGATCACAGAATGACCACTGTACGACTGGTCAAACAAACAAAATGCAAAAAGAGAACACTCGTGGTGGCTGTAAATCGAATGATAAAACACAACAATTAGTGTTGGAGAGTATAGTAACAGTCACACCAATTACTTTAGAACCTGCTACACATAGGGACGAGTGTGATTTAATATTGAAGTCTATTCCTGTTGTAGAACAAGTGGCTCAAGATCTGATGTTAACTAGGTCCAACCAAGGGGGAGTTGACACTGATGTAGGAGGTGTCTTGAATACAAGGCAAGTGTGCGTTGCCTCGGTCCCCCCAGTAGCAAGCCCTATATCAGGGGCTGGTAATAGTGTGGCCTTGAAAAAGGGGGCAATACTATCAGGGGAAAGATCAACCATGCAACGCAAAATTACCTTGATATCTTGGAATATTGCTGGTCTGACAAAAAATCTTTCTGACCCTGATTGGTCTAATTACATAGACTCCTGTGACATTTGCCTGCTTCAAGAAACCTGGACCCTTGAAATACCACATAGGGTGGGATATAGGACTTATAATATCGAGGCAGTTCCATCAGTCAGAGGTAGACCATCAGGGGGGCTCACGGTATGGATCAGAGTGTCATTGGAGGTAAAAATTACACAACTAAATACAGATTCAGCCGATATACTAGGACTTGTAGTTAATCTGAAGGATGGTAGGTGTATTGTTGTGTTTAACGTTTATAACCGTCCCTGTGGGTTATCGAAAGAATCTGTAATTATTGATAAATTGGATAATCTCCTTACTGATCTTGTAGATTCGCCAAGTAGTATATTAGTAGGCGGTGATTTTAACTGCAATTTTGAGCCGATTATAGGGTTTGGAGATGTTTTTTCAGATGAGGATAAGGCCAATAACATCCCTTCCCTATCATATACGGAGGGAGTGGGCTGTACGATCCTAGCAACCCAGATAATGAGATTGGTATCAGTACATGGTTTGAGGGCCTGCAATGGCCGTTTCCCATCAGACTCTCCAAAAGCACCAACTTTTGTCAAAAATAATTCTCACAGTCGGATTGATTATATTCTGGTATCTTTCGACATTTGGTCCTTCCTATCTGACTTTGTAATTCACTCTAGGTATGAAAGTGACCATCGGCCGTTGCACCTGTCAATAGACTATAGATTAGTCCCTAGTACTAGGATTTCGATGGATTACTGCATATTGGATAATTTAACCACTGATGCCCCTTTAATGAGTAACAATAGGCGTTCCCTTAAATGGGCAAGCTTATTGAGTAATAAGGAGGCATTATCCAGCATTTACCTACTTCTTGCAGATGTTTTTGCAAAACATCTGCTTCAACCAGTCGAAGGGAAGGTTTTTACTGACTTGCATATAGAATTTTTTAAAGCCCTAGTACCACTTGTGTCGAAAATGCCCAAAAAAAAGGCTGCAAAAAATTAGTTCTATTGGTACCAAACCCTGGTACAATAAGGATTGTCGAAACTGTAAGGGTTCACTCCTAGAGGCAATTAAGAGCAAAAAAGCAGATGTAATCAGGACCTTAAGGCAAGAATATAGGAGGGTGCAGAAAAAGGCTAGAACCAACTGGGACGAGGAATGTTGGGAGAATATGCTAATAGCTGTTAAAGTGAAAGACAATGTGGGTTTCTGGAAACTAGTTGCCAACGAGAAAATTGGAGGAAGGTCACCGGACGATGTGTTCATTGATGAACAAACCTGGGTCAATCATTTCACCCATTTGTATGAAGCCCCAGTTAGTGACGCGATAACTGTTGGAAATAGCCCATGGCTGGTACCAGCCACAAATAATTTAGAGTTTAGTCTCGAGGAAACCGAGCAAGCAATTATTGCTGTGAAAAACGGAAAAGCCCCAGGCTTAGATTAAATAACTGGGGACTTGTATAAGCATGAGATCAGTGTATGGGCGCCTTATATCAACAAGCTTTTTAATATATTAGTTGCAGGTGGAAATTTACCAGATAGCTGGCGGGGTGCAGAAATTATCTTAGTTTTTAAGAAGGGTGATAGATATGATCCCTCTAATTATCGTCCTATCTGTCTTTTAGATATTTTACCCAAAAAATTTTCAAGGCACCTTTTAAATCGAATGGACTTATGGATAGATGAGAATGAGATCTTTACAAAGTTTCAAGCAGGCTTTAGACGGAACACGAGTACAATAGATCAGGTTTTTAGGTTTTGTTGCATTTGTTGGAAATATGTTTTGTTATTAAAAGGACACATTTATGTAGCTTTTGTTGACCTTAGGGCAGCTTTTGATTTAGTTTTGCGGGATCGTTTATGGGACTGTTTGTTCGCACTGGGAGTACCAACTTGTATACTCCAGCAGATCAGACGACTACATGATAATAATTTTGCCAGAGTACGCTGGGGCCTGAAAGGGGAATTAACAGAACCTGTACCTATCAGACGGGGAGTCCGTCAAGGATGTGTGTTGGCCCCCACACTTTTTTCTTTATTTGTCAACGACATTCCAGATTATTTAGATGGGTGCAACAATGATTCCCCAAAGCTGAATGGTGCGAGGGTTCCCTCACTCCTATTTGCGGACGATACGATCCTGATTTCGCAAACGCCCATTGGTCTACAAACCCTTTTAAATTCCTTTAAAATGTACTGTGAGTCAAAACGCCTAGAAATAAATACGAAAAAAAACAAATGTATGTCAATAAATCCCCATAAATCTTTCAAGGGTCAATTCTTTTTAAATAGCCAAAGACTTGAACTTGTTTCAAATTTTTCGTACCTTGGTGTCTCCCTAGACTCAACAACCTCATGGAGAACGCAAATTGTAAAACCATTTTTAACCAGAGTACCCTACCTATTATAAAGCGTCATGGGGCAAGTCTAAGTAAGTCCATTTCGCAAGCACTAGAAGTCTTTAAATTTAAGGTACAATCTGGTGCTTTATATGGAGCAGAAATCTGGGGAACAAATGCAGGTAACATTTTTATGACTAGTGAAAACAACTTTTATAGAAGGCTTCTGAGTTTGCCCAAACGTACCCCACTTGTGCCATTATTTATGGACTTAAACATGAAACGAACTGATCATATCGCATTACTTAGGCCTCTTTTGTTTTGGGTCAGGCTTTGGAGTACCCTTGAACTTACAGATTATAAACAAGAAATCTTAGAAGTTAAGAACCTTGATGTTTATAATACCAACCCTTGGCTGAAGCATGTCAAAAATTGGTTCCACCGGATAGGCCTTGCTCACTTCTGGGACGATCCAGCATGTTTGAGACAAAGATGCAAGATTCTGGTCAAGGCAAGATTCTGGTTTTATATAACACATAATTACCTAAATGATCACCCATGTGGATCTATTACACGTAGCTTTCTTGATTTTAAGGACTCTCCACTTTTTGAAGATTTCTTAAATGAGATTCAACCACCCCTTGCAAAAAGCTTGTACTTAAAATTTAGATACGGTATACTCAAATCAAATTCAGTACTAGCTAGATGGGATAAGTCCACAGGGCAAACAAAAAGTGCAAATTGTACATGTTGTCAGTTAAACCAAAGAGAGGATGACAACCACATATTGTTCTTTTGCACTGTCTACGATCTAGCAAGGAGACGATGGATCAAACCTTTGTGTAAAGCTCTAGGTATACGATCATACCTGGAAGCTTACAGGATCATTAAAACAGACACCGGCCGCCTTACAGTATTTTGTGTCAGTAGATTCCTATTGAGTGTTAGTTACACCCGCAAAAACTTGACCCTTGATTTGTAGATACAAAATGGGTGCACTTTGCATGTAGGTTAGGTTGCCCTGATCTTGGCTGGTGGTACTATCCAAAATATCTGTTTTATAGTTATTTATTGTTCAATATAGTTTTTTTTTTTAGGATGATTTTATCATACTAATTGATGAATTGTATATTTTCTGTTTCCCACTGGTATGTTGTATCCACTGTGCAAAATGTATTGTTGTTGTTTATGCATCTTTTATGGCCGAATGAGCCGAAATAAAGATTAAATGAATGAATGTAGTGACATCTTTATTGACGTCTTATGTCCAACCTTACGTCAAACCCGGCACCTTTCAGGTATAAATATACCAACGTTGCCTTAAGCAAACACACAGTGGTGATTTTGGAGCAGAGCAGCTATCTACTTGCCCGAGAGCCCAGCTGATGCGAGAGCCCACGGACGCTGCCCCTCCCCTTTGACGCACTGAGAGAGACGCTGTCTTTTCTCCTGCCGAGAAATCCAGCTCCGGTGTTTCCAGATACCTTCGCGGGTTACTGGGATATCGAGTCCTGAGAGAGAGATACAAGACCTCCTGCTTTCTAATACCCAGGTACGGAGCTGACTAAAACCTTAGAGAGAATTCTTGATTCAGATTCTTGGCAAAAACCAACTTAACTTAAACTGCTACTTACTTACTCCTTCCCACGTATTAGGCTTAGGTCAGGTACACCGGGGTAGGCGTATTTAGAAGCACCACTTGAGTACGTTAGTCAATGTATATAAGTATGTATATATTTGATCTATTTTAAAGTATCTTATGGCTAAGAAACCATATCAATGCTTTTACAGTATTATTTCTTAATCCTCCTTTAACTGTACGCACTTTACTTTACTATGAGTATTGCAATTGTGGCAATTCATTTCTGTTGTATGAGGAAGAAGACTGCTCAATAAATTACACCTTTTATTGAAAACGCCGTCTTTCTTTTCTCTGCATTCTGGTGAAACTAAGTACGCACATTTGACTGAGTGAAATAGCTGTCTATTGTTTTCACACAACTCTAGAGATACACTCTTATTCTGAGAGAGCAAAGTTGTCATGTTATATGGTTGTCAGAAGCTAATCCCTTCTTGTCTTTCCAGGAAGGTTAAACTCCTCCTCGTTTATTCAAGAAAGTTTCTAGTGACCTCTGAGCTAGCTGGCAAAAACTTAAGTCTAATATAGTCAGTAAAGACCTAGTTGACCTCAGTCCTACGTCTACACTGCTGAATATATTATTCCAATGCGCAGAGCCTATTGGGACTATAGGAACTACACTACATGGCGCCCAACGTTTGGTAAGGCGATAAATCTAACGCAAGACGTTAGAGTAACTCAGTCGTGCTTTTCCACACAGACCCTTTTTCCCGTAAATACTCCAAAAGACGTCTGGAGTGGGTAAGAGGTTAAAATCCGCCGGAACTTAGTAGGAAGAGATTTCTATGTATAGTTTTTGGTTTAGTTAACGTTGAAGGATACAGTGTTCCAAAATATTGTGCACCTAATCTTTGTTTCCTTGAAACTTGATCTGCAACAAAAACCTTTCTGTTAGTAAAAATGTCAGAAAGTGAAGACGAAAGGGAGGCAGCTAGAATAGCAGCTCAACTCCTAGCGGATGACACAAGTCTCCGAGACAATGACCCGAATGTTATACTCATTCCGGTCAACATAAGAAAAACTATAACTCTTAAACGTATAGAAAATGGACTAACACCAAGAGGTGGAATAGTCGTATTCGTAATTGAGGCCCATGAATATCGGCAGACAGAGGTATTCTATTCATGGATAAACTTTCCAGCAGCAAACGCTGTCACACACGACTTCCACTATTACAAAATAGAGGAACCTCCGGATGAGTACATACCTTTCGAGGAGGTGGAAATCCCACTAAAATACCAAGAGCACCTGCTCTGGTTTAAAGGCGCCCTAAAACATAATAATCACATCACCAGGCTCGGTCCACTAGGTAGACCAGGAGCAACGTGGCCGGTTCTAGCCAGCTACACACCACATCCCGACATCGAAAAAATGTCAGTACTAGAACTTTTAGCACAGCTAAAACAACTGATAAAAATTCATAGAAAATTAGTCCAATATGTAATGCGGACTTCAACAATCCAACCAGCTATTAACATTCCACAGCTGACCCCTCATCAGGGGACACAAACAAAATTACACCACAGAACATATAATCATGTCTTGGTAAAGTACCCGCAAAACGGGAACAAATTCCATTTTGGTTAGCACAAAAAATCACTCAAATAGAGGCAGTATTTACGGATACTACCCCTACTGAGAAACACAGAATTCTGACTATCTGCCTTCCAATGGGGATCGCACCACATGTGGAGGACTGTGACACTTGGGGCACAGTCTTTGCTTCCATTTACACAAAAACACATGGTGTTCCATCCATGGTGGTAATACCAGATGTACTAAGACAGATTCAAAATGAATACGGTCCAGAACCTGCTTTAACTTTGGGTATAAAAATTACTGAAAGACTTCAAGCAGGTCTCGGCTATATTATTAGCCAACATAAAAGGAGAAGCAGCATCTGTGGCGATCCGCCAGAAATTGAAAGAAACAGATATAGCAGACCAACCAATTGAACTTGCCAGAATCATAGAAAAATCCTATGAAGAACTAGGAAGAGATAGTTTGGGTGGGAAACCAGTAAAACCCCAACTAACTGAAAATCTGGAAAAAATATTTATTAAATATAATCTAAACACTCCAAAAAAGAGCTGGGATGGAAATAAACAATCCACTCCCAAAGAAAAAAGATTCCAGTCCAGAGGAAGGTCTCTTCGGCGGAGAGAAAGATCTCCGGACCAAGGACACAAGTCTCCCCAGAGGGAGCCCTCTGAGAAAAGATACAATCTTAGAAATAGGGATAATCTAAAGAAACCTGATAGATATCAAGATATTTATACACGTCACTCTCGATCTTTTCAGACTTCCTCGCAGAAATCGGAAAGAAGAGGACGGTCAGAACACAGGGAAGAGCACGTCAAGTCCAAAGACAAGGAACCTGTTCATCAAAGTAAAAAATTACAATTTCCAAAAAAAGAAGGTAGCCAGTATTAAAATAATCAAACATGCCGAGGATACTGAGGACACAACTGAAAAACGGCGAGTGGGCCCAGACAATGCTAGACAGCGCAGCAGAAGTGACAATAGCTCGCAAGATCCTGATGAATCATCTGGAGACAGTGGACACGAATGAATACATTCAGGTGGAAACTGCAGATACCAAAGTTAACAAACCTCATAAAATATACGAAATAACATTACGTATAGAGGGAGATAAGACTAGGAAAGTAAGGGGTCTATTTTGGGATAACCTTTCCAAAGGCTCTGACATCCTTTTAGCTGAAAAAGACCGGCCACCAGAGTTTGTCAGGGAGTGCCCTCATGGCGAAGAAATGATTATGCCTGCCTTCTCAAATCATATTCCAATTCATAGAAAATATACATATGCAAGAAAATGGGCAGTAGCCCAAGCTCCTGCATTATATAAAAATCATGTAGGATGGGATGAGGACTCTCCTCCTCACAAAATCCAGTTAAAATGTCAACCAACTGCACAAAGGCAGTACCCAATTAAGCAAGAAGCTAAAAAGAAAGTCAGGGAGATCTTAGATCAACTTGAATACCAGGGGGTGATTGAAACATGCACCTCTCAAATGAACAATCCTTTGTTTCCTGTCTCCAAGCCAGACGATTCATACCGTCTAGTTTTGGACTACAGACACCTTAACTCATGTTGCAAGACATTTGCAGTACAAAATTCACACAGTGCAGCACTAATGAATAACATTGTGCGCAAAAAATACAAAACAACATTAGACATCTCTAATGGATTCTTTTGTCAAAACATTTCACCTGAAAGCAGGTATTTGACCGCTTTCTCAATAATGGGGTCGCAGGAAAATTTCTGTCGACTCCCACAGGGATTCAAGATAGCCCAGGATTATTCTCAGCAAGGGTAACAGAGTTACTACAAATATATGATGATGAGGCATTATCATATGTCGATAACATCTATCTGACAGATGATGACTTGGATACTCACTTGAAAAGAGTGAACGCCATAATACTTGGGTTCGCAGCAGAGGGTTACAAATTCAACTTTAAAAAGTCACGAATTGCCCATCTAACTGTCCTGTTTTTAGGATATGAATTATCAAGTGAAGGCAAAAGCCTAGCGGACACTTTCTTAGAGAAATGCGCTGTCCTCCAAAAACGCTGAAGAACTTACAATCAATGCTAGGTTTCCTGAATTTCGGAAGAAATTACATTCTAAATTACGCAGAGAGGGTTAAAAATCTCTATGAATTAATAAAACCTGATTTTAAACCAATCAATTGGACTCAAAAACACACAGAAATTTTGAGATCATTGCAAACAGACATGTTAGCTAAAACCAAATTGCAAACTCGCGATAACACACGCAACCTTGTAATCCGAGTCATCCCAGGAAGATGCGGATTCACGTACCTGACCTCTAATGAGGGAGAAACGGTACCAATAGCTTACAAATCACATTTGTACACACAGGCTGATATAAAATTCAGTTCTACTGAAAAAATTCTAACTGCGGTTCAGACTGCTGTAGCAAAAGAAAGAGCCCTAGCACAAGGTAAACGAATAATAATCGTTACACCAGTACCTGCCCTAGAAGCAGTAACAAAAGCAAGCATTCCAAATGCTAAAGCACTACATCCGAGATGGATACAATGGGAAAATTCTCTTGCTACAGAAAAAGTGAAATACTATTTTGACCCGAACATGAAAAAACTGAAAGATCTAACGTATGAAAAAGAATATCCTCTGCCAATCGAAATTCTGCCCCTACAACAGTACGCCTGTGTAATATATACAGACGGATATGCACAACCCTCAGTTTGGGGAAAAGAAGCTTACAATGCTACGTGCAAGGTTGTTAAATGCCGGTGACGCGGAGGTAAATTGAGACCACTGGTAACAATGTCACGATCTGTAAAAGACAATTGAGGTCAACAAACTGAATTAATAGCTTTAAAAATGGCGCTCGATATTGCCGATCGCGAATTCTCGACACTAATAGTGTGCGATTCGCATTCCTGCGTCAAGTCTTACAATAATGACTTGCAGAACTGGGTTCAAAACGGTTACAAAGATGACACAGGTGCCACAATCAAGCAGAAATCGTTTTGGGAACAAGTAGTTCTTTTAAAGAAAGAACTACAAAAGACTCACGTGATACATACACTGAGTCATCAGCGTGATGGCGTTCACGCTGCAGGGAATTCATTGGCTAACACAGCCATGGTGGAAGCAACTCAACCGGCTTCCGTAGCTACAAAAAAGCATTCAGAAAAATACATAGACAGGGAAACCATGCTGGCGGTAAAAACGTCTTCAAAAGGCGACTGCACAGCACTACCCGTGAACTATCCACTCAATTATACATACATAATAGATGCAAACTCTGTTCCTTTTGCTCGAATCCCTGGAGTGGGGGATAGAGTAATTCCAACGAACAGGAGTGTCTTGTTAATAGCAGACGCACACATGGGTGAAGGTCTAGGGCACCGAGAGATCAAGGAATCTCTGAAGGAATTACAATCAGAATACTGGTGGTCGGGGACGAGCCTGCAACATTACAAATTTGTAATGAGCTGTCAAAACTGCAACAGAGATCGCAGTAGCGAACAGGCCAGGTTAGTGCCAGAAACTCAATCAATTAGAGAGCATAAGGCGATCTATACGCATGATCAAACAGGAAAAATGCGTCCCATTGTATATTATTTAAGACTAGATGTGGCCCCAGCGCTCGGCTGACGCCAGAACTGTTATAAAAGATTTGCGAGTCTTTATCGGCACATACGCAATTGGCATGCTACATTCTGACCAGGATACCGCTTTTAGCTCTCGAGCTTATAAGGAGGCCATGACCAGCATGGGCATTGTATTGCGGTACTCTTGTCCCTTCCATCCTGAGGGAAATGGGATTGTGGAAAGAAAAAACCGAGACATAAAGCAATCTATAACGGCAAGGGTATTAGGTTCGGGTGATGGGTGGGTCCAACATTTAACAAGTGTCCAACGTAGTCTTAATAATCTGCCAAGAAATTCTCTAAAAGGTTTCAGTCCGTACGAACTATTGTTCGGGACTAGAATGCATATTCAGGACTTAGATAGTAAGACTTCAGTGGTAGAAGAAAAATGCTTTGATATCAAAGATCGTTTGGCTATTTTACAGGACTTAAATGAAACAAGAAAAGACCTGAGCAACGTAAAGCTAAAACAGCAGCCAACAGCCACTGAAGATAAACCACCTGTCCCAGCAAGGCCTGTCTGGATTCCAAAAATTGGGGATTTGGTCAGAGAGAAGATCGCGGTGAAGAAGGAATTTGGACCTTCTTACAGAAAAGCAGTACCTGTCTTAGCTGTCAGCAGAACAAGATCAGTTGTACTACCGCCCCTTGCTGGTAAAAAGGAGAACCGAGTTGTATCAATCGACCTGGTAAAACCACAATCATGTGGCCAATAATAAGTAGTAGGCCCAGTGGACTTCCAAGATGTAGCAGAACACCAAAACTTACTACAATACAAGAGGTTCAAACTGAGAGACTAATCACATTTGATAAACCTGCAGTGAATAAAAAAGGACTATGCAACAATGCCATGGAACTTGTGCCTCTTGAAACCCACATTGCAACAGTTCGTCAAGAAACACCAGTCTACAACGATGTAGCCGCAGACTATGCTAATGAAACAAAGAAAATTCCAAAAGCAAATGAAAATCCGGAAGCGATTCCAACAATTGACAGAACTGCATCTGGCTACTTCATCAATTTCGATGACTTTTCTGAGGATCCAAGCGAGCCTGAAAAACAGCCAACAACAAAAACGTTTAAAGACAAAGCAACTGAACTCTTTCATCAACTCAAAGAAACCTATCTGATTTCTCCATGGATTGAATTTTGGATTGTGTTAGGTGTACTTTTCCTCCTGCTTTGGCTCATCATGGTTCTTTGTTTGGGAAATTTCATTGAGGGAAAATACAGTACAATGGACACAGCAAGTCAGAACATCAACTTGGTCCTAAAGCCACACAAGTCATCTCACATCGAAAAAAGAGAACTATCATCAGTGAATGTCACAGCCAATCCAATACCCGGTGGGGTAGCTTGGGACAAAACGGATTACGAAATCTATGGCCCGGTCGAGCTCTTGAAGTATCCACACCAGTTTAAGGCTTCATTAAGTGACTTTGTAAAACCGAGTACATTCTCTGATGATTCGGACTTTGAAAGTATTAATGATATGATGTCAGATTTAGTAATGATTATAATCAATGGGAACATTGTGCAACTCCTCCAAAAGGTAGTTCGAAAACATTTTACGAGAAATTCCCATACTTCTCAGGGTTTAACACAAGTGATGCAGAAACATTTTATTTCAAACTGTTAAATAAGACAGGAATGAAAACAATGCTGACAAATACTAAATTGATTTATTCAGAAACATTTTATGAAAAAATGAATACATTTGGTCTTGATTTTTGGAAAAACAACATTGAAACAAAAACCATCTGGGGTACCAAAGATTGGCAGGTCCAAGGTATAGAATCATTGTTTAGAGCCTGCATGATCCCAGAACAAATTATAATCTTGAATGACACAATTAAACAAACAACCTGTCCTGGCCTAGCCAAAATTAAAGACTTAAACAAACCGTCTATTCCAAAGCCAACACCTGACAGTAATAGCACTACAGATGTTGAGATAGACGTATCCCATATTTTTAACCAAAACAGAACACATCCTGATTGGAAAAAATGGTTGATCTGGCCCACAGACACAAATAACTGTCAAAATAGATTCCTGAACAAAATACAGGGGTTCAAAATGACCAGGCCAGACCCTAGATACTCCCAGAGACAACATCCAGGGATAGTTACAACATACAGTGTAGGAAAACTCTGCCTCGAATGGTTACAGACATCCACACTGGCAGAAATTAAGCAACACTTGACTTTACTTAAAGACGGTGCTGACTTGCGTAATTTCATAATGGTACCACGCAAACAGCGTCAAAAACGTTTCATAGCGGCCGGTATATACGCAGCTTACAATGAAGCTTGGAAAGAAACGCAAATTAAAACAGCAGAAAAAATACGAGAAATTGATCGTATTAATTTGGAAAAATCATTTTCTGTTGTGGATAATGGGTTAATGACTCTGTCCTCCAGAATATATACACTGGACAGTATTGTATCATCTGCTATTGATATAACAGAGCAGGACTTGCTAATGTTACAACACGGTCAGTCCCAATTACGTTCTATTCTACAGCTTGGCTGGACGTTGCAAAATCTGCGTTCAGGATACGTGCCCTGGCGTTTAATCAACACAACGTCATTATTCTCTATCTTTAACCTTACTGATACACAAATCAGTTTGGCACAAAAAGGAGCAGAGTATACAATTCTGAGCATTGAAAAACTTGAGAGATTACCATTGACAATGTCAGAAAGACCTGTCATTGAATGGATAATACTTGGAATAATAACAATTCCGATAACAACTTTCCAATTTAAATACTGTCAAGAGTATATACCAGCGGGCCAGTATGAAAGGTTGGGTAAAGGGTGCATTAAGTCATCATGGAATTTACCTTACACATACATGTTATAGTGAACAGAAACAGAATGTATTTCTTAGTGGAAAAAATTGTAAACAATCACTAAGTGGTATACTTCTGTGTCAAGGTATTGACCTGCATGGGGCCTGTGAGGGGACTTCAAATAACCTTTCATGTCACCAGCACGGCACACCTGCAACACAAATAGAGCCATTCTTTAGACGACTTTCTAACAGGAGTTATATTCTAATAGTGGACGACAGCTGTTGTGGCATGGTGCCAGGAAAAGCTTATCTTGTGAGCGTTAGTTCCATGGTCACTTGCTGTATGCAAGTATTGTATCCAAACAACACTCCAGACATGGAGGTGAAAATGTGGCCTTTTTAGAATATCTCTTCTATTGGAATTGATACTTTAAGCAGAATGAAGTCTGTTCTTTTACATACCCTTTTATCATCAAATTGCCCAGTGCATTTCGCAGAAATGCTAAGTCAAATTCTAAATATGTCTGATACCAGTGTTATCCCACATATATTTAAGACAATTTTTTCGGGACTGTTAACACCCTTCGAAACAGTTCTGGGCATCTTTCCTAATTTTGTCCATTCTGTCTTTGGCGGCCTACCACTTCTGTTGGGACTCGTAGCAGGCATTTTATTTTTGATACTTCTGCTTCGATATGGCAAGCCAAATCGCAGACAAGACTCCAGCAACGATGGAAGAAATGATCCTAGCTATACGCTATCGGGACCGCATAACTCAAGTCCTTGGAGTAGCCCGGCTAAGAGATCTGAATATGACCTGGTTTCTTTCATTCAGACCCATCTGGCAGAATTGCATCTTACCTGTGCTTCGATGTATGCTATGCGGAGAAGAATGCGTGTTGGACGTCTGTCTTACATTACCATCAGCAGTACCATTGGATACAGATACTTTGCTAAGTCCTGTAACGGCTCATGCATCGTGTTGTCCCCAGCGGTTACCCATTCTGATGACGGCATTTGTTGAGACTTCACCACTACGATTAGGGGGTAGTGAAGCACAAGATGAGAGCAGCATCACCCAGGTACGACCTTCTGTGAGCATTGCTGATCCTGACATCGATGATAGCAATCATTCTCACGACTGCACAGTTGCGGCATTTTCCAACTTGGTCGAACTTTCACCCGAAGCGGTAAACCACTTTTTTGAAAGTCTGTCTGAAATGATGTTCTCCCCTGAACAAAAAGAATAACTTTTAAGCAAACTAGCACACAACGTTCCCTGAACTCTGAATTCGGCCTTCGGCTTTGATAAACAAAAGCTACTGAAAATATTTGGAACTATTTTTTCTCTTCTTCCCCTGAAAGCAAAATTATTTTTTTTCAATTTCCAAAATGTTTACCTTTTTCTGGCACTTGTACTCTGCTTGAAGTAGAACTATTCTTAGAGAACAGAGCTTCTATTTTTAGGAACTCTAGAGACAATATATTACCTCAGCCTCTAGCACATTTTACAGCAACTGTATTTATATGTGATGGAATGGTCTCGAGCTTCTTTTCTGTATTAAGAGCCATTTCATGTGTAAATTTCGCAAATCATTCATGCTGATATATATATGCATCTTTTTACTGAATGATTACACTGCTTGAATAGCGTACTGTACCTATAATCATTTTCGTGTATATCGTATGCACCATTTCAAATGCTAAAAAATGTATTTTGGGGTGGGTTGAAATACACATGCACTTTTATATGTTTACTATTGCTTAGTTTTAGTAATGATGGACATTAGATCGTGGAGTGGGTATTGTGTTTTTATCCAGGAGCCTAAATCGATATTACTATTTTATGCCCTTGTTCGGTTATAATCAATAATATCCCTATAACGGCATAGAAATCATATCCATATTCAGTCGTAGCACATGCTGTCACATTAAGCAAGGCTACTTCCCCGGCCTCCTAGAAAGCACAACGAGTTCTCTAAACAAATCCAAACCTCCAGCAACCTGGGAAATCCCCCTTGCTTTTGTTTTGATTTCATCCTAGAACTCCTGTAAAGCACTGTAAGAACGGCCAGTTCTTAGTGACATCTTTATTTACGTCTTATGTCCAACCTTACGTCAAACCCGGCACCTTTCAGGTATAAATATACCAACGTTGCCTTAAGCAAACACACGGTGATGATTTTGGAGCAAAGCAGCTATCTACTTGCCCGAGAGCCCAGCTGATGCGAGAGCCCACGGACGTTGCCCCTCCCCTTTGACGCACTGAGAGAGATGCTGTCTTTTCTCCTGCCGAGAAATCCAGCTCCGGTGTTTCCAGATACCTTCGCGGGCTACTGGGATATCGAGTCCTGAGAGAGAGATACAAGACCTCCTGCTTTCTAATACCCAGGTAAGGAGCTGACTAAAACCTTAGAGAGAATTCTTGATTCAGATTCTTGGCAAAAACCAACTTAACTTAAACTGCTACTTACTTACTCCTTCCCACGTATTAGGCTTAGGTCAGGTACACCGGGGTAGGCGTATTTAGAAGCACCAGTTGAGTACGTTAGTCAATGTATATAAGTATGTATATATTTTATCTATTTTAAAGTATCTTATGGCTAAGAAACCATATCAATGCTTTTACAGTATTATTTCTTAATCCTCCTTTTACTGTACGCACTTTACTTTACTATGAGTATTGCAATTGTGGCAATTCATTTCTCTTGTATGAGGAAGAAGACTGCTCAATAAATTACACCTTTGATTGAAAACACCCGTCTTTCTTTTCTCTGCATTCTGGTGAAACTAAGTACGCACAATTGACTGAGTGAAATAGCTGTCTATTGTTTTCACACGACTCTAGAGATACACTCTTATTCTGAGAGAGCAAAGTTGTCATATTATATGGTTGTCAGAAGCTAATCCCTTCTTGTCTATCCAGGAAGGTTAAACTCCTCCTCGTTTATCCAAGAAAGTTTCTAGTGACCTCTGAGCTAGCTGGCAAAAACTTAAGTCTAATATAGTCAGTAAAGACCTAGTTGACCTCATTCCTACGTCTACAATGCTGAATATATTATTCCAATGCGCAGAGCCTATTGGGACTATAGGAACTACACTACAATATCTTTTGCCGTTTCCTTCGCAACTTCATCCGCAAACGCATTTCCTCGGCCCACATCATCCACAACCTTCTTATGCGCACTACACTTTACAATTGCAATCTGTTTTGGCAAAGTAAGTGATTCAAGAAGTTCATTCACTAATTGCCCATGCTGGATTTTCGTACCATGGGATGTAAGAAATCCTCTTTCTCTCCACAAACGGCCAAAACTATGGGCAACACCAAACGCATACTGGTTATCAGTATAAACATTCACTCGCTTTCCTTCTGACACCACACACGCTCAAGTCAATGCTATTAACTCTGCTGCTTGTGCTGAATTCTGTGCTATACATGCTGTTTCAACAACTGTATGTAAAGTTGTGCCTGCATATGCTGCAGTCGTTTCTCCATTAGGAAGCTTAAAACACGAACCATCTACCCATAGGGTACCATCAGCATTCGTAAGAGGAGTATCTTTTAAATCAACTCTAGCCTTTGTTTCCTCCTCTGTCCGAAGAAAGCAATCATGCTGTTCCTGAGCATCTGACTCTACAGAAATCGGCAACAACGTAGCTGGATTCAACACATTGCACCTTTTGATGTGTAGATGGCTAGCCAAAAGCGTCAACTCATAACCTGAAAAACGTGCACTAATAAGGTGCTGTGTCTTTGTCCTATTCAATAAAGTATCCACTGCATGTGGAACCATCACAATTAACGTATTATCCAATACCAAACCAGCAGACTGTTGAATAGAAACAGCCGCTGCCGCTGTAGCTCTCAAACAACTCGGCAACTGCTTGTCTCCAAATTGTTGCGTCAACACTGACAATGCACTACCTTCTCTCTCGTGTACATACAGTGAAAAAGGTTTACTGTAGTCCGGGGTACCCAACACCGGAGCAGAACACAATGCATAACGTAATTCAGAAAAACTTTTCTGACATTTGTCAGACCAAGGGAGAGGATGCGGAGTATCTTTGAGAGTCAGTGCCAACAGAGGTTTCGCTAATAGGGAAAAGTTCAGGATCCATTGTCTACAATACGAGGTAATACCCAAAAAGGCGCGCACTTCTCTCTGTGTGGATGGCACAGTCATTTGGGCAATCGCTTGAATTCGTTCTGGGGTCAACCTTCTTCCCTACTTCGACAAGAGATGACCTAAGTAGGTTACTTCTTGGCGGCAATACTGCAACTTTGAAGGTGACACTTTATGATGAAGGTCAGACAAATGTTGTAACAAAGAAAGAGTAGCCTCTTTACAAATCTCTTCGTCATCAGCAGCAACCAGCAGATCATCAACATACTGAATAAGAGTAACACCAGAAGGCAATACAAAATCATCAAGCTGAGTTTTCAACGCCTGACTATAAATGGAGGGACTTTCACAATAACCTTGGGGTGCACGTTTAAACCGGAAGCTTCGACCTCCTGAAGAGAAGCCAAAAATATCTCTACTTTCCTCAGCAATTGGAATACTAAAGAAAGCATTCTTCAAGTCGATAACTGAAACCAAGCAGCTGAAGCAGGGATTAAAGTCAACAAAGCAGTCATGTCCGGGACAACAGGAAACTGTAGCACGACAATTTTATTGACCTCTCGAAGGTCGATAACAAACCGATACACAGGTGGCTGACAGGCAGAACAGGACTGTTACACACATTACCTCTCGTTTCTTCAATCACACCCTTCTCAACCAAATCATAGATAATCGCTAAAAGAGCTCTCTCGCCATCACTAGGTATTTTATATTGTGGAATACGAGGTAGCCTAGCATTTGACTTAAGGGTAACAACATAGGGTGGAATCTGCAAAAGACCAACATCATTGGGACCTGTAGCCCAAAGCATATCAGGAAGCGATCGTAATTCCAGTGGAAGACAATCTTTAGACAAATACATCGGGGAAATCACTTTTAATCCCACTGTAAGATGTACTCCCGAAGGAGAACAATGTAATGTCGCATACAATCTTTTCAGCAAATCCAAACCCAACAGATTCTCACTACAACCAGTCGTTAGAATAAGGGGAGCTTCCAATTCACAAGGACCAATAGAAAGGGGCAAAGGACTAGAAACCGGATTGCGAACTGGGGCGCCAGAAAATCCTACTGAAACATTGGTCAAGCCAGACATCCAAAAGAAAAGGTTTTACCACACCTGATGTAATCACTTCAACATAAGGTCCACTCTGGTCTACTGGAACTGACACTACTCCCTTACTTTGCCCATGGCTGTCCTAACTGTCATTATAACCAGCACTCTCACTCTCGACACAATAATCATCGGCGTAGTACTGGGCAGACTGAACAGTCTGGACATTCTGTCTGTCAAAATAATTCGTAGAATTCTGAGGGGGAAAGGAACGCTCATTCTGGGGAAACACACCACGTCCCCTACCCCTAGGAGCTTGTTGGAAACCACCACGACCTCTTTGACCAGATACACCATTCGCACGCTGTAGCAAAACCGGACAACTATGCTTGAAATTACCTTCTTCTCTGCAGTAAGCACACTGATTAGGTCCTGGCAGAAATCGCTGAGCGAAAAACTCGGGTTTCTGTAACAATCTCTGAAACTGTGGGGGTTTCTGAAACTGAGGCTGATTCGGACGAGGCGGATAAGCTTGCTATAAAAGAACTTTCGTCTTTAAGTCTCTAGTTTTCTTCTCTACTTTATCCTTCTCATCTTTATCCCTATTCTCATAATATTGGGTAGTAGCCAATATCTGGGCCGAAGAAGAAACAGCCCATGAACTCTAAGAGTCCTTTAACTTATTAGAAAGTTCGGGAAGCAAATTAAAGACAAATTTGTCCACAAACAACCGTTGACCACCTTCAGTGCTCATATCCTGACCACTATGATCAATAAACGTCTCCTCAAACCTAGTAAAGAAATCAGACACACTTTCGTCTTTCTTTTGTTTGCATGCTGCTAGCTTATCCCAATTCACTCATAAAGGAGGCATCATAGTTTTCATTAAATTAATAATTCTATTGAGAAGTGTGGCTCAGGGGTTAGAGGCAGCAGACCCGGAAGCTGAGATCGGTCCTGGACCAGGGTTCAATTCCCCGCCTCGGCGGGGTCTTGGGCTAAAAATTCCACGGACTCGATAATTCTCGCCCCGGTGCCTCCTCGACTCACGGGTTCACACTCTGCGACTCTGGGCAATAGCTTGCTTAATCTCCACAACGGCCCCTCGTGGCGGGATGCCTGACTTTCACCTTGTGGATACCCTGCTATCTCACAGGGGAATACCAGGAAGGGTTCCCTAAGCAAGCGCCGGGACACCCACTGCGGGTAGCTGTGCGCTATATAAGCTCAACTACATTTACATTTACCAGGTAATTCTGCAACTAAGGGCTCAGGTTTGGCACCTCCTACTTGCCGACCATCTGCAGCAGCAATATTAACCCACGTATCTCCTAACTCTGGCGCATGATCCTCATGACGGATCTTCACCCACAAAGGTTGAGGAACTACATTACCCATCAACATATCTATGTCAGTTAAATTCATAATACACGCATCAACTGTCTGACACAACTCCTTGTAATAACCAGCAGGATTTTTACGGGGGTCAGGTAAGGTCTGCTTAAGAGCCAAGACCTCTGCTCTCTTCCAAGGGACATGTACCCATACTCGCTGAAAATGAGCCGGTTCGGCCTGTATACCCTGATTAACATTAGCAGCAAATGCCTCTCTCCATACAGGGGGAACCTCTCTCATAGGATACTGCTTCACTTTCCTCCTAACAGAAGAATCGGGTTCGCATAATGTCTGAGGCGGAAGCTTAGACCTGAAAACAAGTATAGTCTCTACGGCGTCTGCAACATCAGACTCCACTATCGTCCCTTTAGCAAACTCTGACTGGACATCAAGCACTTCCTGCGGAATCGGACCCAACTCATTATCTTCCCATTCATGACGAAGAAACGTACACATTACGTCAAAAACATACCTTTGCTTAGGTGGATTCCACTGAAAGAAAACATCCATAACCGCTTGCAAATCATACCTAGAAGCATTTAAAACCCATCTACGAGCCAATAGATCCAACACTGTCCGCTCCTCGGGACTAGGAAGCTGACTACGACTCTGCTTTCGTTCCGAAACAGGGGTCATATTCAGTGACCCAAAGAGTGGAGACAAAAGATTAGCAACAGTCTCAGTCATTCGTTTTCGAGCAGAAGGAGAAGAAGTGGACATAAAAACAGGAGAATGAATATTTTGAGGCAAAAGAGGTGTAGGGACAAAAGTAGCAGGAGTCGGAGATACAGGAATGGAAGGCAAAGGAGTTTGAGGCAAAGCTGATAGCAAAGCTGGCGGCCCTAGAGGGGGCTGCACCATAGGTGAGAGAACCATCTGTGGAGCAACGGGTGGCTGAACAACAGCAGCGGGCTGAACAACAAAGGGTGCAACAACCGGGGGTAATGGAGGTGCAGTAGCACCCTGCACATAAGGAGGTGGCAATCTCATTAATGAGACATCAAAGGATCTTTTTCAGGGTCTGCAGTCACTTTTGGAGGAGAAGGCGGCAAGGCCGGATAACATTTATCGATGGCCATGCAACGTTGTCTATCTGAGACTACACTCGCACGCTCTTCTCCATCTTCCTTAAACTGCCTAGCAGCTTGTAGTACTGACATATTCTTATCTTTCCTATCTCTCTTTGCTTGCTTAATTTCTTGCTGTTTGGCTTCCTTACGCCAAAGGCGGAAAGAGTCAAACATTGCCGGCCGGGCTTTCTTCCTAAATAGCGCAACTTCCAGATTATCTAAAATATTTAATTCAAAACTACCATGTTGGGGCCATCGTAAAACACCATCTTTCTTTGTATAGCGGACCCACACTTCGTTATAAGTAATAGGACCCACACCGTGTTTTGAATAGAGCTCATAAGTCGGAGTTCCAACCGGAGGTATCGGACACGACTCCTCCAATCGGGAATCCCTGTTGCAACCACAACTAAACCATTTCCTCATTTTGCTAAGACCAGGCATCTTATAGCTCACTAATCTTGCTTCAAACTTCAAGGGGTTATCAACTATCGATACACTCGTAAATATACGAGCCCCTCGGCTTCGATTATTGCAACAACCGAATCAAAACCAAGAAACAAAACAAAGTCGTGGGAGCGACCCACTTATACTTAACCAAAATATCTGTCACGCCACCAGAAGACCGTCTATCGTCTCGCTCTACAAAGCATCAATCAAGGGTCCAAGACAGGGCGACAGTCAGGGCAGCAGTCCTTCGTAGCCGTTGGAAAGCGGGAAGCCGGGAAGTCATCTCTTACGGGGGCAAGATGGCCGCTGACAGACCGTAGGAGGCAGTCGCTACCCTTCTAGCTCCTGCTCGAAGGTGAAGAGAGATGGGAAAAGGGAATTCTGACGGAATGCTGACGAACATTATTTTTGGATAGTATGCAGTATTCTACACAGTTTCTGAAACGGTTCCGTAGCTGGATAATGAGAAGCAGAGCGAACCTGATAACTGTGTTCTCCTGGCTTGGCTCCCCGCTAGGCTCACAGCAACACTTGATGCAAGCCATGGCTCCACGCGGACCAAGACCGCAAAAGGAAAAGGAAGCCGACAAAGCTAATCTAAGTGACCCTGGCGTTGCTTTAAACTCCAACTATCGGACTCGAACTCGTAAAAATATAATGAGAGATAATCAAGATAACACGGATAATACGGAGTACGAGGAGGAGATAGAAGCTGGGGAAAACCCACAAGGAAAAGATGGAATGAGGGCAAAGTCAAAGGAGAAATTAAAAGACAAAAAGGAAAAAGCGCAAGCAAATAAAAAGACTTTAAAACGACATAATAATGAAGCTGCTAGCAAGGCCTTGGGTAAGGAAGGTAATATGAGACAACCTACCCTTCACGAATCCTTTGCAGCACCTCCGGTAGCCCAGTTCCAGGAACAGCGCTCGCGGCAGCTACAGCGGTAACAGAGATACTAGCGCGGACAGGGACGGAAGCAGCGGAAGTAGTGACCGCCTTACTACAGGCAGACGGAGGACTCAGTGGATCTCATGGAGCCGCCCCGGGGGTGTTAGTATTGAGTGCAGAGCTTGGAGAGGATCGGTCAGAGCGTTCAGAGCTGCCGGAGTACCCAGACGAAAGTGACGGTCGGGAAACATTGGAGCTCAACGCGAGAATAAAGGATGCCGGTTTACCGGGAGGACAAAAAGGCAATCAAGTTGGAGGACAGCTTATCGGGGCTAATGTGTTTGGTGCCGGTAAGGAGAGAGGAGAGGGCGGTGATGGTCTCAATAATGTGGACAGTGGCGGGGATCAGACTTGTTTGTTGGAGCTGGAGGGTCGGGTGGAGTCGATGGTATCTGAGCAGATAGCCACAGAAACAGTGCCAAATGATGTGCAGACTGATGTACAGTCTGTGCCACTGACGATATCCAACTTTGGAGATGAGAAAGAGTATGATGGGGCCCCAGTAATAGAGGAGGGAGAGGTGACTCCACAGCAACTATCACAACTATCACAGAATGGTGGCTCTCATAACCAGAGGATGGCGGCAATAGTAAGAGAGGGAGAACCAGGGACTGTTATACAAGTTCCTCTCGGTCCTTCTATGAACGCGGGCTCTCCTAGTGATGATTGTTTTTATTCAGTCAACGATGAGGAGGACAGTAATGAGAAGGAGGACTCCACTTCAGAGAGCGATATTGGGGGCACAGAGACTAAATCAGACTTGGAATCCGAACTTGCAACTTCGGACAGTGATGTAACACATAAGGCGGCTACAAAAAGAAGAGGGAAAAGTGGGAAAAACAGATCTCGCAGTAAGTCAAGAATTAGCATGTCCTTATAGCATACAGATGTCTCCAAAAAGTTAGACTGGGATTATGCAGCAACATCTCAGCTCTATCAAGAAGGGATAGCGGCAGTAACTCCTGGCTTGCAATCGCAACCCAATCTGTCTGCAACAACGATGGATATAGTATATACGACATTAAAACAAATGCAGGGAGAGGCTAGAGCAGAGTCTCGGAGGGCAAAACATGCTAACCAGAAGATACAGCTATCTCTACGTAAAGTTAATAAACTGTACACAGAGATGGCATCAAGGGTTACTGAGGTAGAATCAAGAACTGAGAAATTGGAGGAAGAAGTCGGGAACTGGAACGACTTTCGGAAAGAGCAAGAGCAGATGACAAGCGATGTACACTGGAAATTGGAGGACTATGAAAACCGCCAACGCCGCAACAACATAAGACTACTGGGGGTGGCGGAAGGAAGGGAAGGGCAGGATGTGCGGGCTTTTGTTATTGAGTTACTTAAGGGAGGTTTTCCTGAATTAACATGTTGGGAATGGGAAAGGGAGATACAAAGAGCGCACAGATTCCCTATGGTCCAAAGAAGGGCTCCACCTACTGATAAACCCAGGGCTATCCTGATATTTGTAGGGAACTTCCTTTTAAGGCAGGAGATTATGGACAAAGCAAAGCCACAAGCAAAACGAACATACAATGGTATAACTTTTTTTGCCCGCCCCGACTTTTGTCACGCCACAGTGGAAAGGAGGTGGCAGATGAGGAAAATGATAGCTCCTTTTCAAAATCTGGGCTGTGAAGCATATCTTATGTTTCCATCTCGGCTAAAAGTAATTGACATGGGGCAGACCAAAATCTTCTTCTCCGAGATTAAAGCACAGGAGTACCTTGAGGAGATTAAGCAAAGAAAAGGAGGCACTAAGAATATGGTGGTGGCGCTAATTCAGAAAAAAATAGTTTCATAATAACAATTTGGTTTATTCATTATATTCCTCTTTTTCCCTTTTAAATAGTGTAGGAAATGTAGAATGGCATAAAGAATAAAAAAGCAGTTGGTAACTAGAGCAGGAGAGCAGGGGGGGTGTAGTGAGTGGCACCTGGGGTGACAGCTGTCATGCATAGGTCAGGCTTGACCTATTTGCCTGTAAGGGGGGGGGCAAGGGAGCAGGGTGGGGGAGGGGTACAGGGCACTTGGATGGTTTTTGTTTAAATTTTTACGTACATGGAAGAACTCATGAAATATGCATAATTCAATGGTTGGAGGTTTCAATACAAGGAGGAGGTGACAAAATAATTTGTGATGAAAATGGTAATTTGTTGTGACAAATAACTGATATGCACTAATGGGTACACGTATAATTACTGTGAATGTTTGTGGATTAAATGATCGGGTTAAAAGACAGCGAGTGGCAATGTGGTTAAGATCTCTAAATGTGGATTTTGTGTGCCTCCAAGAAACCCATATAGCCGGAGATCAGGGTTATTTGTTAGACCAGTTGGGATATCAAGTACTGGCCTACACTAAACAGGGTGCAAGGAATAGAGGAGTGGCAATTCTGTCCAGACAGAGGGATCTTATAATAAGAAGAAAACTTGAAGATCGATGGGGGAGGTGGGTCATTATAGACTATAAAATGAATCAGGAGTGGGTAACCCTAGTGTGTGTATATGGCTCAACGGAAGATGACCCTGACATTTTTGACTTTTTGGACTTAGAATTAGCTACATGGTCACCAACTATAATTTTAGCTGGAGATCTTAATATTAATGGGGCAGGTGGGCTTGGATTGGCTCCTAATAGGGCTTATCAGGGTAGAAAAAGGAGAGTTTGGTGTTCATTAGGTAATCTTGTAAGGAATAATGCACTTATGGATGTGTGGGGTACAATCTATCCTGATGAACAGGGGTTCACTTATTTTTCAGCTCCACATAGGGTATGTGCTAGACTTGATTATTTCTTTGTGTCGAATTCACTTCAATCAAAAGTAAGAATTGAAAAGCTACCGCGCATAATTTCTGACCATAATCCTCTAGTTTTAACACTAAGTCTTAGCAGTAAGAGACCGGATCGCTCTTGGACATTTGAGAGGGGCCTATTAAAGGATGAGGCATATATAGTTCATATGAAAGGTTGGATTACTGATTTTCTAAATGTTAATAGAGGCAGTACAGAAGCCGGGAATGTCTGGGATGCATTTAAGGCTGCTATTCGGGGGGAGACAATAAGTTATAGTGTAGCAAGTAGGAGGAGGGATAGACAAAAGGAGGAAGATCTTATTAAGGCGGTGATAGAAGCGGAGGACGAGTTAACTAATAACGTCATAAGGGGGGCTCCTCTCGATCAAGTATTAATAAAAATAGCTAAAGCGAAGATGGAGGCACAGGAGAACGTAGCTAATAAAGCTGCCAAAATATACTTAGCAAATAGAGAGAGATGCTACGAGTTTAATGAATCTGTGGGACGTACTTTGGCTATACGAGCCAGGCAGAATGTGTCTATCGCTCAAGTAAGAGGGGTTCAGGATGAAGCTGGGAGAATAGTCACAGATACAGAGGGTGTGAGAGAAGTATTTAGAAAATTCTATGCTTCATTATATAATCAAGAGAACCAAACTGACACCTCTAGGATAAGGGATTATCTCCGAGATGTCCCAGTGATTAAGCTGCTAGAGAATGATGCAAAGGGACTAGAAGAGCCCTTGAGCTCTGACGACATTTTTATTGCTTTGACTAGTCTGCCTTCCGGAAAGGCTGCAGGTCCTGATCAGATCCCAGTAGAATTCTTTAACACTTGGATGCTAATGACAAGGGTAACTCGTCATGGAGTGCCCATTCATATCAATGGAAATTACAGTAAATTGCTGCAGACTTTTTGGGACATTATTAAACAGGATCTTACAAATACAATGCAGCAGGCGCAGGGTGGAATATCCACCCCAAAAAGTTGGGCAGGTGCTGATATTGTGGTAATTTTGAAAAAAGGTAAACCATCTGAACAACCTGGATCGTACAGGCCCATAACATTGATGAATGCAGACACAAAGATATATTCAAAGGTATTGGCTCTTAGAGTAGCAAAAGTAATTAATAGACTTGTGAGTATTAACCAGCACGGGTTTATACCTGGGAGAGGCACTACCCACCATATACGGAAAGTCATTACCCTCCTTGATGTTGGAGAGGTAACAGGAGACTCGATAGCGATTATGTTATTGGATGCTGAGAAAGCGTTTGATCGGGTCTCCTGGGACTTTCTATGGTTTATATTGAGGAGACTGGGCTTTGGAGAGGGAATGGTGAGAGCGATTCAGGTATTATATGAGAACCCAACTGCTCGTATTCGAGTAAATGCTGGATATACACTTTCATTCAATATAAAAAGGGGAACGCGACAGGGGTGTCCCTGTTCCCCACTTCTCTTTTCTCTATACATGGACCCGTATATTCGTCGCATACAATTAAATGATAATATCTCTGCAGTAGATACTTATGGAGCTCAGTGTAAAATTCTGGCCTACGCAGATGATGTTGCAATTGTGACCTCTAAGCCTACCGAAGCAATGGCAATGGTTGAAATGGAAGCCCAACAATTTGGAGATGTATCAGGTTACGCCCTTAACACAAGCAAAACACAGATCATTAAAAACTGTAAATCACATTGTTTAGACAGTCGGGTGGTGGAAAGTGGAGTTTACCTAGGGGTAACAATTACAGCGGATTTAGATAGATTAGTGGAGGTAAACATTGTGCCTATAATAAGTAAAGTAAACAAGGAATTAGATAGATTACACAATATGCATATGTCAATAGTAGGACGAACGAATATAATTAAAATGATCTTCTTGCCAAAGTTTTTATACATATTTAGGGCTATACCTCTATTATTTGAAGCAAAGTGGTTTAAAACATTGGAGCACATGATAAACCGATTTGTCTGGTCGCATGGAAAGACCCGAAGGGCATTAAGATTTATGGCTCTACCTAGGGAGCGTGGTGGGTGGACCCTCCCAGATCTAAAATTATATTACTGGGCGGCATCTCTTCAATATATGGCAGGGTTATTAGGAGGGGGAGAAAAAGAAGGACAAGATCAATTAGGAACCGTAGCGATTTATACACTGGCTTTAGGAGAACAAGCTGAGAATCTTTTTTTGAAAATCACTGATCATAGCTATTTTAAGAGGACTACATTTAAAACAATTAATGCAGCACATAGAATTTGGATCTCATTTGCTAAAAAGTTTGGACTTGGAAGATATAATGCCTATACTAGGTTCAAGGGGAATCCAAACTTTCCTGATGAGATATTTGCAGGGGTGGTTTTTAATGAGTGGATAAGTCATGGGATCACGAAGGTGGGTGATATTATGGGAGCACAGGGAGTAATGCAATTTAGTGGCCTCCAGGCAATATATGGGATGGATGCAACTCATTTCTTTAAATATCTGCAAATAAGAAGCTTTATCACGACAAAAACTGGAGGGGTCCAGGGATTCAATTCAAATCCCATTCTGGACATTATAGAGAACGGAGCAGATGGCACAATAAGGAGATTGTATGCTGAGTTGATAGAGCATCAAGCTGATGATCTGTATAAGTTTGAGAATAAGTGGGTACAGAAACTGGGGGTTGAAAAGAAGTGTTTTTACAGATCATTAGAATTGGGCCAGAAGCTCCTGTGTTCAGCATCACTTCAATCACAACACTACAAGACTTTGTACCTATTATATCACACACCAGCCAGAATAGCATAGTGGGGAGGTACAACAGGAATTCTATGCCCAAGATGTGACAGTGATGAAGCTGATCTTGTTCATATGCTCGCGAAGTGTACCCATCTGAAAACCACTTTTGATGAAATAGAATTGTTTTTAAAAAATGCATTGAGGATAGAAATTATACTCACTCCAGCAGTGGTAATGCTCGGAATTAATCAGAATGCTAGCCAGGCATCTTATGAATATTTTATATTTTTGGCTATGGCCGTTCTGAGATTATGTATCGCTACAGCCTGGCTGGCCTCCGCATACCACCCACATTTCACCAATGGTTAATGAAGTTATTGAATATATATAATCTTGAAAAAGCAGTTTATACTAGGAGAGGCTCAACTAGTAAGAAAATAGGTAAGGAAATATGGGAACCTATTCAAAGATGGAGGGATATAGATCCCGGATAGGAGTCGTTAAAAGGAAGGACTCATTGATTTTAATATTTTGCTGGATTTAAGAGACTACATGTAATAGTTATCTTTGGGAAAAAAAATTATGAGAATTTAAGACTGTAAAGTTATTGATTAAGGGCCCGATGTAGGTAGGACTCATTTACCGATTCTTATTTACCGATTCGGTAAATAAGAATCGGTAAATAAGAAGGGGGACATGTAGGAGCATCCAGATGTTCCTTTTACCGAATCGGTAAAAATCTGTATTTACCGATTCGGTAAATACCGACCGGTAATGCCCATTCATTCCTATGGGCTTTGAAGCCCATAGAAATGAATGGGCATTACCGAATCGGTATTTACCGAATCGGTAAATACCGACTGACACAAGGGTGCAGGGGGTGTCACTTTGACACCCTCTGGCACCCCCAAAAGAGGCTCGGGTGCCATGTGGCAGGCATACCTGCCCTAAGGGCAGGTCTGCCTGTCATATGGCACAGGTGTGCATGCACACATGTGCATGCACACCGGAATCGGTATTTTACCATCAAATAGATTTGATGGTAAAATACCGATTCTGTACGGCTTGTGGGACTCTGAAGAGTCCCACCTACATTTCAAGTTTACCGAATCGGTAAAAATACCGATTCTGTAAAATATGTGGCCCTACATACCATTTCTCAAATACCGGTCGGTAACGGCCGAAAATACCGATTTTCGGCCGTTACCGACCGACCTACATCTGGCCCCAAGTCCTTATGAAATGTATAAGTTGGAGAAATGTTTCTGGATTATATAACGTGGACCCTATATTACTTTGAATGGTAAATTTTGGTTTTGTTTGTTTTATTATTATTCTGTATGTATTTGTGTGCCCTGTACCAATATAAAAAAAACGGGGGAAAAATTCATAAAAATACTTAAAAAAAAAAAAAAAAAAAAAAAGGAAAGCGGGAAGCCTCGCAGAAAAAACCTTCCGTCCACGTCGACATGCAGGGGTCGATGAAGTAGGGGCCTTCCTCCAGAATTTCCTCACGTGGCTCCTCATGATCCTCAGGCTTGGACCGGTACCGCTGAAGTCGCCCCACGTTGGGCGCCAACTGAAGAACCGGGTTTTCTAGAACCCAGCGGCGCCAGGGGCACGCCCAAAGTCTTCGGATTCACCTGTCTTGGTATACAGAGACACGGCATACTTCTGGGTGGCGTCAGAGATCAAATTTATTAGCTGCAGCTAGTAACAGTAATCCCAGCAATACAACACGGTGTACAACTCAGGAAACTGCTCAAATTTCGTAGAGCAAGACATCTGCTTTTATCCATATTTTACTCATTACAAATGCACACCCACTGCGACAAGTACTGACGAATGAAATACATTTTCTCACACATAAGCACATTCCAAAAAGCTCAATTTACATCGTACCAACCCATAAGTTAATTATTAGGAATGTCCCAAATTCGATTTCCACAAGCCGGACAAACCCATAATTGAAAGCACTATCCATGTAATGAAAAGTCGTAAGAAAAGGAACAGTTCAGATGCTGAATAGGATAAGATATGTGCAAGGAAACTAAAGTTAACAATCTCCTGAACATTGATTGGCAATTTCAGACAACAATCACCTAGAGAAATTGGCCTTGCAAAAGGGTCAGTTTCAGGTGACGGGGTCAGCGTCTTTGCAGTTCACTCACAAGTCAGAAAAGGCCTAGTTAATGCATACATGAACAACGAAGCCCATGCAAATTTTGTTCGTTCGGTTACCTCCACTGCCTATGTGAGGGCAACACAAAATGGCGTCACGAAAAACTCAAACAAAATGGAGTCCGGTTCGAGAATCACAGAACCTCAGCCCCATGCGCAATCTTGTTCTTAATTCAGGTGCTTTATTACATGTGCTAAAATGCCATTATTGTTCTTTTGGAAAGAATCAGTGGTATCATTAATTAGGCTACTTTTACTTTGCACCTGGGCTGTATTCTAAAACCAAATACTTTTTTTTCACAGTTTTGCTGGTTCTGTAAAGAGAGGAATGGTGTGGGAATGTTTAGCTTTTCATGTTGCTTTTTTGTGCTGACAGGAGTGGAAATTAAACATACTTGTGGGTGTCTTGTCACTGAATATGTATGTAACTACTCTCCGCCGCTAGTGCGCATGCAACCTGAATAATCCACACCTCAATGCTGCAAAGTACGCGAGAGGATGCAGCGCACTTTCTGAGAAATGGCCTGAGAGTAATGCTTATGCATTTTGACAGCTTGTCTCCTGCCATTCCTTACGCTTAGACTTATTATGAAAAAAGATATGCTTTCCATTGGGCCTCAAACGGCTCAAGCTGTTCTGCTGATGTGGGACCTCAGTTTATGTGGAAACTTGCCCAGCATTCCAACAGATTATGGTGGTTAACCTAACTTAATTGTTATATTAATTTCAAGGGCAATACTGGCATCCATATGGTTGCAAACTTTGGGTGGGGTATGTGTAGGAAAAGCTGTGAGTTCTTTCTCTTTCCTCAAATTACAAAGCTCTTCTTATGAGTGGCCCGTGAACTTCGAGGAGCACAGTTCCATACCCCCCAAAGAGAGTCTGGCTTGCTCGCTCCGCTCACCACCGGGTACTCCACCAGAACTTTTATGCCCCACCACTTTCAAATGTGATCAGACGCCACTGGGTGATTGGGCCCTCAAACAGCCATTGGGCCAGCCCTGTGGTCTTTGTCCCAGAGGCTGCCGCACTCGGTGTCACGCCAGAACTCCGGTTCTGTGTGGACTACTGAGGGCTCAATTCGGTCACCAGGACTGATGTGCACCCCATCCCCAGAGCTGATGGGCTCATAGATCAATTGGGAGCTGCCCGGAACCTCAGTACATTTGACTTAACGTCTGGGTACTGGCAGATTACCTTGACTGATGGGGCCAAGGAGAAATCAGCATTTTTAACACCAGAGAGGCACTACTAATTCCGGTTGATGCCCTTTGGGTTAAAGAATGCCCCTGCCACCTTTCAGAGGTTGGTCAATCAGATGTTGGCTGGACTGGAGGATTTCAGTGCCGCCTACCTGGATGACATTGCAGTGTTCAGTGCCACTTGGGAGGAACATCTGCACCACCTCTGGGAAGTGTTCAAGGCTCCACAGAGGGCAGGCCTCATGATCAAGGCAGTAAGTGAAAGATCGGGCAGGGTTCTGTGGCTGTAGGGGCAGGTGGCACCCCTACAGCCCAAGATTGATACCATTCTGGCTTGGGAAGCCCCCAAGACCCAGACAGAGGTGAGAGCCGTCTTAGGACTCACCGGGTATTACAGGAGATTTGTCAAGGCGTATGGCACCATTGTTGCCCCCTTGAAAGAACTGACTCCCAGGAAGCAGCCCAGGAGATTGAACTGGACTGATGCTTGCCAGAAGGCTTTTGAGGCCCTGAAATCTGTCATGTGCACGGCACCCATGCCTCAGGCTCCCAACTTGGAGCGCCACTTAAATTGATTAATACTTCAAATCAACTGAAATAAGGGGCTCAAAAGGTATGCCCTGCAATGCCTTAAGAACTACACGTAAGTCTCAGGGAGGCATGAAAGGGTCTAGACATATGGGTCTAGAAAAGGAAAGAATCTTTAAGAGTCTGAACACTAAGCCTAAATCAGTGCAGGATGTGTCCTACGATTCTCTAAGTGCCCGTATCGCAGCCCACTCGGCTCTGAGAGTAGTCACTGCTAATTGCTTCTGAAACCGACCCAGAAGAAACTGAAGAATACAGGAGATTCCACATCAGACAGCAGAAATAGATTTGGAAGAACACCAAACCTCAAAATTCCTTTAATGGTTGACCAAAGTTTTTAGCATGGCGGGTGTCTAGAACCCTGAATTCTAGGTGCTGAGGTACCCCTCTTCTCTGGAGCCCAATCTTCTCAATCTCCAGACCAACAGAGCCCATCTCTGAACAGGTAGACACCACACTGACATGAGAGGGGAGGGGGACAGTGGGACTCTCCAAGGAGGAAGAACAGCGAGGCACTTCAGGAGAGGGATCCAAAGCATCTCGGCCAGAACGGGACTACTACTATGATTTCCACATTCTCTCTGAACCCTTGAGAGAAGGCGAAATATGAGATGTAAAGGTGAGTATGCATAAAGAAGCTGTGGCGGCCAAGGTGAAGATACAACATCGTCCCTCCACGTTTCTGGATCCTGATATCGAAAAAAGAACCTCAGGAGATGAGTGTCTTCTCTGAAAGCAAACATGTCTACAAATGGTTCCTCGAACCTGTGACTCAACATGTAGACGCAATAAGGATATTGAGAGCAGATACTTGCAAAACTATTGTATGTAGTCTGGCTAAGTACCTCTATAGTGCCTGGTGTATAAGCACAACGTTCACCAATGGGTTAGCCGTACAAGAAATATGTTAAGAATGACCCATCAGGCAGAGTTGGTGTATTTTGCAAAACAGGAGGAATATTATTCTATGTTTATATATGAGTCATATGTTTTACAAATCAGATTTTATTGTGTTTTTGATATGAATTGTAAATATAGTCTTTTACATTTTTAATTTCATATGTGGCTTGAATAGAAGAAATGTGTTACTAATGTCAATTGTACTTCTGTTTTATCTTCTATGGTTTAATTAAGCGAAATAAAGATCTATGTACTGAACTGAACAATAGAGCCTGGAGAATTGCTGATAACTACTTGCAGTTTGATGTTTTCATCCTGTCCCTTGAAGAGCATTTCCCCTTGGCATGTAGGGTTTTACCCCAACCTAATGGACTGGCATCAGTAGCAGCCACGGCCCGTGCAGGTGAGAGCGGTGGAGCCGAGTGGGGGGATTTTGATGGATAAGGATGAGGGAAAATTAATTATTTATTTAATCTTCCCTCGTCATCGTCCATTGAAAAGGGGTCCCACCGCCCCACTGCTCTTACCTGCACGAGCCGCGGCTGATCTGTAGTTTTAACTATCTCCAGTGCAACATGAAGTGGAAACCTCTGCTCAAGAACTCCTTCTTCAGCCACCATTGAAGTTGGCTACAGATCGACCCTGTAACTGGGATACACTTCTCTAAATCTTTTGAAGATGGTTTCCAATATATTGCTCGATGAGCTAATAGAGGTCTCATGTGCAATCTTGCCCACGAGACGAGGAACACAAGATGCCATGTGACCCTAATCTCTGAGCCACAAACTCACTGTTGCTTCCTTTAGTGCCAAAAGAGACCAGAGAGTCGACCTCAATCTCGCTGCTCTCTCCTCTGGATGGTAGACAATGCTCAAGTCCATCCTAAAATAGACGCAGGTGAAAGTCCTGTCCTGAGAGGGATCCAATTTGCATTTCTCCAAGTTGATCAGAAGGCCATGTTTCTGTAGGCAGTCCTTTATTAGATTTAAACCTCTTAATGCCTCCACCGTTGATGGGGCATGAAGACGCCCGCCATCAATTTACAGAAAGACTCACTAGCCCTGAAGATGGAGGAGTACTTCCAAAGGTGCCATCCTTTTTGTATATACCCTAGGGGTAAATTTGGCACCAAAGGGCAATACCTAGAACTCAAAATGTTCATTCAACGGGAAAAACCTAATGAATCTTTGACATGTCGGTGCAATTGGAATTTTGAAATAGACATCTGTTAGATCTGTGAGAATCATGAAGGCGTTGTCCAGAATTAAAGGAATAATCCTCTGAAAAGTCTCTATTTTGAAAGGAATACTCCATAGCCACTTGTTGACCCCTCTCAAGTCTAGGATCCATATGAATTGACCAGAAGGTGTGGGGAGCAGGAAGATGCACAAGTACATACACCTTCCCTTTCTTCTCTTGGGACTGGTACCACTTATCTCTGATGAACCGGAATGAGAATAGCAGCCTTCAAAGTTGATTTCTTTGTCTTCTCTTGGGGTCTGGTGTAATGATCCCCGAATCCAAAGGAGTCTCCAGAAACTCTATTTCATATCCATTCCTCACCACCTGATGAACCATTAGGTCAGAAGTAGACTTTTCTCCAGTAGGAAGAACAAATCTTCTCCTGCTTCCCATAGGAGGGAAGGATCTGTCCCTGGCAAAGTCAGAGCGCTGAGTATTGGAAGCAGATGAAGGCTTTCCTTCTGAGCTCCTTGAGTGCTGGATCACTTCACCTTCTGTTTCTTGTCAAAAGAGAACAGGCAACCCGTCTTCAAGGTTTGGGAAAAGAGGTTTTTGAATAAGGGGAGCGGGAGCCCGAAGTATCCCCACTTTCATGAAAGGGATGAGAATGCTTCTTTTCTTTGCAGAGCCTGTGCAACTTCTCTTCATAGTTTGCACCAAAAAAGCTCGGTAGCTTCAAAAGGCATTCTTAAAATGACCACCTTTTCAGCTGCATCAGGGTGCCGTTCCTTTAAAAAGAGATTCCTTCTTGCAGAGAGGATTACAACTCCAGAAAGTGCAGAAGCTCGCACAATGCCAATAGAGATATCCGATAAAATCTCCATATGTTTCTCCATGAGCTCAAGAGGTTCTGAACACTCCAAGAAGTCCTTAACTGCCTTGAAAAAAAACTCCGAAATTCAAGCGAATAGATTGTGAAACATAAATACAATAAATTTCAGCCCTTAAAGCCGGATCCCCCCAGCATACATTTTCTTTAAGGCAGAATCAACCTTCTTTTCATTCTGATCCATATGAACAGACCCCTCTGCCATGGAGGTTCTGCAAACAAGGCTGGCAACCAAAGTGTCCAGAGCAACAGCCTCTGACATAGACTTATCTGCCTCCTTCAAAGGATATAAACTGGACATAAACCTGGGGACAGATATCTTGTCTGGGTCCTTCGACTCTCTCTTCACAATATCCAAAACATGTTGATGAATAGGAATGCTTAACGCCTTATGCTGCTGAAACTGTCTTAAAAGGGGTTCTGAAGAAGCACCAGTCAGCTCCTTAAGAGGAAAACCCATATTACGTTTGACCCTGCCAAGAATTTCAGGCAGCAACTCCTTGTCTATGTATTTGCCTTGCTTGGATACCCCCACGGGTGACAATTTGCTCTCTACAAATACAGCATGATTGGTTGATAGATTGATTGATTACCTTTTAACTCCATGGGCACCACATCCAACCCCTTCGCATCCTCAGAGCTAGAAATAGAGAAGTACTGTTCCTCAAAATTACCCTTGGAAGGAGGAAAGTTGACAGCAGTCAAAGCCTCAAGCACAACCCTATTAATGCTATCCTCCAAGGACTTATCCTCTAGACCTTCCCATGGAAGGAGAGAAGCTGGAAGATGAAGAGTCCAAAGGCCTTCTTTTCCTAGTGTGTTTCCCATACTGAGAACATTCCAGCCAACCAGCTGAAAAAACCAAACTCCACACAAGAGCTAGTAACCAGCATACACCACCACCGTCTTCAAGAGTTACACATGCAACAAAGTAACTTTCGAAAACTGTGGTTGAATAGAGAAAGATTGAGTGTGTCTACACCTGTGCTCAGTCAACCTGTAACTGCCAGAGAGCAGAGCACACATCTGCAGAGTCGGCCAGAGAGAAACATGAGATCTATACCTTGCACTCCAAGCCAAACGCTCCCCCACACCCCGAAGCCACCCAAGAGTGGGTAGAGAACAAAGGAGAAGGTAAAGATAAGTAAAATTGGCACAGTACAGGTCAACAGAGCAGACATCTAAAACTCGAATGACCCATCTGATCGAGCGCCTGCAGCCGCATCCTCAGGGTTATGGACCTCCAAGAGGTTGGAAGGGACAAGTTCCACCTCATACCCTCCCCCTATGTGATGTACAAATCCTTCCTTGCCCGGCACAAAAGGAACAACAGAAGTCACGGGGAGACCTAAGCCCAGCAGGAGTCCCCATTCCTATGTTCTTCGTCCCAACTAGGGCAGGAGAACAAAAACAGGAAGCTATGGTGGTGATAGGGGTGTATATGCCCCCCTTCCCGGGGGTGTGGGGTTACCCTACTGCTTCCTGTTTTCCTATCCTGCTTGAGGTGGAGTGCACCTTAAAGTATTGACTGGAATGAGGATATGGGATGTAGGGATAATGAGCAGTATTTCAAAGAGGTTTTGTCTTATTACCTTTCCACTGCACACGGTTAATTAATCACAAATGTGATGGAGATATTCACTGGCAGCACTAGTGGGGCGTCCATGTTACCATTCCTCCATATTCACTGTGTAACTAGATCAGTAAAGGGGCGAGGGAACTGTAGTGCCAGCGGTGAACCCTGTCCGCTCAAATATTGGTGCAGGTGAACTATTTACCCAGCATGCTACATGTGTACTTGTGGACACCCAAGACAGGCAAGAGCTGAAAAGCAAGCTGAAAAATAAGCTGCTGCCATGTAAGCAGGTACAACTAACAAACATACTGTACTTGCCATGCGAGCAGCAACAAGACAAAGACAGACCAACACCAGAGTGCTACTGATGATGGTTATTATTCCCTCACGAAGGAGAGTGCCCTGCACTTGTACAAACATGGAACGGATGTGGGAAAGAGAATCACTGCAAGTCTGTCTGCCGAGAGCAGGACAAAAAAGGGAAGCATTACTGTCACACGATGAAAGAAAAACCAGAAGACACATGCAAACACCGCCACTGGTCAAAAGACAAGATGAGGCATCATGTGGAGATTAGGGAGTCCAAATCCAGACGGAGGCCATACACATTGCCATCCAGCCAGTCAACCATGTCACCATCCAGTGACAGTGACAACAGCTACCTCCTGATGATGTCAGTAGAAAAACCAGTGACTCACCTAGCTACTTTCAACCTGAAGATGGAAGACTGAGTAGTAGAGTTCATGGTGGATAGCCTGGCATCTATGAATGTAATAGAAATACAAGAACAAGCACGCTTGCCACACAAGCCACAACTATCAGAAACCTAATTGATTGATTGATTGATTGATTGCTTTATTTCGATATGCATATATCATAAAAGCATTACACAAAGATATTTAAAACAGCACATCGTAAAACATAGACTGTACATTAAAAACAACAAGTAAAAATAGCAATTAGACATAATAAATAAATTTAAAAAGGCATTAAATCGATATAGACAGTCTTTTTAAGCGGATCAACCAGGCCCATTTTAAAAATTTAGAAACAGCGCAAACAATGGGAGGAGCTGTATCAGTTAATAGAATACGTTAAGCCACCGAATACTGACGAGTACCCATCTCTCTACAAAGTGGTTTGAGCCAGTGAAATCTGGGTCGCACATAATCCGGGCATTCAAAGAGAAAGTGTGCCACAGTTTCGGGTCTGTCAGTGCATAGGGCACAGTTGCGTGATACCTGCTTATTCGAATTCCATCTGGAGAGGGGATCGGCTAGGGGTAAAGTCCCTAGTCTAAATTTAATATAAAGGGCCCGATCCATTGGGATGGTAATAATGTCCAGAAAGGGTTCAAAGGCAACAACATCTTTTATTCTCAGGTAAGCTGCGGTGGAATTGCAGTGATGCTGATTGCTGATGAGCTTTGAGGAAACCCATTCCCAGTATATTTTTTTCAGAGTCTCCTTCGGGGGAGCTGAGTGTGTGGACCAGCAAGAACCCAATCCCAGGTCCCCAAGCAGGTGCTTAATGTCCCTAAGCCATTTAATCTTCAGCCAGCCATCCGAGTGCATTACCTCTGCCAGCCCGTCTGCATAGGATTTTAATTCCGGGACCCTCCACAGGCGAGCCCACAGTAAAAGAGGCCGGAGGCGGGCCAGGTCCTTAATTGATTTACAGCCCGCGTCCATGAGCACCCGAACTGTCGGGGTGCTCATCGGGATTGCCATGAGGTCCTTAATAAATGTATTCTCTGCTTTAGACAGAGACTCCATGTTACCCAGACCCCATAACTCTGCTCCGTAAAGTGATGCGGATACTGCTCTAGCCTTGTATATATCAATTATCGGAGCTACACAGTGTTTGGATGAATTGTTCTACTCCTTTAACAAGGCTCCCCCCACCCTTTTGTGGCCCACAGTCATTTTATTGATGTGGGGAGACCAGTTCATAACATCACTCAAACGGATTCCCAAATAATCAAATTCTGATACTCTTTCAAGAGGGATAGAATTCAGAATGGGGGGGCGGCCAAGTTTGCTGGGGGGGTGCATGATTAAGTACTTCGTTTTGTCCACATTTATGACAAGTCCTCTGTTTACACAAAAATCCTGAAACCGGTTCAGGAGCTTCTGGAGGCCTTGGGGGGTTTTCGAAATAAGAAGGGTGTCGTCGGCAAACAACAGGGTTGGAATCTTGACGCCACCCAGTGAGGGGGTGTCTGCTGGTTCTTCAAGCAGATGCTCTACCACCCCATTCACATAGAGAGAGAATAGGGTGGGGGCTAAAACGCAGCCCTGCCGGACACCCCTCTCAACCCGGATCTTATCAGTCTTTTCCCCGTTCAAACCCCATCTAACCTGGGCATAGTTGGCATTATGCAATTTCATGAGGAGGTTTAAGATGTAAGGGGGCATCCCAAGACCGTACAACACCCTCCAGAGTTCCTCCCTAGGGACCAGGTCAAAGGCAGTCTTCAGGTCTATAAAGGCCAGATAAAGACTGCCTTTGCCCAGCTCCACCACCTTCCAATAGAGTAACAGGAGTCTAAAGACTTGTTCAATTGTTCCTGTGCCTGAGCGAAACCCAGCTTGCATCTCGGACAGTATGTGGTTATCATCCACCCATGAAAGAATCCTCCCCAGAATTGCTTTTCCCGCCACCTTCTGGGTCGAGTCTATAAGGCTTATTGGCCTATAATTTCCTGGTAAATCCCGACTACCCTTTTTAAAAATTGGGACTACCTCTGCCCCTTTCCAGGACTCTGGCACAGATCCTCCCTCAATAATAGCATTTAAAAGTGCAGAGATCAACACCCCCCATTCACATGGATATGCTCGAAGAAGGTCCCCTGGTAACCCATCCGGGCCAGCTGCTTTTAGTGGAATGAGAGTTTTAATCAGGTTCGTGACCTCACGTGCAGAGAAAAGATCCATATCTCTGTCCAAAGTATAGGGGGGAAGGATAAAATGATCATTAAGTGTGCCTTCAATAGCACAATAGAGAGCCAAAAAGTGGTCAAACCACGCCTTGGCAGTGATGGTACAGGTCCTCAAGGTGTCGTCAGGACGATTCCTACTGCCCACCAAGTCCCAAAACCCTTTGGCATCTCTCCCTCGACTGGCAGTCAAAAGATCCTGCCAAAAGTTATCCTCCCATTCTTTCTTAGCGGTTTTTTGGCAGTGTGAGTATAACCTTCTGGCCTCCCTAATCCTGATTTGTGATTTAGATTTAACTGCGTCAACAAGCAGAATCTTTGCCTCTCTACACTTACGGTTAAACCAGCCTTGTCTAACCCGGGGACCTGGTTTCTTCCCATTGGCGCTACCTGGAACAATAAAAAGATCACTAAGAGCCTGAGTTAAGTTACAAAACCTGGCAGGCACATCCACCAGCCCGCCCCCCAGAGAGTCAAGGTTTTCTAGGGCTGCAGCTAAAAGCTGCGTTATAGAAGATATTTTCTCCACTGAGAGCGACAGCTAAGCCCACTTTAGCCGTCGACCGCAATTAGATACTTATGACATATCCGGGACAGGAGAACAAAAAGTTCTGCTCCCTATACCGTCTAGCCACCTATGGGTCAGGGTAAGCGAGAGAAGGTTATGGTCACTCTCTACAGAGGGTATGATAACCATATCCTTTACCATGCTCCATAAGTGGATGTCAAGGAGAAAATAATCAATTCTAGACGTATGCGCGGGCCTATTGTATGTATGGGCTCCCATTTTATCAGAACTAGTCCTGCCATTAAGGGCCCTCAGGTCATACTCCATTGTTAGGGAATTAACCTGGAGCACCACTTCCGTCCATTTTTTAATTGGGCTAAGCTCTAGGGCGGGTATACCCCACCTATTATCGTCGACCTCTTGATCCTGTGAAACTTCAGAGCCAAGAGGTTCGAAGGTGCAGTTGAAGTCGCCCGCAACCAGAGTGCGGTGCTTATATGGAGAGGATCGAAGCAGGGCCTCCAGGCGGGCTATAGTAGGTGATTCTCTACCCCCCTTCATACCTCGGGCGTAAATATTAAAAATATTTACAATAACCTGGCCCTTGGGATTTTTCAAGGTGATATTAAGGAGGTCCGGACACTGGGTATCATGCTCCTCCACCCTACAATTAAGTGCAGAAGCTACCCAAACAAGGAGGCCTCCCGAGGGACGACCCCTACCAGTCTCTAGTTGTACAGCCGGTATATGGTGGGATGAATATCCCACCTTGTGAGAGGGCTCCCTGCACCAGGTTTCCTGGAACAGGGATATGGAGTATTCCTCCACAAGAGCGTTCCAGTCGGGCAGGGCCAATTTCCTGTCGAGACCGGCCACATTCCAACTGAGAACCCTAACAAGTGGGTCCGTCACAGCCGAAATGCTACCGGGCTCAACAGGACCCACCATGTCTGTGTCTCCCGTGGGAGGACAGGCAATGGTAGGCTCAATTTGGACCATCGCCACCCCTGCTTCCCATATGTCACCAGGGGCGACCTGCTCCCCTGGAGTAGGCAGTAGGTCGTTTCGTAATACAGAACTGGAATTTCTAGAATTAGATGTTTTATCCACTCTATTATTAGTTGTACCCCTACTATTTTTCTGGTGATCAAGGGTTTGTCACCATCCCCTCCCTAGATCTTGCCAACCACCCGAAGTGTTAGTTAACAGGCCAGAAGTATGGTTATAGTACTGTGGCGGTGGAGCTGATGTAACAATCCCTGGCCACAGACAACTTGGGAGGCAATTTTGCTCGTTAAACAGACAAGTCGAAACACTGGTGGGACGTGGGTAAAAAAAAGTGAGGTCAACAATACCAATTCCTCCTTTACTTGTACACCAACCCTGTCTTGTTAGCCATCCTACCACCCTTGGGTCTTGAAAATTGACCACAATACAGTCCCCCCCCAGGCTTTTGGTGGTGGAGCCTATCCAATCTATTCGCCTCACCCCCAATATGAGACCATCAACTTCCCCTGGTAGAGGCCGATTCACCCTTAGCCAGTGCATAGCCTTGTTTTTAAGCATCTGGAAGGTTTCTCTCTGTCCCGGTGGAAGTGGTGGGACATTTATTAGGACTGCTACAAAGGGGAAGGAGTCTGGGGTGAGGTTCATGGGGGGTTTCTTGTGGGGTGGCATTGTCGGGGGTGGTACGGACGGTCTGGAGACAATAGAAGCAGGGCGGGATATAGGTTTATTTGCTAAAGGTTGATTGCCAGTAGGTACGGCAGATGATAAGACAGTACCCTTTCTAATGCCCACAACACCCCCTGCTACTACAGTGGCCAAAGTATTTGGGCTGGGCGGCGGTTGTTGCGCCGCAGTCTGAGCAGGTGCTACAATAATGGGAGGATTTGAGACAAGTCCCAGTGGTGCTAAGTTAGGGGGCTTCAGAGGACTCTTCGCTGCCGCACTATCAATCTTTGCAGGTAATGGAGAGTTGGATTGTTGCCTTTGTCCCTTAGCTTGTGGTGGAGCTTGAATAGTGTTCTGGCACTTGCTGCTTTCATCCAACCTAGCCTGAACTTTTATCAATGCCTTGGTAGAAAAGAAATTGTCTAAAGTTACCTGCTCAAAATGTTCTAAGCGGTCAGAGAGCTTACTAATACGTTCCTCTAATGGGAGCAATATTGACCGTAACAACCTTTCTAAGTCAGGGAGCAGGCTGCTCAGGGATGGCTGTTTATCAGCTGTTACCAACCCTGTGTCTGTAGGAATGGTAGAGCTAAGATCTGGACTATCCAGTGTCACAACAACCCCCTCTTGCATACTTTCCCTACCGCGGCTTACTTCGGAAACAGCCTTACTAGAGTACATACTTTTATTAACTTTTCTAAGTTTGTGTGGTGGCTTAGCTGGAAGGCATTTTCTGGATACAGTATTACTTTTTCTTTTAGAACCTGATTTAGGGTGGATCAATGGGACCTGAGCACATAATTCAGCTGTACAAGTTATAGACTCCTTATGACTCACACAAGAAGGAATCAAATCACCCACACTACCCTGGTTCTCCTTATTAGTAATTACATCATGAACCAAATAGGATACGGCAGGTAAATTTAGTGATGACAGAGGTGTAACTAATGCAGGATAGATTTGTGCAGAGCGCTTATCCACAGGATTTTTTAGTAGTTCGATAGATAATCTCCGCTCTGCACGCCTCTCAGCAAGCGATATTTCTTTGTCAATCAACAGAGGTGGGCGATTGAAAAATTTACCCAAGGGACCAATAACTGGTTGCCCGGCATCGCCTGATGGTGTCATCAAGGCGGTGCTACTCGGGAGTTCCGGCATTCCTTAAAGTTATCAACCCTTTTCCAACAGTTACTAATAAGCACTTATGTGGCACAGCAATGCACTAAGGGATATAATAATCGTTTGGAATCAATGTCAGAGGGCTGCCCCAGCCCGGCCTCCCTCGGCCCCGGACGGCCACAGACGGTCCCGCCCTTGTCCCGGGCTTCTCCCGGCGCCCTCCCGCGCGCTCCCGCGCAGCGGTAGGGTGGTCCACTTAAGAGGTAATTTGGACAAATTGGATTAGTTCTTTTAATCACCCGGTGCTCATGGGGGCGGGGATAGCAGGGAGAGCGGCCAGATGTGCTCAATCGGCCGGCAGGGACTCCTGGAACATTGAGTCCCTGCACTTCCTCGCAGCCCTGCTTTGCCCTTTCTGCACCCCGAGTGGTCCTTAGCGCTTCCTTGGTCCTGACAGCGAAGCGGGTCCCGCGAAGCGGGAACCGCGAGGTGTTGAGGCAAAAATCCGGGGTTTGGTTTGCTGGACACAGAGAGCAGACCAGTAGCAGCAAACAACACGAAAGGCAGAGGGTCCCGCTGATAGAAGGAAGAGGTGGGTCTTTTAATCACCCAGTGCTCATGGGGGGCGGGGCTAGCAGGGAGAGCGGCCAGGTGTGCTCAATAGGCCGGCAGGGACTCCTGGAACAATGAGTCCCTGCACTTCCTCGCAGCCCTGCTTTGCCCTTTCTGCACCCCGAGTGGTCCTTAGCGCTTCCTTGGTCCTGACAGTGAAGCGGGTCCCGCAAAGCGGGAACCGCGAGGTGTTGAGGCAAAAATCCGGGGTTTGGTGAGCTGGACACAGAGAGCAGACCAGTAGCAGCAAACAACACGAAAGGCAGAGGGTCAGAAACCTAATAGGAAATCTACACCTGGGCATACAGGAAGTTCCTGAAGTGCATTAGAAAATTCAAGATGATTCTCAAATACCCTGGACAAGAGATAACTGACCAATATCTACGTTTTAGGACAAATGCTCAAATACCTAGAAATAGCAGCAAGCTTGGGAGTAACCAATATACACTGTACTGGCGAAGAGATGCAGCAGATGAAGTCAGCATGAGTAGCGAACACATATCTGGTAGTCCATCTACATGTAAATAATCACTTGATACCTTTCATGATCCACACCGGAGTGTCCATCAATATGATTCCATTCGACAAATTCAAAGAACTTAGGTTGATCCCGGACTTAAACCAATTAGAAATCCAAGTATACACATGGCCCGGGTCCAAGCAACTACACAGCCGAGGGTCATTCACAGAAACAGTGCGACACAAGACAGCGACTGTTGAAACAATATAAATGTACTTCATGGGTTATCATCAGGCGCATGCCTCCCCAGTTTTGCAATGGCAGTGAAAATGGGACTGATCTCAATCAACTATCGCATCCAAACCAACCTAGGAATAGCCCAAAAAATTCCCAAAGCTATTTCACGGATTAGGAAAACTGAAAGAAGTCAAGGTCCAGCTACACATCAATGAGGACATCAGTCCTGCCACCAAAGGCACAGACAGGTTGTATAACACCTACAAGAAGCAGTAGAGAAAGAAATACAAGCCTGCTGCAAGTAGATATAATTGAAACCTCCAGAGGCCTCACACTGTGAGTCTTACCAATAGTAGTAGTACCAAAGAAAGACAAAAAAAGGAGATGTACAGATCTGTGTTGACATGTGTCAGCCAAACAAAGCGATACAGTGTGAGAAACATTGCTGGCCACACATTGCAGACATAGTCACACAGTTGAACGAAGCAAAAGTCTTCTCCAAGCTTGACTTGAACAAGCAGTACCACCAAAAAGAACTTGAAAAAAGATGCCAATACATCACAACATTCTGCGATACAAGCGATTTAGCTTTAACATCTCCTCCTTGAGATCTTCCAAGACGTTAGTTGCAGAGTTATCCAGCTAGTGCCAAACATATTCAACTATAGCAATGACATACTAACATTCAGAGCCACAGAAGAAGCACATAGCACAGCGCTCCACAATGTGTATTCAGCAACTGCTAGAGGCAGGACACCCTGTGCAGAGAAATTAGATATTTAACAAAACCAAACTGAAATTCTTTGGCCACATATTCTCAGAGGAAGGCATGATACTAGACCCAGACAAAATCAAGGTTTTCACCACAGCCAACCTGCCACAAGATGTGAGCATGCTGCGATCTTTCCTGGACATGGTGATTTACTATGCAGGTACAATATAATACTATGCCACCATTAAGGCACCCCTCCACAACCTAACAGAACGTGGACTTCAGATGGTTACTGTACGTAGACAAGGTGGTAGGTTTCAAGATGTACTTTATTGTATTTAGTTCCAGGTAGTAAATAAATGGTAGATTGTAGTAAGATGGTAAGTACAAGTAATAGCTGTAATAGTAGACGGCCCACCAGGAGCAGCCTCCTTCTGCTCAGCCTCACATCCCCAACAGACGCTCTCACCAAGTCCACACACCAACATGCAATGACATCATACAGCATTCTCCAGTCATGCAGGCTGAACAGAAGTAGAGAGCACTGGTGTAAAGAAAGAAGACAGGAAATCACCATATACCAGGTACCTGAGTGTGAGCAAAGCTTTCATTGAATAAAAGCAGCAGTAGAAAAGGCAGCTGTCCTTGCATATTTTAACCCACAACTACAGACAGAGGTGACAGTAGATGCTAGCCCGGTAGAACTACAGACCATACTAGCACAACACACAGGCAACCAAGAAGCCCAGCGACTTATAGTGGCATACACCACCAATAGAAGCTTCTCAGACAATGTAAGGGAATACTCACAACATGAAAAAGAGGGCCTCGCAGTTGTCTGGGCCTGAAAACACTTCCATATATTTCTCTATGGCGAATGTTTCACCATCATAAAAGACCATCAGGTCTTGTAAATATTTTATGGCAACCACAAAACAAAAATGCCTCTACGGATTGAACGTTAAGAGATAATGTTATAGGAATACGACTAAGCAATTGTCCACAAGTCAAGAAAAGAAAAAGATCAGCTGATTACTTCTCAAGACATCCCTTGAAATTGACAAGACCAAGCCCATCTGTTGCAGAGGAATACCTCCACTTAATCGTCCACAGAATCATACCCCTGTCACTGCCAATCACAGGGGTAGCTGCAGCAACAAAGGGACGACATAGACCTGGAGTTGGTCAAACATCTAACTGAGATTCAAAAGTGGAAAGACAGCAAACAATGGGGAGGTGACTCAGAGGAAATCAAAGCATTCCACAACATCCAAGAAGAGCTAGAGGTGACCTAAGAAGGAATCATACTAAGAAGCAGAATCTTGATCCCCAAGAGCCTACGCTAGCAGGCCACACTTCAAGCTGATCATCAACCCACTCGGAGTGACCAACACCCCCAAGAAGCCAGCCAAAGTGCTAGGACCACTGTATGGTCAAACCAACTTGAGAGGAGCGATCCAACCGTCCATAGTGAAACGACCTTGAGGACTCATCGAAGAGAAATAGGGCATATTCTCAAGGACTTATCGCTGAGTTATCAGCAATTTATCGCAGCGAACGTGGCGATAAATTTGTTGCCTCATTCACAAGCTTGTGCTAACAGCCCATATCCCCAGTTTACCAGCGATAGCAGGCACAAAAAACATCGACACAGATGACCACGGCAAGTAACGCTAATGATATGCAGAGTAGGCGTTCCCGTGCAAAAAGCCTCAAAAACACCACTCTGTAACATTCTCAACGACCAGCCCAATCGGCGATAAGATCCCAAAACAGGCGATAAGGCGCTTTGGCAGCAGGGCTTTAACACCTGCTTTTACCTGGTGTAAAGTCAGACAACAATCTGCACCATAAAAGGGAGCCCATGCCAGAGCCACACCAGAAGAACAGATGCCATGGAGCTACTGATCATGCAGCTCAGAGCCCCAAGAGGGCCACAACACCCACCACCACCACACCCAGGTTTGCCACCCCCCGGACCCCTCCCCCCGCATCGCCCCCTCGGACTACCAAAGAGGCAGCGCAGACAAAGACAGCGTACGTTCAGAAAACGCACCAGCCTCACAGACCTAACACCAGAGGTTGTCATTGCCCACTACAGGCTCAAAAGGACAACCATCCTCGGCATCCTGAACATCATAGCCCACAGGCTGACGGTACCAACACAGCGGACAACCAACATCCCTCAGCAGACAAAGCTGGTGGCTGTGCTGCACTTGTCGGCCTCTGGTACCTTCCAACCAACAACTTCCAGAGTCAAAGGAGTCTCACAGTCAGCCCTATCAAAGTTCCTCAAAACAGTTTTGGATGCCATCTTCAGCTTGGTACCCTAGCACCTTCACTTTCCCCACACTGCACAGGAACAGCTTGAGACCAAGCAAGGCTTCTATGCCATAGCTGGTTTACCGCACGTGTTGGGGGCAATTTACTGGACACATGTCCTACTTGTGCCCCCTGCCGACACTGCACACAATTACCGCAACAGAAAGCACACCCATTCCATCAATGTGCAGGCAATAGTGGACCACCGGTGACTCTTCACCAATGTCATCGCCAACTACCCAGGCAATGTGCATGATTCCCACATCTTCCGACAGTCCATCATCACCGGAGCTTCCAGGATGGCACCTACGGAAATGCTCTGCTCTTTGGTTAGTACTAAATGAACACACCACACACCCCAACTCCACAATCATGCAACTCACAACTCTGGTAATACACACATTACAAACTCACATACAACATGCCAAACAACATACCCACCCACCATACACGATAGCACAACTTACTATGGTAACCTGGGCTAGCCATGTACATGAGCCATCAACGGCATGGCACCTCAGCCACACAATAGCAGATTGTGGGGGAGAGGTGGGAACCAGGCATGTGCGAATGAGGCAAGTGACCCATGAATGAGAATATACACAATGGCAAGTGTGGCGTGGATGTGCTGGCCAGACTGCAGTATGCATACCACAGACATATCCATGTCAACAAACACTGCTGGTGTTTGGAGTGTAGTGGACAGTGGACGTAACCATGTTACCTCAGCCAGTGGGGAAGATCGCAGAAATGTTGCTTATTACGTCCCCCCCTGTAAGCGTGAACAGAGTAGGCTGGCCTGGCGTATGCCAGGCCAGCGTAGGAGTGTGAATAATAAGCATGTAGCTCTGTGCGTGGTTCTCTTACAGAATGGCTAACTTGTCTGCCAGGGCGGCGCCTCACCCCGCCATGAGGCCAACGCCATGAGCGGTGTTGCCTGCGATCCTGTGCATCTGCTGCACCCTGGGCCACTGGTCCCTGAACCAGTCTCGCCTGCCCCAGCGTACCCAGGCCTCACTGCTCACCTGCCAACACTGGCGTGTGTCAAAGAGGTCCCACCACGTACCGGTGCAAGCTCCAAGACCGAGGCCTGCGACCATGGCAGCCTCCTCCATTGCTGGCCTCCGCGACACTGGCCCACCGGCACTCCTTACTCGTTGACGTACTCCACGGCTACCTCCGGCCTACACTACGGTCAAGTAGGTCACACATTTGCAACTGAGTCTTGATTTCTCAATGGTAGAGTTCATATAATTGCACGCAAGGAGAGGTGTAAGAGGAAGATGCGTTTCAGTCCAGAGGAAAAAAGGATCATCGTTACGGAAATGATCGAACACTAACAACAACTGCTCTGGTGTCACTAACTCTGTGCATCGCAAGCCAACGACACATAGATGTGTGCCCCTGCTGTCCGCTGCCTATGGCCTACACTGCGGGTGAGTAGGTCATAAATTTAAAACTGAGTCTTGATTTATTTATGGCAGAGTTTATATCATTGTACAGGCCTCATCGCAGACTGCATACCCTGTCAGCTCCGGTGCCACTAAGTCTGTTCCCCGACATTCATGGACACTCACTGGTTGAACTTTGGTGGCATCTGAGTATATGGCCTGGGGGTGGTCTTCATTATCATGTAGCTGATACTGACTTGGTGGTAAAAATGAGTCTGTAACATTCATCTCCTCCATATTGCCTGTTTCTGCTTGGTTCTGCCCTCTGCATCATGCCCTGGAAGAACTCCTTCCACTGTCCCCTGAAACCTTCCGCTACATTCCCTTTGGACATCGACGAGAACCCGCTCAGCTCGTGTAGCCCTACCTCAGTGGACCGCAAGTCACCATCTCCTTGCGGTGTGCCTGTGCCAGCCGCAGTGCATTCAGGGCCATTAACTCTGTGCAGCTCAAGTAATGGACCCTTGCTGTTTGAACTTTCAACTTATTGTCTGATCACTGTTGTAGTTGTTGCCATCACTAACCAGCCCCTGAGGGGTGGCATCCACTCATCCCACACCCATCCAGCACAGGCGTCACTGGACATGTGACCCTGGCAATAAAAGGGGCCGGGCGCACGTGCCCATAGCCAGTCCCACAAACTATCTAAGTGTGTCTGTGTGGTCAGTATGTATGCATGAGGGCCCGGGCCTTACCAGATTACATTGTGCTGTGTACAGCGGACGCAACCATGTCACCTCAGGCAGTGGGGTCGACCTGTGACTTATAGCTGTATTGTACCTCCCTGTGAGCGTAACCGGAGTGGACTTGCATACGACAGTCCAGCGTAGGGGTGTGGTTAATCAACCCGGCGCACTGGGCGTGGTTAAGTGTTGGCCTTGCCAAGGAGGTAACTAATGCGTGTGTCTCTGTTTTAGTGTTGGTGCCACCCGTCCCGCACTGGACAATGTTGCAATGTAGCATGCCCCCGGAGTGCTGGCTCGGCCGAAGGGGTGAATGGGGGAGAGCAAACTCGCTTGAGGTTCGGGATCATACATGCCAACTGTTGTGTGTGTCGCTATTACTGCAGCATAAGCCAAAGGTCTACCCTCAACTGCACCGCAAGTGCAGCTAGCCATGAACTTCACATCTGTGTCCGCCCTATCCTTACCATAGGCCTACACACAGGTGGCCGTCCAACTTCAGCACACAACATCACTGGGTCGTTGTCAGGCTTGTGGACATGCGCAGACAGGCATGACAATAGTGTGGCATAGGGGTGCAAGGGATACAACCGCGCTACGCACACTAGTAAATAGGCCCGGGGGGATGGAGAAGCAGCAATGAGGCTACATAATACACATTAATGCCGCTCATTTGCTACAAGCACTACATGTCAAACACGAATCACCAAGTCATGCATATCACACACCAATGAACCAGTGAACCTGCCAGCACGTCATGCATAACCAACTATTGACTCATGTCTCTCTGCACTGTCACAGGTGATCAAGGATATGCACTCTGCGCTTGGATGATGACACCCCTCCGAGCCCTGAACACACAGGCCCAGAGGCAGTACAATGTGGCCCACAAATGCACCAGGGGCATCGTGGAACGCAAATTTGGCATGTTGAAGTCACGTTTCAGGTGCCTGGACATCACAGGTGGAAGGCTCCTGTACAGCCTAGACATCGTGTGCAAGATGATCGTTGCATGTTGTGTGTTGCACAACATATGTGTACGCACCAATGCCCCATGGATACAAGTCCCAGATGCACCGATGATGATGAGGAAGATGAGGCAGGTGGACCACACCCCACCTCAGCCGCAGCAGGAATAGCCCGTAGGAACATCATCATTGACAATTTCTTCACATGAGCACGTCACATTGTGACAGTCCTTAGCAATCATGAGACAGTACAAAATGACCACAGGCACAGCATGAGCACATAAATGCATTTCAAGACACATTCCCTGTGTGCATGTCACTCATCTGTACAAGCACATCACTCAGACAAGCGTAAGTGCAACATGTAGTGCTACCAATTTCATGATTTGATAATAAATGGTGGGTGTGCCACCTCTGCACAGAGAGGCTGTTTAGGGTGTCACGTATTCGAAATGCCAGTTCTGTGTGTCATATATATTACAGAATCCTACTCTTCGGCGTTTCACATGTGTCCCACATCATTACATATAGGCTGTCATTTGTGACCTACAAGTGACAACAAAGCTTCTTTTGGGGTCAAATCTGTACCTCTGGTCTCAGTGAAGGGCGTTCCACTAAGGCTGAAGAGCGGGCGTCATGGTTTGACGAAAGTGTGACTAGAGCCAGTACCTCGCCCCACGGTGTCCATGAGGCATGACTGAAACAAGTCTCTAATTATTTTCTCTTTCACAGAAGGTTGAGAGGTTGTCATACTGTAAGTATATGGAGCCTCATTTATGAGAAATGACGCATCGCTGCATGAAAGCAGCGATGCATCACTTCTCAGTGCGCACTCCTTGCGTCTTGATTGATGCGTCATATTTATAATATGATGCATCATGTTGCAAGGAGTTACAGCTATGTCAGTATTTCTGACGTATCTGTAGGCGCAAAAGTGACACATTGCTGGAGTGTGTCAAAAAAGTGACGCAACTCCAGCAATGTGTACTTTCACATGGGCAAGTCCCATGTTGTTAGTGCCTGCGTCAGTCTTATGCCTGCCATGAAGCAGGCGTAAGATTTAGACGCATTAGCGGCCACGAAATGGCGCAGTGAAATCTTACAGATTTTACTGCGTCACTTCCATGACCCTTTCATGCGTCAAAACACCCCCCTTGCATACATTATACCTGGCGCAGGTATAATGTGGCGCAGGGGTTTACAAAGTGACGCATCTACCTAGATGCTTCACTTTGTAAATATGGCGCAACAAGGTGCATTTTTTACACCACTGGTACGTCACAAAAAGTGACGCATCAGCGGCGTAAAAGTGACGCACAGCCTCATAAATGAGGCCCATGGTGTGGATGACAATTGACCCAGAGTAGGGTGCACGTTAGCGTTTGCATACCGCTCAGGTCACTGAGATATGTCCTGATGAAAACCTGGTAATATCACCAATAGGTTGAAACATGTAGACCACGATCAATTTTTCTTTTATATAGATACCACAGGTCAATTTAGCCTCTCTAGGTATCTCACTTTGTTTTTAGCCTTGTCTTATTGCTCCATATTAAAGTTTTAGGGAGTTAAATAAAGACATTTTTAAACTCACTATTTCACTCACCTGCACCATCGATGCGACTAACCTGCTCCATTGTAATCAGGTTTTGAAGCACACCCGGGTAGCATTCGGCTACTCTGGTAGGATTCCAATGATGAAGCATGTAACCAACTAGGTTGGTGAGTGAGGGGTCTTCTTAAAAATGAAAAATATTTCCTTTAATATCCTCGTCGTATCTCATTGATATTTTTCATCTAGGGGTATACTGCTTCATTTGTTTTTGACTCATACATTAGGGGATTAGGAGTATTCCCTTTGTAATAAAACCCTTTCTCTCTTTTTGTTGGATATAGTCAAATTTGTACCACCAGGATGCAGGGAAGCACCCTGTGACTCAAGTCCCACAACATGAGCAACATGTACGTAAGGCGGAGTCACTGCCCCTACATTCGTCCATGCTTTCATATTCGATCGATCATAGACATGTCACGTCTGTGTGTAGGAGGTGTTGATTGTCCCTCTGCAATGTGAATGGGAGATGCGGTTTCACAGTGTGTTCCATGTATGTTCACGCATTGACGCAGTTTACATACAGACTGCATGTCGATCGTACATTGTAACTGTTTGTGAGTAGATGCCTATTTGATGCGGGACAATGGACATTTGTTCTGCACCACGGATGTGAGGTTGTACTCGTACATTGTCATCTCACCGTTTTATTTTCTGCTTTCATGGTGTATTTTCCCACAGGACGCGTGGGAATTGCTGACCTGTCGCCTGTTATCGCTGATTTTTGTATCGCAGTTTGGGACATCCCTGCTTTTTTCGCGTTCCTGTTTCGCATTTTTGTGGGGTCGCGTTGATTTTAACATGGTCATTTGACGCGTTATCATGATAATATCGCATGGTACCGCCGTGTTGAGAATACAACATTAACACAGTGTGATTGTCCCGCGATAGACTGCGATGTGAAGAGTTGCGTTAAGCTAATTTTTAGATAATTATCACATGTTCTTGAGAATATCCCCCATAGACTCATGCAAAGAACCTGAGCTAGTGGTTAGAATGGAGGAGGAGTGGCGTTGGGTACTAGAACCCAACAAAAGTGGTTTAAGGGCTAGGGCCGGAAGTGACCAACCTCAAAGAGAACACAAAGCAGGGGTAGGAGTGGTGAGGCGAGAGCTGTAAGGGACCATGTGGGGAGCATGGCGAATAAAGGAGCTGCTGTGAACCATACCTGGTCTGTGTCGTCTTTTGCATGGCCTACCTGGCCGATAACCAGCGGGAGCACCCAGCATTCCACCCTGTCGAGGAAAAAAAAAACTTAGTAGTAAAATGACACATTCCCACCCCGACACACTACACCACTTCACTTTGTGGGGCCACGGGTGGGATTTATTGATCTTTACTGGAGCCTATCTCCGTTCTCCATGCAGTTACTACACTATATTTTACACAGCCGCGGTCGGTAGTGGGAGTACCTGCCGGGCGGTGACGTGGGGAGGGGGAGGGGCAAGGTGGGGGTAGTAAACTATGGATTACGGAGTTTTACAGGTAAGTAAACATATAAATAAATAAAACAAATTTCGTTGCGCGCACTGCATCGCATTTGGGAATGCAGTGCACGCAACGAAATTTGTTTTATTTATTTATATATTTACTTACCTGTATTCCCGCCGTAATCCATAGTTTACTACCCCCTACCATGCCCTGCTCTGCCCCTCCCCCTCCCCACGTCACCGCCTGGCAGATACTCTCACTACCGACCGCGGCTGATTTTACACGGTCTCTGTCTCTTATCCCGCTGTCCTCCTGTATGCGGACAAAGTCACGGGTTCCCCATGAAGAAAGACCACACTTCCTCACTCTTTATATTGTTTACGAAATAGCAAAAACGTGCATAAACGCCAATGGAAAACCAAAATCATTTTGCCTGCAGTACAAGTCACACACTCCATAGAAAGCGCATGCTCACCTGGACCCCATTAACAAATAGATCTCCACTGTCTCCAGAATGCTCCGGGAGTAATTCCTGGGTTCAGGATGACTTTACAGGGGGATTAATTAGCAAGTTGGGAAATGTATACGTTTTGCTTTTTAACGGTAGCATGACTACAAATGTATTTGTTTCATTATTACCATTAATATAATTGGTTCACTGTTGCTATTAGTAGTATGGTTAACATTATTAATAACAACCAGTACAATCAATAATATTCTCATTAAACTATTATTACATGGGGCAGATTTATGTTAACTGGCGCATCCCCAGGGATGCGCCAGTTAATGTGCGCCACAGTGCGCCACAGCTCCGCCACCCATGGTGCGCCGCATTTATAATGCGTCGCACCATGGGGCAAAAACGGCACAGATGCTTGACGCATCTGTGGCGTTAAGGTGGCGCATTGCTGGAGTTGCGTCGCAAGCGCGATGCAGCTCCAGCAAGGCTCGGTGGTGGCCCATCTCAACAATGCTGCATCAAGACCTACGCCTGCTTCAAGCAGGCGCAGGGTTTTGACGCAGCATTGGCCTGAAAGTGACTGAGTGAAATCTCATAGATTTCACTCAGCCACTTTTGCGAGGCGCACCTGCCCCGGAACGCCCACCCTGCGCCGGAACGCCCACAAGCGGCGCAGGGCTTTACAACGTCACGTTGTAAATCGTTCGTAGGGATGCGCCACGTTTACGCCGCCTTGCGTGACGCAACAGCGGCGTAAACGTGGCGCAAGGGCCTCATAAATCTGCCCCCAAGTATTTTCATGTTGTCGTAGCTGAAGTGAACGTTCTCGTTGCCATGGCATATTTCTCATAGTTGATGCGTTGTACCTTCCTTCAGTGGAGCATCGCTGAAAGATTTCTTGTTAAATTCCGGTAGATGGCGCTGACACTCCTAAGGAAAAAACTTGGCTCCTTTCCTATTCACACAGGACCTGTAGATGCCGCAGGCAGCTGCAATCCATCCCACTCACGTGTGAGATCTCAGTCCGCTGATGGAAAACATATTTGCAGAGCTGCACGCCTCCGTCCTCGGGGCCGGAGAGCAGAAGTGAACTCACAGGTTCATAAGCTGAATTAACCGCGGCGCAGGGTAGAATGTCAGCCTCTGGCACAGCACTGGGACAGGCTTATTTTTCGTGATGAGCACAGGTAAACCTCCGCGCTCCTACTTCGGGGGCTGCAGTCAATCAGTAATAATGGCCGGCTCTCGCGCAAGTTCTCACTGCATTTTGTATCGGGGTTGCATAACTTTTTTGACGCAGACTCGACGAAAAATGTATTTTGGCATTTAAAATGCCACGGAAATGTATTGCTTGTAAAAAAAATAAAATAAAATAAAAATGAAAGTAGTAATGGAAAGCAGCACATTGCTCTGCCTTACGCTACTATGCATCATGGAGGCGTGCCATGTGTGGCACATGGGTGTTCGTGTGCATCCACTCATGGATTTCAAAGCCAACCTATATTTACAAAGAGTTGTAACATGTTTTGCGCCAAAATTGTGCACCTGCCTGAGGCTGGTGTAAGGTAGAATAAAACTTTATTTCTCCTCGTTATTTCCTCCTTGCAAGTGTGTTTTATTCTGCAGCACACATAGAAAGAGGGAAAAAAAGCCTATAAGGAGAGTATTTGTTCAGAAAGGTACCTCTTCCTGCAGCAGGGACCTTTGCATTAAGGCTCAAGGACACTTGCATTGGCGCTAGGCAGACTAAAGTGCACCAGTGCAGAGAGAGAGTAGAACTGCACCATTTCCTTGAAAATATTGGGGCTTATTTACAATGTCCTTGCAACACTTTTAGGTCATTTTTAACATGGGAAAAGTGGCACAATAGTGGCGCAAGGGGCTTGTAAATCTGCCCCATTGTTTGTAAATCCTGGCATTACGATAATGGCAAAACTCGTGTACAGGAGCAGATGCCCCGCTGGGGCTAAATTGATAAACCAGATATTTAGGAAGTGGGCGATGGGCAGGTGCCTGAGACCCATCTGTGGGCTGCTTTATTTTTGCTTCATTTGTGACTGTTTTGAGAATTTTCCTGTTGTGCTGTGTTGTCCAGCGTCATAAGCGGCTCCTTGGGGCCTTACCGCCCTCGCTGGAAGCCTGCAGCAGGGACAGACGTAATTTTGTAACCTCCCCACCTCTTAGCGGGGCTGGCAGTATCCTCATCATTCCCCTGCTGGGTCGACCCATTAGTGCATGAGGTTGGCTTGGGCCGGCTACGGCCGCCTCCCCTCATTGTATGAGGCTAGTGTGTCCTTAATGTGACTCCTCCCCTGCCCGATTGGCACATGAGAGGAGTGGGGTTGAGAGGAGTGGGGTGGGAGCTTCACTGAAGACCAGGTTGAGGTGGGCCATTTTACACCCTCACCTCCATGTAGGAGATGACGTTGTGCAGCTCATTCCCTGCCCTGTCAGGCTCTCTGCACATGCACAATCCCTATCCCTGCAGTAGCCTCCCGGAGAGCCCATGGACCTCGGGACTATCCGCGAAGGAGGCAAGGAGGGAGAATGAGAAGAGAGAATTTAACAGGGGCAGAGAAAAGGGTAGTGGAGAGGCTGAAGAAGAAAAAAGATAAACTGGGGTGAGCTACAGGAAAGATGGGGATAGGAGGGAGGAAAACACAGACAGTGAGAGGCAGAAAAAGACGCAAAGATTAGAAAGAGAAAGTGCTGGATGGAGAGACAGTACAAGTATGGTGAAGGAAGGGACTAAAGAAAAATACAGTGAGAAAAACAGAAGTGAATGGAAGAGGGCTCTAGAGATTAGAGATGATGAAATAATATTGTTGCCATACCAGAACTATAGAGCAGAGCCTTAATTTAAGCATGCTACTCGGGAAGAATGTTAAAATTAAAGAGGGGAACATGTATTTAGCTTTTGTTGATCTCTCCTCGGCCTTTGATTGGGTCATGCATGCCAGTTTGTGGTTAATCATGAAAGAGCTGGGGGTAGACTCTTCAGTCATCAGCTGTCTGAGGGATTTATACTCTGGATGCAATGCAAGGGTCAGATACGGTATAGGAGGGGAATGTACTGAATCATTCAGGGTAGAGAGGGGGTTGAGACAGGGCTGCGTCCTAGCCCCCTTCCTGTTCTCTCTGTATATAAATAGTGTGGGCGCGGTGCTGGCTACTTCGTCGAAAGATCTACCGCAAGTTGGGACACGCCCTGTACCAGCCCTTCTTTATGCCCATGATACTGTCCTCATGGCACGTACCCCACTTGCCCTACAGCATTTAGTGATACATTTTGCTGCTTATATGGAGGAGTGAAAACCTTAGTGATGAGGTCCGGGAATAAATCTGCTAAGTTCCGGGACTTAAAAATCCAGGGCAAATCTATATGCTTTAACAATACTTTTTCCTATTTGGGAATCTTATTTAATAAAGAGTGCCTATGGAAAAAGGCAAACTCCAGTAGGAAACTACAGTTCAGTAAAGCCTGTATGGCATTTAGAGGGTTTGCCAGACGACTGGGTTCAAATCCACCAGAGCTGATGATGACAGTCTATAAAGCTAAATGTCTTAGTGTTTTTCAGGTACTTCCTTACCACCCCTAAAAGTGCCCCAGTAAATGTCTGTCATGCTGAACTCAGAGCACCGTATATAGCAGGCCTGATTATGTTACAGGCTATGTTACTCTGGTATAAAGTATGGACTTCTGCACACATTGATTTAAATCATGCCATAATTAAGGATTTCCTTAAATCTAGCTTAAACCAGCGTTTACATCCAACGCTTCTGTAATGACCAGGGCCATCCGGAGTATTTCGAGAAGCCAAAAACCCTAGCCCTCATTAGTAGAGTCACTTTAAAAATCGAAATTATGTTACATCTGGAGAATAATAGACTTACTACTGAAATTTGTAAATCCAGCGTTGTGAAAAATCAATTGATTTTAACAACTCCCAATATGCAACCTTATCTAATGGCAGTGTTAAACCCAAGACATCGATTTATCTTGATTTGTGTAAGATTAGGCAATTTCCATAGATTGGTCAACTTTCCACATATGAACGACTGGTCAACATTCCTACCTAGTTGCCCCTGCAGTGAAGGTATGGCCCAGAACACCATGCATGTGGTGCTTTTCTGTAAGTTTTATAACCACCAGAGGAAGCGCTACATCATACCAATTTTGAGAGATGCACATTTTACCCAATGTCGACCTGCGTTTTTATATTTATATCTCTGCCTTCTTTTATGTGGGCGGTCCTGCTCGCTAGAAAGAAGACCTCTTAACATCTCCACAGCAAAGTTTTTTCAGTGTTATCGCTATGATGTTTTGCTGGGCGGCTATGTGGGCTTAATGTACATATGTAATAGGAATTCTGTATTAATGCAGGTAAACAATACATCAGCTACTTTTAAGTCATAAGTGCTGTTCACTAATTCAATGTGGAGCTGATATCAACTGAAAAACTCTTTGTATTTGTCAAAAGGTTTTATTATGTATATAATTTGAGCTGATTATATGAATTGTACTGTATCTTTTTAATGCTTTATACTATTATTGTTTTATGTATTGCTTTTATGGATGGCTGATCGCCTCCGAATAAAGTTATTATTGATTGATTGAGATGATGAAAACGAGAAGGAAAAGAAGTCGACAAATCAAAGTTTTGTGAGAAATAGAGACTTCTGTGTGTGCAGGTGCATAAAAGAGGGAGCGTGAGAGATAAGGGAAAGAGGCCCTGTGCCTCACTGGCTGTGTATCCTGGGGATATGGTAGTGGTGTGCTTTACTTTTTTGTGTTGCAAGCTGTGTGCGTACTTGTATAGGATGGCCGAGTGCTTTCATATAGTGCTCCACTTTACATTTTACTAAGTCATGTCTATAAAAGTGTCACTTCTACCAAGTTTAATAGTACTCAATAGTCCTACCTCAGAAGGCTAATTTAGTTTTGCCTTCATTGGAACACTTTACCAGCAGGCCGCAGCATACCGCAGCAGCAACCACAACTCATCGAGTTCTCTTGCTGAAGCACATTACTAGTATTAACATCCAACATAACCATGGCACCTTCAAGGGGCTGCTCACACGGCCTCTGCTCTGACTGCTACTTATGCCCTGGAGGTCAGCAGTGAACCAAGCTAAGTGTAGCCTTTGCCAGCCTTTGGAGCACACTAGGGCATTTATAATATATTTAATATATTCAAAGAATGCAGTCAATTCTAAGCTGTGTTACTGACTGCTACTTTAAAGGGGCTCTTAATAGTACAACAACAACCTTCATAAACACATTGGTAATTCTGTAAAGGGACAATGCCTGAATTTCTCCTAAGATTCTTAATAATGTTGGGTGATGTTTGTGGTTCTCATCCCATTCCCAGGAGTAAGGGACATTTGAACTTCCCAACTCACCCCTCTATGACTCGGCCACCTTCCCCACTCTCCGGCCTGCCAGAGCAGGAAGACAGCCAGAGACGTTTTATGGAATGGGCAAATTAGGTAATCACAAATGCCCCCAAACCCCCAAGGTCCTTCCTGATAAAGTTATCTCTTGCTCTCTCTCTTTGTCTCTCTCTCTGTATCCCTCATTCTTCCTATCCATGTCTCACCACTTTCGGCCTTTGTCTATCTTTCGTTCTCTCCTCACCCTTCACTCGCTCTAGCATCTCTCACTATCTGCCATCACCCTTCTTTACCAATCACTCTACTTTTTTTGTCTTCCTTCCTCTAACTTACTCTTCACCTTACTTCCCCCTTTTTACCTTACCTTGCTCTCGATACCTCCGTCTTTGTGCTTCACCTTTTGCTACCTTCTCTCTTTCTATCTTTTTTGGGGCCTCATTTCTCTCTCTCAACAGTCATTAACCCCCTGCCCATAGCTATCTACCCCTCTCTCTGACTACCATTATGTCACCTCTTTTATTACTCTCTACCTCTCCTTCGCTGCCTCACTTATCTTTGTCTCACAACTCTCCCATTGCTTGACTTCAGCTTATCTACCTCCCCCCTGAACTCTATACATCCATGTTCCTACCTCACAACCACAGCTCTGTTTCAAATACACCTTTCCCACCCTGTATCCCTCTGGTCTCTACTTCTATCTCTCCTACTATCTGTGTCTACCTCCACATCGATTTCTCCCTACCCCATGTCTTCCTCACCCCTTTCTAAGCACCCCTCAGTCCGTCACATCTCACTACCCTGTATATTTCCTCACCTACTTTTCTTCATTCAACCTCACCGCACTGCTCTATCCCTATGCCTCACCTCTTTTCACCTTTCTCACTCCCTGTCTGTACCTCCCACTCTCTTACTCACTTTTTTCTCTACTTCACATCTCACACACTACCTCGTCTTTCTCCCTCCTATAGTTCTTTCTCTCCCTACCCAACCTCTCAATTTCCCTCATTTGATCACGGTCCCAACTCTCCACTTCTTTCTAGCTCGATTCCCTCTGTCAGATCTCTCAAAAACGTATTACTTTATCATTAACCCTCTTTCTCTAACTCTTGCCCTCTTTTTATACTGTCATTGCACTTTCTCTTTCTCTTTCATCTCCCTTTGGACCACCTTTCTTCGCATCATCTATGCTTCTCTCATTTTATATTTCTCTATTTACCTCTTTGGCCCCTCCTTACATTCTCACTCTTCCTGTGTCTCAGGCTCCCCTTTCTTTCTCTACTTCACTTCTGTCTCTCTGCTCCACCTCTTTTCTCTACAAATAATGTATTTTTCTAATGTTCACCCCTCTTATTCTACCTTTATCTCTACCTCACTGCCCACTTTGCCTATCTTACCTTTAAGTACCCTAAGTCTTATGCAGCTCTACCTCACCACTGTCTCTAACTTGCATTTCTCTATAATTCTATTATATCTTTTTGCCTGTGTACCTACAGCTCTCCGTCTCTAGCTCTCTCTAACTAAACCCTCTTCCTACACTACGTTCCCTCCCCCCTGTGTGTACCCCACCCCTCTTTTTACATTTCATTGTCAGTCTCCACCTCTCTCTATATATGTCTACATCTCCACCTCCCTCCATAGTCTAATCTATCACTCTACTTCCCTTTTTCAATCTACATCTTTCTACTTTTCCATATATATTTTTTTCTGGCTGTCCCATTATTCCCTTTTTCCTTATGTGTGTCCTGATCTGACCTGTCTCTTTACATCCTCTCCTTTTCTACCTCTCTTATTCCTCCACTTTATATCTCGCTGTGATACTCTAACTACCTACCTGTCCTTTCTGTTTCGTTTACTAAACAGAGCTGGAGATAACTACCTAGCCGGTGAACGAAAGGAGGAACAAGGCATTGGAAGAGAAATTAACAGAAAATAATTTTATTTCACCTGATATAACAGCGAAACTCCTCAGAGACGTGCTTTTAATTTTTACTATTGAAGTAGGAGGGTCTCTGTTGAAGAGGGATTATTTGTAATTAGAAATATTCAGCAATAAAAGCTACAATTTGAAGCACTATGTGGATATGTTCTATTAGTGTGTACTGGTCCACTAATTGTCCACTAAGTCACCTTACTATGTTTTTCCCAAAGTGATAGGAACCGGCTTGTTAAACATTAATTTGTACTTAAAATATTGTTTTTGCATGGCAAAATATTTGCAACCATACAAAAAGAGGAATGGCCTTATCAGTGCTTGTTCAAACTTTATTGTAGTACAATTTGGCTGACAGACGCTTTGCAGCTTCAGCTTTCGGCTGTTAGTGTGTGCCACCTTTTCTGAAAGGCAGATTTATAATTCAGTGTTTACGACATTATTGAGGCTTGGCTTACATTAGCTGAAAAGAAGCAAAGCAATTCCCAGCTGTTCCAAACAGGGGCCCACAAAATCGATCTTGCCCGGGGCCCCAAAAATTCTTAAGGCCGCAAACACCAGGCCTAGGGGTTTCTACCACGAGGCTCTAACCTCACCCCTTTCTGATCCAGCCAGGGGGTTCTGGAGGGAACGAATTATAATTTAAAGATTTCCTTCCTACTTCCTAATTTCCTTGCCCACTTTTGCCACATCTGAGAGATAAAAAAGTTACAGTGCCCTCTACCAGATGGACCTTACCCTAAAGTCGCAGCAAGAGGACAAAGCAAATATGTATCCAGCCCACAAGTGCTTCAGACCACTTCTTCAACTCCTTATGTCATAGCCATCTCCTGCCCTGCCTAAGAGGAAGGCGTCCTGGCCTAGACCAAGGACTTCAGTGGCCCAGGCAGAAGGCAGGCCACTTAGTGACACCCTACCCTTTGTTTTCTGTAACCCTGCCAAGCTAGGAGAATCACAGGGCCAGAGCACCGACTCCAGAGGAAATATCTTATTCACCTTTCAACCAAACTCCCCTCCCCTGAAGAATGAGCAAGGCAGGTTGCAATAAATCCTCCCAGCTTGGCTGCAGACTTCATTTCTGTGACAGTCAGAGTCCAGCAGATTGTTGGTTGGGGCAGAGTATCTCATTTCGTTATGCAAGTAAGTATTCCGTTTTCAAAGCTGCAATGTTTCCAGTCTTGGCCAATGTTACTAATCTATGCAAGCATAAAATGAATCAATCTACCACACATATTTGCAAAAACGAGTCCCAGAATATTAATCTAGCAGTGCTTCATGAAAGGCTGCGATCCGCTAATGTGTGCCACTATTTATGGGGTGCCCGGCCCTATTTTTGATCCCAATCCGACCTTGTGCCCCACAATTGTGCAACCTACGGCTTGCCAGCAACAACTACAACAATGCAAGGGTATGTGTCTAGTGACCAACGTGGCGCGGTACAACACACGAATAATGACTGCGTTGTACACAGCAAACACACAAAATGTGATGGGAGGAATGCTAGTAACAAGCCTAACCACTGTCATTCAATCGCTCAGAGAGCATTCCAACGCATCATTTTTTTGGCCACCATGCCACCTCAGATTAAACCCAACCATACGCAAATAATCACAGTCTCGCTCCAATAGGAACATTAGAGCCCGAACTGCCAAGCCAGGATCCCATAAGCTGAGGGTCAAGAATGATGTGGCAGCGGAAAAAGGGTAAAGACACTTAGGGGTCGATTAGGATGGTGGACGGAAATGGCTACTGTCCGCCATGGTGGGGGAAATTTTACTCCCGGCCGCGCCGCGGAGATTCCGCGTTTGGGATTAGGATATTCATGTCACGAAACTCCGACCGCGGCGGACGGATCATAACCAACACCGTCCGCGGTGGACGGAACACATCCAACTCCGTCCGCGGCGGACGGAGTCCAATGAACAACCACTGCCGCGGACGGAAATGACCGCGGAAAATAACACATGTACCGCCATACCTGTGAATACTCCGTGGCCGCAATTAGGATTAATCCGCCCGGTCCACGGAACTCACAGCCATCCACGTCCGCGGCGGAAAGAATGCTACGATAACCACAGCATCACTGCGGAAGGCCAACACGCACAACATCCCTAGCGGCAAACAAATGTCAGGAAGCCTACCGCTAGTCCAAAGCAAACATACCAACATTGACAAGGCCCCCCCCCCCCCAACATCAAGCACAAGCCGCCATGACACGTCCCAATTATCCAATAATGCACACTAGTCAACACGCCCACCTACCACCTGACTGCCAACAACCATTGAGACACGACTATAAAATGACACACACACGCTACCACAATCCTTTGCATCACAGCATTGCTGCTAGCAAGAGGCCAAAATCCAGATACTGCAAACTCACATAGAAGACACACAACCACCACCCTACCACACCCACCACACAAACACCCACCACACAAATCCTACACATCACACACCACACACCTGCACCCCCCAACTCACTCAACTCACACACTGAGCACCACACACCATGGCACCCAAAAAAAAAACTAAATTCACGGAGACAGAGTTGAGGGTAATGGTAGATGAAATACTCCGTGTTGAGCCCCACATCTTCGGGGCCCAAGTCCAGCAGACGTCCGTGGCGCAAAAGAACCACATGTGGGACAGGATCGTCACTCGGGTGAATGCCTCGGGGACTGTGCCGAGGACGAAGCATGACATCCAGAGGCGGTGGCATGACCTGAAGACCAGGGTCAAGGGCATCCGAGCCAAAAACTTTGCCCGAGCCAATCATACTGGCGGTGGCACACCCCCGGAGCCCATACCCTACACCGATTGGGAGGAGAAGGTGCTGGTGATACTACACCCAGAGAGCCTAGACGGACTTGACGAAGGAGAAGAGACTGGTGAGTACAAACCAAGCACCACGATCAGCACGACATGGTCAGGCTAACACAACTGAGAAGAAACATCTCCTATGCCCCAACCCATGCAGGTTGGACACCAACTCACTAACATGTCCATGGCTCCCAACAGGCCCCCATGCTCACGGGGTGGGTGGTGGTGGTGGTGGTGGAGGGCGGGGTGTGTGAGAGGCCCAAACTACAACTCCCAACAGGCCCCCATGCTCACGGGGAGGGTGGTGGTGGTGGTGGTGGAGGGCGGGGTGTGTGAGAGGCCCAAACTACAACTCCCAACAGGCCCCCATGCTCACGGGGAGGGTGGTGGTGGTGGTGGAGGTTGGGGTGTGTGAGAGGCCCAAACAACAACTCCCAACAGGCCCCCATGCACACGGGGAGGGTGGTGGTGGTGGTGGTGGAGGGCGGGGTGTGTGAGAGGCCCAAACTACAACTCCCAACAGGCCCCCATGCACACGGGGAGGGTGGTGGTGGTGGTGGTGGAGGGCGGGGTGTGTGAGAGGCCCAAACTACAACTCCCAACAGGCCCCCATGCTCACGGGGAGGGTGGTGGTGGTGGTGGAGGTTGGGGTGTGTGAGAGGCCCAAACAACAACTCCCAACAGGCCCCCATGCACACGGGGAGGGTGGTGGTGGTGGTGGTGGAGGGCGGGGTGTGTGAGAGGCCCAAACTACAACTCCCAACAGGCCCCCATGCACACGGGGAGGGTGGTGGTGGTGGTGGTGGAGGGCGGGGTGTGTGAGAGGCCCAAACTACAACTCCCAACAGGCCCCCATGCACACGGGGAGGGTGGTGGTGGTGGTGGTGGAGGGCGGGGTGTGTGAGAGGCCCAAACTACAACTCCCAACAGGCCCCCATGCACACGGGGAGGGTGGTGGTGGTGGTGGTGGAGGGCGGGGTGTGTGAGAGGCCCAAACTACAACTCCCAACAGGCCCCCATGCACACGGGGAGGGTGGTGGTGGTGGTGGTGGAGGGCGGGGTGTGTGAGAGGCCCAAACTACAACTCCCAACAGGCCCCCATGCTCACGGGGAGGGTGGTGGTGGTGGTGGTGGAGGGCGGGGTGTGTGAGAGGCCCAAACTACAACTCCCAACAGGCCCCCATGCTCACGGGGAGGGTGGTGGTGGTGGTGGTGGTGGAGGGTGGGGTGTGTGCGACAGGAAACAGAAATGTCTAAAAATCTACATAACCATGTAATGTCCACATCACTGACCAGCTCTATCTTGTCCCTCAGGTGATCGTCAACTGACTGGGGAAACCAGTACCCGGCCGCCAGCCTCGCCTCCCACACCTACAGGACTCTCTGCTGACGAGGACACAGGCAGCTCCGGTGTGGAGGATGGAGCGGGACCAAGCACGCAGCCAGGGCCATCTGGCTCACAGGGACTCCCGGGACCGACCAACGTCGCAAGTGTCACACCAGCGACACCTGTCTCTGTGATCTGCACAGTCCCCACCACCACCAGTACCACCAGTACCACCAGTACCACCAGCACCACCAGCACCACCAGCACCACCACTCCTGCCGGTGCCACCCAGCATAACCCAGCACACAACGCTGGTCCATCGGCCCCACACACAAGCAGGGTGAGTGGGCCACAGGCAACGGGACATCAGCCAATCAGGCGAGCCACACACCGCCGTGCAGAGGAAGGACAGCTACCCCAGCCAGTGGCACAGTCCCTACAAGCCCTTGCCAGGTGCCAGGCGTCATACGACCGGTCCCAGGCAAACGCAGATCGTGCGCACCAGGACTCGGTGGACAACAACAACATCCAGCGCGAAATCTGTGGCATCCTTGGCCAGATGTTGCAGATCATGGGCCAGCAGGCAACGATGTGGAGGGAATGGGTTGCCCGGAACAACCCCCCCCCCTCCACCAAGTGTCGTAGCGCCACCGCCACCGTCACCTCCGCCTCCACCGCCACCTCCGCCTCCACCGCCACCGTCACCTCCGCCTCCACCGCCGCCACCACCACCTGTGCCCCTGGCGACGGATGTGGCCCTTCAACAACCTGCCCTCCCAGCTGACTCTGTACCACCTCAGAGACGGAGGGGCCGGCCGAGGCAGGAAGTGGCTGAGAGCAGTGTTGGAGCGCCATCCACACGCTCCAAGAGGGGACGACCATGACAATGTCACCGCCTGTGCCAGACATACACCCAGCTAAGTATCCTGTCCCACAGACCATCATTCCAACTGGTCTGCTGGACTACCCTGACACCCCCCAATGTGGTGTCAGCACGGACATTTCATCTGCCATTACCTTCAACTCCAACTCCCTCCACCCCACTTACTTGTAAATATTCACCAGCACAGAAGCACAACCTGTAAATAAATAGCACTTACTCACACAATGATGTTTTGCCTCCATGTTTATTCACATGATTGCCTTCAGAAACAGGCGTAAACAGGTTCAGGGATGACAGTCGTACATGATCATGGCGCTGCGGGAGTGACCTAGAGAAAATCAGAGACAGCAAACACACGTCAGGAAACAGATTCACACACATCACAACACAATGCACAGCAACATTACACAAACGACAACCATCACAAAAGCATGGGATGAGAGCACACACATCATGGAGACTTGTATGTCCAAAGAATTGAAGACACACATAAGCAACCATCACAAACAAGATCACCCAGCTGATTAACCCCACATCCACACAACACCAGCAAACATACATGAGGCATTGTCAACCGCCACTAGAGGTAGTAACTCACATTCAAGAGAAGTAGCGATCTATGAGCTGGCGCCTCTGGTCCACACCTTCCTCCTCACCACTATCCTCATCAGTCGACATGGGTGGGATGGGAGGCCGAGGAACTCCTTCGTCTTCAGGGTCCAACAGCAGTTCTATGTCATTGCGTACTGCCAGGTTGTGGAGCATGCAGCAGGCAATCACGATCCTGCATACTTTTCCTGGTGAGTAAGGCAGGGCCCCTCCGGTCTTATCGAGGCACCGAAAACGAGACTTTAGCAGTCCAAAGGTACGTTCGATGACTCTCCGTGTCCTTCCATGTGCATCATTGTACCGCATTTCACCCGCTGTTCTCGGATTACGTAGGGGACTGAGGAGCCAGGGCCGGTTTGGGTAAGCCGAGTCGCCTATGTAGGGGGATGACAGAGACAAACATCACAACAAGATATGGTGGGTACCCCATGCAACACAGAGATCACAAGAGTCCCCACTGCACACTCACCAACAAGCCACGCTTGACCGGGTCGCAGATTTGCCATGAGTCGTGGGACATTGCTGCTCCGCATGATGTGGGCGTCATGTGCAGATCCAGGAAATCTTGCACACACATGTGAGATGATGTTGTTTGCCAGGCACACCACCTGCACGTTCAGCGAATGGAAATGTTTGCGATTCCTGAACACTTGTTCCCGTGCCTGTGGTGGAATGATTGCGATGTGTGTGCCATCAATTGAGCCCACAACGTGAGGTATGTGGCCCAGGGCATAGAAATCAGCTTTGACAGCTGCCAACTCTTCCGGACGTGGGAAATGGATGTAGTCATCCTTGTACAGCATCATAGCTGTTAAGACATCCCGAAGAACCGTGCTGAACATGGCCTGTGACATCCCCCCGGCATGTCCAACTGTATACTGAAATGTGCCAGTAGCAAAGAAATGGAGTACCGCCATGACCTTTGCAGTGGGTGTAATCGACCCAGGATACGTCCTACGTGGCTGCAGATGAGGAGACAATTGAGCCACAAGCTCCAGCAACCGACGTCGATCCAGCCGGAATTTCCGAATCACCTCCTCGTCAACCATATCCTCCAGCACAGTGTATGGCCGATGCACATTTGTAGCCCTCCTGTGTGGGAGAGAGATGTAACTTAGGTCAACTTGCAAACGACGCATACGTGTACAACTCCATCACATGTGAACCTTACTGACAATACTTCAGTCTGCACCCTAATGTTTAGTAGCCACATCACAGACACACATGCAACTGCATGCACACAAACGATAATTATACACACGCCATGTCATCAAGCACACATGCCAACACCAAGAATGATGTACATACGGTAATTACATGCATGGTGACACAACGTACAAAACACATACACGGAATGCATGTGTACCACCACCACTGTAGTCACCTCGCCAGAACAAGACACAGACAACAGATGCATAATTTGGGCACACTGCCGTGATGTACTGTGTAGTTGTGAAGATGTAAGAACGTATGTAGGGTCACACCCGACGTCAACACGTACAAATGCACATCTGTTGCCCATTGTGTGCCCAACGATGGGCATTGCATGGACACACATGCTACATTGTATGACATATGACCTTTCCCTATCACGCTCACATCCCTCATGACGCAACTGCACACAACACATCACGGTGCAGCGTCTGACAAGATAACATAATTGGCGCCGCCATGGCGGTGCTCAACTTCCGCTACTTCCCAAAGGCCAGACGCGGCCAGCGTCCCTCTTGCCATTGGCTGCATGTGCGGGGACCGTCACGGGCACACATCGGCAACCGCACGTGCAAGCCTCAGGCACGGATGCTTCAGTTGCAACAATGTTCTATCACTGGCGCCTCCATGGCGGTGCACGTACTCAGCGGGGGAGGTGCAGGCCTATACACCCTTTAGATGTACTCAATGGACATGCCAGTTCATGACCCCCCTTACAGTCACATTGCATCATCCACCGTACACCGGCCGGAGCGGCCGGGCCTAGGACGGCCGTGCCCGGCCATGTCCACACCCGCCGTGCCCGGCCATGTACACAACCGCCGTGTCCGGCCATGAACACAACCGCCGTGCCCGGCCATGAACACAACCGCCGTGCCCGGCCATGTACACACCCGCCGTGCCCGGCCATGTATACAACCGCCATGGCCGGCCATGAACACAACCGCCGTGCCCGGCCATGAACACAACCGCCGTGCCCGGCCATGTACACAACCGCCGTGGCCGGCCATGAACACAACCGCCGTGCCCGGCCATGAACACAACCACATGGCGGGCACGGCGGTTGTGTACATGGCCGGGCACGGCGGTTGTGTACATGGCCGGCCACGGCGGTTGTGTACATGGCCGGCCACGGCGGGTGTGGACATGGCCGGGCACGGCGGGTGTGGACATGGCCGGGCACGGCCGTCCTATGCCCGGCCGCTCCGGCCGGTGTACGGTGGATGATGCAATGTGACTGTAAGGGGGGTCATGAACTGGCATGTCCATTGAGTACATCTAAAGGGTGTATAGGCCTGCACCTCCCCCGCTGAGTACGTGCACCGCCATGGAGGCGCCAGTGATAGAACATTGTTGCAACTGAAGCATCCGTGCCTGAGGCTTGCACGTGCGGTTGCCGATGTGTGCCCGTGACGGTCCCCGCACATGCAGCCAATGGGAAGAGGGACGCTGGCCGCATATGGCCAATCGCAAGTAGCGGAAGCTGGGCACCGCAACAACAGGGCCAGTAATTGGCCCATCTCACGATCACGCTTCCAGGGCTGACCAATTGCTGGCGACGTATGCCACTGACACGTGCTGAGGGCCCTATATATGTGTGTTGGGCAAAATGACACTTCCTACCCTGGGGACCAGTGCTGCCTGTTCACCTCGACCTGCTGCTGCTGCTGAGCTGACCACCGACTGCTGCCTGTGACCATCACCTCGACCTGCTGCTGCTGCTGAGCTGACCACCGACTGCTGCTGTAGTGCCATACTCCGTGATCTTGCCATGTCGAGAGGCAAAGAGATCCGGTCTCGACCCTTCACCGCCGCGGAGCTTGATGTCCTCGTGGACGGTTTACTCCGCAACTATGGGCGCCTCTACGGCGCACCAGGACGGGTGGTAAGTGCAGTGTGGGACATGTTGGTGTGCATGAGGGGGCCAAATAATCAGGTCTATTTCTATCTTAGCTGTGTAGTGTGGGCTAGACATATGTTCCTGATTGTGCATGGCTGCTGACAGTTACGTCTTGACCCTATGTGTGTGACAGGCCACCTGTCCACTGACTGAAACCCTTTTGTCTCCCATCATGGTAGGTCAAGCTGCACCTTCGCAAGGACCTGTGGAGGAGCATAGCACGGGAAGTACGGGCATTGGGGGTGTGCAACAGACGACATACACACTGCCACAAACGCTGGGACGACATTTCCAGGCTAAGCAAGAATGTAGCGGAAGTAACACTGGGCCTGATTCCAAGGACGCCCCGTCTGGCCCGACGCTCCATGACCCCTCTCATGCACCGTATCATTGCAGTGACGCATCCTGAACTGGCTGAACGTCTGAGTGCCGATCAACAGCAAACTAGCGGTGAGCAAACTGTCTGTGTAGGAAACCTGTGAGTGCTATGCATGTACTGGTGCACAGACACACTATTGAGTTCCGTGTTGCGTATGTATGTCTGTGATGCCATTTTGGTCCCATTGGGTGGTTCTCATTTGACATCCAGGTCCGCCATGTTGACACGCCACTTGCTTAGTAGTTGAGTGTTGAGGCACATCCCCTAGTGGTCCATGGCCCCATGGCAGGAAATGTGAGGATGACTGGTAGAGGTGGGCCATGTGCAGGATGAGGGCTACAAAATCTTTGTCAGCTATGTAATTTGCCAATCCTGTTCCTTCTGTACGTCAGTCTGCCCATGACTCACACATCTTTTATGTGCATTTCAGGTATGACAGAGGACACTCAGCCACAGACGGCGGAGAGTAGTCGAGGAAATGAGTCCGGCTCAGACTTCGCACACACACAGACTGACACAGAGGAGGCCAGCGCCGGAGAGGGGGACAGGACCGTCCCTGAGGACTCGCATGTGGAGACACCATCGTCCTCCTCGTCGGACACTCTTGGTGAGCCTGCACTGTTGTCACAGACTGGGAGTGGGCACTCTTCACCTTCTGTAGGAAGTAAGCACACAGGGCCCACACTTCCACAAACTGCACCATGTACTGTTCGTGGCCGGAGGAGTAGGGGGAGCAGAGTGGCGTTCGGTGCAGGCACCGCTGCCCCTGCCACGGTGAGCCAAAATGCACTGTGTGCTGAGGCCGTTGATCTGCTGCGACAGCTGTGTGTGGGGCAGACCAATATGACAAATGCTTTCCAGGACCATGATAGGAAGTTGGGGCAGGTGGTGGCTTTCATGGAAGGGATGCATGGCGATCTTGCAGGTCTACACAGGACAGTGCAGTCATTGGCAAGCAGTGTGTCGTCTGCAATAGTACAGTCGCATGAACAGGGTGCTACTTCGGTTTCCCCATCTACACCACTGGATGTCTCAGGGGGTAGTGATTATTCTGAGCAGGACTCAAATACAGGTTATTGCACTAGAAGCAGCGTCAGACAGCACGTCAGGGCACGCAGGGCACAGACCCCATCCCCTAGATCAGCTAAATCTGTTCAATTAGACAACGTCAGATACACTGGAGTACACACACAGGATCCGCAAGTGTTGTTGGGGGACATGCCTTCAGGAGCTACACAGGCATTCAACACAAAAGGTACTCCCAAGGCAAGGGATACTCACATGTCCATGGACTGTACCTTGGACAAGGCCAGTCAGAAGACAAAGGCACCTACTAGGAGCAGGGAGACTCCCAAGGGCAGGCCCACAGCAGAGGAAAGGGACACTCCCAGGGACAGTGACAAGACAAAGGCACCTCCTAAGAGCAGGGAGACTCCCAAGGGCAGGCCCACAGCAGAGGAAAGGGACACTCCCAGGGACAGTGACAAGACAAAGGCACCTCCTAAGAGCAGGGAGACTCCCAAGGGCAGGCCCACAGCAGAGGAAAGGGACACTCCCAGGGACAGTGACAAGACAAAGGCACCTCCTAAGAGCAGGGAGACTCCCAAGGGCAGGCCCACAGCAGAGGAAAGGGACACTCCCAGGGACAGTGACAAGACAAAGGCACCTCCTAAGAGCAGGGAGACTCCCAAGGGCAGGCCCACAGCAGAGGAAAGGGACACTCCCAGGGACAGTGACAAGACAAAGGCACCTCCTAAGAGCAGGGAGACTCCCAAGGGCAGGCCCACAGCAGAGGAAAGGGACACTCCCAGGGACAGTGACAAGACAAAGGCACCTCCTAAGAGCAGGGAGACTCCCAAGGGCAGGCCCACAGCAAAGCAAGGTCCATCTCCCAAGGGCAGGGACACACACAGAGAGCAGGTGTCTACTGGAGACAGGTGCACCACAGACGACAAGTCTGCTGGCAGGAACAGGGCGGCGACCAGGGCACAGGCTACATCCAGAGACAACACTCCACCTAAGGATCAGGCACATCCTACGGACAAGGCATCTAGCATGGACAATGGCGCAATCAAGGACAGGCATACTTCACCCCTGGCTGCACTGAGGCTGATGTTTTCTACTAAACGCCAAACTGATGTCTCCGCCGCGGAGTCCCCCCATACCTCCACTCCCATCCAGGCCAGTCAGAAGCAGAGGAGGGTGTCCCCTGTTGTTGCATCCCCCATTACACATGATTCCGAGTCCAGGCGGCAGGCACAGAGCAAACGACAAGCAGGCTCCAGCACGTCCCCAGAAACAAGATCCCCGGCAGCAGATGCTCCACCTATGGTGGGTGGTGATTGTTTGGCGTCCCCACCACTTAGCAGTCCTGTCCTGTCCAGGGTGCACACACACATCCCTAAGAAACGCAGACACACACCATTGACACCTGCCAACCCCGATTTGGCTCTAGGTCAGCTATCCCCAGCTCCCAGGCCCACCCTGCCTCCAGGCCCATACAGCCCTGTGGCTCATCATTTCAGTTGTCACAGTGGCGCTGGTGCAGTTGACTCTCATGTATCAGATGGTGGCACAGTGTCAGTTGTGCCCTCTCCTGTTGCAGGTCCTGGCAGTGTATCTGGGTCTATGGCTCACGTGTCAGTTAGAAGATCTGTGGCTGTGTTGCACACTCCTGTTTCTGGTGCTGGCAGTCTGTCTGGGTCAGTGGCTCACGTGTCAGTGACTACATCTGTGGCTGTGTCTCACACTCCTGTTGCTGGTGCTGCCAGTGTGTCTGGGTCCGTGGCCCATGTGTGTGTCACTCGGGCTGTGGCTGTGTCTCACACTCCTGTTGCTGGTGCTGCCAGTGTGTCTGGGTCCGTGGCCCATGTGTGTCACTCGGGCTGTGGCTGTGTCTCACACTCCTGTTGCTGGTGCTGCCAGTGTGTCTGGGTCCGTGGCCCATGTGTGTGTCACTCGGGCTGTGGCTGTGTCTCACACTCCTGTTGCTGGTGCTGCCAGTGTGTCTGGGTCCGTGGCCCATGTGTGTGTCACTCGGGCTGTGGCTGTGTCTCACACTCCTGTTGCTGGTGCTGCCAGTGTGTCCGAGGCAGGTAGTTCACGCAGTCCCCCTGATTCTGTGATGTGAGGTGCTGAACACTTCACTCAAATGTTATTTCACATGGTGTGTCCATTGAGAACTGCGTGGCACTCTTGTGGTTCCTGTGACGGGTTGGTAGGGACACGTACTTGTGCAGCCTATGATGTACCTGCTCTGTACTCTACAATGCCCTGTTGATGCTCTGATACTGCATACTGCCCTCTCGTTACCTGCCTATGATGTACCTGCTCTGTACTGCGCATTGCCCTGTTGATGCTCTGATACTGCATACTGCCCTCTCGTTACCTGCCTATGATGTACCTGCTCTGTACTGCGCATTGCCCTGTTGATGCTCTGATACTGCATACTGCCCTCTCGTTACCTGCCTATGATGTACCTGCTCTGTACTGCGCATTGCCCTGTTGATGCTCTGTTACTGCATTCTGCACTCTCACGTGCTGCCTCTGATGGAGCTGTTCTGTGCAATGGACTGTTGATGCACTTGGCCCCTCTCACGTGCTGCCTCTGATGGAGCTGTTCTGTGCAATGGACTGTTGATGCACTTGGCCCCTCTCACGTGCTGCCTCTGATGGAGCTGTTCTGTGCAATGGACTGTTGATGCACTTGGCCCCTCTCACGTGCTGCCTCTGATGGAACTGTTCTGTGCAATGGACTGTTGATGCACTTGGCCCCTCTCACGTGCTGCCTCTGATGGAGCTGTTCTGTGCAATGGACTGTTGATGCACTTGGCCCCTCTCACGTGCTGCCTCTGATGGAGCTGTTCTGTGCAATGGACTGTTGATGCACTTGGCCCCTCTCACGTGCTGCCTCTGATGGAGCTGTTCTGTGCAATGGACTGTTGATGCACTTTGCCCCTCTCATATGTTGCCTCTGATGTACCTGCTCTGTTGGCCACACTGCCCTGTTGGTGCTCTGATACTGCATTCTGCCCTCTCGTTACCTGCCTATGATGTACCTGCTCTGTACTGCGCATTGCCCTGTTGATGCTCTGATACTGCATTCTGCCCTCTCGTTACCTGCCTATGATGTACCTGCTCTGTACTGCGCATTGCCCTGTTGATGCTCTGATACTGCATTCTGCCCTCTCGTTACCTGCCTATGATGTACCTGCTCTGTACTGCGCATTGCCCTGTTGATGCTCTGATACTGCATACTGCCCTCTCGTTACCTGCCTATGATGTCGCTGCTCTGGTGCCCACTTTGCCCATGCTCACGCATACACTGTGATTATTCCCCTATTTTGTACAATAAAGGTAGTCCATCAAGTCTCGTGGTCTGTCGTTGTCATTCCTGCTTGCGTACTACAAATGTGTATTCGTATATGCTTCTCATCAGTGGTTTCGGTAACATGACACTCCCCCTCCCTACGTCACGTCCCTTGCTGGTATTCCCCTCCAGACAGCCAATGGTTTGTGCCTTACCTGCGTCGTCGTCCATAGTGGGCCATGACTAGGACGTGGTGGATCGCGAAGAGCATCGGGAAAGCGTGTAGCGCTGGGTCCATGGTGGTGGTCAGCTTGCGGTGGGTATCTCTGCTATGTCACCTGTGTTCGCTGTGTGGATTCCGCCGTGTTCAGTCAGGTTGTTTTTCCGCTGCGGTTTTATGTGGAGTTTCCGCCATCTTGATTTGGGGGACGGTCTTAGACGTCAGTACGTACGGCGGGGCCTCCGGGATTGTTCCGTCCGCCACGTGGTCGTGTGTAGTTCGGCGGCGGTGCGTCCTTTTCCGTCGCGGACGGAAACTTGACACGTTTTCCTATCCTGATATGGCGGACGGAGTATCCGCGGCTGGCGGACACGGAAAGGGCTTTTTCCGCCTACTCCAGGGCCGCGGTGGCTCTTCCGTCCGCCATCCTAATGAGCCCCTTAGTGCAGAGTCATAAAAAGTAGTGTATTTTTAAAAGTTTGGCTGCAAAGAAATTGGCAACAGGGACAGACGAGACAGTGAAACTGATGGAGGGAGAGGTGTGGCGCCGCGGCTAGGGCGACTGACGCTGGAATCTGGGGATCATTGTTCGATTCCTGGCACCGGCGGCAGGTTAGCCCAGCACCATGTGACTCTGGGCAGTAGCTTGCTTAACGACGGCCCCCAGCGCCTAGAGACCCTTACGGGTGATTGTTTGCGCTTTACAAATGTGGGTTATTATTATTATTATTATGTGGTTTACTTAATTGGTCACAAACAGTATGCATTTGTGAAATATTTTATGGAGTAAGTCACCAGTCGCCGAGATCGTTGTGTGACCAGCAATGATAATGATAAAGATAAGGTAACTTAGGTGGTTAACTGGAGAGAACTATGAATTGCCTTGCCATAGTTGTGATTCATCATGAAGTAGCACAGAAGTTTATTGTGCCTGCTGAAAAGTAGAACGTGTAACATGCAGATTACAGATTTGTATTTTATGTAGATAGCTCAGTACGTTACTGCTTGTTGCAGAGATTCTTTTGTTACATGCAGTTCATACGTTTTTCAGTCAATCGAATAAAGCACAGTGAGCTAGGAAACCGCATGAAGGAACTGCATGCATAGGTATAGAACCATATTGGTTTTTTTCAACCTTTGTTCTTTTAAGGTTGCCAAAAAGAGTTCCTTGGGTAGTGATATGGTTTATTAGACCAGACAACCCAAGCCACTGCATTACATTTTAAATTCTGACATTCTGCTTCACCAGACCAAGCACTATTCACATATAATTCAAGCCAGAAGGATATGTTACTCCTATACCTTGTAGCACTGTGTTATGTGATATTTTCTGGCAGTTGGTTTACTTGTATGATACACTGGCTCTGTAAATTATGTGGGCAGTGGCGGCTCGCACAGGTAATGCTGTGGGGGGGCGGGCAGGGTGGGGGGTAGTGGAGTGTGACATACGACGGGAAAGTGGAGAGTAAAGAAATAAAAGCACTTACTTTGCGCTCACAGCATCGCCGACTCGGTGATGCTCCAAGCGCAAACGATACAGCAAAACGTGGAGTTCAAAAGCAAAACATTTGGGTGGAAGACCACGCTAAGGATGACAGGTCTAACATGTGCCCCCCCAGCTGAAAGTGGGAGATGTACCATCCCTATGGCAGAAAAAGCTGGATAGACCATGAGCATTCGAGTGGTCTTCCCCTGGTCTGTGTTCCACCCTGAAGTCCATACCCTGTAGGAAGATGGACCACCTCAACAGTTTTGAATTTTCACCCCTCGTATGCATGGGCCACCTCAGGGATCTGTGGTCAGTCTGAATCAGGAAGTGAGTGCCAAAGAAGTATGACCTCAGCTTCTTCAGTGCCTAAACCACAGCAAACATTTCTCTTTCTATAACATTCCACCTTTGTTCCCTGGGGAGTAACCTCCTGGAGATGAAGGCTACAGGTTTGTCTAGGCCATACTCATTAAGTTGAGATAGTACTGCCCGTATAACCATGCTCTTGAGTCATCTGTCTGAATGATAAACTCATTGGAGAAGCCAGGAGCCCCGCGCATAGGAACAGGGCGCATGGTTTGCTTCAGGAAATCAAATGCAACTTGGCATTCCTCTGTCCAGTTTACATTCCTGGGTTGCTTCTTGGAAGTCAGTACAGCTAAGGGGGCCACAATGATGCCATATCCCATGACAAATATCCTATAGTACCCAGTAAGGCCCAAGAAAGCTCTGACCTCAGTCTGGGTTTTGGTGAGCAGTCCGGCCATGATGGTTTCAATCTTGGCCTGAAGGGGTTGCACCTTCCCCATGCCAAACTGGTGTCTTAAGAAAACAATGGACCTCTGCCCTATGTGGCACTTACTTGCCTTGCTAGCCAGGCTTGCTTGTCGCAGAGCCTGAAGCACTTCATGGAGGGTAAAAAGGTGGTCTTTCCAGCTGCTACTAAAGATAACTATTGGAGTTCTGTAATCCAAAGGGCATCACCCTAAACTGGTAGTGGCCTCCTGGAGTGGAGAAAGCTGACCTCACCTTTGCTCCCTCTTAAGGCGATTTGCCAGTTCCCTGATGGAAGATCAAAAGTACTGAGATACTAGGCAGCCTCTAACCAATCAATCAGCTTATCAGTCTGGGGGGGAATGGGTGAGCATCAGTCTTATTCACAGAAATTGGCCCTCTGTAATCCACACAGAACTTCAGTTTCAGGTGTGGTGCCCAATGGGGCAGCTTTTGGTACCAGACCCACAGGACTGTAACAGGGGCTTCTGTACGGTTATATCACCGCCAACACCAGCATTTTGGACAGTTCAGCCTTAATGCTGGACCTCACCTTATCTAACAACCTGTAGGGCTTAATCTGAAAAGGAATGTTGTCTCCTGTGTCCACATCATGGGTACACAGGTAGGTAGTCCAAGGGATAAGGGAGAACAGAGAGGAGTACTCAATCAATCAATCAATCAGGGGTTGGTAAAGCACGCTACTCACCCGCGAGGGTCTCAAGGCGCTGGGGAAGGGAAAGAGGGTGGGGGCTGCTCCGGTCAGTCGAAAAGCCAGGTCTTAAGTGCCCGTTTGAAGGTTTGCAGGGTTGGAGAGCGTCTTATGTCTAATGGGAGAGAGTTCCAAGCTGTGGCCGCGGTGTAAGAGAAAGCTCTACCTCCAACTCTGCTCCGGCGAATGCGGGGGACCTCTCCCAATGCAAGGTCGGCTGAGCGGAGGTTCCTTTTGGGAGCGAGGAAACTCATTCGGTTGTTGAGGTAATGGGGTCCGATGTTATTGAGGGATTTGAAGGCGTGCATGAGTCGTTTGTAGGTAACTCTCTTCTCCACGGGAAGCCAGTGGAGTTCTTGCAGGTGTGGAGTCATGTGCTCCTGGCGTGGTAACCCTAGGATTAGCCTGGCAGCCGTGTTTTGGATGGTTTGGAGTTTACGTAGTAGAGCTTTGTTGATTCCGGCGTAGAGTGCGTTGCCGTAGTCGAGACGGCTGGTGATGAGTGCGTGTGTGACGGTCTTTCTGCAGTCCGGGCTATCCACTTGAAAGTTTTGCGTAGGATCCGGAGGCAGTTGAAACTGGTGGAGGAGATGGCGTTGATTTGATGGTTCATGGAGAGGGAGGAGTCGAGGATTATGCCGAGGTTGCGGGCATGATCCGTCGGGGTGGGGGGGGTCCAAGGGCGGGAGGCCACCAGGTGTCGTTCTAAGCGGATGGGCGGGGCCCGAAGATGAGCACCTCTGTCTTTTTGAAGTTGAGTTTGAGGCAGCTGTCTTTCATCCATCTGGCCACGTTTGTCATTCCTTCCTGGAAGCTGAGTCATTTGTCTTCGGGGTTGCTGGTGAGGGAGAGAATGAGCTGGGTGTTGTCCGCGTAGGACACGATGCTGAGTCCGTGCTGTCTGACGATGGCGGCGATGGGGGCCATGAATATGTTGAACAGAGTAGGGCTCCGAGAGGATCCTTGGGGGACTCCGCAAATGATGTCAGTGGATTTGGAGAGAAAGGGGGGGGGGGTATGACCCTCTGAGTTCTGTTGGAGAGGAAGGATCGGATCTAGTTGAGGACGTCGCCCTCAATTCCCGTGTCATGGAGCCTGGTGGTTAGTGTGCGGTGTGAGACAGTGTTGAATGCAGCTGAGAGGTCAGGGAGGATGAGGGCTGCGGTGTGTCCCTGATCGAGAAGAATACGGATGTCATCGGTGGCGGCGATCAGTGCAGTCTCTGTGCTGTGGTAGCACCGGAATCTGGATTGGGAGGGGTCCAGGATGCAGTTAACTTCTATGAACGTGGTCAACTGGGTGTTTACGAGCCTTTCTGTGACTTTGGCCGCAAAAGGGAGGATGGAGATAGGTCGGTTGTTCTTAAGGTCAGCTGGGTCAGTCGATGGTTTTTTGAGGAGGGGCTTCACTTCTGCGTGTTTCCAGTCCCCTGGGCAAGTGCCCGATGCCAGGGAGGAGTTGATGATACGTGCTAGTTCGGGGGCGATGGCCGCGGAGGCTCTGTGGAAGATGTGCGGGGGGCAGGGGTCCATCGGGGCTCCTGGGCGAGTTTTCTTCATGATGGTGGTGATGAGTTCAACGGATGCTGGGGTCCAAGTTTTGATAGTAGGTTTGGTGGTGGTGGTGGTGGTGGAAGTGGGGGTGTAGGTCATGATAGGCTCGTTGAAATTTTCGTAGAGAGTCATGATCTTCTGGTGGAAGAAGGTGCTGAGCTTGTTGCAGAGATCTTGGGAGTGTGTGATGTCCGAGGCTTCGCATGAGGGCTTGGTCAGCTGTTTGATGATGTTGACTAGTTCGCTAGTGTTGGCAGTGTTGTTGTTAATCTTTTCTCTGATGAACGCTCTTTTGGTTTCTCTGATCAGCTGGTGATAGTTCTTCATGGCGATCTTGTGATCGGTGTAGGCTTCGGTGGTCTTCTGGTTCCTCTAAGATTTCTCGAGACGCCTGCAGGTGCGTCTGGACTCAAGGAGTTCGGTGGTGAACCAGGCAGCTTTGACTGGACCTGCAGTGGAAGACTGCCGGAGAGGGGCCAGCTTGTCTGCACAACTGGCGATCCACCGGTGGAGTTCCTTGGCAGCGGCATCGGTGTCAACGGTGTCGGGGCTCGAGGAATAGGGTGGCGTTGAGAAGGTCTTCAGTAACCTTGCCCCAGTTCCGTCGGGGCGGCCGCGGGGATTGTTTGGGTGCGGTGCTGGATGTGAAGGTGAAGTGGATGCAGTGGTGGTCTGTCCAGGAGTGAAGGGTCGTGTGGATGAACCTGATGTTTGACCCTTCGGTGAAGATGGGGTCCAGCGTGTGCCCCTTGATGTGGGTGGGAGTATTGACCAGTTGCTTGAGTCCTAGGTGGGTGAGATAGCGCATTGGAGTACTGACCCAACAGTCCTGTGGTACGTCGCCTATGATCTTGGTGGCTTCGGAGCGGAAGGGGGGGAGGCGGACGCTCTGTGTTCTGCTGGTGAGGAAGGAGGTGGCCCAGTCCAGGGCCTTCTCTTGGATTCCTAAGTCGTGGAGGCATGTTCGTAGTGTGTGGTGGCAGACCGTGTTGAAGGTGGCTGACAGGTCCAGGAGCATGAGAGCCGCGGTTTCTCCGTTGTCCAGCAGGATCCTGATGTCATCGGTGGTGGCGATGAGGGCAGTTTCGGTGCTGTGGTTGCTGCAGAACCCAGACAGTGATGGGTCCAGGATGCTGTTTTCCTCGAGGTAGCGGGTCAATTGTTTGTTGATAGTTTTCTCGATGACCTTCTCCGGGAATGGGAGCAGGGAGATGGGTGGAAGTTCTTGAGGTCCTTGGGGTCCGCCTTGGGTTTCTTGAGTGGGGCGTTGATCTCAGCGTGCTTCCAGCTCTCCGGGAAGGTTGCTGTCTCCTCGAAGGAGATGTTGATGGATTTCCGGAGATGGGGTGCGATGGCGGTGCTGGCTTTGTTGAAGATGGGGTGTGGACAGGGGTCTGATGGAGATCCGGAGTGAATGGTGTTCAGGACCTTGATGGTGTTGTCGTGGTTGATGTTGGTCCAGGAGAGTAGGCGGTTGGTGCGGATGGTGGTCATGGTGGCGGGGGTTGTCATGGCGGTCGTTTTGTTGAAGCTGTCGTGGATGTCTGTGATCATGCGATGGAAGAAGGTAGCCAGCGTGTCGCACAAGTCTTGTGAAGGTAGGATGTTGTTGGTGTTGGAGCTGGGGTTGTAGAGTTCCTTCACTATGTTGAAGAACTCTTTGCTGCTGTGTGTATTGTTGTCTAGGTGGTCTTTGAAGGAGGCTCTTTTGGCGGCTCTGATGAGGTGATGGTGTCTGCAGGTGGCGTTCTTGTGGGCTGCGTAGCTGTCCGAAGTTCGTTCATGGAGCCAGTTCTTCTCCAGGTTTCGGCAAGTTTGCTTGGAGGCCTGGAGGTCATCAGTGAACCAGCTGGCTTTCTTGCTGGTGTGTCTGTTGGATGGTTTCTTGAGTGGGGCAAGGGTGTTGGTGCAGTCGTCGATCCACTGTCTGAGGTTGCGGGCGACGGTGTCAGCGCCGGTGGGCTCGGGGGTGGGCCCAGGGCGAGGGTGATGGTTAGCTGTTCTTCGATGAGCGGTGGTGCGAGGTGGATTTCCGGAAGGTGAAGTGGATGCAGCGATGGTCGGTCCAGTGGAGTTCGGTGGTGTGGTTGACGGAGACATGGGGGCTTGCGGAGAAGATGGGGTCGAATGTGTGGCCGGCGGAGTGGTAGGGTGTTGTGACGAGTTGTCTGAGCCCGAGGTTGCCTAGGTTGTCAATCGGGGTGTGGAGTTGGTGTTGTTGTTGTTCTCGAGGTGGAAGTTCAGGTCCCCGAGGAGGATGTAATCAGTGGAGGCGAGAGCGTGTGTGCTGATGAAGTTGGCGATGGAGTCACTAAATTGTGGTCGGGTCTGGGGGGTCTGTAGACGAGGGTACCTCTGAGGATGCTGTTGGGGTCGGTGTGGATCTGGAAGTGCAGGTGTTCGGTGGTGCTGAGGGTGTTGTCGGTGCTGGTCGAGACTCTGAGGGTGTTCCGTTGGTGCGGTCCCTGAGGGTGATCTTATAGCCGTCTGGGATGGCTGTGGCGATGTCGGGTGCCGAGGAGGGGTTCAACCAGATCTCCATCAGGAAGGCGACGTCTGGGGAGGTTGAGTCGAGTAGGTTCCAGAGTTCAACTGCTTGTTTGCGGGTGGAGCGGGTGTTGAGGAGGATGCATCTGAGGTAGTTGGGTTCCAATCTGGTCGGTGGTTTGCGGGTCGGATGCTGGTGTAGCTGCAGTTCCGGCAGGAGAAGAGTCCTTTTGTGCGCTTTGGGGTGGCCAGGCAGCAGGTTCGTGACTGTCCGGTATTGAGTGCGTGGAGGGTGCTGGAGTTGTAGCAGAGTCGGGCGTCATGGCGTTCGCAGGGGCCAGGGCTTCTGGCGCTAGGCACGGTCCAGGCGCGGACAGGCGCAGACGGGCCTGCCAGCGGCGCGCCTTTGGCGTGCCAGCGGCGTGCCCACTGGGCGGCCGCCATAAGAAGGGGAGGTGGGAGGAGGAGCAGTTGGGATGTGGGAGCGGGCAAATTGGAGAGCGGGGCCACAGGGAGGCAGCGGCGGGAACGGGTGGGCAGAGAAAGGAATAGGCAACAGTGGAGAGGGTGTGGGATGGCACAGATGGGAGGGGGGGACAACGACCAACAGTGAACTAAAGGCACAAAAGAACTTAAAAGCAAAAATAGAACTTACAAAGCACAAAGACCAACGGTGACTGTAAAAATTCACAGATTACAGTAACATAGAAACAACCCACCATGAGCAGGAGATGGGGCGGCCTCAACCCCCCTGGCAGCGGCAGCAGGCAAAGGCACGGGCACATAGGTGGAGCTGTGCGGTGTGGGGAGCCACCTACCAAGGGTCGCTCTCACTGCCGCGCAGCGCTCGCTATAAGAAGGGAAGGTGGGAGGGAGGAACAGCTGGGAGGTGGGAGTGGGCGATTTGGAGAGCGGGGCCACAGGGGAGGCAGCAGCTGGAACGGGCGGGCAGAGAAAGGAATGGGCAACAATGGAGAGGGCGCAGGATGGCACAGAGGGGAGGGGGGAACAACGACCAACAGTGAACTAGAGGCACAAAAGAACTTAAAAGCAAAAAAGAACTTACAAAGCACAAAGACCAACAGTGACTGTAAAAAAGCACCGATTACAGTAACATAGAAACAACCCACCACGAGCAGGAGCGGGGGGACCTCGAACCCCCTGGCAGCAGCAGCGGCAGCAGGCAAGGGCACGGGTACACAGGCGGAGCTGTGCGGTGTGGGGAGCGACCTACCAAGGGTCGCTCTCACTGCCGCGCATTGGCCGCCATAAGAAGGGGAGGTGGGAGGGAGGAGCAGCTGGGAGGTGGGAGTGGGCGAATTGGAGAGCGGGACCACAGGGTTGGCAGCAGCTGAAACGGGCAGGCAGAGAAAGGAATGGGCAACAATGGAGAGGGCGCGGGATGGCACAGATGGGAGGGGGGAACAACGACCAACAGTGAACTAAAGGCACAAAAGAACTTAACTCCTTCGGTGCTCATGACAAGCTCAGCTCGTCATGAGGCACAGTGGAGCTGTGCTCATGACGAGCTGAGCTCGTCATGACCACACCCATTAACATTATGGCCCAGCACAGGAGGAAAATATCATCAGCATTCAAGGTGTTAAAAGCAAAAAAAAATTACAAAGCACAAAGACAATCAGTGACTGTAAAAAAGCACCGATTACAGTAACGTAGAAACAACCTAGAGATACGTAAATCTTTTATTTTTAATTACTCGAAAACTACTGAACAGATTTTCACCAATTTACAAAAAGATATCTTTCTGGGCCAAGATATACCTCCTTGATAAATTTGGTGTAATTCTGTCAAGGAGTTCGGGCTGTAGTCACGTCTAAAATTCTTATGGGAATTTACATGGGGAAAAGGCATTTTGGGTCCCCACCCCTTTTTCTTGGCCCCTTGTGACAAATCACCCCAAAACTTTCCAGATAGCAGCTTAAGTGACTGCCATTTTATTTTTGAAAATGTTGTGAAGATTCATCAAACGGCACCAAAGTTATTAGCAAAACAAAAAATGCTTTTCCTATGGAAACTAGGTCCTAATTGTAACTAGGGGATATGGCGGTAGCCAGTAGGTAGTTATAGTTAGGATCTCGTTTCCATAGGAAAAGTGTTTTTGGTTTTGCGAATAACTTTGGTGCCATTTGACGAATCTTCACGAACTTTTTAAAACTAATGTGACACTCAACTCAGCTACTATCTTGAAAGTTTCGGCGTAATCCGTCACGTGGGGGCCGAGTACCAGGGGGTGCTTAAAAGCACGTTTTCCCCATGTTAATCCCATAGGACCTTTAGACACAGCTACAGCCCGAACTGCTGAATGGAATTACACTAAATTTGTCAGGAAGGTATATGTTGGTTGAAGGTAGTACCTTTTTGTGATTTGATGTAAATCCATTCAGTAGTTGCTGAGAAATTTACCGTTGCGTGTGTGTATATATATATATATTTTTTTTTTGTCTCCACCAAAAAAGCAATTATACTCGCACTCCACCAGGAATTTGATAGCAGGTTTATTTATGTGCCATTACAGCACACAGCTTTACCTACGCGTTTCGATCTACACGATCTTTCTTCACGTTTTTTTTTTTGTAACCGTGATCAAGATCGTATAGATCGATACGCGTAGGTAAAGCTGTGTGCTGTAATGGCACATAAATAAACCTGCTATCAAATTCCTGGTGGAGTGCGAGTATAATTGCTTTTTTGGTGGAGAATTAAAATAGCAGGGAAAGCCCGTTCCTGGAACTCGCACCAGCTGTTTAAAGGAGTGCCTTTGGTAACGGGATCAACTTGGTGAGGAAAATATATATATATAATATATATATATATATATATATATATATATATATATATATATATAATATAAGGTTATGGTGGATCTGCGACCCCTCTCGATCTCGTCCTGAGATCTGATTGGCTGCCAACACTGAAAAACATAAAAGAAAAGGGGGCAGAACCAAAAAAAGCATTTTTTTGTTATACTTTTCAATGGAAGTCGCTCTGGCTCCATGACTCCACCAAAATTAGAAAAAATAATCAAAGAGCAGTCTCCCGCGCTTTGTTAAATATAGGCCCCTGGGTGGCATTGCGGAAATGTAGGAGGGGGCGCATGGAGGCCCCGTCCTTGGGCTATTTGAAGCCATGGTGACCGCCACCTCTCCGGATTAGTAACTTAATTATATGCAGGGGAGCTTCATATATATCATGTGAGTGGCTGTGTGATTGTATGTATCCTTGTGCATATGGGTGTGCGAGTGGGTGTATGGGTATACAAGTGGTTGTGTGAGTAGCTGTGTGGGTGAGTGAGATACTGTGTCAGTGGCTTTATTGGTGAGTGAGTGGGTGTGTCAGTGACTGTATGGGTGGGTGAGTGATGGTATAAGTGGCTCTATCAGTTGGTAAGTGGGTGTGTAGTGACTATATGGGTGAGTAAGTGGACATATGAATGCCTGTTTGAGTGACAGGGTGTGTAAGTGTCTGCATGAGTGAATGAGTGGCTGTTTGATGTCATGAGTGATGTAATATGTGAGGCCATAAGCAGTGCATTGCGGGGCGTAAGTTATAGTTAGCTGAGGTAACTATAACTGCAGAATTTCAATAGTTTTGTATGAGTGAAATCTGACCCTAACCTTTTGTTTTTTGTGTGAATTTCTAAGGGCTTATTAATTCTATTTGCGAACTATAACGTCCCTTGTTTTTTCTGCGAATATATATATATATATATATATATATATATATATATATATATATATATATATATACATATGCACAACAGTAGCCAGACTGCGTCCCCAGGACGGAACAGATGACCAAACGAATCCGGTATGAGGCAAATAAGATTTAATCAAGCAAACTCAGCAGCAAAGCGAATTTATATATATATATAATCTCCCACAAAGAACTCCAACCACTTCCAACGATCGTCGGCGAAGAAGGAGGCTCAGACCACACAGCTTGACAGGCGAGTTATTTCTATATTTCAAAATCAGCAGCCTGCAATGACGCGTTTCGGGCCAGCAGGGGCCCTTGATCACATTCAGACTTACCTGCACCGTTTTTTTACTTTTATATTGCTTGTTATGTGCACACCCACAATTACAAAGAACATGGTCACGTGATTATAGGCATAAAGAAAATACTACATTCCTTTCTTGACGGGTTAAATCAAATACCCTACATAATGCATGTCTGCTAGTTTTGTTAAAAACAATTGTAATTTCAACCAAAAAAAAACCCATTAACATATAAATATTTTCTGTTTAAATACATTTACAAAAAACCTTTTATATATATATATATATATATATATATATATATATATATATATATAAAAAAAGGAAATTTATTGCAAATTAACTGGACAATAAGTTAATAATATTATAAATTCAAGCAAACATGCAATCCATCTTCTTAATGATAAAACTCTCCAGCCGGGAAGAATACCACTGTAAAAAATGTTGTTTAAAAGCATGGTTAAAATCAGTTTGCTTAAAATCATCTTATTAACATTAAATCCAGAGAGAGTAAACCTCTGTATACAAAACAAAGTGTCAAATTTATTTATACCGTAGCAGCAATTTTGTTGACTTATCATACTGAAGTGCAAACTCATTATGACCCTAGCTTGTCTACAAACAGGTATACATATCTTCAGTATTGTTCAATCCCCGTGGGCACTTACTATCCAAGTCAAGAATAAATCTTGTTTCCAGCTGTCTCAACTGTCTCTCTCTATTGCCACCCCTTTTAGATTTTGGAATGGCACTAATTACAAAATAGGAGAGGCAGTTGATGTCTTTGTTGTGACACATATATATATTTACACCTCCCTTCCTCCCAGCTGATTTTATTGGTTCTTGTATAGCTAGCCTGCAAACCCAAGACTTATGCACACCATGCCTATTGGTATAATGAAGCGTCAACACACTCCAGATAAAATCACTTAATCTTACAGAGCTTTAAATTGTCCATAAATATGATTTTAAAAATGTATTGTCTAAATATGTGGAACCTCAATTGATTTCCGCAATCTTTAATCTTCTTACAGTTCGCCTCTAATGTACAGTGGTATGTGCGTGCCATATAATTGACAATATGTCCATGAAAGTTACTTCAGGAATTTAACCATGATGGCCTCTAAAATGCTTACATGATCATCCTGATGTGAAGGGTTTGAATTAACAACAAAAAGTGATACTTTATGACCCGCCATAAATCGCAACCGGCAGAAATAAAAAGTATAATTTCTAAGATGCACTTTGTTACTTTTGGTTGGAATCCCTTACAACATTTGAACATGGTTATAGGTGAAGTTACCTGAATGCCCTGCCAATCTCCAGTGTACTGTTCTGAGCAAAGGCTCCACTTTGCCTCATTAGTTGCACGCAGACAGGTCCACTAGGCAGTATGCTTTAAATTTGCCATTGTTTTTACTTACAAAAGGATGCCCAACTTGTTACGGACATATGAAACAGAAGACATAGCTTCCACTGAGAATGTCTTAATATTGCCTCACCTTTGGAAGCATCCGGACTGGTAGCATAAGCATTACTAGAACACGGCTCAATGGTTTAAGGATCAGTGGTTTAAGGATTCATGCCGTACGGATTAACAGTGTATGGACCAATGGCATATAGATTATTAGCATACAGGTTAATAGCATAATGATTAATGCCATTAAGACTAACATCATCAGGATTAATGGCTTAATGATTAATAGCATGTGGATTAATGAATTACCCACACCTCTAAGTGGATAACATCTGCTTCATAGAATAAATCCTAATTTTCTCCAAATATTTGTTCATTTCTTCCAGTGTAGGATTTCAGGTTTTGCTATGCACAATAGGTCTTTCTTTGTAAAGACATGCCAATGAAGTTATATGATAATTCCATTTTTGTGGGTTGATAGAATCTATGAACTTGTGATATATGCAGTTTGGTCTTGAGGACAGTGAACCCCAGTTACCGGACAAAGAATTCTTCAGCCTTTTGTTTCAAATCTTTTTCTGGCAGTTTTTTATTATTGTGATTTTATTAGTAGTATTAACTTTTCCTCAGGAGTATTGCTCTGGGAGTGTTTGCTCTGTTCTGACAGAGGCTGTTTATCAGGGGCAGTTAGTAAGACGCCACTTTAGTGCATGTATTAGGTCTTCCTAGAATTGAGTTTGAAGGTTTCAACCAGAAGCAATTCAGATTCTTTTTATGCCCAACATTGAGGAAAACAGCCAGCGTTTATTGCCAGTGAGGAAAACAGCCGACACGTGGTTCCTAAATACATCAAAGATCGGCTCTCCAGGTACCTACCTACTAGGTCCCTCCGGTCTGCTGAGGCATGTAACCTACTTTGTCCTCGGTACAACCTTACATCCAAGGGCGGCAGAGCCTTCTCGAGCACTGTCCCCCTGGCATGGAATCATCTTCCTGCGGAACTTAGGAAAGAAACAAACTTATTGCTGTTCAGGAAAAAGCTGAAGACGGTGCTTTTTGAGGAGGCGTGGGGACCTCTGTGATCTAGCTTCTGTACCCACTGATGTTGTGCATCCGCTGACAGCGCTTAGATACCCCTGGGTGATACAGCGCTTTACAAGCTTATAATAACATAACATAACATAACATAACGTGGTTCACCCTTTGTGGCAGATCCTGCCAGGGCTTTCTCAAGGCTAAACAGTTTCATCAATTCTTGTGATTAAGTCGCAGTGAGCAGAATTTCAATAGCTAGAGTTGAACATCCACATTTTTAAGAAAAGATCTGCAGAAGTCCCTGGGTAAGTCCGATTTGGCAAAGGTCCACGTTATGCCTTCAATGGCGGCCCGCGGACCTTGCAGACATTGTACCTGTTTTTTTTATTTTTTAGAAGCGTGTCAGCAAACACAGACTCTGCTCTATGGGGGTGGGCGATTCCAGCAATAATCAGAGTGGAGATGCAGGGGTGCTAAGAAGAGATGAAATACAACAAAGCATCATTAACAAGTAAATGGTCTTTTAAAGACCTGTGAAGGACTTGGTGCCCCTGTGTGTGTGCCCTGGAAGCTTTCTCAGCCAGGCTGCCACACATGCGGGAGGAGGTGACAGAGGGTGACAGAGGGAGTCAGACGGAGGGAGATAGAGGAAGGGAGACAGAGGGAGTGAGACAGAGACAGACAAAGACAGAGAGAGAGGGAGACAGAGAGATAGGGAGACAGAGAACAGAGAACGAGGGAGACAAAGAGAGAGGGAGACAGACGGAGGGAGACAGACGGAGGGAGACAGACGGAGGGTGACAGACGGAGGGAGACAGTCGGAGGGAGACAGACGGAGGGAGACAGGCGGAGGAAGACAGGCGGAGGAAGACAGACGGAGGGAGACAGGCGGAGGGAGACAGGCGGAGGAAGACAGACGGAGGAAGACAGGGGGAGGGAGACAGGCGGAGGGAGACAGGCGGAGGGAGACAGGCGGAGGGAGACAGGCGGAGGGAGACAGACGGAGGGAGACAGACGGAGGGAGACAGACGGAGGGAGACAGACGGAGGGAGACAGACGGAGGGAGACAGGCGGACGGAGACAGACGGAGGGAGACAGACGGAGGGAGACAGACGGAGGGAGACAGACGGAGGGAGACAGACGGAGGGAGACAGAGGGACGGAGACAGAAGGACGGAGACAGAAGGACGGAGACAGAAGGACGGAGACAGAGGGAGGGAGACTCAGGGAGACAGACAGAGGAAGACAGGGGGAGAGAGGGTGGGATACAAAGGTAGACAGAGAGGGGGACAGAGGGCGACAGACAGAGGGAGACAGACAGAGGAAGGGAAACAGACAGAGGGATACAGATAGATGGATACAGATAGAGGGTTACAGATGGAGGGAGACAGAGGGAGGGAGACAGAGGGAGGGAGACAGAGGGAGGGAGACAGATGGAGGGACACAGGCGGAGGGAGACAGGCGGAGGGAGACAGGCGGAGGGAGACAGGCGGAGGGAGACAGGCGGAGGGAGACAGGCGGAGGGAGACAGAAGGACATAGACAGAGGGAGGGAGACAGAGGGATACAGAAAGAGGGATACAGAAGGAGGGAGACAGAGGGAGGGAGACACAGAGGGAGGAGGGCAACAGAGGAAGGTAGACAGATAGAGGGATACAGATAGATGGATACAGATAGAGGGTTACAGATGGAGGGAGACAGAGGGAGGGAGACAGAGGGAGGGAGACAGAGGGAGGGAGACAGATGGAGGGACACAGGCGGAGGGAGACAGGCGGAGGGAGACAGGCGGAGGGAGACAGGCGGAGGGAGACAGGCGGAGGGAGACAGGCGGAGGGAGACAGAAGGACATAGACAGAGGGAGGGAGACAGAGGGATACAGAAAGAGGGATACAGAAGGAGGGAGACAGAGGGAGGGAGACACAGAAGGACGGAGAGAGAGGGAGGGATACTGAGGGAGACAGACAGAGTGAGACAGGGGGAGAGAGGGAGGGATACAGAGGTAGACAGAAAGGGCGACAGAGGGCGACAGACAGAGGGAGACAGACAGAGGAAGGGAAACAGACAGAGGGAGACAGAGGCAGACAGACAGAGGGAGGAGGGCAACAGAGGGAGGGAGACCGAGAGAGGGAGACAGATAGAGGGAGACAGATAGAGGGAAACAGATGGAGGGAGACAGAGGGAGGGAGACAAATGGAGACAGAGAGAGGGAGAGGGAGGGAGACAGAGAGAGAGGGAGACAGAGGGAGGGAGACAGAGGGAGGCAGAGGGAGACAGAGGGAGGGAGTCAACAGGAGACAGCAGGAGACAGAGGGAGGGAGAGGGAGACAGAGAGAGGGAGACAGAGGGAGACAGACAGTGGGAGACAGAAGGAGGGAGACAGAGGGAGACCGAGACAGACAGAGGGAGACCGAGACAGACAGAGGGAGACCGAGACAGACAGAGGGAGACAGAGAGAGAGCGAGACAGAGAGGGAGGGAGGGAGACGGAGAAGGAGGGAGACAGAGATGGAGGGAGACAGAGAAGGAGGGAGACAGAGAGAGAGAGGGACAGAGAGAGGGACAGAGACAGAGGGACAGAGACAGAGGGACAGAGACAGAGGGACAGAGGGACAGAGACAGAGGGACAGAGACAGAGGGACAGAGACAGAGGGACAGAGACAGAGGGACAGAGACAGAGGGAGGGGGACAGAAGGTGACCGACAGTGACAGACAGAGGGAGGGCAACAGAGGGAGGGAGTCAGCAGGAGACCGAGGGAGGGCGAGGAAGGGAGATGGAGGGAAAGGAAGGGAGACGGAGGGAGAGGAAGGGAGACGGAGGGAGGGAAGGAGAGGGAGGGAGAGGAAGGGAGACGGAGGGATGGAGGGAGAGGGAGAGAGAGGGAGACATAGAGATGGATAGAAAGGGAGACAGAGAGAGGGAGACATAGGGAGACAGAGAGAGAGGGAGACATAGGGAGACAGAGAGAGAGGGAGACGGAGAGAGAGGGAGGCAGAGAGAGAGGAAGACGGAGGGAGGGAGACAGAGTGAGGTAGTCAAGGGGACACAGACAGAGGGAGAAAGACAGAGGGAGACAACCAGTAGGAGACAGAGGGAGACAGAGAGCGAGGGAGATGGAGAGAGAGGGAGGCAGAGAGAGAGGAAGACGGAGGGAGGGACACAGAGTGAGGGAGTCAAGGGGACACAGACAGAGGGAGAAAGACAGAGGGAGACAACCAGTGGGAGACAGAGGGAGACCGAGAGCGAGGGAGACAGAGGGAGGGAGACAGGGAGGGAGACAGTAGGAGACCGAGGGAGGGAAACAGTGGGAGACAGAGGGAGGGAGAGAGAGAGAGGGAGTGAGAGAGTGGGAGACTGACAGACAGAGGGAGGAGGGCGACAGAGCGAGGGAGACAGACAGATAGAGGGAGACAGAGGGAGGTAGACAGACTGAGGGAGAAAGAGGGAGGGAGATAGTAGGAGACAGAGGGAGGGAAACAGTGGGAGACAGAGGGAGAGAGAGAGAGGGAGTGAGAGAGAGGGCGACGGAGGGAGAGGAAGGGAGACAGGGAGAGGAAGGGAGACGGAGGGAGAGGAAGGGAGACGGAGGAGGGGGAGGGAGGGAGAGGGAGGGAGACAGAGAGAGAGGGAGAGAGAGGGAGACAGAGAGCACGGGAGAGAAAGGGAGACAGAGCGGTAGACAGAGGGAGACGGAGAGAGAGGGAGGCAGAGAGGGAGACAGAGAGGGAGACAGAAGGAGACAGAGAGAGAGGGAGACAGAGAGAGAGGGAGACAGAGAGAGAGAGGGAGACAGAGAGAGAGGGAGACAGAGGGAGGGAGACAGAGGGAGGGAGACAGAGGGAGGGAGACAGAGGGAGGGAGACAGAGGGAGGGAGACAGAGGGAAGGAGACAGAGGGAGGGAGACCGATAGAGACAGATAGGGAAAGGGACAGGGGCAGACAGATAGAGGCAGAGACAGACTGAGACCAAGAGGGAGATAGAGACGGGGACAGACAGACAGAGGCAGAGACTGAGACAGACATAGAGGCAGAGAGAGGGAGACGGGGAGGGAGACAGAGAGGGAGAGGGAGACGGAGGGAGAGAGAGGTATTGAGAGAGGCAGAGGGAGGGAGACGGAGGGCGAGGGAGACGGAGGGAGAGGAAGGGAGATGGAGGGAGAGGAAGGGAGACGGAGGGAGAGGAAGGGAGACGGAGGGAGAGGAAGGGAGACGGAGGGAGAGGAAGGGAGACGGAGGGAGAGGAAGGGAGATGGAGGGAGAGGAAGGGAGATGGAGGGAGAGGAAGGGAGACGGAGGCAGAAGAAGGGAGACGGAAGGTGAGGAAGGAAGACGGAGGGAGAGGAAGGGAGACGGAGTGAGAGGAAGGGAGACGGAGTGAGAGGAAGGGAGACAGAGGTAGGGAGAGGGAGGGAGATGGAGGTAGGGAGAGGGAGGGAGAGGGAGGTTGAGAGAGGGAGAGGGAGAGAGAGGGAGAGAGAGGGAGACAGAGAGAGAGGGATAGAAAGGGAGACAGAGAGGGAGACAGAGAGAGAGGGAGACAGAGAGAGGGGTACAGAGGTCGACAGACAGAGGGAGACAGAGGGAGGAGGGCGACAGAGGGAGGGAGACCGAGGGAGACAGACAGATAGAGGGAGACCGAGGGAGACAGACAGATAGAGGGAGACAGAGGGAAGCAGACAGAAAGAGGGAGACAGAGGGAGGGAGACAGTGGGAGACCGAGGGAGGGAGACAGTGGGAGACCGAGGGAGGGAGACAGTGGGAGACCGAGGGAGGGAGACTGTGGGAGACATAGGGAGGGAGACTGTGGGAGACATAGGGAGGGAGACAGTGGGAGACAGAGGGAGGGAGACAGTGGGAGACAGAGGGAGGGAGATAGAGGGAGAGAGACAGAGAGGAAGACAGACAGTGAGCGGGAGACAGACAGAGTGAGTGAGACAGAGGGGGGAGAGAGAGGGAGGGAGAGAGGGAGGGAGAGGGAGAGAGAGGGAGAGAGGGAGAGAGAGGGAGGGAGACAGAGAAAAGGAGGGAGACAGAGAGAAGGAGGGGGAGATAGAGAGAGGGAGGGGGAGATAGAGAGAGGGAGGCAGACAGGGAGAGAGACAGAGAAAGATGTGTGTATGCCAGGTCTGGTGGCTCAGTGGACGAAGGTGTCCGCTGCAGGGGCCTGTGTTCAACCTCATAGTCCAGTTTATTTTTTGCTCTAGCCCCACCCCCTCCCCCACTGACCCCACCCCCACCGGTGCGGCCCTCTGCCACAAACCACACTGTAAATTCTGCCCTGAGAGAAAGTTTGTGAGTACCCATGCCTTAGACTGTCATTTTGCACATATTCTAGCATGGTTATACCGACCTTGATCCCTGCCAGAAGCCTCTGTGTACCACCAGCAAATGCAGCCCAATAATATAACTTAAAATCTGGTAAGTTAAATCCCCGCGTCTATACTGAAGCTTAAGAAATTTAATAGCACACCATGCTCCCTTAAACCCCCAGATAAAGCTACCTATAATGCCCTTCAAGTGTTTAAAATAGGAATCCGGGACCCAGAGAGGTATGGCACAAAATAGGTAGAGGGATTTAATGCTGAATGTGGTGGGTCCGTTATAATAAATGGGGTGACCCAGTATAGTGTCAAAGGACCTGGGTATCGATCGGTAAGGAAAACAATTGGTCCTAGACAATCCTACTTACACTGAAATTAATGGTAGGTGAAATTAGACAAATCCGCACAGCTGTGGTAAGCGTTTAAATCATATAGTTGAAAGAGTACATAATGTAAACACACAATCCACAATGATGACTCATAAGGTAAAGGCACCCAAAAGGCAATTCAATCGTAAACATTAGTTTATTTCATGATAAATCTTATGCAGTAAATGAAAAACAAACATAATTCTTATGACTGAGGCTCCTTGTGCAGGGCGAATAACAGTAAAGTACCTACTCCGGCACTGCTAGAAGGTGGCATAAGTAGTGGAGGCCCGGAAGGAGCTTTGGTAGCCTCAATGGAGACAGTGGTTGTGCACTCCAGCACAGCATCTGACTCAATAGCTATACTGAATGTGGGTCTAGACACTCAGTTGGGCTGAGAGCAATGGCCAATACAGGTATTGCCTGAGCTGATACCACAACTAATGGATAAAGTAGGGAAGGATGCAGGGAAAAAGCAGAATAAGGCAAGGGTACAGAAAACTGAGGTGGAAAGAGCGAACAAGGCAGCAATCCACCACCAACTCGTCTGATAGGGCGCTCTAAAGATAGCTTACTGCGGAAATGGGTTACAGGTAAGGGCGAAGTTAAGGCTATACTCTCTCGGCTATCTAGTCTTGGCTCTGTAGCTCAGCCTGACACTTCTGTCATAGTGCTGAATTGGCCTTGAACTCTAACATGGACTTCGCCTTGACTGACACTTAAAGGCTAGATAGTATGAAAAGTCTGGTTTTCCGGGGAATATCTCACTGGGGCTCTTGCTTACTGGGATAGTTTCTGGTACCATCACTCTGGACCAGGCAGAGTCATCTGAGGTGAAAGAACCCTTGCTTTCTACTATTCTTAAATTCTTGCAGTTGCAATGTACCGAGGCTCAGGAACACTATGGACAAGTTAAAGCAGACAGTATAGTGCTATAGCAATCACTAACAGAAGTATCAAGCAAAGTCGAAGCACTTTCTTCAGAAATGATGGAACTACAACAGCGGGTAGCTGGGACCGAGGAAGTCTGTTCATCCTCTGTAAAATCAATCAGAACAGAGGAAAGACCATTGGCATTGATGCAAAGCAAAGTTGAAGACTTGGAGAACAGGCAGCGGCGTAACAACTTAAGGGTCTTTGGTGTACCAGAAGGGAAGGAGGGAGATGATCCCAGGGCTTTTGTTGTAACCTATTTCAGAAGGCTTTTCCAGAGATGGCAGACTGGATTGGGACTCACAAATTCAACGGCTCATAGATCAACTCTCTTCATTCAGCAACCAGCTCAGTCAAAGCCTTCACAACCTCGGCCCATTCTTATTGTCATAGGCAATTTCTTATTACATCAAGCCATCTTTCTGAAAGCCCGTCCTGTAGCACCTATTGCAGTTGGATCTTTGTCTATTTTTGTAGGGTCTGATCTGTGTAAGGTTACTATGGATAGGCAGTGGAGACTTTGTCAACTAATGGATCCACTGAAGGCTGTTGGAGCACTGGTCTTCTTGCAGCAGCCTGCACATCTTAAAGTTATTAAAGATGGTTGTTGTCAGTTCTTTCATTCAGAGCAGAAGGCTATGCTTGCTTTAAACCAGTGGAAATCTGCCTCTTAGTAAACGTGTACCTATCTTTGGTTCATTCTAAGTTGGACATCTAAATTCTTCTTTGTGAAATGTCTTCAAGTATTTTAGGTGTTGACAATAATATGTCCTCCTCTTCTCTTCTGTTTCCTGTTTCTTCTTCCAGTTCACTCCCTGTTTCTTTTCTTATCTTTTCCTTTTTCTTATGGTGTTTTTTTTTCTTTTTTGTAGGAGGGAGCTGGTGGCAGGGGGATCTGGGTGATGCGCTCCCATCGGACTGTCATACCATGGACAGTCGAAGGGAGGTTGATCCCTTCTCTAGGTACGGGGTAGAGTAGGGTTGGAGTGGTAGGGATACAAGTGTCACAAGTATGGTGATTATAAGTTGTTTGTCAAGGGAAGATAGGAGCCAGCTGGATTTGAATATAGTGGTCACATACAATTTGAAATAGTTTGTGGAAATCAGAGCATAAAAGCATGGGAACGACTATTCAAACTATATAATCTTCATTAATAATGTCTATGTTGAAATTTATTTTGTTGGAATGTTGTGGGCCTGAATCAGCCTAAAAAGAGACAATTTGTCAAAGAAGAACTGAAAGTTTTGAAACTGCATATATTAGGAGTAACTAAAATGCACCTTGCATATAGGGATCGGGCTTTGCTTAAACAGTCGGGGTATGATATCCTTGTATGTACTTCACAATCAATGTCAATTTGGGATGTGGTCATACTGAAATTTAAAAACATGATTGTTAATATATTGAAATTTACAGCAGACCCTAAGGGAAGGGGAGCCATAGCTCAGGTGACACTATTAGGGCATACGGTCACTATCTTTGTAGTTTATAGTAATGGGGGATTTTAACTATATAATGGATTATAAGATCGCTACCACAAACTAACGAGCACATGTAAGAATGATAAAAACCTGGGCATCTCTCTTGGAACTCATATTTTTACATAGATTAATGGATGTATGGAGAACACAGTATCCCACTGAACCGTGCTATACTTACAATTCTTCCCCTCATAAGCACTATTCACGTATCGATATGATGTTTGCTCGACAACAGTCACTGAGGGATGCACATATTGAGGAATGTCCCAAGATTATTTCTGATCATAACCCTATCATGCTGACAGTCTTGGGTACTTCAGAGTGTAGTGCAAACTATCATTCATTAACATTCCTGCAACATCTCTTAGCTAATATGGAGCACCAATCATACATCAGAAGTTCATTGAGAGAATTCCTATGAATTAATAAAGGAACTGCCTCAGTAGCTGCTGTTTGAGATTGTATGAAGGTGTATGTTAGAGGGATACCCCTTCAGTTTAACATAAATAGGAATAGATCTCTACATCAACAAAAAATGCAGCCTCAGACAGATTGTCTGGAGCTCAAGATGCAGCATGCTCAGGCAATCCTAATTAGGAGCTCTAATGAACAGGAGATCTATCTTAGATTGATAGAAAGACAGCTAATGGTTAATCTGGGTCTGACTGAGAAATTAGCCGCCTGCTATCAGAAAAACAGAACATATCAATAGGTATTTGGCGACAAGGTTGGCTGCCTTCTCACACCTCAAATCTCTGATAAAGGGGCTTGGAACAATATTAGGTCTATTAATAGTAATGGCGGTACGTCTTTTACAGATCCTCATGCCATAGCGGAACAATTTAAGCCAAGAGGATTACGGTAAACCACCTGACTTTGACTACCCCACTTTGACTGAGTATCTTTCAGGGAGTTACCTGCCTCGGCTAGACACTCTGCAGAAAGCCACACTTCAAGGAGATTGAAGTTGCCAATAGTACTTTGTCAGCTAGGAAAGCTGCAGGAGAAGATGCAATACCAATAGAATTCTATAAGGTGTTTACAGATATTCCAATGCAAAACCAAAGGTGGTGAAAGATATTCCAATGCAAAACCAAAGGTGGTGATGGATGGAGCGTTGACAATACAAGCACTCACCCCCAATCAACTGATCTGGGTTTAATCCATCACCGTTCTTTAGCCCACTCTGCCACCCCAGTTCAGACATGGCCATATGTAAATCAGTCTGACCCTGTGCCTCATGGGAACAGTCCAGCCCGAACTGCCAAGCCATGCCTTCCCTGGACCGGAAACAAGCTTCCGAGGACCGGTTTCTGGCATTACAGCCGTCTTCAGCCCGGCTTGCTTGAATCCAGTGGCAAAGTGAGCAAGGGACTCACGTCTGAGCATACCCTGCCAACGTATGGCGAACAAAGCAAAACTAAAGGTGGTGATGGACGGAGCGTTGACCATACAAGCACTCACCCCCAGTCAACTGATCTGGGTTTAATCTATCACCGTTCTTTAGCCCACTCTGCCACCCCAGTTCAGACATGGCCATATGCAAATCAGTCTGACCCTGTGCCTCATGGGAACAGTCCAGCCCGAACTGCCAAGCCATGCCTTCCCAGGACCGGAAACAAGCTTCCGAGGACCGGTTTCTGGCATTACAGCCGTCTTCAGCCCGGCTTGCTTGAATTCAGTGGCAAAGTGAGCAAGGGACTCACGTCTGAGCATACCCTGCCAACTTATGGCGAACAAAGCAAAACCGAAGGTGGTGATGGACGGAGCGTTGACAATACAAGCACTCACCCCCAGTCAACTGATCTGGGTTTAATCCAGCACCGTTCTTTAGCCCACTCTGTCACCCCAGTTCAGACATGGTCATATGCAAATCAGTCTGACCCTGTGCCTCATGGGAACAGTCCAGCCCGAACTGCCAAGCCATGCCTTCCCTGGACCGGAAACAAGCTTCCGAGGACCGGTTTCTGGCATTACAGCCGTCTTCAGCCCGGCTTGCTTGAATCCAGTGGCAAAGTGAGGAAGGGACTCACGTCTGAGCATACCGTGCCAACTTATGGCGAATAAAGCAAAACCAAAGGTGGTGATAGATGGAGCGTTGACAATACATGCACAAGAACGGTGATGGATTAAACCCAGATCAGTGACTGGGGGTGAGTGTTTGTATTGTAAACGCTCCGTCCATCATCACCTTTGGTTTTTCTTTGTTCGCCCTAAGTTGGCAGGGTATGCTCAGACGTGAGTCCCTTGCGCACTTTGCCCCTGGAGTCAAGCAAGCCCAGCTGAAGACGGCTGTAATGCCAGAAACCGGTCCTGGGAAGCTTGATTCCGGTCCAGGGAAGACATGGCTTGGCAGTTCGGGCTGGACTGTTCCCATGAGGCACAGGGTCAGACTGATTTGCATATGGCCATGTCTGACCTGGGGTGGCGGAGTGAGCTAAAGAACGGTGATGGATTAAACCCAGATCAGTTGACTGGGGGTGAGTGTTTGTATTGTCAACGCTCCGTCCATCATCATCTTTGGTTTTTAAAGATATTCCAATACCAGAATTTAATGATTTATTTATGTATATGGTCAATGGAGAAAATGCCCCGGCTTCTTGGGGACTGACAAATCTGGTAGTATTTCTTAAAAAAGATAAAGCACCAGAGGAAAGAGGCTCATACTGACCTATATCATTGATGAATGTTGATGCTAAGGTTTACTCTAACATTCTGGCAACTCACGTGGTGCCCTTTTTGCATAATTTGGTATCGGCACAACAGCATGGATTTGTGCCAGACAGGGACACTGTTGCACACATTAATTTTGCGACAGCAGCATTTGACGTGGCGGGGAAAATGAAGGGCTGTTTTGGCATGATTATGTCCGATGCCGAAAAAGTCTTCGATCGGGTCACCTGAGAAGCACTCTGGAAAGTAATGTCAATATTTGAACTCAGAACCCAGTATATTGCAATGGTCCAGAAGCTATATAAAAATCCTGCTGCAAATGTTATGTTGGGTGGTATCTCCTTGTGCCAATTTTGTATACATAGAGGTACACGTCAAGGATATCCTCTTTCCCCTCTACTGTTTGCTCTATAAATAGAGCCATATATAAGGCATCTCCTACGGAACAGAGGTGTACAGCCAGTAAAGCTGAAGGAAGCAGAGCTAAAAGTCACATCATACGCCAATGGCATATCAATATTTGCTATCAACCCACTGGCTTCTTTGTCAAATAAATCAAAGGAAGTGGAATTATTTTGTTGTTTTTCTGGGTATAAACCTAATCTGTCTAAAACACAGATTATCTTGAACTTTCAATCGCAAACCTGGATGTCAACAGTTGTTAAGACGGCCACATACTTGGGCGTTCAGCGGAGCAACTCCTTTGAAGAGATTATCTCGCTTAACCTCGGGCCTCTGTTAAAAACTGTAGCCTACAAAACTGCGGTTGTAGCATCGACTACCTCTCAGTATTCTGGGTCGTTGCAAAATTTTTAAAACTAATATATTGCCTAAGATTCAGGGCGAGTCCATCAGATCCTGCCTAACAGCCGTCTTCCACTGGCTAACCTCCCATCACCTTAAATGCAATGCAGACAAAACTGAAATACTATTCTTCAGTCTTAACTGCCTGGAGACATAGCAGCAGTTCTACCTGGATGACACCCCCTTGGGCCATCAGGGAGAAAAAGTGAAGAATTTGGGTGTCGGATTCGAAAACTGTCTGTCTTTCCAACCACAGATTAAAACTGTAGTAGGCACATGCTTTGGGCCACTGCATATTATAAGGAGGTTTTTACAGTTACTTTAATTCTCAGCAAGGAAGCTGGTCATCCAGGCACTTATAACTCCTAGACTGGACTACGGAAATGCCCCATATTTAGGACTTCCCGACTACCACAGAACTGCTCTGTACTGACCACCACTGCTCCACTTCTCCTTTACGAAACCCTCCCACATAGAATCTGGAGCAAAGTCTCTGAAGAACACCTCACCTCCGCCCTCACCTGCACTCCACCCCCATTTAAGACAGATGCGAACACAGCAGCAAGTAACCTCCACTAATGGATCGCCAACAGCGCCAACACTCTTGCCCCCCTCTAGAACACCACGAGATGAAACAACAAGAAAGCCAACTGGTTCACCATGGCTCTCCAAGAATCCAAGCGCTCCTGTCAATGATTGGAAAAGACTTGGAGAAACAGCAAAAACCCCTGAAGCAGGCGACGTCTACAAAACAGCCATCGCAAAATACCACCAACTCGTCAAATCAACAAAGAAAAATGTAATTCAAGACAGAATCCTCTCCAATGCCCACAACTCTAAGACACTCTTCACCATCATACAGGAATTTTCCTAACCCAACAGTGAAACAACCGATGTCCCTCCCTCCCAAGACCTTTGCAACAGACTCAGCCCCTTCCTTTACCTCAAGATCAAGACACTCACCAACTTCAACGACCAAGACCACTGCACCCTCCCAACCCCCAACCCCAATGATGCCACCCAACAGACCCTTCTCACCTGCACCCCCCTCTCAACAGAAGTCACCCCAAAGACCATGAAGAAAATTGACTCCGGAGCACCCTCTGACCCCTGCCTGCCACACATCTTCCACAGAGCTGCCACTGTCATTGCAGCAGAGCTACGTCAAACTACTAATTGCTCCCCCGAGATGGCCATATTCCCCGACAAATGGAAGCACGCCGAAGTAAACCCCCTCTTAAAGAAACCCACCACAGACCCGACGGATTTCAAGAACTTCAGGCCCATCTCACTACGTCCATTTACAGTCATCGAAAAGACCGTCAACACCCACCTAACACAATTCATAGAAACCAACAACATCATAGACACCTCTCAATATGGATTCCGCAGCAACCACAGCACCAAGACTGCCCTTCTCTCTGCCACCGACGACATCCGCGCACTCTGCGATCAAGGCCATATGCCAGCCCTCATCCTCCTGGACCTATCAACAACCTTCAACACCGTCTCCCACAGCACACTACCCACCAGGCTCCATGACGCCGGCATCCAAGGAAAGGCCTTAGACTGGCTACAATCATTCATCTTAAACAGAACACAGAGAATAAGTCTCCCTCCCTTCCTCAGAACCAACAGAGATCAGATGCAGAGTACCCCAAGGATCCTCCCTCAAACCCACACTCTTTGTCTACATGTCCCCCCTTGCAACCATCGTCCAAGACCACGGGCTCAACATCCTCTCCTATGCCGATGACACCTAGCTCATACTCTCCCTCAGCAAGGAACCCAACATCACCAGGCACAATTTCCAAGAAGGGATGAAAGCCGTTGCAACCTGGATGAGGAACAGCTGCCTGAAACTCAACTCGAAAAAAACAGAAGTCCTCATTCTCGGCTCCAACCCCTCTGCATGGGATGACACCTGGTGGCCCCCCACCCTCAGAAACCCACCCACCCCTACGGAACACGCACGCAACCTCTGCATCATTCTGGACTCATCACTCACCGTGAATCACCAGATCAATGCCGTCTCCTCTGCATGCTTCAACACCCTCCGCATGCTATGCAAGACCTTCAAGTGGATCCCAACCGACTCCAGTAAAACCGTCACTCACACACTTATCATCAGCTGACCGGACTACGGCAACGCCCTCTATGCCAGAATCAAGAAAAAACTCCCCTGCAAACTCCAGAACGCCGCAGCCAGACTGATCCTCGATATCCCACGGCACAACCACATCCCCCAACATCTCTGTGACCTCCACTAGCTCCCCTTCAAAAGAAGAATAACTTTCAAGCTGGTCACACATGCCTACAAAGCCCACTACACCATAAGACCCCAATACCTCAATGACCGAATCTCCTTCAATGACCCCAAGAGAAACCTCTGCTCAGCCGACCTCTCCCTAGCCACTGCCCCACACTTCTACAGGACTAGAGCAGGTGGAAGATACTTCTCCTACCTCGCAGCCAAGTCCTGGAAGGAAACTCCCCCTTCACCTCCGACAGAGCCCGTCACTGCACCAATTCAGGAAGGACCACAAGACCTGGCTCTTGAGAATGGCCCCAACGGAGCTTCTCACGCCCACCCCCAGAACCTTGAGACCCTCACAGGTGAGTAGTGCATTCTACAAAACCCTGATTGATTGATTGACTGACCTGATCAACAGACTACCGATGGGCCAGTGATCCACATTCTCCTTGACTTTCCTCTGGGAACCCACATGTCCCCGCACCTGCGGGCTCTCCACTGACTGCCAATAAAGGAGAGCAACTTATTTAAAACACTTGTTCTGGTCCACAAGGCCCTTCATCACACAGGTGCTACCTCACAACAAGAATTGGCTTCTACGTCCCGCTGAGAAACCTGCGAACAGCCTACTAGCCAGAATCGCTAAGGTCAATTGATGCAATCTCCCTATGTATGAAAAACTGAAAACCGGTCTCTTTAAGAAAGAATAGATGGCTTAACTGCACTTATGGCCTGTGAGCAAAGTGCCTGGACACTCCTTGGAGCAACTGTGCACTATACAAGCCACCTTTCATTCATTCATTCATTCATTCATTCATTCATTCATTCACTGCTATGATGCACAGAACTCTGTTTAACTAGTTGACTTCAGCCCTTTGGGCATGCTTGCTTCAGGTCTAGGCAACAAGGGAGAGAGTGGGGTATGCCAAATTCATTTGGAGAATGATAATTGGTCCAGGTTGCCTTTCGTTATCCCACAGACCTACTAGTTGCCCATACCACTGCGGTAAGGCCTTTTAGTGAAAGTGAGTCATCCCAATCCTTCATGGTTCATGTAAGACCTGCCTCTTAATGCTAGATGTTTCTTTTCTTAAGGCATCTTTTTAGTTGGTGCTCATTGCTTTACAAATGTATCTGCTTGCTTCACTGAGACTTATCCGTCTACACACATGATTTCTTCTTTAATAAGTATCACATACTGGACAACTGTTGCTGTTTTGGTTGTTAAATACCTTTTGTGGGCTACAACAAGAGCTTACAGTAGGCCTAAAGCCTGTCCACAGCTTCCATTGGATGAAATTGATGAAACTCTAATTTTGTTGCTTCCAATTTTATGACTTTCCTTCCTCGTCTTGTGTATTCCCCTCCCATGGAGCTTAGACTCTTTGCCGTCCTTTTGATAAGCTGACTTGTATCCTTCGACTGCTGACGTTTAGATGACTACTTTTTATTTTTCATTAAATACTTAATGGCAGTGCATGTATCGTTTTACACTCTCCCTTATGCTCTTCTACTCTGCTCAAATACCTACCCCCTTGTTCAGTGTTGCTTTCTCCCTCCTTTGCTGCTTTGCCTGCCCTACCCCAGAAACATTCTTTTTATTTTCCCTCGCACTGCTCTCAGTTGCTTGCCCCACTCACACCTCTGTTGCTTCCCACTCCTGACTGACATTTAAAAAAAATATGACCTAAATAGAAAAATTGTTGCATTTTTTTGGATGGAACTGCAGCTGCCATTTGCTGCTGGGAACTCCACTACAACAAAAAATGTACACAAATGCTTTATGTACATATGTTAAAAATATTGATAATATTGATTAATTTGTGGTCTCACCCCTGAAGCGGAAGCCGGGGGCTCTATTTTGTTTTTTAAAAGTGTGCATTTATTCCTAATTTGTGGCATTTTGTTTAAAACTTCTGTCCATTTTTAAATATTGCGAGCCTCACTGGAAGGAATCGCCGCTTCCCCACGCTGTTCCCAGCACAGCAGACTACGTGCAGACGCCGGGGATTACAGGGTGAGCAGCCGCCATATTGGGGGAAGGAAGGGTGGCGTTCCAGTAGCTGGACGCCTCCCGCCCTCCCAGACTATATAAACACTGCTTTGCTCGAAGCGCCCTGACTTAATTTGTGGTCTCACCCCTGAGGCGGAAGCCGGGGGCTCTATTTCGTTTTTTAAAAGTGTGCATTTATTCCTAATTTGTGGCATTTTGTTTAAAACTTCTGTCCATTTTTAAATATTGCGAGCCTCACTGGAAGGAATCGCCGCTTCCCCACGCTGTTCCCAGCGCAGCAGACTACGTGCTGACGCCGGGGATTACAGGGTGAGCAGCCGCCATATTGGGGGAAGGAAGGGTGGCGTTCCAGTAGCTGGACGCCTCCCACCCTCCTCAGCATCGGATAAAAGGAGAATGTTGTCTCGTCCGCGCAGTGGGCGGGTGCAGCGGGCGCGCCGGCGGGTCGCCGAAGTCGCGCCAAAGGCAAGCCCGTCTGCGCCCGTCCGCGCCGGGCCCGCGCTCAGCGCCATGACCCCTGGTTCAGCAACGCGGGAATGGATTAGATACTCCGCAGCCAATTTACTTCAGCTGAGACCCTTTAGGGGGCCTGCATGCTCCCAACACGACCCCGGCAACATTAACGAAGTGAGTACCTATTGCCCTGGTTGCAAAATCTTCATACCGTTTTTTTGACTACAAAGCCATATCATCACAAGCACATAATAACAAGCCTAAGAACATTACCATCTCACTTATTAATGACCGTTCCTTGGGAAGGCACAGACAGGAAATTACCGACCTGATTCAGGATAAGAAAATAGACTTGCTTTTCATCACAGAAACATGGATGGATGAGACATCCGACCCTGATTTAGTGGTGGCTGTGCCCAGTGGTTTCACTGTATACCGGCAAGATAGACAAGGGAAAAAAGGTGGGGTCTTGGCAATTATTACCCGTAATATTTTTCCAGTTAGAATCTCGCCCATACCCTCTAAAACATGCGAAGCCTTGCACTTCGCCATTAAGCTTACCCCCTCATACAATCTTAAAGGAGCACTTATTTATAGACCACCGGGGGCACGTTCTGAATTTCTGTCCTCCTTTATGTCGCTTATGGAACCCCTGGCAATTGAAGACACCTTTATGGTATTGGGGGACCTAAATTTCCATATGGAAAAACTGGAAGATACCGAAACCCTGTCTCTTATGGCCGATTTTGTCACTTTAGGATTAACCCAGTTGGTAACAGCACCTACACATGAGGCTGGTCACACATTGGACGGCATTTTTACTAACATAAAAGAGATAACAGTAAAAGACATATTGCCCCTTACCTGGTCTGATCACTTTGCTATCCTGAGTAACATTGTCATTAGCCAGGCCAATAAACCTAAACAGACCCTTCCAACTCAAGAACCTTTCAGAGTCTGGAAGGATATTGACAAGGTGATCTTAAGGGCATCTCTAATTGACACCTGGTCGACCATTTCTGTAGACTCTAATGTAGCGGTGCAGCAATTCTCTGACTGGCTAGGTTCGGCGGTAGAGATATTGGCCCCCCTTAAAACTATTTCTAGAAATAGGAAGATGCCTTCGGCACCTTGGTTTACTGAAACACTGAGAAAGCAAAAACAAATTTGCAGGAATCATGAAAGAATATGGCGAAGAGTCTATGATAGCGCAAGTAAATTGTTATATAAACAGACATTGGTCGTCTACAAAAAAATTATCATTGAGGCCAAAAAGAATTTCTACGGGGAACAAATCGAAAGCGCAAAAAACTCCAGCAGACAACTGTATGCGGTGGTGAAATCATTGGCTGGAAAATCGCCTGATCTGGTTCCCCCGCCCTCTCAGGCGTTTTGCGACGCTTTGGCAAATTTCTTCTTCTCGAGAGTAAACGATATTTACGCCGAGTTCTCAGTGATCAACAAACCAACTAATTCTGTATCTACCTCCCCTAGTAAACAACTTGAGTGCTCATTCGCTCAATTTAAAGAGGCAAATGAGGATCAAATTACAGATATCATTAAACTCATTAAATCAGGCTCAGCCCTTGACCCTTGTCCTCCCAAGATTTTTCCCCATGTAATCGACTTGATCAGTGACTTCACCACGCAAATCTGTAATGCGATGTTCATATCAGGGGTCTTTCCTGATAGGTTAAAGAACACGTTACTAAAACCACTTCTAAAAAAGCCTGGCTTGGATAAAGAGTCATTTGAAAAACTATAGGCCCATGCCAGCTTGCCTTTCTTAGCCAAAGTGGTTGAGAAAGTAATGAACGATCAGCTTTCAGAATATATTGAACATAATGTTTTGCTTGATGATTCACAGTTCGGCTTTCGGAAAATGCATGATACCGAGACTGCGCTCATCAAAGCCGCTGATGACATCAGAACCATTAGAGACCAGGGTGGTACGGCGGTCCTGGTTCTGTTGGATCTATCTGCGGCCTTCGACACGGTCAATCATTCCATCTTGATTGACCGTGTCGGAGAGCTGGGTATTCATTCCAAGGCTGGAGCTTTGCTCGCTTCCTTTCTGTCAGGCAGAACCCAGGCTGTAACACTGGGGCCATTCAGATCGGTCGACCTGGCTCTACACTGTGGAGTTCCTCAAGGCTCGTCCCTAAGTCCGACACTTTTTAACATTTATGTGTCGGACTTAGCTAGGGTTATTAAGATCTACCGGATGAGCCTTACCACATATGCTGACGATACCTAGTTGGTGCTAGCCATCAATAATTTGGATATTTGGATATTTGGAGGGGTATTTATAAAGCGCGGCGTTCGCTCCGGAAGGAGCATCATGGCGCTGTAAATCCTTGAGACCAGATCACAGAGTAATGGGAGGGGGGGAGGCTAGATAACGGCTTTTGTCCAGTCGTCGGAGAGATTAAAAATCCAGGTTTTGAGGAGTTTCCTAAAAGGTTTCTCAAGAGTCTGAAGTCTGAGATGTCTTGGCATGCTGTTCCAGGCTCTAATGGCCAGGGTACTGAGGGTTTTACCGCCTTTAGACTTCAGGTTGAACTTGGTGGAGGTCATGAAGTTTTCTTGTGAGGATCGAAGGGAACGACTCGGATTATAGTGAGGGAAACGTCTGGTAAGATAAACGGGACCTGTTTTGTTGAAGGCTCGGAAAGCAACAGTGAGAATCTTAAAGAGTATTCTCTTGTGCAAGGGGAGCCAATGTAAGGTCTTGAGGGCTGTGGAGATTGATGATTTGCGTGGGAGTTTTAGAACAAGGCGGGCGGCAGTGTGTAAAACACTTTGAAGTTTCGAGAGAGTGGACTTTTTAGTCCCTGCCAGAAGGCCATTACAGTAGTCCACTCGTGAGAGTATAAGGGCTACTGTAACTGTCTTTCTAGAGTCAAGGGGGAGAAAATCAAAGAACTTTCTCAAAGATTTAATTATGCCGAAGCATTTTCCTGCTACGGACGTGACGTGGTGATCGAATGAGAGGTCAGAATCAAAAATGACCCCGAGGTTTCTGGCAGAGGTGACCGTCTGAGGGGGGGCTACAGAGTTGTCAGGCCACCACAGGGCAGGGCAGAACGAGGCATTCTTTCCAATGGGGAGGATCTCAGTTTTATTTGAGTTGCAGCGAAGATGGTTAGCGTCCATCCATTGGAAAACTGCCGTTAGGCAGTGTTTGAGATTGAGCTCTGCTTTGTTGGAGTTGTCGTCTAGGGGGATGATCAACTGAGTATCATCGGCATAGGAAGTTACGGTTATGCCGAATGATTCTATCAGGGTAAGAAGAGGGATGAGATAAATGTTGAAGAGGAGGGGGCTTAGGATGGATCCTTGGGGGACTCCGGAGGACACCTTTTTCTCATTGGATTGAAAGGAGCCAAGGGTGACAGTTTGGGACCTATCGCTGAGAAAGGATCTAATCCATGATAAGGCTGAGTTGGTGATGCCGATGTCAGTAAGTCTATTAATAAGGATGGAGTGGGATATGGTATCAAAAGCTGCTGTGAGGTCAAGAAGGATTAGAATAGCCTTCTTCCTTTGATCTTGTAGGGATTTAATAGTATCGGTCAGTTCGATTAAGGCAGTTTCAGTTGAATGTTTGGACCGGAACCCGGATTGCTGGGGATGAAGTAAATTATGGGAGTCTAGAAAGGTCTTGAGCTCTTTGTGCACTAGCTGTTCTGTTATTTTACCCAGAGCGGGTAGCAGGGTGATGGGACGGAGGTTGGTCAAGTCCGTTGGGGATTTGTTTGCCTTTTTCATAAGTGGCTTAACCATGCCTTTTTTCCATACAGGAGGAACAGAGCCAGAGCTGAGGGACAGGTTGATTATTTCATTGATGATAGGGTTGACCTCATTAATGATGAGGTGGAGAATCTTGGGGGGGCAGGGGTCGGAGGGGGAGCCAGATTTGCAGGCAAGGATCGCTTCTCTGGTCTGAGTCAGAGTCACCGGAGTGAAGTTTTTGAGACTGTTAGTGGTCAGGCACGGTTGGTCCGAAACGGGGATTTTATGTGTTGGAGGGGGAGGGGGGAAGTTTTTTTGAATGGAGGTAATTTTATCATCAAAGTAATCAGAGATCTTGTCACATAGCTCTTGGGATGGGGGGATTTCGGGTTGGAGAGCTTTGGGGTTGGTAAAAGTTTTTACTATTGTAAACAGGGTTTTTTGCTTTTGGCTGGCTTCTTTAATGGCATTTACGTAGTAAGTTCTTTTAGCCGATTTGATGGTGGAGAGATAGTTTTTCCTCTGCAGAATATAAGTGCTACGGTCGCCATTATCGTAGGTTCTGCGCCATTTACGTTCCGCTTTCCTGCAGAGTAGATGTGCGGAGGCTAAATCAGGCGTATACCAGGGAGCTTTGATTTTATTTTTCTTCAATGTACTATCCTGTTGATTGAGTGGGCATCGTTTAGCGATTTCTTGTGAGAGCCAGTTATGGAGGCGAACTGCATCTCTATCGATGTTACCGGATAGAGAGGGGGCACTGGTTGGGGAAAAGGGATGAAGGATTAGATTTTTCTGGACCGTTTTCCAATTTGTAGAGTGAGCATTGTAAGAAATGCGTTTATTGCTGGTAGGAGGGTGGCAGCTAGAAATGTGGAAGGGGATCAGGCAATGATCTGTCCAAATCTGGGGTAGGGGGGACAGGGTAGTGATGGAAGGGAAATTGGAACAAACACCATCCAGGGTGTGACCAAGAGAGTGAGTAGGCAACTTGACGCTTTGTTGTAGGTTGAAGATTTCAAGTGTCCGCAGGAAGTTGCTGGTTTGAGAGTCAGCAGAGGTCTCGAGGTGCAAGTTAAAATCTCCTAGGAGGGTAAAGTGTGGATAACGGAGTAGAAAGTGTCCCAGTGCATCGTTTAGGGAGTCAAGAAACTTAGCAGCATTTCCCGGTGGGCGGTAGATCAGGCCACCGGAGAGGGAGAGGGAATGGCTGAGTTTGATGGAAAAGCCAAGTCCCTCTGCGTCGGTGAGAGGGTCAAGGCAGAAGGTGTGGCAGTTAAAGGTGTTCCTAAGTATGATAGCAACACCTCCTCCTCTGATGGAGAAAAGGTGGCAGCTCGGTTTCAGGAAGGCATGCTGGCAATTAAGGAGTGGATGGCCTGCAACTGTCTAAGGCTGAACTCCGAGAAAACGGAGGTGATCATTTTTGGTAAACTGTTTCCCATCTGGTCATCAATTTGGTGGCCTCCGTTACTCGGAGCACTACCGTCTCCTGTGCAGAAAGTCAGAAATCTTGGAGTCATCTTTGATGAGAAACTGAACTTTGCTAATCATGCCAATCAAGCAGCTTCCACAGCATTTTATAAACTCAAACTCCTAAGAAAAATAATTCCATTTCTTCCAGAAAATGCAGGGAAAACGGTGGTGAGCTCACTGGTACTGTCCTCCTTGGATTACTGTAATGGTTTATTTGTGAATGCTCAAGCTCGGGTGGTCGCCAAGTTACAACTGGTCCAGAACGCGGCAGCAAGACTGCTATCTGGGACCCCCAAATTCAAACCGATTAAACAAGTAATCAGGAATTATCACTGGCTGACGGTTAAAAACAGGATTACATTTAAAACTTTGTGTCTTACTTTTAAAGCCCTCCATCAGTTGGGGCCGGAGTTTCTTAAACAGAAGCTCACTCTTTACCGCCCTACTCGACAATTAAGATCAATAAACTCACTTCAACTTGTTGTACCAAGAACTAAGACTGTCACTTGGGGAGATAGATGCTTTACCAACGCTGCAGCCAGACTTTGGAACACGCTTCCATTGGTGATTAGATCTACACCCACATTGTTACAATTTAGAAAGCTGTTGAAAACATGGCTGTTTGACCAGTAGCTCCACTTCCCACCCCATTACTTCTTATAATTAAAACTGCATACTGATCATTTTGAGGCACCTGTGAGTCTTAGCGCCAAGACACCTACGGGCATATGATGCGCTTTATAAATTTCAAACATAAATAAATAATAGATGAGGAGCTTCGCGCGCATCCAAGATGGCCGCGTGAGCTTAGGGCTCCCGAGACCCTTGTAGCCCCCCGAATATATCCTGTCATTTACCCTGACTACTGTGGAGTGCTTTTTGCAGAGGAACCAAAGGAGACTCGAAAGCTGAAAACTGCGTCTCGAACGTTCCCCGGAAACTGGAGTTACAGGATCGCAAAGTTTGAGGCCTGTTCCCCTCGGACGACCGGTGACTTTGTTGGCACTGTGCCCGAGTGGTAATGCAACAACATCGGCTTTTGGCACCGGAAGTGACTGGCTTGGCTCCGCTTCTCCTCTTGGTTTCACTTTCGATTTCGCCTGAGACGCACTTGGGTCCACTCTAGATCATCTTAGACCCTTATCGGCGACAAATGTGCCTTGCCCTGACGTAGCTGCAACAGACGGCTGCCCTCTGGATTGGCGTTTGAGGAGTTTTGGCTGATTACTGCGTCACACCGATTACTGAATATTACATAGCCATGAGAGGCCAAGGTACTTCCATAAGATTTGACAACGAAGGGCGTGTTGCTGGTCTGAATATTGGGACTTTCGATCGCTATTTCCCCTGAGCCAGACAGTGAACGTTGAATTGTCTCACAATGGCGACCAAACCGGAGGGAGAGAAGCGACAATCGAAAGCCATCAGAGGGGGAAGGTATACCCAATCTAATAACATGGACCGATATGCTCAGTCGAAAGGGTCGCCGAGTGGACTGGGCAAATCTCAAGACGGACTTAAAGACACTGCCGTGTATTTCTATAGGTTCTGAATCAGTCCCCCTATTCCTGACCCTATTCTGGTTAAACTAACTATCAAGTTAACTAACAGTCAGCCCATGAGGCAAGAAATCCCCCATGATGCAGATACCGTTATCTGACGCAGTCACACTACGGCACAGGAACGTGTTATCTGATTAGGTCATAACGCTTGAGATCTAATTAGACAAGCGACATTCCTCCAGCCCCTGATAAGGCATACGACGTTCTCATAACAAATCAAACCTATGACAACCTGGATAATCCGTGCGGCCATTGTTTTGATTTCACAGAGAACTTTTGCAAAAGAATGTGCTAACGAGCAAGTCGTATGACATCTTTATTGACGTACCTATGTCCATCCTTACGTCAATCTCGGCACCTTTAAGGTATAAATATTACCGACCTTGCCCTATGCAAACACACGCGTGGTGACAAGACGGAGCAGCCATACTTGCCGAAGCCGAGAGCAGAAGCAGACCCCGCTGGCAGCAGCCCCGCCTTCCTGACGCGCTGAGAGACGCGCTGCTATCTCAAGCCGAGAGACCCAGCACCGGCGCTTCTGGGCAGCCCTCGCAGGCAGCCTGGAATATCGAGAGCAGAGAAAGAGATACCATTCCTCATCCATCCTAAATTCCAGGTACAGAACTGAATAACCCCTCACAGAGAATTCTTTAGTTATTCACTTGGCAAAAACAAACTTAACTTAAACTGTAACTTTCTATTCCCGCCCACGCATTAGACTTAGGTCAGGTACACGGGGTAGGCGTATTTAGAAACACCAGTTGAGTACGTTTAGTCAAATGTATATGTGTATGTAAATATATTTTAATCATTTTAAAACATCATATGGCTCAGAAACCATATCAATGTTTTTACAGTATTATTTTATACTATTGCTTCTAATGTATGCACTTTACTTAACTATAAGTATTGCAATAATATCGATCCATTTCTCTTGTACGAGAAAAGAGACTGATCAATAAATAACACCTTTTTATTGAACACGCCCGTCTCTTCCTTTTCTCTACAATCTGATGAGACTAAGAATGCACGTACTGACTGAGTAAAATAATTGCCTTGTGCTCACACGACTCTCGAGATTGACTCTTGATTAGGGGAGAGCAAAGTTGTCATGTTCTATGGTTGTCAGAAACTAAATCCCTTCTTGTCTAATCAGGGAAGTTAATCCTTCCTTGAACATTCGAGAAAGTTTCTAGCGAACTCTGAGCTTAGCTGGCAAACCCAAAAATTAAGTCTAGCATCGACAGTAGTAGACCTAGTTAACGTCTGGCCTAGGCCTTTACTGCTGTAGGTACTATTCCAATGCGCAGAGCCTATTGGGAAAATAGGAGCTACACTACATGGCGCCCAACGCGTTTGGAAAGGGCGATAAAACTAACGTAAGACATTTAGAGTAACTCAGTCGTGCTTTCTCACTCAGACCCCTTTTTCCATTATACTCCAAAGACGTCTGGAGTGGGTGAAAGGTTATATCCTCCAAAACCTCGCAGGAGGGAACTCCTATGTATGGTTCTTGGTCAAGTCAACGTTGAAGGATAAACAGTTCCAAAATATTGTGCATCTAATCTCTGTTTCCATAAGAAACCTGATCTGCAAACAAACATAATACCATCCTGTCTGTAAAATGGCAGAGAGTGATGATGAAAGAGAGGCAGTTAGATTAGCAACTGAACTCGCAGATGCTGATGCTACCATGCAAGCAGCAGACGCGGATATAATACTCATTCCGGTCATCAAAAGGAGATCTATAACCTTAAAACTTATAGAAAATGGACTGACACCTAGAGGTGGCACAGTCATATTCGTAATCGAGGCACACGAATATCGGCAGACAGAGGTATACTATTCATGGATACATTTTCCAGCAGCAAATGCTGTAACAAAGTACTTCCACTATTACAAAGTAGAGGAACCTCCTGAAACGTACACTCCTTTCGAGGAGGTGGAAGTACCACTCAAATTCCAAGAGCATTTGCTCTTATTTGATGGCGCCCTAAAACATAACAATCACATTACAAGGCTCGGTCCTTTAGGAAGACCAGGAGCAACGTGGCCGGTCTTAGCCGGATACACACCGCATCCAGACATCGATAGAATGCCTGCAGCAGAGCTGTTAATACAGCTAAAACAACTACTAAAAATTCAAAGACAATTAGTTCAGTATGTAATGCGGACTTCAACAATTCAGCCAGCGATTAAACTTCCACAGCTGACCCCTCACCAGGGGAACACAAATAAAATTACACCACAGAACATCCAATCCTGCCTAGGTAAAGTTCCAGCTAAACGGGAACAGATACCATTCTGGTTGGCACAGAAAATTACCCAAATAGAGGCGGTGTTTCCTGACACCACCCCATTAGAAAAACACAGGATTCTGACTATATGTCTCCCAATGGGAATCGCACCACACATTGAGGACTGTGACACTTGGGGTACAGTCTTTGCTTCCATCTACACAAAAACGCACGGTGTTCCATCCATTTCGGTAATACCAGATGTGCTAAAACAAATTCAAGATGAATACGGTCCAGAACCTGCTTTAACTCTTGGTATGAAATTACTAAAAGACTTCAAGCAGGTCTCGGCTATATTATTAGCCAACATAAAAGGTGAAGCAGCAAACGTGGCGATCCGCCAGAGGTTAAAAGAGACAGATATAGCAGACCAACCAGCTGAAATTGCCAGAATCATAGAAAAATCCTATGAAGAACTAGGCAGAGATAGTCTAGGTGGAATACCAGTAAAACCGCAACTGACTACAAGTCCAGAAAAAATATTTTTTAATAATAATTCACCAAAAAAGAACTGGGATGGAAACAAACAATCCAATCCTAAAGAAAAGAAATTCCAGTCCCGAGGAAGGTCTCCTAGGCGAAGAGAGAAATCTCCAAACCAAAGACAAAGGTCACCGCAGAGTGACCCCTCTGGGAATAGATATAACCTTAGAAATAGGGATAATATTAAAAAACCTGATAGATATCAAGACATTGATACACGTCCCTCTCAATCTTTTCAGACTTCCTCGCAGAAATCGGAAAGAAGAGGACGATCAGAAGAGCACGCCAAGTCCAAAGACAAGGAACCTGCTCAGCTAAAAAAGAAATTACAATTTCCAAAAAAGAAGGTAGCCAGTATCAAGGTAGTTAAAAATGCCGAGAATACTGAGGACACAACTGAAAAATGGAGAGTGGGCTCAGACAATGCTAGACAGCGCAGCAGAGGTGAGCATAGCTCGCAAAGTCCTTATGAATCATCTGGAGACAGTGGACACGAATGAATACCTTCAAGTGGAAACTGCAGACACCAGAGTTAGCAAGCCCCACAAGATATACGAGATAACATTACGTATAGAGGGAAATAAGACTAGGAAAATTAGGGGACTATTTTGGGATAACCTCTCCAAGGGCTATGACATCCTTCTTGCTGAAAAAGACTGGCCACCAGAGTTTGTCAGGGAGTGCCCTCATGGCGAAGAAGAATTATGCCTGCCTTCTCGAATCAAATACCGATTCATAAAAAATACACACTTGCTAGAAAGTGGGCAGTGGCCTTAGCACCTGCTTTATATAAAAATCATGTAGGATGGGATGAGGATTCTCCTCCTCACAAAATCCAGTTAAAATCACAACCTACTGCACAAAGGCAGTACCCAATTAAGCAAGAAGCTAAAAAAAAAGTAAATGAAATACTAGATCAGCTAGAATACCAGGGGGTGATTGAAACTTGCACCTCACAAATGAACAATCCTTTGTTTCCGGTCTCCAAACCAGACAATTCATATCGTCTAGTTTTGGATTACCGACACCTTAACACATGTTGCAAAACCTTTGCAGTGCAAAACTCACACAGTGCTGCACTAATGAATAACATAGTGCGCAAAAAATACAAAACAACCTTGGACATCTCCAATGGATTCTTTTGTCAAAATATAGCACCAGAGAGCAGATATTTAACTGCATTCTCAGTAAATGGCACTCAAAAACAATTCTGTCGGTTAGCCCAGGGGTACAAGAACAGCCCGGGGGTATTCTCAGCGAGAGTAACAGAATTACTACAACTATATGATGATGAAGCATTATCTTATGTCGATGACATTTACTTAACAGATGATGACTTGGAGACTCACTTGAAAAGAGTGAACACCATAATATTTGGGTTCGCTGCAGAGGGTTACAAATTCAACTTTAAAAAGTCCAGAATTGCCCATCTGACAGTCTTGTACGTAGGATATGAATTATCAAGTATAGCCTGGTTGACAATTTTCCAGAACTAGAAGAATTAAAAAATCTAAAATATGAAAAGACGTATCCTCTGCCAATCGACATTCTGCCTCTACGACATTACGCCTGTGTAATCTATACAGACGGACATGCTCAACCCTCCGTTTGGGGAGAACATGCATACAACCCCACATGTGAGATTACAAAAGAAGTGTGGCGCGGAGGTAAACTAAGACCTCTATTAACAAAATCACACTCAGTAGAAACTAATTCAGAACTACAAACTGAAATAATAGCTTTGAAAATGGCGCTAGATAATGCGGATCGCGAATTCCCGACGCTTATAGTGTCAGATTCATATTACTGCGTCAAAGCATACAACAATGATTTGCAGACATGGATTCAGAACGGTTACAAAGATGACACAGATGCACCAATGAAACAGAGACTGCTCTGGGAACAGGTAGCTCTTTTGAAAAAAGAACTACCAAAGACTCACGTGACTCACTCACTGAGTCATCAACGTGATGGCGTTCACGTTGTGGGGAATTCATTGGCTGAAGCAGCCGCAGCGGCAGCCACTAAATCGGCTTCCGTAGATCGAAAAAAGCGTACATTAAAATATATTGACGGTGAAACAATGCTGGCGGTGAAAACGTCATCAAAAAGCGACTGCTCAGCGTTACCGATCAACTATCCACTCAATTATACATACATAATCGATGCAAACTCCGTCCCTTTTGCTCGAATCCCTGGAGTGGGGGATAGAGTGATTCCAAACATGGACAGGAGAAACTTGTTAATCGCAGACGCACACATGGGCGAGGGTCACAGACACCTTAAATTAAAAGATTCTCTGGAAGAATTACAATCACGGTACTGGTGGCCAGGCATGAGCCTGCACTACACCATGTTTGTAAAAAACTGCCCAAACTGCAACAGAGATCGCAGTGGGGAGAGAAGCAGTTTAATACCTCGTCGTATCAAGGCAGATAATATTACCAGCAAAAAGAATGGCTTGCGATTAACATATACAGGCTAGTTTCCACTTATAATGTAGATCACCAGCACTCGGCTGACGTCCGGACTATTATACAAGGTTTGCGAGTCTAAATGGCATATACGCTAAGAGCATGCTACGTTCGACCATTGTTTTCACTCAGGCAATCCAGCCTGGGGGGGAAACATGGCCAAATGAGCACAGCCCAGCGGGAATCTTCTCACTTCCTTCCTGAGGGTACGGGATGGTGTAAAGAAAAAACCAAGGCAGAAAGCAATCTATAATGGAAAGGATATTAGGTTCGGGAGCTGGGTGGGTCAAACATTTAATAAGTGTCCAACGTAGTCTAAATAACTTGCCAAGAAATTCTCTGAAGGGATTCAGTCCGTACGAATTATTATTCGGAACTAGGATGTTGATCTCTGACCTTGATAGTCAGACTTCAGTGGTAATAGAAAAAACCTTTGATGTCAAAGACCGTTTGGCTATTTTGCAGGACTTAAACAAAACAAGAAAAGACCTGAGCAACATACAGTTGAAACAACAGCCAACAACCACTGAAGAATCACCACCTGTCCCAGCAAGACCTGTCTGGATTCCAAAAGTCGGGGATCTAGTCAGGGAGAAGATCGCGGTAAAGAAGGAATTTGGGCCTTCTTACAGAAAAGCAGTTCCTGTCTTGTCTGTCAACGGGATAAGATCAGTTGTACTACCGCCACTTGCTGGAAAAAAGGAGAACCGAGTTGTATCCATCGACCTGGTAAAACCACAACATGTGGCCGATAACAAACAGTAGGCCAAGTGGACTCCCAATAAGTAGCAGAACACCAAGGTTTGCTACCAGTACAGAGGTCCTAACAAAGAGGCTCATCACATTCGAAACGCCTACAGAAGAACAACAAGGACTATGCAACAATGCAATAGAACTAAGACCTCTGAAAACCCAAATAAAGACATTTAGCAGAGACACACCAATCTATACTGAAGTACCAAGTGAAAATGCAAGGAACAAAAATCCTGAAGCAATTGGAACAATTGACAGAACTGCATCTGGTTACTTCATCAACTTCGATGATTCCTCTGAAGGTTTCAGTGAATCAAAGACACAGCCATCATCAAAATCCTTTAAAGACAAAGCGAAGGAACTTTTGAAACATCTGAAAGAAACATATCTGGTTTCTCCATGGATTGAATTTTGGGTGGGTTTTGGTGCATTTATCCTCATACTTTGGCTCATCATGGTATTTACTTTGGGACGCTTCATTGAGGGAAAATATGCTAAAATGGACACAGCAAGTCAGAACATCAACTTGATCCTCAAACCACACACATCTTCACACGTCGAGAAAAGAGAACTTTCTTCAGAACTTTCTTCAGCCAACTTCACAGCCAATCCTATACCTGGTGGGGTAGCCTGGGACAACACTGACTATGAAATTTATGGTCCGGTCGAGGTCCTGAAATATCCACACCAAATCAAGATCTCTTTGAGTGACTTTGCAAAACCAAACTCATTTGCTGATGATTGGGACTTCGAAAGTATCAACAATATGATGTCTGACTTAGTAATGTCTGCTAAATTTACAAAACATGATTATTTGCAAGGTTCTACAAATTATGATAGTATGTATTGCTATAACCACTATGGTAACCATTTTTTGCATAAATCAGCACAACCTAGAAATGTTTTAAATTATAATCAATGGGAACATTGTGCTACACCTCCAAAAGGGAGCTCTAGAACGTGTATGACAAATATTCATATTTTTCAGGTTTTAACACAAGTAATGCTGAAACATTTTATTTTAAATTGTCAAACAAGACAGGGATGAAAACCATGATAACCAACACAAAATTGATATATTCAGATTCATTCTTTGAAAAAATGAATACATTTGGATTTGATTATTGGGACAAAAATGTTGATTTGAAAAGTGTTTGGGGTACAAAAGAATGGCAAGTACAGGGTTTAGAAGCTTTGTTTAGAGCCTGCATGATCCCAGAACAAATGATATTTTTAAATGTCACTGTTCAACAAACCACCTGTCTTGGCTTAGCCAAAATCAAAGATTTAAATAACCCGTCTATTCCGAAGCCAACAATGTTTAGCAATAGCTCTGATACAGATGAAGAAATAGACATAAACCATATACTTAACCAAAACAGAACACATCCTGATTGGAAACAATGGTTGATCTGGCCCACAGATACAAATTACTGTCAAGATAGATTCCTGAATAAAACACAGGGTTTCAAAATGACCAGGCCAGACCCTAGATATCCCCAAAGACATCACCCAGGGATAATAACAACCTACAGTGTGGGCAAATTATGCCTTCAGTGGCTACAAACTTCCACACTGCCTGAAATTAAGCAACACCTAACTTTACTTACTGATGGTGCTGACTTGCGTGATTTCATACTGGGACCACGCAAACAGCGTCAAAAGCGTTTCATAGCAGCCTCTGTATATGCAGCATACAATGAGGCCTGGAAGGTTACTCAAATTGAGACAGCAGAAAGAATACGGGAAATTGACCGTATCAATTTGGAAAAATCACTTTCTGTAGTGGACAATGGGTTAATGACTCTGTCCTCCAGAATTTTTTCATTGGACAGCATTGTGTCTTCAGCAATCGATATATTATCGCAAGACTTACTGTTATTACAACATGGTCAGTCACAATTGCGTTCTATTGTACAGCTTGGCTGGACGTTACAAAATCTGCGTTCAGGCTATGTGCCTTGGCGTTTAATCAACACAACGTCACTATTCCAAATCTTTAACCTTACTGATAGACAAATCGGTATGGCGCAAAAGGGTGCTGATTATACAATCTTGAGCATTGAAAAACTAGAAAGATTACCGTTGACAATGTCAGAACGACCTGTCAGTGAATGGATAATCCACGGAATCATAAATATTCCAATCTCAACCTTCAGGTTTCAATACTGCCAAAAATATATACAGGCTGGCATGTACGAGAAATTGGGAAAGGGGTACCTTAAAACAACTTGGAACCTGCCCTATTCACATGCATGTGTCAGTAATAAAGGACAGAAAGTGTTTCTTAGTGGCAACAATTGTGCTATGTCACTAAGCGGCACGCTTCTGTGTAACGGTATTAGTTTGCACGGAGCCTGTGAAGGGAATTCATACAACCTTTCATGTCACCAGCAAGGCGCACCTGCAACTGAAATAGAACCATTCTTTCAAAGACTCTATAATGGGAGTTACATTCTTATTGTAGACCGCAGATGTTGCAGTCTTATGCCCGGGACTCCTTATCTAGTAACAACAACGGCGAAGGTCAAGTGCTGTGGACGTTCTTTATTCCCCAGCTCCTTTCCAGACAGGGAGGCAAGGGCATGGCCCGGTTTGAAAATTACTTCTATTCGAATAGACACTTTAAGCAGAATGAAAACAGTGCTTCTTCAGACGCCTACAAGGCTCACGTCATCAAAAGAAACGTATGATCTACAAGTCGCAAGGACGACTGCAGAGATACATACATTATTATCAACTAATTCCCCCGTACATTTCGCGGAAATCCTAAGCGAAATCTTAAATATTTCTGATACCACTGGGGTCTCAAAGGTATTTAAGACAGTATTTTCGATGGCATTAACACCATTCAAAGCCATACTGGGTATTTTTCCAGATTTCGTCCATTCGATTTTTGGCGGACTTCCCCTGATCCTGGGACTAATTGCAGGAATCCTATTCCTAGTCCTTATTTTTCGTTATGGCAACCCATGTCACAGATCAAACTCTCGCGACAATGGAAGATACGATCCTAGCCATTGGATACCGGGACCGGATATCAAAAATCCTGGGACTCTCCCGGCTTAGAGACCTGAACATGACTTGGTTTCTATCATTTCGACCAATGTGGCAAAGGTGTGTTTTACCTGTACTAAGGTGTCTGCTATGCGGAGAAGAATGCGTGTTAGACACCTGTCTGACGCTACAATCGGATGCGCCAGTGGATGCAGATACACTGTTGGTTCCTACCAAGGTTCACGCTTTGTGCTGCCCTCAAAGGCTGCCAATCCTGATGACGGCATTCCTGGAATCTTCACCACTACGATTGAAGAGTAGTGAAGTTCAAGATGAAAGCAGCATCGAACAGGTACGACCTTCTGTCAGTGATGCAAATCAGAATGTCAATGGAGACAATCATGCGCATGAATGCATGGTTACCCCTATTTCCGACTTAGTGGAACTTTCCCATGAAGCTGTTGACAGTTTTTTCGAAAGCCTGAATGATATGATGTTCTCTCCAGAACAGAAATAGAGACTTTTGAGTAAACTCGCACACGGCGTTCCCTGAATTCGGCCTTCAACTTTAAAAATAAAGTCACATGAACAATTTCACTCCAGTTCACGGACAGCAATTTTTTCAGCATGCCCCTCAAAATATTTTTATACATATTTTTTCCCGGGACACTGATCTTCTGCTTAAAGTAAAAAACTATTCCTAGAGAACTAAAATTTCTATTTTTAGATACTTTATAGACTTTAACTGCCCGCTGGTAGGTTCACAAATATTTTATTATGTGATGAAATGGTCTCGAACTTCCTTTCTGTATAGCCATATTGAGAGCCATTTCATGTGTATTTCTCATATACCAATAAGCAATAATGCATACAAATGCGTGTTTACTTTTGCATTTAATTCATAGCTTAAGTGCATACAATATATATGACTGCAATTTTTCAGTATATTTGAAAATTTCGAAATACATTTATGTATTTTGGGGTGGTAAGGTATACACTATACTCTATAGTATGTTGTACTATGTTATACTATGCATAGATTAGTAGATATGACCATAGTTAGCGTGGAGTGGGTGTCGTGTATTTCTATAGGTTCTGAATCAGTCCCCCTATTCCTGACCCTATTCTGGTTAAACTAACTATCAAGTTAACTAACAGTCAGCCCATGAGGCAAGAAATCCCCCATGATGCAGATACCGTTATCTGACGCAGTCACACTACGGCACAGGAACGTGTTATCTGATTAGGTCATAACGCTTGAGATCTAATTAGACAAGCGACATTCCTCCAGCCCCTGATAAGGCATACGACGTTCTCATAACAAATCAAACCTATGACAACCTGGATAATCCGTGCGGCCATTGTTTTGATTTCACAGAGAACTTTTGCAAAAGAATGTGCTAACGAGCAAGTCGTATGACATCTTTATTGACGTACCTATGTCCATCCTTACGTCAATCTCGGCACCTTTAAGGTATAAATATTACCGACCTTGCCCTATGCAAACACACGCGTGGTGACAAGACGGAGCAGCCATACTTGCCGAAGCCGAGAGCAGAAGCAGACCCCGCTGGCAGCAGCCCCGCCTTCCTGACGCGCTGAGAGACGCGCTGCTATCTCAAGCCGAGAGACCCAGCACCGGCGCTTCTGGGCAGCCCTCGCAGGCAGCCTGGAATATCGAGAGCAGAGAAAGAGATACCATTCCTCATCCATCCTAAATTCCAGGTACAGAACTGAATAACCCCTCACAGAGAATTCTTTAGTTATTCACTTGGCAAAAACAAACTTAACTTAAACTGTAACTTTCTATTCCCGCCCACGCATTAGACTTAGGTCAGGTACACGGGGTAGGCGTATTTAGAAACACCAGTTGAGTACGTTTAGTCAAATGTATATGTGTATGTAAATATATTTTAATCATTTTAAAACATCATATGGCTCAGAAACCATATCAATGTTTTTACAGTATTATTTTATACTATTGCTTCTAATGTATGCACTTTACTTAACTATAAGTATTGCAATAATATCGATCCATTTCTCTTGTACGAGAAAAGAGACTGATCAATAAATAACACCTTTTTATTGAACACGCCCGTCTCTTCCTTTTCTCTACAATCTGATGAGACTAAGAATGCACGTACTGACTGAGTAAAATAATTGCCTTGTGCTCACACGACTCTCGAGATTGACTCTTGATTAGGGGAGAGCAAAGTTGTCATGTTCTATGGTTGTCAGAAACTAAATCCCTTCTTGTCTAATCAGGGAAGTTAATCCTTCCTTGAACATTCGAGAAAGTTTCTAGCGAACTCTGAGCTTAGCTGGCAAACCCAAAAATTAAGTCTAGCATCGACAGTAGTAGACCTAGTTAACGTCTGGCCTAGGCCTTTACTGCTGTAGGTACTATTCCAATGCGCAGAGCCTATTGGGAAAATAGGAGCTACACTACAACACCTCTGTCCTGGAACCGGAGCTGACGGTGCAAGATGTTATGGCCACCATTGATGGTGTCAAGTCCACTCTCGGACTAAAGATGGAGACTCTTGCGCATAAGTTGGACACTGTATCTATTGAAGTGAATCTGATTCGGGCTGACCTCACGAAAACTAGTGAGAGGGTGAAATCTCTGGACATAAAGACTGCCAGTCTTACGACTGATGTCACGGAATTGCAAACAGAAGTCCGGAATTTGATGGCCTCGAATGACCTGGCTCTCCGTAGACTGGAGGATTTTGAAGGGCGAGCCCGGAGGAACAATGTGCGTATTATTGGTGTACCGGAAAAAGCAGAGGGGCAGTCTGCGGACCTCTTTGTTGAAGAGTTGGTACTAAAGCATCTTCTGCCCAAGGGTCTTGGAAATTTTTTTACTGTTGAAAGAGCGCACAGGATTCCTGGAGGTAGGCCTCGTGTTGGTGGACCGCCTCGACCTTTGATAGCGAGAATATTTAATTTCAGGGACAGAGATGCGATCCTCCAGGCCTCTAGATCTAAAGGCCCTTTGCAATACGAGAACTCATCCATCAGTTTTTTCTGGACTTCACACAAGCAGTCCAAAAGCAGAGAATGAGCTTCATGGGGGTTAAACGGAAGCTTCGCGACAAGGGACTCAAATACGCTATGATGTACCCTGCCAAGTTGAGAATTGAACATGGCGAGAAGGTCTATTTTTTTGATAAGCCCGAAATCGCGGCGGACTGGTTGGACACGCTAGTTGCTCAAGAGGATCCTCGCAGACAGAGTGGAGATGAAGGAGGGGTGCGCAGGAACAAGAATAAGTACTGTTGCCGTGAGAACATGGCCTTTGGGCATGATAACATCATGTTCTGCCACAGTAATTTGGGAGGGTTAACGGGCTGTCCGTGGGTCACTTTCCTCCTCATATTTAGCTATTTTGTAGTGTAGTTTAGATGTTGGGGCGACAGGCACACTGCGAGTTGGGGTGGCTGGATAGTCGTGAGCAGGGGTGCAGGGTGGGGGGGGTGGCATAACTGTTAGTTCACTGGGGGGGGGAATGTTGTTGTTTTTGTGTTTTTGTGTTTTTCCAAGGCATTGTATATCAGAATTGTTTCATGACGGTGCGAGGACTGGAGGAGGGTTGGGCCGTTTTATGTTTTTTGATGGGGGGTAGGGGGCTTAGAGTATTGAGTTGGAATGTGAATGGGCTGGGGGATAAAATTATACGCAGTGTGGTTCTACAATTCCTCAAAAGACACTCTCCGGATGTAGTTCTACTTCAGGAGACTCATTTGGTGGGAAATGCTTGTAATGCGATGCATAGAAAAGGCTACCGTCTGGTGGCACATGCCGGATTTACTTCGAGGTCGAGGGGAGTTGGGATCCTCCTTAGAAAATCTCTTCCGTTTGTAGTTGACTCCGTCACAGCAGATGATCGGGGTCGATATGTAACAGTATCAGGACGTTGGGAAGGATACACTCTCTCCCATCTTTCGATTTATGTCCGCCCGGGTTTACAAACAACTACCTATGCTGAACTGGGGAAACTTGTTTTAGATCTCCCAAGAGGGTTGCTGATTCTGGGTGGGGATTCTGGCACCATGGACAGAGACACGGGACGGGCACATAGATGGCTTCCTGATTTTCTAGAGGCTTTGGGCTTGATAGATAGCTGGAGATTGTTCCATCCTAATCAGCGACAGTATACTTTCCACTCCGGTGCTCATGGTAGTCTCTCGCGCATTAATTATAGTTTAGTACCGGCTGCCCAGGCGTCGTATATTGTTGAGGTGAAACATCTGGCTAGAGGAATTTCGGATCACTCGCCGCTCTGGATCATATTTGAAATGACCCTGGGTACTGGAGGTAGGATCGCCCCTATAAATCCCTGGTATTTGCGTAGTCCTAAGGTTCGCAAGGAACTTTTGAAAGTGTTGGAACACTATTTCCAAGACAATGAGGGTTCGGTTTCTTCGTCGGTCTCGTTGTGGGAGGCCTTTAAAACAGTGATTCGAGGTCAATCCTTGTCCCTGATTTCGGAAGTTAGAAAACAGACAGAGGAAGAGGTGGTGGGGGTTGAATCGGACATAGCTAATATTGAATTGGAACTGGAGCAGGGGACTACCCGTGCTAGACTACATGCCTTGCAACTTAAACAGCTTGAGTACAGGGCGTTGGTCACTGATAGTGCGAAGGCCCTGAGTCGAGAACAACCGGGGCGTTTATATGATGTAGGTGATAAAGCTGGTAAGCTGATTGCTTGGCTGGACAGGAGGGAAGGTGCAAATCGGGTGGTTCCTGAGATTGAGAATACGGGAGTTGATCGTATAACTGATCCACAAGGAATAGTGGATGGTTTTGCAGATTACTTCCGTAATGTGTATACCTCTGTCTCGGATAGACCGGAGGCAGACTCGTGCCAATTGCTTAGGGATATTCAGCTTCCCTGTTTGACTGAGGAGGACCGCGATTTCATGGATAGTAAGCTTACGGTGGAAGTAGATTTCCTTGGCGGTGCGCTCCCTGAATTCTGGGAAAGCAATAGGTCCCAATGGTCTTCCGATCGAGTTATACAAGCTTCGGCCGGACAGGATTGCCCCGTATCTGAGAGATATGTTTTTGGAAGCTCGAGAGCATGGGGCCCTACCCCAAGATCAGAGAGTGGCCTCAATTGTAGTTATACCCAAGGATGGGAAGCCAAAAACTTGTTGTGCCTCATACAGGCCGATTTCGTTGCTGAATTCAGAACCTAAGATATTGGCTAAAGTGTTGTCCAATAGGTTGATCAAGGTTATTAGTAAACTGGTACATCCCGATCAGTCTGGCTTTATTCCTCATAGGAACACAGCTTTAAATCTGCGCAGATTGCACGGAGTTCTTGCTAGGGCGCATACCTTACGAGAACCGGCCATACTAGCGTCACTTGACGCTACGATGGCTTTCGATACGGTGGAGTGGCCATATTTGTGGGCTGTTTTAGCTAAATTCGATTTCGGTCCTGTGTTCGTTAGCTGGGTGCGGCTCCTGTATACAGAACCCCTGGCCTAAGTTGTTGTGAACAATCGGGTCTCGGCGCCATTTTGTCTTGGGCGTGGCACTAGACAGGGATGTCCGCTATCCCCCCTTCTGTTCTCGCTGGCTCTAGAGCCTCTGGTGGCTTGGATCCATTGGGAGCCCTCGATAAAGGGTATCCGTTGGTCCCCGCAGTTCGAAGATCGGATTTCTTTATATGCCGACGACATACTACTTTATCTGACCTCACCCAAGAAGTCCCCTTACGTTGTCTGCGATGTTTTAACCTCTTATGGTAGGAACTCGGGATTGAAAATAAATTGGACGAAGTCTTATCTTTACGTGTTGTGCGGCGAGGTCCCCGTCCTGCCTCGTAATTGTCCTATACAGAGAGCTAGGGACGGATTTAAATATATTGGGATTTAAATTTCACTCGATCCCGCAATTTGATATGATAAGAACCTTCTTCCTCCACTGGCCCACTTGAAAAGCGACGTGGCAGGTTGGAAGAAACTCCCGCTGTCACTGTTAGGACGAGCAGCCCTGTTTAAAATGATGTCTTTGCCCCGGTTCCTCTATGCCCTTCAAAACACTCTGGATGTAGTACCAGCTAGTTACTTTCAGGAGGTGGAGGGATTGCAGCGTAGTTTGCTTTGGGACGGTCGATCACGTATAGAGCTGGCTAAGCTTACGCTCCCACGGTACGACGGGGGAATTGCCCTCCCCGATATTAAAAGATACTACTGGGCGTCTCAATTGGGAGCTATAAATCATGGAACCTATTGGTCCAATGCGGATCAGGGCTATGAAATGGATAGATGGCTGCTCCCTGGTGGTAATTACAACAGAGCGCTGTATACTAGATCTGTGGAGAAAAGTTTAACGGGCCCGACTAGAGTGGCAGTACATATATGGCACGATGTTACCTCTTCATTGGGATGGAAAAAACGTTTGACTCTGGCTACCCCTTTATTTGGTTCGGATAGGCTGGGCCGGTTGTGGAACACGAAGGGTTTTGATAGATGGGACTTGATAGGGATTTCTACTGTAGGCGATGTTTGGGTGAAGGGAAGAATGAAGTCATTTGTGGAACTACAGACTGAATATGAGTTGAATGAGACGGAATATTTTCGCTATGCGCAGGTGCGGCATGCACTGATGTCGATATCCCCCGAGGGGGAGATTATACCAAAGTCATCCCCGTTGGAAGACCGAATACTAGATGGGCATCTACCAGAAAGGACCATCTCACTCATTTATAAAAAATTGATAAATCACAGAGCTGATCTATTGGTGGAATTAAGGAACAAGTGGACGCAGGAGGGTGTTGAAATAGACGATGAAGATTAGCAATCCGCGGTTTCTTCCCCTAAGGAAGTCGCGATTCCGGCGAGATTGAGACTCGTCCAAATACATTTTTTACATAGGGTCTATGTTACCGGTCCTCGTCTGATTATAATGGGGTTCTCGGAAGATGGCTTGTGTAAGCGTGGATGTGGTCAGGTGGGAACGCTTTTCCATATACTGTGGGAATGACGATATATGGGGGAGTACTGGAACAGGGTACATACTGTTATGCAGGAAGTGATGGGTGTGCAGCTCTTACCAGAAGCTAGGAGATGTTTATTAAATATTTGGGAACCCACAGACCTAAACGCTGCACAAATTAGCTGGGTCACTCTTGGGGTCATGATTGCAAAGCGGAATATTGCACAGCTGTGGGGATCTGCTAGGCCACCTACAATGGACGGTTGAAAAGAAAGTATGGATTGGTGTATGTTCCGTGAAAAGACTGTCTACCTAGCTAGGGGTCGCCCTCGAAAGTGGAACAGTATTTGGGGGCCTTTGAACCAATGTAGGGGGAATATTTGTACACCACCTGCAATTGTTGAACTTGACGCTCCTCTTTCCCCATGATCCTTGCCTATGAATCTACCTGTCATTTGTACCCCGTGCTCCCTTTCCCCCCATCGCCAATATTTTTGAACTATATATTGCATTTGTGAGCGACCCTCTTCTGTCGTGTGCACTGCTGTATTTTGTTGATGCCTTGTTTTAATAAAAAGATATATAAAAAAATATATATATATTGATAATAATATTTAAACATTTTCCAGTGCTTTTTAGTTCTAAAAATGTTTAGTTATTGATATTGAAAAAAATGAATGTACACCAGAAATATATTGTATATGAAATCGCAATTATTCTCGATTACAAATATTTTTTCTTGAAGAAAAATATATTCTAAAAACTTGTTTTAATTACTGAAAAATATTGTACAGTAAAAATTATATATATTACAAGAGATGTTCAGGAGACTTCAAATGTAACAACATTGGGGAAGGTTTTGAGGGTTCAAACTTGCTATGTGCATTCCAAACCTCACCTCTTTGAGGAAAGTGTTGTACTTTGAGGTGTTCCAATTTACTATTCCCACTTCAAACCAAAACACATTACATGTCGTGTTTTGGGGGGACAGGGGCACAATTTACCTTTCTAACTCCAAAACTTAATGACATTGGGGTAAGTGTTGGACTGGAAGGGGTACAATTTACTACTGCCACTGCAAGCTTTAAAACATTAAAGAAAATGCTACACTTTTACATTTAAAAACTAATATCACAATTTTCTAATAAACATTGCACTGAAAAGAACACATCACAAAAATCCATTTCAACTATCTCAAACACACACAAAGTAAAAGAAATACGTTGAAATAAGTCCCAAATAAACTAAATAAATAACAATGATTTATCATGAATATAAATGTAATACCTATAATAGTAAAAAAACAGATTAACAAACCTGAACATTTTTTAAATGTAAAGTCAAATCACATACGTTTCAAACTTCCTGTGTAAAAATGTTTACAAAAAATCAATTTAAATCCAATACATTGATAGCAATTAAATAAATTCAATAATTTAAATTTAAAAAAATGAAATGATCAAATAACAAAAAAGTTTGATCAAATTATAACAAAAAATATATAATTTCATGAAAACTAAATTATTATAAAATATTGAAAAATGTAACAGATAGAATAACATCATTATTAAACATAGCAAACTTTAAAACATGAGTATTTTAAGTTACTCCAATATCCCACTTCTAAAATGATTATCCTAAAAATACAAACAATATAAAAACAAATACAATATATTAAAACAAATAAAATGCACAAAATTCAATTAAAAAATGAGATAACTTTAAAAGATATATAACAATGATATTTAAAAAAATATAAAGAAATATTTTTAAAACCAGATAATCTTGCAAACGATATTCTGAGCCACAATATTTGACATCACAGTGTTTCAAAACCCAATATTTGTGACTCATTAGATTTTTTTGATGAAATTCTGTCAGAACACCAGATTTAGCAAATCAAAATATATATTTTTTTATTTACTATAAAAAATGTGTGGGAGCATAGAAGCACCTTTTCATTTGCATAGAGGTTTCTATCTCACATAGTCAGGCTGTCTTACAGAAAAGAAGCTCATATGTACATGCTTCTTGCACTTCAATGGTGCAGCTTTACTCTACCCATCAGAATTAGGATGTTAAATTAGTGGTCTCTGTTGGGTTTACACAGGGTTTACACAGTGTTCACACTTTAAGATCTATGGGATCACCTCTTTTCATTAAAAAACCGCCAGAGAAACCGAAGAGCCATATAGGGCATTACAAATGTGTTTGTTATGTGTGTATTTCCCTACAGCACACTTGAGGCACTAGAATTACAAAGAGATGGAAAGCATTTGAGAATCTTCCAAATTCAAATGATATCATAAAAGAACTTCTGAACTGAGAACAGCATATGTGATTAAAATGTTAATGGGCAAGTAAAATGAAATAAAACATTTATGTACAAAATAAGGACACACATTTTTCACCCTGGTTCAATAACATTGAGATGCAGAGTTTCTGTTTCATACTGCAAACTAATGTCCATCTCTAGTCCTTTAATGAGTAATATTAACAACATCTAAGCAACATTTGATATCTGAACACAGACATCCAAAAATGAAAAGTGCCATGTGTATACATTTTTGTCATTTATTATCTTTTGGGATAAGAATAACAATTGTTGTGAAAGCAGCACATTATGCCACCGGTGATAGATAATGTAACAAGTGCAACAAATTCAAAATTATGCAGAAGCACTGACGGAATCACATATTTCCAGTGGACCAGCAGTTTCAATACAAATGAGCTAGATCAAACTCTACTGCTAGAGTTAAGTATTTATGAACAAGAAAACTACAAAGAGAACTGGTACTTCTAGATGGTTTCGGACCCAGTATGCTTTATATATGTGTTTTTTTGCCTCCTGGTGCTTTCTGCAATATTCTCCAGGGGGCACCTATCATTAGCCCATATATTAGTTGTGATAGAGAATGTGGTTTCTGACAATAGATTCCTAGAGGTCAGTCTTAATCACCCATGAGGCCACTGGCCGGGCAAGCCCAATTACCATGCTCACACATGTATTTTTTCCAAAGAAATAGCTTCTCTAATGCAGCTGGGGAATGCAAGTTGTCATGTGAATCTCTAGAAGGTGTAGTATTGTTTGTGACTTCTTTAGGCCAGCTCTTTAGCATTGTTAGTATTTTTATTTTGCTGAATGGCTTTAAGTCTTTGCGTAAGGGACCTCACCTTACTTGGCAGAGTCTGAAGCAGGACAAAAAACTATTCTAGCAAGAAAAGACAATACTATACATGTTCAAGCATATATTTACATTTATGAAACCGTTGGTGACTTTGTATTGCCATTATTGAAACATTTAGGCTACCAAACTGGATATTGTCTACATCCCTTTAGCCAGATGGTGCATCCCTCTTTGAATGTGACTGGCTTGGTCCGCTGGTGTACTCCTCACATAGTTCACTGGTCTAAGTCTCACCCACCAAAATTGAGCATAGAGCTCCACACATTGTAGTTCATACAGGACATCATCAATCACAGCCCATGCATGGCATTTCATACCATCTGGTGTCACTGTGTGTGGTCAGTCTTTCAAGCTTGGCATAATCACAAGGAAATAGTCAAACAGATGGTATGCTTTGAATTGGGAATGGAGTGGAAAATCAGAAATATCATTTATGTACTAGTAAAGTGATGATGCAAAGTCTGTTGTTACTTTGTTATATTTTAATGAATTTAGGCATCCCGATGTAATGCTCCTCTATGCAAAACAACAGTACGACACATACATTTGCCTTATTACATTTGTAACATTTTCTTTTTAAAACAAATGATTTTTAGTATTAGAAATCGTTAAAAAATAGTTTCCTACACATTTTACTATTTTATTCAATATCACTACAATTTCAAACAACAACAGAACATATCCCCAACCAAGATGATAACGAAGCAAATACATATATGTAGGTCATACTGTTTTGTGTTTAATGATGAAAAAGAAAATAGGTTTTAATCATCAATTTTACACAAAAAGGACATAGATATCATTAAAGACTTTTGAAAAAAAAAACAGTAAAACATACACAAATCATATAAAAATATATGACCACCATTTTTTGGTCACTCGTCAGGAGAACACCCGGGTGAAAATGTGAAAGACAGTGACCTTCAGCATCCTCACAGCACAGTGCCATCTCTCCTACATAAACTGTTGGGCGCAACTTAAAAATAATAATAAGGAATTGTGTAAATGGCTAACAATTAACGTGAATAACACATGATGCATTTTATATATTTTATCACTATTCTACTCCTTTCAGTATATTGGAAAAAATGTCAAGCAAAAATAGATCTGTGACAAGATTTAGACCCATCAGGCAAAAATACCAAATGACTGAACACCTAGGCTATAATCTTTTTAAACCAACACCCAGCTGGAATTTAAACAAAAGTAACCATTAAAACAGGTATACAATATAAAAACTACTCACATTTTTTCACTAAGAAGAAAAATAAATAACCACAATATTTTCTCTGGTAACTTAAATCAAATAATACAGGATAAAAAGTTGTCGCCAAAACAAGATAAAGTATTACATGATTACAAATATGTTATCCTTACAGAAAATTATTTAAATGATATGATATTAATTAATCACATTATTCTTCTAAATCCATAGACATCAGGCTAAAAGCAGAATACCACAAAAACATTTTCCAACAGTTGGAGACAGTCACCAGAATAAAAAGAAAAAGGCAAGCATATTGAATACATGGTAAAACATTTAGGGCCTTATTATGAGTTTGGCAGTCCAATTGACTGCGAAACCCATCATTGCGGTGTGGCTACCGCCGCACCGGTGTTCTGACTGCCCTATTTGAAGTAGGGCAGTCAGACCGCCATGGGACCTCTGCTGCCTCCATGGATCCGCAATCCGTGGCTGTCTTGCAGTGGTCTGAGGCTCCTAATAGGCTGGTGGGACAGCTGCCGCACCGCCGAGCGTTTTAGGAGTTTCCTCAATGCCACAGTTTTCATGGCGATGAGCCCACCATGGAAAGTGTGGTGGTGAGGAAACAATGGGGGCCCCCTGTTGCCTCTGCATCAGGTGATGCATGCAGGGGATCACATGGTGTGCTTCCCTGTATGCATGCACCCCCAGTTCCTACAGGGTATGGACTTGCCAGTCCATTCCCTGCAGTAACTTGCAATGGCGTCACCATTGCAGTGCCTTGCTAAGGCTCACATATGAGCCTTAGCACTGCACCGCCGTGGACCACCTGACCTGGATTCCATTCGAAATCCGGCAGGTGGTTTCATTATGGCTTTGGCTGTGTGGCAGTGTGTTGGCCCTGCTGCCACACCGCCAAAGTCACAATAAGGGCCTCAATATTAAAATGCAGGTAATTATTTAAAAACATTTTTTTACATTTTCGTCTGTATTTCTGTAAAAATTTAAACATGGAGAGCATGGCCCATGCTTTATGTGATCTCCAAGAGAGGTAACCAATTAATAAAACATATGTGAGACTTCTATTGTAAGGAAAAACACACTGAACCAAGAGGGAAGTGGAAGTGTGTCATCCATTTCTCTACCCACTGCAGAAGCTGAGCAGTTATTCGGGGAAACTTTGTGAAAAGAACCTCAGAACATAACCTCTGCCTCTACAACTGATATAGTGGTTAAAGAAACAATAGCACAAATCACATTAGCCAACAGTTACAATTATCCCTTTTGTGAAGTGATAAAGGAGGGTGCTCAGAAAGTCCACATGCATCTTGCCGAACAAATGCCTGCTATTCCTAATTCTAAAAAAATATTAACAGGAAAACATAGGTGATAAAAACCTTCTACTCAGCCCAAAACATATGCTGACATAACAGTACCTAAGTAATAGAAACCTTTAACATACCCCCTGCATTACGCACTTGGCACAATGAACTAGCGAGATGGGGAAGTGCAGAAAGGGTCCGCCCTGCGTAGGGAAGAGGCCCGTGGACTGCGGAAAAACTGGATTGCATTGGAATGGGATATGATACTCGAAGCCCTTAAAGCCACAGACTCTGATAACATACCAGAAGCCTCGCATACACAATAGATGATAGTGCAGACAGGGTACAAACACTAATTCCACAACGGATAGGGATAAAGACGGTGTATACACGCAGGTAAAGGACTGACCGCATAACACAGAGACAGAAAAGGAACGAGCCGAAATGCGGAAACTGCCAGGACCCTAGGGGGAGGGATGGGTGGGTGGGAGTTCTGCGTTTAAAGCTAATGAATCTTAAATACAAGCTAAAGTCATGTTGACCAATAGCACTTTCCAACGAGTTCTGAGATGTACCAGCCAGGTAAATCAGGCTGCTTGGTCATGATCGAATGTACTACTTCTGTGCGTAAATGAATAAAATATGTTTTTTTTTTAAATAGATACATTTAACATGAATCCTTTCTACTGTATAATAACCATTTTCAAATCGATTTTGATGATGGGTGGTACTCTAAAACTATCTTGAAAAAACATATTAATCTACAACTAGCTCACTTTGTTGAATCCCAAAATGTTCTGCATCCCTCACAGTCCAGTTTCAGAACAGATTTCTCGAGAGAAACTACTCTTCTTGGAGTCACAGAAATGCTGCAAAACCGGTTGGATACTGGAGACACTGTGGCACTTATATTACTTGATTTGAGTGCCGCTTTCGACACAGTATCTCACACCGTGTTACTGAAAGCCTTGCAATCACTGGGTGTGGTTGGTTCTGCACTCAATTGGCTTGTTGAATTTTGGCAGACCATACGTTCCAGGTCTTTTCTCCCACAGCCAGTTCTATCACCTTATGGGGTACCTCAGGGCTCCATCCTCTGCCCTTTATTGTTTAATGTTTACGTCAGGCCTCTGGCGATTATTGCCAAAGATGCTGGGCTGTCCCTTTTCTCCTACGCCGACGACACCCAGATAATCTCTCTTTCTGCTGAAAGGGCGTCTAAGTCATCATCTCTACAGTCTGGGTTGAGGAATATTGCATGTTGGATGCAAGCCAACTTGCTTAAGCTTAATGGTGAAAAGACGGAAGTGTTGTTTATGGGGAAGAATAGAGATCTCTGGGGTCCTCAACACTGGCCTTCTGAAATGGGTGCTCTACCCGGTCCTACTCATAAGGTCCGTAATTTAGACTTTATCATTGATGACCAGCTATGAAGGTAGCCTCGACCTGCTTCACCATCCCTAAATGGCTCAAGAAAATCCTTTATATGTTGCCCTGCTCCACTAAAAGAACTGTGGTCCAGGCTCTTGTCGCTTCTAGACTGAATTACAGCAACATTCTGTATCTAGGAGTTAATAAGGATGTGATAAGCAAATTGCAGGTGGTGCAGAATGCGGCTGTTGAACTGCTTTGCCAGGTTCCCAAAACGGCCTCCATCTCAGATTCTCTTTGTGACTTTCATCGGCTCAGGGTTGAGAGTTGTATTGAATTCAAAGCCCTGAGTTATATGTTCAAGATCAAATCTGGCAAGGCACCTCAGTACCTGAATGCTTTAGTCCACCCTTACCATTGCGCCTTCTTCGTTCCTCCACTCAGGCTAAGTTTTCGGTCCCTAGGACCAGACTGTCGCGAATGGGTGGTTGGTCCTTTTCTTGCCTAGGGCCCTCTATGTGGAATTCACTCCCCATGTCACTTCGGAATTAAACCGTATATGGGTATTTTCGCAAGTGTTTAAAAACTTGGCTGTTCAATCAATAGATTATTTTTCTTTTTTTCTGTTATTTTTCTTTGTTTCTGTTCCTGTCAGGCGGCCCCGGGAAACCTTTGGGTAGCTGTGTGCCTTATAAGATTAAATAACATGACATAACATATGACCCATCCATTCACCCAAATTTACACTGCCGATACTAAAACAAAAATCATCAATATGCGCCAGGTTTATGGTTTACTTTCAGACGGTCTTACACATAATGTGAATTTTTGACTGTGATCAAAGGAAAAACAAACAACAAAGGAATGATAAAATCTATCCTGAAACCCAAATCCAGAGATTTTTTATTCTATTTTAACCAGGTAATACAGAAAACATCCCTAGCAGGAGAGATGTCTGAAAATAAACTGTAATTCAAAAATAAAAAAATTAACTGCATTAGCATTTGTTCCTCCGAACAAGTAAACTATATCTACACAGCAATTATTCGAGCAGTGTTTTTAACCATGATAGCAAATTAGTGGTACAGGTCCATTTGTTCTGTTACAGCAGCCAACAGTTCATTAATGTAAAGCACATCAAAGGTATCTTCCCCATAAAACAATATAGAGCAACCCAGTGTACCTGGTCTGTAGTGTCAAGCTTGGGGAGCCCAGAAAAGCACATTCGTTCACAGCGCCCCTTACGTGTTTTCATCATCATTATTCTGACTAGCTTAGTAGTATCTTAGTGGCCACCAGATGTCTCTTGGTTACGCCTGTAGTAGCTGTAGTTATGAGTCCATCTCTGTTGACTTGCTGCTGAACACGGCATTTCATAACCAGTCTCACTTTTGGTGGTGATCCCTTCATCCATGAGTGCAACTCCCCATGCTTTGCTAGTAATATTAGTACTTCTGATAGGCATTAAGTCGCCTTGGGAAGGTACTCAACATATCCCAATGGCAGTGTCATAGATGTACATTCTACATGTCTGTCCACTATTTCCTCACTGGCCTGCTATGCCGCAATCCAGTATGCCCTAACTTGTGGACAGTCCTAAGCCAAATGGAATAAACTAGCATGGTCCTACATGTACCGAGTACACTGTGAGAGGTTAGTAGGGTCAATTTTGTATAAAAAGATGGTAAAGCAGTGCAATCTATTCAGTAATTTCAAATGAAGCATATTGTACACATAATGAATTTATGCAAGCTAGTCTGGGTACAGAAGTATTTCCAGATTTTAGCTTCTATTAATTCTCTCAGATCCACCCAACTCCCATATTCCATTCAGTTTTGAGACCCAACCTCTCCCCTTAGGGGCCCGGATCTTGTGGGTGAGGTAAGGGAACTCCAGAGACTGGTGGGAAAGAGGGCTATCTATCTGACACCACATGTTGACCTCTAAAGAAAGCAAATGTATCTAGTGCATTTATACATCTATTCCACCTGATTAGTTCCAGAGGTAAAACCCTACCATTCATAGATAGCTGACTTATTTCAATCAGGTCCGCTTTTAACAAGCTGTTTATTGCCCCATTGTCCAATGTAGGGGGGTGATCAGGATTGTTGATAAGTAGGATATCTAGAAATTAGACCTGTATCAGGCCAGTCGCTCTGGCCATGGCCCATGTCGACTGTTTATATGAGCTGGACATGCTTATGTAGCCTAATTGTAACATTTGTTTTCTGATTTCCTGCATTTGTCTTGTCTCTTTCTATCACAAGATGTGCATAGCTCTGCAAATAAAAATTGCCAATATACAACATAAAGAAATCACGATTCATAGTAGAATTTCTCTAGATCAGGGACTGTGAACCCACCTCTTTCGTATGGGAGCGTGAGGATCTCCCAGTTTAATCTAAGGTTTTCGTCCCTTCCTCCACCTCCCTTGACCCGATTGTCCCCGCCCCCCCTTCCCTCCTCCCCCTCCCCCTCCCCCGGCCGCCCCACCAAACCAGTCTGGTCAGCGAGGATCTTAGTACGGCAAATAAATATTTGTTAATAGGCATTGGTACATTGTTAATCAGATACAAGAATCAGGGCAACATTAATATTTTTATCTACTCTGCCCACCATTGATAACGGCAGTGGTGTTATCCATCACTCAGTTTGTCCAATTAATTTTTCCAATACCAGACCATAACTATCCTGCACAACGAATTTCTTATCTCTATATATAAATATACCCATATATCTTACTCATTCCTCACAACCGCGGAATGGGTACTTAACTAATGGTCTGTGTGTTGAATTTGTGAGGGGGTACTTTTCAGATTTCCCCCAATTAATTTGTATGCCTAATAGGAAATAGTGTGTTATTTTTTTTTTTGTATTGCTTCCAAATTGGCCTCTGGGTTTTTCACAAAATGCTTGGTATCATTCACAGATCATTATAGAAATACTTGTTTGGTTGAGAATGTAAGACCCCTATGGAGAGGACTCTACCTTAGCCAGGTTGTCAGTGGCTTCATGGCCAGGGTGAAAAGAAAGGGTGGCAGAGGGCACCTCTGCCACAATCCTCTGTAGACTGGGAATGGTCAGTAAGTGTACCCATTAATGTGCACTCAAGCTGTTGCGGCCGAGTGGATCAATGAGTCCTATGATGTTGGGACTTTTCCCCATCGTTCACAGTACCACAAAACACAAACAAGAAACACCAAGAGGGCATTAATATCAGGTCATATCTGGTGCATGAGGGCAAAGAGTACCTATAGATTGTTAGAGGTCGCCCTACCTGAGATAAACCTGGACTGCCCCGGCAAGACCAGATTCTTCCTCAGTAGGTTTAGCCTGTTGGCCATGACTTAGGCAAATATCTTATTGTGTTCATTAAAGATTATGGTCAATCGGATTTATAGTCTTTCCCCCTCCTTATCAGCCCTTAATTTGTGGGTGGGAGAATTCACAGCCTCCTGGTGTATTTCAGTCAGGCACCGGGCTAGTAGTACCCTTGAACTCCTTATAGAATTCTGCAGTGACGCCATCAGAGTAGGGGCATTTCCTCCTGGAAATCCCTCAATAGCATTCTTAATTTCCTGCATTGGTGTGGCAGTGTCCTCTTGCAAGCAGCTAAGAGTACAATCCTCTATCCAAGCCAATGCCACCCCATCCAGGTATTCTATGTGACCAGGCTCTGCAGTTGTCTTATGGGCATTTAAGGTTTCCTAGTAATTCTTGTACTCCTTCAATATAGCATAATTTCCTCTTTAGATCTCTGCCAAAGCCAATCTCAAGGGATGCATGATGTTTGCTGCAGCCATGAGAAGGTTCTTCTTGGACTCTTACTCTCACCATATTTCTGCACTTGTGCATTCTTCCCCAGGCATTTACTTTTCTTGCCTGCCATTTTCATATATAAAAGAGGAGTCTAGTTTATATTTTTGAGTGTATTGGCACTATGTGCCATTTCATGCTTTGACTGAAGATCAGTAGGAGTTTTCTCGGCTTTTCGAGCTGCATTCTCAGTGATTGGATGACTCTAGGGTGCTTATCAATTGTTATACCTTTAATACATGCATTGAATGCCCCCTTGACTGTTGCAAACTGTGCAACAGACTCCACGCTTATTTGAAAGAACTCCGAAATAGCGGACTGCATGTTACCCCTGAATACAGCATCCTCAATAGCCGCAGAGGGAAAGTACAACACATGCTGCTGTCACAGGGATTCAGTGATCTTCCATTTAAGTAAAACAGGGGTGTTTCTGATGTTGTCCACTCTCTGCAACTCATGCTATCTATGTGTAAGTGTGTGTTTTGTAACATGGAGTAATGAAAGTATGCTCTATCCTCACCTCGCTTCTCTCTTCAGGCGTCCCCGAATCCGTTCATGTCTATCATTAGGTCAGTATTCTCACAAAAAAGTGCGATCTACTCTACAGGATTCATGCTGAGTTTTAGTTATGTCAGAGTCCAGCAAGCTGTTAGAACCATTTACCCGACTTATCCGGATGAACCTACGACTCTGCTGGCACTGCAGGCAATGCTGGTGAGGGAGGAGCGTAAGGGTCTAATCACAAAATGTTATAATGCCTCCCTATGAGAGCAGGACTTTGGGGAACAACCCTCATATCTTAGATGGCAAGCTGCACTGCGGTCCGTCTTACCACTGGATCCCTGGAAAACTTGCTGTGAGCTAACAGGTTGCCTCACTGCGAATTGTAATCTCCGTAATATCCACTTTAAATACCTACATCAGCTATATTTTACCCCTCTACAACTTTGTAGGTATGGTTTGCGTGAATCTGCTAACTGCGTGCGGTGTGGGCATGCTGACGCTGATTTCCTGCATGTGGCATGGATGTGTGCAGGTATATTTGCATTTTGGTCCAAGGTGGTGAGTGTGCTCACTGATGTTGTGCTGGAACCGGTGCAATGCACGCCTGAAATCTGTCTTTTTGGATATGTGAAAAACATAAAGCCCTGTACTCGACGCATAGTTGCAGTCTCCACTCTGTTTGCCATGAGAGCTGTTGCGCAATGTTGGGTAGCTAAAACCATTCCAATTGTGAAAAAAATGGATCCGTGACTTACTTTATTGTAGGGATCAACTGGGGGTCTATGCGGAAGAATTACCCGAAACCTCACGCTCCAAGGATTTTTGGGCCCCTTTTACTGCATATTTGCTCACCCGTCCAGATTTGATATGACCTGTATTGTATATGCCTCCTAATGTCTGTGGGATAGTTGCATTACCATGAGAGTCCTACCATTGAATGTATTTCTAATACTCCACTCATGCTTGTCCATGATGTACAGAATTTCTCCAAATGCACAGTGTATTGTCGCCTGATCAATTGGGGGGTGTGAAGGGGGGTTGTTCATTAGTCGATATTGCTATTTGACTCTCACTTATTTAGTTGTCACCATGCTTGTTGAAACTAATAAACATATTAAAAAAAAATTGTGGTAAAGCCCCGGGTCCGGATGGGACCCGATTGACTTGTTTAAGTCCAACATTGACTTTTGGGGCCCCATTATTACCCTCTCTTTAGAGCCTGTCGGGATAAAGGTTTTCTGCAAACTTGGCCTGAGTCTCTCATCATACCCACATATAAGAAGTAACAGTCCAACACAAAACAGGCCAATCTCCCTCCTAGATTCCCTAGTGAAGGTGGCTGGGTGCATTCTCCTCAACCGACTGCAGGACTGGGCGAAGTCCAACAACATTCTCTCGGACCTGCAGTATGGCTTTAGGTCTGGCTTGGGGACCATGGAAGAGGCCAGTAATCTGGACTTCCTCATTAACAAATACACATGCATTAAGGAAGGTCATTTGTTTTTGGCCTTTGTTGATTTTTGTTCTGCTTTTGATTTTGTGGTACATGAGAAACTATGGTCCATCATGACTAACAGGGGAGTTGACTGCACCATTATTAATTTTCTTAGAAATTTGTACGCTTAAGGTTGTGGTAGAATCCGCTACGGCGTTAACGACGATTGCACTTAGTGTTTAATTTAAGAGGGGTACGACAAGGATGTGTGCGCGCCCCCTTCCTGTTCAATCTCTATCTCTACTTTTTTACGCCGACGACGCTGTTTTAAAGGCTCAAACTCCTCTTGGACTACAGCGTCTAGTCGTCGAGTTTGCTAATTTTATACAGAACCATGGCCTAAAAATCAACATCGGCAAAACTTTTGCTATGAAAATTGGGCATTCGACCTCATGACCTTGTGACATTTTTATTGAGGGCGCTAAAATTCAGTATACCACTACTTTTTCCTATTGGAGGATTGTATTAGCCACACTGGGAAGTGACAGCGGGCTAGAACACCAAGGCAACTTCAATTTGTTGAAGGGCCCTGCTGCAGTTTGCTAGAACTCAAGGATTTAAACACCAGAGGGAATTGTTGACTAGATACAAGGCCAAATGCAGACCCACTGCCATGTATCTGTCTGAGCTACGGGGCCATGGGCAGATAGACAGCCTCCAATTGGAAGAAAATACATTTTTAAGGAACCTTCTTGCCGTTACAAAAAGTAGTGCAACTTACGTCTGCCACACAGAACTGGGAGACCCATATATTACAGACCTTATTAAGATATAGCCAGTACCACTATGACATAAAATGTGGTCATCGGTACACACTACACTCAACCGAGTGATTATAACCGATTGCCTCAGATCGATGTCGGCCCTTAAAATTCCTTGGCTTAAATATGTGCATAATTTTCTGTCTGATATCGGTCACTCTGAGTACTTTGAAGTTGAACATCCCAATAGCTTGGCATCTGTCCAAAGAAAAGTACTCAAAACGAAATGCTTATCTCTTCTAGAGGAAACGAGACTAGCATCTGAAATTTTAAAACCTTCTGTACTGAGGAATCAGACGTTATTGACTAGCTTCAACATGCAATTGTACTCCGCTAATGTGCTTAATGCTCACCACAGGTTCGTGCTGACTCTGTTTCATTTAAACATCTTTCATCACTCAATCAGCTTCCCCACTATTAACAACTGGTCATCTAACTTGGGGAAATGCACTTGTGATGACAACTCTTTGCAGTCCACAATGCATACTGTTTTGTTCTGTAAACGTTCTTCTGGGATAAGGAAGAAACATCCCTCTGCTATTGCAGCTTGGCTTTGTACAATGTCGCCCAGCTGTTCTGTACCTGCAAATGTTACCGAACATTTGTATATATGCTGTAATGTCACGATTTCTGTTGCCAGTCATTAACTGCAGGAAGCAACTCTAGTCTATAACTTATACTAAAACTGATATTGACTGCGTATTTGACTGTATCTGTAGTTATGTACCGCTGCTTTTATTCTTTTTAATCCGCTCTCACTTTTATATTGATTTTTAATTATTTTTGATACAGATGTTGTTCTGTAGCTTTTATGAATCATTTGTGGATTCGAATAAAGCTTGTTTTGATTGATTGATTGAGTAGTGTTGTAAGAGGTAAAACATCTGTTGTGTTAAAGCGCCCTCCCTCTAAGTTGGGTCTCCTGTAGCTTCACCACATGAACCCTGTATCTTTCCTGGTATTCCCAGGATTGCCTGTCTCTTCTTTGGGTTGCATATAGTCCTGATAGTCTAAGTCAATATTTTAAATTTTCACATTTCCCGGTCCTGCTACCTATCAGTAAGTGATTTTTCGGCCTTCGTCACATGGTGTATTTTCAACGCATCTGGCCTATAAAAAATACCAATGCGTCTTCGGCCTGTAGACGCCATCTTGCATTCAACCTCACCCCTCAGCTATACTGAACACACCAGCTTTCAATGCAGTATTCCCACAACCTGGTCATCATTCCACAAAACATTTCTATGCATTTCTCTCATATGGGAAGACCACCCCTGCCATCCCAATTCTCAATTGTATGATGAGTCCTGCTCAAGCAGGCTGCAGTTGCCATTTTTTGTTTCATGCATGCCAAAAAGCTCTTCCACGTAAGCCTGAGTACCACCCTATATACAAGCAAATGCTATCCCAGCCAGGTATTCTATGTGAGTGTGATCTGCTGGTTTCTTGTTGGCGTATACGTTTTCGTGGTGAGCCTTGAACTCCTTCAATATAGCATCACACTATCTCTGCAGAAGCCAATCTCAAGGGGTGAATGATGTTTTGCTGGCAGGCCTTCTGCAGTAGCCATGATAGCATTCTACTCAGTCCCTCACCATATAAAGCCACCTCTGTGTTCTTCCCAGGTATTTATATTCCCTGCCTGCCTTTTTCATATCTAAAAGAAAAGTTGAGGCAGTGGGCAGATCGTTCCATGGAATCTATAAGTCACCAAATATATGTATCATACATAGCCAGCATTGTAAATGCAACTAAAGTGGGCCTAAGCCCAACCATTGTTCAAACAACTTTCAACCCAAGTCAACATTAATTCAACCTCTCAAAAATAGAAAGTCTAGATCTAATTGATCAGAAGGAGTTGGTCGACTTTTTTTTTATCTTTCCCCTTCTTGGTAGCAGATTTTGAAAACTTCAAGTTCTCTGTAGGGGTATTAAAGATATGTGCACAGTCTTTATACTGAACTCTGAGCCATGCCGGGAAGACCTCTGAAATCCGGAAAAGGTGAGATCGTAGAGCCCTGATACTGCAAGGGACATTTCTCTCTGGCCAGGTGCAGTTCAATGTCTCTGTAGTTGAAGATTCGAGTGACTATTGTGGTGGGGAGCACCCAGGGCGGGCAGGGCAAACTATATATGCACTCCTTCAATAAGTAAGTCCGAGAAGTTGGCTCTGCCTAGCAGGTCAGCTGGTAGGTTTTCAACAAAATGCTTAGATTTGCCAAGGTGTGTGGATTCTGGGAGTCTAGCCATTCAAACGTTTCTGTGTGATTGCAATTTCAGGTCCTTGTTTTTGTCATCAGTCTTGGCTGTAACTCTCTACATGCCAGTAATAGTGTTTTTTAAGTCTGGGGTGCTGTCCTCAAGGTGGGAGATTTTCACTAGGCCTCATTGATGCTATTACTGTGTTTACCTAGTCTGTCTTTCAACAGGTTCATACAAGCAGTGAAATGATCAATGTTTTCATTTATACCTCAGACATGACTTCATGTTCACAAGGATCGCTTCAATGTCTCTACCTGCAGATTCCTCATGGTTCCCTGTGCCCTGGTCCCCGGGCAGCAAAGGGGATCTATAACACGACCCTGCTGATCGTTTTTGCTTCAAGTAGAGCTTGCATATCTTTCATAGAATTTTTCCATTGTGCAAGTGGCAGAAATCTTAAGGATCCCTGGTGCTCCATAATTTAGTGTGTTCCAAAAGGGCTAAGCCTTACTTCTAACCCAGTCCAGAGTTATGGTACATTGTTTTTCCAGTACCCCACACATCTCACTGGCCCAGAAAGCAGTCTCCAAGCACCAAGATCATATGTGTACTTGCAGCTTCATATGCCAAAAGTGGGGGCCAGGAGGGTCTTAAACCCCCAGCTGTCACCAACACCCTTCCTCGCTGCGTGTCAGGCACACATCATCTTCTCCTATATCTCCAGATGCTGTGGGGTTTGGTGGGGGTTCATAGTGATAATCATGCCGGCAGTGCTTGCTCTCCCCGATCACCATTGTCAATTCTCTGGATCTCATCCTTTTCACATGCCGAGGTTGTCTTGCCTTCCCTCTTCCTGGTTGGTCTCTCTCTTCTTCAGGCTATAGGTATTCTCTCTTAACAGTTCCATATAGGAACTCAAAGGGATTGACTTGAAATGGACAACGTAATGTCAGGAGTGGCAGCAATCAGGCATATCTAATGGAGGACATGAGAGACCCGAGCTGGTCAGTGAAGTTGAAGGACATTGCCCCTGATAGGTTAACAGCCTTAGCTCTCTGTAACATACGTCATTTCTGTAAGAGGGAATCTTGTACAAGTGGGTTCTTCTGTTAGTAGACACCCTCTCAGTCGAGCAATACATAACTCGGTGCACTTGTCTCAAAGCATAGAGAGGTTTCTATTGTAGCATTTGATCATAGTTGTCTTTTAGAGAAATATATTTACAGTATGATAGAATTTTAATGATTCAACATAATTGACCCTCCTCAGTAAGTGATTGGAAATAAATAGATAACTTCATAGTGCTTATTCATGGGACCCAGGGGCATATTATCAAGACTCCGTGATAAAATTATCGCCGCTTTCTCGGCAGGAAACTGCCGATAAAGTGGCGATAATGGGCTTGATAATATGCTCTATGGAATTCCAATTGAAGCTCATGTTAGATGTGAAGGACATTTAACACGAGCTTCGATTGGAATTTCATAGAGCATATTATCAAGCCCATTATCGCCACTTTTTCGGCAGTTTCCTGCTGATAAAGCGGCGATAATTTTATCGCCGAATCTTGATAACATGCCCAATTGTTTTGTAAAATTAGAAACATTAGCTCCAGTGAGATTACAGGCATATGTTTCTTTTGGGAGTTTGGGCAAACATATGTATTACACTTTTTTGCCACTCCAGTGTGCGTTAAGCAGTCAAAGCCCTTAAAATAGAATATTGACATAAAAGCAGAAAAAACAGATATGCCTCAAACATTTAACTGTCATTGTAATGGTGGCTAGCTGACTCCAGCGTGATAAAAATTAGATTCCATCACTGTATAGCATGCAATAGGCCTGGAGAGTATGTTATCCTCTACCAGTACCAATCTATGCATTATGCATCCATATTGGCAAGTATTGTAATGCACTGATATAGGGTTAAAAGATGAGATAGAGGAGAGTAGGTATTGTTGGAGTGCAGGGGGTTGCCTTTCAAAGAAGGAGATGTTGTGATGTTTGTAATGAGCTGCAGGCAATCTGAAGAAATACAGCAGTATAGATACATACCACCAATATTGAAAATGCTGCAATGGATAACTTGTGATGTTCATCCTCAGGTTGGCTCACAGTAATAATTACAAAAGCAAAGTGAAATACAGTTGGATTTCCGTGCTTGCGCATCGAACACGGTGGAGGGTGAGGGCAGAATCCCTAGATAGTGGAATAGTATTGCCCACATTTCTGTGGCTGGAGGATTGAGATCCAAACACTGAGGTGAAGATGATGGTTTCTGCGCTCCTTTTATACATTTAATGAAGGATGTTAATAAGACATCCTGATTGCACTTCCCTTTAGCATATGGTATGAGACATAGCTGTGACTGCAAACTCTATTGGGGAAGGTGAAGGAGAGTGTAAGGCATTTGGGTATTAGCTCTTAGGGGTTGATACCCACCTCAATTAATAACCACAATCCTCGTGAGGATGAATCTCTAAATTATCTTGAGCTCAACCTCATTGTAGCTATCACACAGAGCACACAGGCTTAACTTCCTCCCATAGGCAGACATTTCGCCTTCTATGACTTAACTGTGAGGTTCTTAAGATTACAAAATGAGAAATTGAAGAACAGTGGAAGTCAAAGCGCAATCTCATTGCTTGTTATATACACTGCTGTTTTATCCTATGCCATTGTTGTAAAGCGCTCTGATACCCATGGGTCTAGTTCGCGCTATAGAAAACTGTTTATAAATAAAAAAAAAAATAAACTTAAAGGTAATGGATAAAATATTCATGCAGTACCAAAACAATAATAAAGTCAAAGCACAAGCATAATGCCGAACCAATTTAGAAAAACAGAGTACATTTTAATGAATAAAATGACACTAAAACAACAAAAATCCAATAAGGGAAACTAGAGTTTGGAATTTGTAAAGTTTAAATATAAAAACAGCACCTAAGCAGCATTAAGCTCCAACTGTGGTCATCTGGTTGTACTTGATCGGTACCTAGGTAGAAGTTAAGGCTGACTGCGCTGGAGTGCAGTTCAGATACAAAAACCTGATCTGAACCTTTGGAAGTTTTACCTTCAGACATAGGGGTATATTTAGGAGCCCCTTTGTGTCGCTCTTGTATCATGCAATGTTGTACAAAAGCAACTCAAATGTTAACCCCTCCCATGCTGCCGTCGGCCATTGGCCGACGGCAGCACTACCTCGCTGGTGCTGCCGTCGGCCAATGGCCGACGCGGCCCCGCCCGTTTTGCGGAGGTGCCGCACTTCCGCAAAAGTGGCGGCGCAGCCGAGGGGTTAAAATGAAATTTATGAAGCCAGGCAAGGCTGCCTTGCGTGACCCTGTGTGGCTTCTCCAGGTCAGAGACTACTCTGCTGTGAGGGCATCACTCTCCACAAATGGCCTGAATGCGAGTGGGTTGGTGTATTACGTCTCTGTGTAAATCCCTGTTTGTACACGGATCAGAATTACAAGTTGGGAGGTGTTTATCGCATATATTTCAGATGCGTGAAATACACCAACCGTGGTTACATTTTGAAAAGTCAAACCGGCTAAAATGTAAAAGTGGAAATATAAACAACATTTACCCTACCATGCTAATTTTGCTGCATTTAACAGCAAAATCTGCATGTTATTCCAACAAAACTCATAACCGGCACTATTTATCACACCCAATAAATAACATACCCGGGGGTATCATTATTTATGAGGTGCGAGAAATAGCACCTTGTGAATGATCCACTCGTAATCAGGCCCAAAGACTGTGGGGCATATGTACAAGGAGTTAAAGCTGCCTCAGCAGCACTTTTACGACAGTACGACAACTATATTTTTATCGCCATATGTACAACTGTCGCTAACCTCTGTTAGCGGCAGTTTTCCAGCGAAAACTTCCATAGAAAAGATTGCCATTTCTGTTAGCGATAATGACATGCATGGGAGGAGTTCCCGTGCAAAAACGGCTGCTAACCCCACTTCGCAATATTTACAAGGGAATTCTTGAAGGTAGTAGGACCAAAAATACCTGCCTCTAACTGCAGTTAAAGGCAGTTTTTTAAGACCAGAAAATAGCTGGTCTTAAAAATAGAGATTACACTTGGGGCCTCATTTCAGCAGATTTTCGTGCTGCACAGCGCTGCAAGCAATGGGGCTGCGCTGCCCTGCGACAAAACTACAAGGCAAGAATACGCACCATCAATAAGATAGTGTGCATTGCTGGGCCTCAGTCATGAAAAGTGTTGCAGCGCTGCAACAAGACCGAGTTGCAACACTTTTCACTACGCCCTTCTTGCGACATCATGGATGCGCTGTATTCACTGGACAGCACTCCCTGACGCAAGTGATGACAGATACGTCTGGAAACTTGACGTATCTGTCTGTGCTAAAGTCACGCATTGCTGCAATTGTGTCAAAAGCATGGCGCAACTCCAGCAATGCATGGGGCCAGCCTATCCATGTGGCACTGCGTCACACTCACGCATACCTTCAGGCAGGCGTAAGGTACTGACACAGCGCTGTCCTACAATTGTTGCAGTGAAATATGATTAATTTTACTGTGCCACTCCTATGTGGCCTTGTCGCGTGGGAACTCACACACTGCATACATCATACCTGATGCAGGTATGATGTGGCACAAGACTTCACAAGGTCACTAATATGCCTACATGCGTCACTTTGCAAATACGGCACAACGTGGTGCTAGATTTTGGCTTGTCTTTTCTTGAGGGGTGCTAGGGTGTTGGCGCAGTTTAAGATCTATCGGTGGCAGTTGCGCGCTGCGGTGTTATCGCCTGTAAGCATTGGCGGAGTGGTGGAGCTGTGGGAGTTGACGAGAAATTCTTCGGTGGCTTTGATCCAGCTGCGAGGGGGGATGATGGTGGTGGTGGTGTACGGTGGGCATGGAGAAGACGTGATGTATACAATCATGGTCAGTCCAGGAGAGTCCAGTGGTGTGGCTGTAGTTGAAGTGCCCGCTGGCAGAGGAGACCTGCTCGACCGTATGTCCTGCTATGTGGCTTGCTGTGATGACTAACTGCTTGAGTCTGATGTTGGCATGCTTCCCCAGGTAGGGGTGGTGTTCTGGTCACTGGTCCAGGTGGAAGTAGAGTTCACCAAGTAGGATGTCATCGGTGGATGGGAGAGCCTGGGGTGCAATGAGGTCTACAATGGTATCGGAGAATGGGGGTCCTGCAGAAGAGGGTGACGCAGAGGATGGGGTTGGGGTTGGTCCGGATCTGGAAGATAAGGTGTTCCATGGTCACCTTTCGGTCATTATGGTGTGTGGTCAGTCAGAGTGTGCTTCTGTAGGTGATGGCAGTGCCTCCTCCTGGACGGTCAGGGTGGTCCTTGTGGGTAATTTAGTAGCCGTCAGTTCTGGTGATGTCCGATCCAGAGCAGAGGTTGGTCCTGGCAGCCGATGTGGCATCCAGGGTAAATGGTGAGGAGAGTGCTGGCTTTGTAGCAGTGGAGTGTCTGAGACGAAGGGGCCTTGGGGCTGAGCGCGGTCCAGGGGCAGACGGACACAGACTGGCTTGACTATGGCTTGCCTTTGGCACAGGAGTCGTCCATTGCAACGCAACTACAACAACGCTGGGGCCTTTACATCGCTTTCCATTCCAACATATTGTGAGGTTATTAATGATGTTTTTTGTGTTTTAGGCTGTATATGGGTTTCAGGGATCAGAGATTAAATTTGGGGTGTATTTTGGGGTAAAATATGAAATTTGGGTGGTAATTTGGGGTCGATTATGAATTTGAGGATGCGTTTTGAGGGGTCAAAGATACATTTTAGGGTCCAGGGTGTGTTTGGGGGGAGGGGTCAAAGATGAATTTTAGGGTCCAGGGTGTGTTTTGGGGTGCAAGGGTTAGTTTTAGGGTTGCACTCACTGAAGTGGGAATAGTAATGTTTTTATCTCTGCTATCCAGCACTTTCCCTACTGTTGCAATATGCGTGGTATTCGAATGCATTGTAATGGAATGTGATGTAATAGTATGCGTTGTAATGGCATATATACCTTTGGCACACCAGTGGTATACCCGCTGCGCATGGGCACACAACACCCGCCATAGAGAAGTGCTGCGGGGGACTGGACAGCTGGGAGGAAACGTCGGAAAGAACACTGGATATGGCAGGGACGAGGGGTGTGTGTGTGTGAGTGGGTGTTGAAAATATTTAAATGAAAGGCATGTTTCCTCGAGGCCTGGTCCTGTGTCTTTGTTGCTCCTGCTCTCCTGAGTCTGCTTGAGAGCAGTGGGGTGATGCTCTTCCGTCATTAAGGATGAGCCGCCACTGGGGGTGCATCACACTAGGTGCTAGGCCTGGGTGACTCGACCCCTGGGTCTCCTCTGCTACTCGTCCCACCTTCTCCTTACCTGGACATTGACACTATGGCGCAATCAGCTGCACTCTCTACAAATCTCTGATTCAGCCAGCAGGAGCCTCAGCCATGTGGGATTTCACAAGCCTGGGTACAGCAATCACCGTCAAGTCTGCTGGGGAACCTTCTGATGCGGGTGATGCAGCAGAGCCCCCTTAGGCATGAAGTTGCAGCGCTCCCGCCACACAAGTTCGACGCAGCTCAGGAACCTCTCCCTCCACAGTGTCCGGCCAGCGCAAATTCACCCTGCCTGTGATGTAGAGAGGCGCTGCCCACCATTGGTAATCCGTTCTGTGCACCCCGGTGTAGTGGTGAATTGTAGTATGCAAAGCAGACCTCCCTACGTTGGTGCGCAGGAGCGCCTATAACTTTCACAGCTCTAAGGGGCTCAAGGAGGTATTCTCACACAGGTCAGCAACGTGTTTCCGTGCGCCCTGCCAGACTTCACCACCAGGTAAGGCTGATTGCCATGCCACAATGTCTACCACCATGGCTCATTGACTCCTTAGCACCTCCGCATCCCACTCGAGGCTCCAGATGCAGATCCAGGGAACATCCAGGCTCCAGATGCAGGACCAGCGATGCATCCAGGCTCCAGACGCAGGACCAGGGGTCATCCCAGCTCCAGACGCAGGACCAGCAATACATCTATGCTCCAGACATAGGACCAGCAAGGCATCCAGACTCCAGACGCAGGATCAGCAAGGCATCTATGCTCCAGCCACAGGACCAACGAGGCATCCAGGCTCCAGACGCAGGACCAGCGAGGTCTCCATGCCCAAGGACTGTCCGCGCTTTCAAGGTTTTGGATGCCATGGTGTTGCAAAGAGTGCACAATGAGAAGTGATTCATCACTGGCGTTGCACTGCGATCCGCCTCTTTTCATAGCATTTTCTCTTCCCCTGGGACTCCTGCTGGTCAGCATGAATTTTGGGGGGCTTCAGGGGGTTGTTGATCTGTGCTGCACTTAGCCCTGGCTGCTCCATTCTGCATTCCATTGTATGTTCGCCTATTTTTCCTTGGAGGACGACTGATAGGCTATTTTTGGCTTTAGAGGCAAAAAAACCTCATGTTTTTGCGCTAATGAGCTTTTCGTTCGTTTTTGCTCGCTAACGCCGGAATTCCTATTGCCATCACGCTAATGTTACCACCAGTTTTCACTGCTGATCCCTGAAGCTATCGCCATGTAGTGACGTCTTGTGCATACAACGCTAATAAGGCAATAGTTCTCAGCGATACACAGCGGTAAGAAAACGGCTGCTAACTAACGTTAGCAGCAGTTAGTCCTTGTACATATGCCCCTGTGTCTTGAGAGCAGCTGGGAAAAAGAATTTGAATTGGGAAAATAACCCCAACCAGCTCTACACAGTGGATGCACATGCAACGTGAATCAAGTTCGAATTCTGTAGTGATAAAGGAAGGGTGGATAAATCAGACATTCATGCTGCTGCGAAGTCAAAATGATGTAAACAGATCACAAACCTAATGAAAAACCAGGACGTCACTAACCTACAAGGCAATCATGTTCATACTGTCGAGGGTCAGGTCGGGGCCTGACACGTGGGACCTCAGCTATCAGATAACGGGACACAGACACAGGTATGCTGGTTAGCCGGAAGACCCCGAGCGGTCTTCCGCCTTGTTTATTTATACCCTGGGGCGAGCCCGCCCCAGGGGTGGGTGGATGCATGTTAAATGGATACATTGTCCAGGAGAGCCCGAGTGGCTCTCTACATCCCTCCTTCAATTTAGTCTGCTTCTTCAGGCACTTTCAACCGCTGGCTCGGACCCGGATTGGGTCGCAGGTTGTACCGCTGGCTTCGGGCATACGGGGACGCTGCAGCCCCGGCCGGGGTTGCCTCCGCTCTCACATCGCTTGGGGCCAGGTCTGACCCACTTGGAAGGACCCTGGCATCTTGACTCGCGGTCCTTAGCGGGGTCACTCCGTATTGCCCTGCCGGTGGTGACCTTGAGGGGGGATACTCCAAAGTCCAGACCATTGTCATCCGCGTACTCCTGGTCTCCAGCCGCTTCTCTGACCGTCTCCGGCCCTCTGGCCTTCTTGAAACAGGACACGTTCCGGGTTACTATTTAGCTGCCTCGCCGGACAGTGATCATGGTTCCTTGAACTTTGTCCACGATCCACACCTCCGGCTCGTAGGGTGTTCGAAATTTCCATCCCGGGCGTCGATCTTGGATCACCACGGGATCCCCCACTTGCAGCGTCGGCTCCTGGGCATGCCTGGCCTCACTCGCTTTTTGATTGGTGGCTCGCCTCCGAGCCTGAATAGCCTCTTCATTCCTTGACTCCGGTACCCAGGTATGATCGGTCGGGATGCTGCCCCGGGGCGCTCTTTTGAATAGTACATGCGCCGGGGCGCACTTGGTAGTGCTGTGTGGCGTCTGACGATATGCCCCTAAGAACTGATCAAGGGCTGCCTCAGGGTCCTCCCCGTTATCCACCGCAATTCTCAACGCACGATTGATGGTCCTCATTAGTCCCTCTACCTCCCCGTTTGCCTGGGGCCACAGTGAGGTGATCTTCCGGTGCTTGATCTGGAGGCTCTCCAGGTAGCCTAGGAACTCTCTTCCTTGAAAAGGTGGCCCATTGTCAGACTTAATCTCTTCGGGGAGCCCCATGGTGGCGAAGATGCGGTTTAGGGCTTTCTAGACTGGGGGAAACGCAATCAAGGTTATCACTTTCACCACTGGGAATTTCGAGAACGTGTCGACTAGGACGAGCGTGTGTCGGCCATCCGGGAAGCTTCCAAAGTCAATACTAAGCTGGGTCCATGGCATCCGGGGTGGTTCTTCTGTTATTACCGGAGCCTGCGCTGGATCCCCACCGGTGATGGTGCAGGCAAGGCAGAATCGTACCATTTTGTCCACCTTGCTGTCCATGGCCGGGAACCAGACCTTGCTTCTTAGTCGGGCCTTCGTCTTGGCCATCCCCTGGTGACCTACGTGGGCCAGCACCAGTATTCTCGGCTGAAGATTCTCTGGCACCACGATATGGTGTCCTCTCAGAATGACCACTTCGTCCCCCACGCTCAGTTCGCTCCTGACTTGCCACAACTGCTGGCGTGCGTGGCTGAACTGCGGTCTAAGGCCTTGTGCTCCGTCCATGAAGTGGGCCCAACGATTCCCTTCTAGAGCGTGCTTGACACATGTCAACGTCTCGTCCCTCGCAGTCGCTTCTCCAATCTCCTTCAGCGTCATCGTTTCAGGGCACGCCTCCTGCGAGATCATGTGGACGACCTCCTCAGCTCCTGTGCCATCTTCCAGAGGGTGGGCTGACTTGGTGACGTCTGGATGACGGGATAAGTAGTCAGCCGGGTTGTGGGCCCCGGGTCTGAATATGATCTTGAAGTTGTACCCTTGTAGCTGGACCGCCCATCGTTCAATCCTCGGGGGCGCAAGTCGGGATGAGCCTGCGAACAAAGGCAATAGCGGCTTATGGTCCGTCACTACGCTGAATTCCTGGCCACACAAATATAGGTGGAAGTGCTGGCACGCCCACTTTATCGCCAGTGCCTCACGTTCAATTTGGGCGTATCGGGTTTCCGTGTCGGTCAGGGCTTTGCTCGCGTAGGCCACCGGCTTCCACTCCTCCTGTCCGTACTCCTGTAGGAGCACCGCTCCTAGGCCCACCGGGCTGGCATCAACTATCAGCTCGGTTTTTCGTCGTGGTTGGAAATATGCCATCACCGTTTTATCAAGGAGGTTTGCCTTCATATCTTGAAAAGCCTTGTTGGCCGCCACTGTCCATTCCCACTTGTGGTCTTGCCGCGTCAGTGCCCGTAGAGGCTCTGCCAGAGCTGCCAGGTTGGAAATAAAACGGCGCAGTAGGTGGCCATGCCCAATAAACTCCGCACTTCAGTGGGATTCCGCGGTGTGCTTGCTGTCCTGATGGCCTCAGCTTTCTTGGGGTCTACCTTCAGCCCATCTCGCGTGAAAGTGTACCCGAAAAAGTCGATGGATTCTTGATAGAATGAGCACTTTGACCTGTGCAGGGTCAGTCCACAATCCACCAACCTTTGTAACGTTGCCCTTAGATGGGCATGATGGTCTTCGAGGGTGTCTGAGTAGACGAGGATATCATCGCTGAGGTTAATTACATAGCTCAGCCCCGACAGCACCTCACGTATGGCCTTTTGAAACACCTCGGCAGCTGAGGACACCCCAAAACTCAGCCGCCGGTACCTGCGTAGCCCCACATGGGTCAAAAACGTGGTTATGTATCGGCTCTCCGGCTCTAATTCGAGTTGATGGTATCCTGAGTTGAGGTCCAGCTTCGAGAACCATTTTGCCCCATTCAGGTCTGCCACGATGTCGTCCATAGTGGGGGTGATGTGCCGCTCCCTCTTCACGGCCGTGTTGGGAAGCCTCATATCCACGCACAGTCTGATCGCCCCTGGTTGTTTTGGCTTGTGCGCCACGACCAGTGGGGATACCCAGGGAGTCAAACCCGACACCTTTTCAATCACCCCGAGATCCTCCAGTTTCTTGAGTTCGTCTTCCACTTGTGGCCTCAGGTTGAACTGTACTCACCTATGTCGGAGGGCTACTGGGCATACCGATGTGCCGATATGTAGTCGGAATTTCTTCCCTTTGAGTTTTCCCAAGCTTTGGAATAGTTCGGGGAATTCCTTCAGTAGATTGTCTGCATGTGACTGATGTACTTGGTTTGCAAAGAATACAAGCCCTAGGTCCTCCGCCGTGTGGCAGCTCAGCAGGGTGCCTTTCTTTCCTTCCGTTATGTGAAAACGTGTTTCCGTAGAGTATTCTCCGTTCACCGCGGAGGTCCTGATTACGCCTCGCAACGGTAGCGGGTCTGTTCCTCCGTAGGTGTATATTCGTGCACTGGAGTGTGCGAGGACGGGCTTAGGTGACATCCTTTCATACTGATCTGATTACATCATGTTGACTGATGCTCCCGTGTCAATGAGAGCTCTCACTTCTGGCTTTCAATGGAGACGGAGCACATGGGCGGTGGTCTCCTCTTCGTTGACACTCTGCTGACATAGGAGATGACGTATACCTCATCATCGTCATCGTCTTCATACCGTGGTCGCCTCTCCTGGGCCTGACTGTCAGGGGGTGGTGGTTCCTGGTCTAGTGACAGCTGTCGAACGCGCTGCGATAGGTTCCTGGGTCTGTGAGCAGCGCGGGATCTGGGAGCAGCCGGTCTATATCTTCCTCCTCTGCACACTACCGCAAAGTGGTTGAGCCGGCCGCACTTCAGGCAGGTCTTTCCTTTCGCCCCGTACGTCGCCGGGTGATCTTCTCCACAGTACACACACTGAGTTCTCCAGGTGGGTGTGGACTGTCGGCCGTTTGTTGCAGGTCTCCTCTGGATGGCTTCGACCCTTTCTTCCTTGATTGGTGTTGTCCTTGCTGGAGCCGGCATGGCTACCGGTGTGCGTAGGGCGACCTCCATTTCTTCGGCCCTTGCGTCTGACAGTTCGTGCGAATGGGCTAGAACCAAGATTTCATCTAACGCGATCCCAGGTTGCCGGAGGATGAGCTTCCTCAGTAGCTTGGATCGGCACCCTACTATGATCTGATCTCTAATCTCCTCCCTCGGGTTGGTGAAGGGGCAGGTGCTGGCCAGCCGGCGCAGCCGTCCAAAAAACATGTCCACCGATTCTGATTCTGTCTGCCATGCCCTTTTAAATTTGAATTTTTCGAAATCGTTGTTGAGTTGGGGGTCGAAATGTGTGTTGAGGGCGGTGACTGCTGCTTCATAGTCGTCATCAGGCCCAGTGTTAGGGAGTGTTTCAAATAAGTCATAAATTTCCGGCCCTCCGTACAGGATGAGGAGGGACCTCTTGACCGCCCCGTCGGTTTCTCGGGTACCTTTAAAATAGAGGTTGAGTCTCCCTACCCAGGCTTTCCATCTGGGCGCCGCCGTCGCTGGATCCGCTGCTTCGCTGAATGGGGGAAGTGGCGCTACGCCCGTGTGTGCGTGACCGTGTGGCGGTGGCGCAGCCACAATGGCTTGATTCTGGCCTCCTCCTGCTTGGCCTGCCCCGCCTCCTCCTGCTTGTCCCGACCCCGTCGCTGGCGTGGTCATGTTCTAGACTCTTCTGGTGCATTCTAGGGGTTGCCGGGGCACTGGTTGGGTCGCGTCCGGCCTACCACCTCCCACGTGGACCCGGACGCGCTCTGCCTGGCGCCGTCGTGCATCGTCGCACTCTTCCTTCCGGTGGCAACCACGGGGGCTACTCCAGCCACGCTTCACCCCTGGTGCGGGGTGTGTACTCCCAGTGCTTGGTGGCAGGCTGAGGAAGGGTAGCTGCTGTCTGTGGTTGAGGCTCTCGCCCACGTGCCACTGCCACGTCGAGATGTACGGTTCTGCAGGCCTGGGGCGCCTAGTTGGCCACGTGGTGTTGCCAATGCTTGTTTGCTGAGAGGCTGTTGAGGCTCTCCCTCCTGCCAGCTGGGTCTCGCTTCACCTCGCGCTTGCTGGGGCAAACGGGGCCTTCCCCTCTTCTCACGGGGGCCTTGCAGCTCTTCACTACTCTACGCCCCTCCCCTTAGGGCCTCGTGCGCGCGTCCGGCCCCCGCTGTTGGAATACGCGGCTGTTCACCCCCCCAGGAGGCACACGCAGGGCCGGGCAGGCCACGGGATGTTGCGCGGGCGGGGGGGGAAAGCAACGACTCACCGGCAATGTGTCTGGCGCCCGGCGAGTCCCGCCAGCCGAAGGTGCTCCCCGAGAGGAGACGCATGGGCGGGCCTCAGCCTGAGCGCGGTGAGAGACCAATTCGCCGCCGGACTCTGGAGCGATGCAGGCGGGCTCCGCGGCACTGCTTTCAGGCAACGATGACGTGCTACGATCAGGCACGCGTGCATTCAGACCGGCCTCGTCGCCAATGTCGAGGGTCAGGTCGGGGCCTGACACGTGGGACCTCAGCTATCAGATAACGGGACACAGACACAGGTATGCTGGTTAGCCGGAAGACCCCGAGCGGTCTTCCGCCTTGTTTATTTATACCCTAGGGCGAGCCCGCCCCAGGGGTGGGTGGATGTTAAATGGATACATTGTCCAGGAGAGCCCGAGTGGCTCTCTACAATAACCACTGAACTTGGTTTTTACATCTCTAATAACTCTACAGGTATGAATATTGCCTCCTCCACTTCACTTGTCTCCAGGCGTCCTCGTCGTCCTGGACGACTTCCACGAAATTATCTCCGCTAGCCACTGATGCGTGATTTCTATTTCTACAGGAATTCTTTCTCTTTCTACGTTTTTGTCTTTTATTGTTTGTTTCCATTTACTGTATTATCTTTCATTGTTTTTTGCCTAATTCCTTCTTTTTCTGATTCCCTTGTTGTCTTTTTCTTTATGTCTGGTCATATTCCCTTGTGCCGTACTATCACCTTCCCAAGACCCGCTGCTTTAAATATAATTCATTTCTCGCTTTTTATGTTTCCACGAGTGCGTGACCTTTGGCTACTGAAAGCCTGACACAGTCTCAGTCTGATAGCTCCGAGACTAGGCTGTTCCTTTTCCACTCACGCACGCTCGCTCAGGGAGGCTAGCATCACATAAATACAGTTTATTAAGAAAAGCAATTTCTCAGGAAAGGCATACAGTAGAGAACCTAGAACGAATAATATGCAATTGCGCCCTGTTCAGAGGCAAACGTTGCAGACAATATGCCATTGACAAAGAACACTGACAAAATGTTGACTTAATAACTTCCCATTCTATACATATTTTATGGAAAATGGTTTAGTGAACGTACACCTTCACAGTGAAAAACGCACATCGCACTTTATGAAATTATTTCAATGTCACCTGAATAAACACACTAAAAAGTGCATGTATTCTTGTCTTTTGTGAAGAGCAGCCACAGAGAGAACTGCAGGTAGAGGAGATACCTATGGACCTGGGAGTAACGGCTGAGGTTGGTCTATAATAGTGTAATACGTGTGTGTGCGAGTGTGTGTACACACACACAGATGCGCGCCAGTGAGTCCACCACGAGCCCTGTCTCTGTACCCCAGAGCACAAGTCCTAAAAAAAAAAAGGAAGTGGGGGGACTAACATAGGGGCTCATTAGGATGGCGGACGGACCTGCGTCCGTCCGCCACCCTAGAGGAGGAGGGTCCGTCCGCAGGGGCAGCGGCGGTCCCTCCAGTGCAAGTAGGATGTGACCGCCAGCCTGGAGGTCACATCCTCAATATTTAACATTGCGGCGGGTGCTGCTTGAAGGTTTAATATGCATGCTTAGCATTTGCATGCACAAAGTGGCAGGCACCATGTGGTGCCTGCTGCTTCGTGCACGCAAATGCAGGGGGGTACCATAGGTACCCCCCATGTGCACCCCCCACCCCCTCACTCACCCTGGGGGCCCGCAACGGGCCCCCAAAGAATTCACCGTATGCCTTTCCACGGCGTAGAGTCCGCCGCGGAAAGGCATATGTTTTTCGCCATCCTAATATGGCTGGCGATGTCTGATAGACACCGCCAGCCATGTTAGAGCTTTTCCGCCGCGGTCGGAAGGCGACCGCGGCGGAAAAGCAGCGGACAGATTTTGAGACCCACCGCCATCCTAATTTGGCGGTGGGTCTTTTGTTCCTCCCCAGCGGTTTTTCCGCATCCTCCGGGCCGGCGGTGGCTTCTGCCGGCCCGGAGGATGCGGGAAAACCGCGATCCTAATCGGCCCCCTAGTTAGGTAGTATGCAAGTGACATCACATATATGTTTAGCAGGTCTATCATGTGTACGTTTGAGCGAATTGGGAGGATAATAGCACAGTGAGCTATGGAAGATAAGTGATTTGTACACCTTGCAATGCCCCAGTTTTATGTAACACATCCTGTACATTCATTTACAAACTTATATATTTTATTGTACATGCAATATGCACGTGCTGATGTAAAGCACTCTGACACCCTGCATTGGGAAGAGTAGGGCTATACAAGAAAAAATAGTGGTACTTAAATTATTTCAACGCCTCCTCAGGTGTAGTAAGCTCTATATAAATGCAATTTGCTTTCTGTAAATACTAGGAAAGACCAAAACATCTGACAGTCTTAGAGTGCAGGCTTTGTATATCTCCTAAACAGCGATTGCAAGGAGTGAAAAGCTGCCTCTCTTAAAGTATGTGTGAAGTGCTAACAAGGTTTGAGCCTTGGTTTCCCCCTCCACTTCATTGCATCAGGTGTGAGGCTACTGACTGCTCTCAGCCAAGAGACTCGAACAAAAGGAGGCCTGATGACCCCTTTGTTATTGGCCCAGCAGGATTCTTAAGTAAGAAAGCTCCATCCTGCCCCGCCTGCACGTTGTTGCTTGTTGTAGATGGAAAGCAGACAACTGCAGGCGCTGCTGAAAGTGTCCCGGTGTTTGGAAATTACACAGGGACGAGTTCAGCACATTATTCAGTGGGGCCCAAATACTTGGCGGGTGCCCTGCTGTACCCCTATCTGGTGAAGTGCCGGCTGTAACTCACTTAAAGTGCCCGCTTTCCCTCCACTGACCCTGGCCCATGCACCTGTACATGTCCTCATAGTCATAGTCCATGTTTAACTTCTTCACAGCAGATGTTTGACTGCGTCATGCTGAGGATCACCACGGCTGCAGTCTACGTGCTTGTATGTCGTTGTCGGCTCCATTGTGTGCAAATGTAGGGCCCGATTCACAGAACTACCTTAAGGCAAAATCCTCAACTTACTACCATTTACTTATTTTGGTATTCACAGAAGGCACTTTCTCATCAATTAGTAAGTACCTCCTGTGAATACCAAAATGAGTAAGTGCCTTCTGTGAATAGCAAAATGGTAGTAAGTTTAGGATTTTGTCTTAAGTTAGTTCTGTGAATTGGGCCCATAGTTTTGTGTGATAGTGTGTATGGTTATGCGTTTTTAAGCCTTTGAGATCAGCACTTTTTTTTCCAAATCTTTTAGCCTTTGTTGACGGGACATGTGCTGCAGACCTTGAACCCAAGCAGAACAGCCCCAGCTATGTATTGGCGTAGCGCTGACGTAACCAGTTGACACTTTGGAGGTGATTACTCCTATGCTGTCAGTTAATTTGCCTTACTTGTGCAACATTCACTTTACTTATTTCACCCACTAAGTCCTCTTCTGCCACCATCTCCCTCTGCCATGCTCTTGCATCCCTCACCACAGTCTCCTTTCACATGTGCCTCTATATTCACTCAGCTGCCTCTCCCCAGGCACCAGCCGTGCTCAGCTCCCTGCCGCCACCCTGCGAGCATGCTAGCAATGCCTGCCACACTTTACATTTACTGATTCCGCCCTCATGCTCCCAGGCCCACATTTCATCCCCATATACCCTCTCTTTTCTTTTTCCCCTCCACCAAACTAGGTCATACCTAAACCACCACTTAAAGCAGCAGACCCTGCAAACATCATGATGTACCAAACCATACACTCCTACCAGGCCATACAACAAAACACACAAACATTACCTCAAGTTTACATCATACTACCCTCACATCCTCGCTCCCTTCATTTCACATCATACCTGCAGCATAGCTGCAGGGGAGTGTTTGGGGTGTAACACACCCCTAATAAATGTATTTTCCGATGAATGGTTGGGTACAGGTGCGTTCATTCGGGTTTGGTGAGGTGTCTGTCAAATTTCACCTGGGCTTTTTTGCATGTACACACTGCCAAAAGTACTCTTCATCTCATCTCTGTTTTGAAAGTCCAAAAATGTTTCGAATATTTTCCAAAATGTTGTGTTTCTCTCACTTAGTACTCATACCAATATGCATTTCTCTCCCTTTCCTCTGCACCTAAAGCCCCTCCATGATGTATTATGTATTATAGCATTATATGTCGGCTTGATTGTCGGGATATCTGAAGCCCCCCCCCACCCCACCCCCACCCCTGCCCCCCCATCATACTTACCACGCTACGCCCTCTGCCTGCAAACCGACCCTTAGTACTCAACCCTTCTGTGGATGTATTTAACTCTAAAATCCAAACACCCTTGGGCCAATTTCATGGTGGGGCAATAAGAAGATGAACAATGTGCTGGCTTGAAGGTGGTAAGGAGCAGGAGGGTGGGTGGGGATTCCAGTATTGCAGTCTGCCTGGCAGCAAAACCAAAGTCTTAATGACTGTAATTACTGCTGTTGCATTTTTTGTTCTTTCTTTCGTAAAAGTTGAAACACATTGAATGTATAGGGTTGATCTGTGAGACATATCCCTTAACTAAGTGAAATATTGAATATGTATTGATTTACTCAATTCTAGTGAAAGTAATGGTTAAAGACCATTGTATTTGAATAGTGGTGTCCAGCAGCGGCCGGCATAATTTAAATATGGTGGGGAGCAATGCCCCAAAAACTCACCATACGCATGTTGCTTTTGCTGGAGCGCCTGTCTGCCGTCTCTCTCTCTCCTCCTGGCGCTCTCCTCTGTCTGCGGTGACTAGGGAGGAAGGGAAATGACTTCTCTCTGGTACAGCATGAATCCAGCCAGCTGCAGCTCCAGTGTTGGCTGGAGCAGGCAACCCCAGTGCTCATTTTGAGGCTGGGGGTCTGCGACTGCAATCCGTCTGCTGTTTTTCAGCCTTGGAATTGCAGGCTCTGAAGTGCGCATGTGAGATTGGCCTGCCCTAAACAGCCGGCCAATCTCCCATGCGGACTTGCAGGGGCTGAAGTAATAGTGCAATTGCACGTATCAGCTGCACCTCCTGCAGTGCGAGACGGGGACATGTTAATAAAACTGTACTTTTTACCATTTTATTAGTGTGTGTGCCTGCTGCACTTGCAGCAGGCGGTGCGACGCTTCTCCACCATAAAGGAGGAGCCGCCACTGCAGTGGTGTCCATGTAGGGACCCGAGGTTTGAGGGGAAAACAACGATTTAATGGCAATGTTTCATGTTATTTGTTTGACACTCACCTCCACGCACACCTGCAAAACTCGAAATATATGTCAATACAAAGATACAGAAGAGTTTGGATTTAGAGTCATTGAGTTTGTAACTTGAATGTCGTGCAACTGGCGAGAGGATGGTCAGGAAAGAGGGTGATAGGTGAGCAGAGAGAAGTGTAACCACGTGACACATACTCTGGGATGCAATAGCCATAATGGAAGAGGGTACATTATCATGTTTCTGCCTTTAACTCCCGGGCGCGGCATTATTAGCCCATGTGGCCACACAAGATGCTGCAGGACTTGCTGCTTTTTTTGCTTCTTTCATAGAAAGGAGACAAGAGGGCAAAATGCACAAACGACGAGAAAGAGGCCTTTTCACCAAAGCCAGCGACTGCTTTCCTTCCCCACGGATCACGATCAGAAAAGCAGAGGAGAGCTCTTGTGAGAGCCCAGCATCTGCTCCTCGCCTGGAGCTCATTCTTGTGAATAAGGGAGGCTTTTTGGGATGTGAACTATATACAAACATTCATGCGCTTATGAAGCCTGCTGCTGAGGCCCAGCTGGAACGTCTGCCAGCCCACTGCCTACAGATACTGGAGGCAGCATCGGATCTCTTCACTCTTCAGACCACCAGAACATCAGGAGCACATCCTTTAATGTGCGGGCTGCGCCTATGAGACACTGATCAGACTAGTGCTGTAAAATGGAGCCCCAGTCTTTTGTAAAACACTCATCCACAGTATGTGAGGCACTTTGAGTAGACCACGGGCTGAGGTCCAGTACCAGATTGACGAATCCTTGTAAAAGATGAGGTGATGATGTGAAGATCTGCTGTGCAGCAACAGTGACCAAGAAGGCATGAACAGCAGACACCTGCATCCCTTTCCAATAGTACTGTAAACGCTGGTCTGATGTCATGCTGTGGGTAAGCACGCGGTGAACGAACACAAGAAGAAGACAGAATGGACCAGACCCAGCAATAGCTTGTATGTTGTGTGTGTCTATTCTTTTTTTTTTTTTTTATATGTTTTTATTGTTTTCCAAAACAATGAATCCAAAACAAACTCAATTACAGTTGCAAAGGACCTTTCATTATTTGCCATTCCATGGAGCATTAGATCATCACTTCCTTAGCCGCATCTTTTATTACTCAGCTAGGCACGAATTAACATCAGTTTGCAAACCTATCCTCTCGGTTCCCTTCCTTTCCATCTCCAGAATATCTTCAGGTGTCTATTGATCCAGTCAGCGATAGTTCCCCAGGGCCCGCTTGGTCTGCATCCAATAGCGTGTGTCTATTATTTGGCTCACACAGTGACCCTGCGGCCCAGAGACTCCTCTTACTGAGGATATAAGGATCAGGGGAGTTGTAGATCTGCACAGTACTTGCAGATGCTAGGCACAGGGGGCAGAAAGGTGCACTGCTATTGCTCTGCCTCTCCCGAGGGTGCACCTTGTTGCTTCCAAACAAGACCTGCAGACATCATCTTTACCTTGCCCAGACCGCGTTTCTCTTCCACTTCCAGTGTTACTCCCTCTTTAGGTCTGGCGTTAGCCAAGACCTATTGATTTTACTCAAATTATATGTATAACACGCTTACGTATAGGAGATTTCAGCCAGCGCTCTTCACTGATTGGTCTGTTACTCTGTCATTCACATTTTTCTTCCACCCACTAAGACATACAGCATGGGTTAATGAGGCAGTCCACTTTAGCCATTGATTAAGTTTACTGTCCAGCGGCGGAGCCTCCATTTGGGCGGAGGAGCGTCGCCCACCCTGCTACCAGGGCAGCAAACCTGAAAAATAAAATGGTAATAAAATTATTTCATTACCATTTTATTTTTCAGTGCAGTCACCAGCCTGAGCGACGTATTGGGGCAGGGCCATTACGGCTGGCTGGCTGGGAGCAGGGGAGGAGGAGTGGTGCACACTTAGTTTAAAGTACGCATGCCACTTTGGCCTGTTGTCTTGCGCACTTTAAACCTCTCTAAACTGAGCTATCTTAGACAGCTTGGTGGAGAGGGAGGCACAAGCTTTCAGTGCTTGTAGTACCACTGATCCAGCTCCCTCCAACCAATCCTTGCAGTTCTCTCAAGTGGTTAATAGCATGAGAGCAGCATCTGGATTAGTTAGGTAAGTTGGTTCAGAGACCCCTTGTAGCCTTTTTGTGATTGATTGCAGCAGCAGGGAGGAGTAGGTATTGTTTTCAAAAATGTAATATCCTGTTTTATTTAGTTTTACCCACTGCCAGGCAGTGTGAGAATCTTGCACTGCCTTCAGCCTTAACTCCAGAGTTCTTTATTGTGGCCCATTATAATGGACCACTATTGAGAGCTTTGGGGTTGCACCTAAGGGCACTCCTGGAGTGCCTGTCTGATCACCTCACCACTTAAAAAAACTATCACCCATCACTGACTGTGATTGACTGCCCTTCAGTGCCAAGGAATACTAAGGCAATGTGTAGTTTTTGACACATGAACATATGTTTGCTTTTCATCAATTTCCTCTAGCTTCCTTAAAGATAACGTTTTGTAAAACCCATTAAACAAGAGAGAGGGACTATAGGGCTTTTTATAGAGGCCGGGCATACATTCCCTGTCAAGTAGTGAGAGAAGAGGGTATGAAGTTCCTCGGGTAGAACAAGGAGAGAACAGAGGTGGATGATCAAATGATTAGTCAGAGTCGCTGAAGAGGAGGAAAGGAATTCCTCCTGTCGGAACTAGGGTCCTCACACACCCAGACAGCTAGATGTTATGCTTCATCATATGGACCTGCTCCTCGTCGAGTCGGCGCTGCAATACCCGACGGGCACCCATAAAGGGGCTCTTTAACAGAGATCTTTTGTTCCTTGCCGTTTGGTGCAGTGTGTGTGAGGAGCCTAGGTGATGTAGATGTAATAGAATTGGTGATTAAAGGTTGGATAGTCCAAAAAAGACTTTATTCAGGCTCGCTATCCAGCTCATTAAAAACAGAATAAGAGTGGCAGCTTACTGACGTTAAAGTTCAGTCTAGCTATGCTCAACTCTGACGGTCAACATGTTTCATGCCTTGTGGTCATGGCGATCCTTGGCAATTCTTCAGGACCTAGTGCAAAAACTATCTACACAATGTGGTGGGTGCAGGTACTACCTACCACATCTTAGTACTGTGGAAAACAATCTCGCCAGTATCCTTGGGCGACCTAAGAAAAATACAGAATGTAGTCACAACTGTATTAGTGGTATGCAGGTAGTCCTATCTTCAGTTTACGCTTTCAACTCTCTCTCTCCGTGGCAAATCATACAAAAGGTAATAGTGATGTATAAGGAGGTGTCAGTGATGGCCTCCAATAAGGTTAGGTAACCTATCACAGTGTGATGTTAAAAATAGGTGTTTAAAAGTGTTAAAAAACAGAAGACTGTAGACCATTGCCTCATGGACTTAAGGGTATAAGCAATCAGAGTGGATCTACAAATCATTCCACTCACCTATCTTAGTACACAGTTCCGCTTCAATCGGTGTCCAGTGCAGTGCCGAGGCACCTAGAGCCTGGTGTCCTGTAAGTAAAAGATAGGGTGGAAGGTAGTGTCAGCCACAGTCATAAGGATGGGATGCACGGGTTAACAATGCCCCATGTATCGCTGTGCCCCGTGTATATGGCAAATGGGTAAGGTGAGGACCATCACTTGTAAAAACCATGACAAAAGAAAACATGCATTGACAAAGCCAAAAGGCGGACAGCCAATATCAATGCCTGTTGCTTTTTGTAACTCTGCATTTTTGACTAACGCGGCACAAACTCTAGTGATGACATTTAAGCAAAACAACAGATCCCTTAGCCTGTACTCTTATGGAAGGAATCCAACTCTTAATAATTGGTAATGAGATAAGTTGTTTAAATGATAAAAATGGCACAGTAAAATATTTATAGAGGGCTGCATACCTATGATGTCATCAGCAGCGCTCATGCAAAGAGGCTGTTGAGCGCAATGCACAGACGTGAGAAATGGTGCAAAGCAACTTAAGCCAGTCGGTGGTGTTGCACGAAGGATATGTACCCAAAAGAACACTATCCTGTAAAAGTTGCAACAGTAAAATAGCAGAAGAAGGGCAATGCCGCATTTAAATGCGTGTCTTTCTTTAAAGTACAAACTTAACGGGTAGCTAAACTACACATACATCTGATGTGCCCTTCATGTGCACTAGTTTTCACTTGATGTTCGGTTTAGAGTTAGGGCCTAGCCACTCTTAGTTGATCTGGCTCCCAGCTGTTGTTTTGCTCCACTTGTCAGAACAGAAGCATACTTTTTATTTAATATTATTATTAAAAGTAGAACTGAATCCCTTCTGAGTTGGCTTCACATATGAGGCGGGATCTTGACATGTTCAAAGTGCATTCCGTAGGATTCTTGCCCAGCTTCAGTAATGTTGTGGCGGGACTTTTCCTTGATAGGTGATGTACAGAGGTTTGTAGAACACTTTATCGCCATTAGTATAGCCCTACAGAGCTGTTGGGATTGGACCCCTTTCTGCCTTGGTCCTGAGGATTCCATCACAAATCGTAAATCTTACTGCATGGATCACCAGCAGTGTAGGTGTGTTGTGTGCAATAAATCTAACACTTTTCTGGAATTTAAAAAAATGTTTTGACGGGTGGCTTTTCAGCCCATTTTCAATCATGTTATAAAATTTAGGGGTAAAGTCGCCCATGCCTGGTGGTCTATTCAAAGACAAGTGTAAAGTGGGCAACTCAACAACTTCTGAGCTGAGTGCTACTGATTTCCATTAGGTTTCCTAGTTTAGGATACGAATGCAGTACACAACAATTGCCTGCATTTGTCCATATTTGTTTTTTGCTCATATATAGCCATTGTCATTTTGAGCAATCTTTAAAAATGAGGTAGCATCTAAGATATTTCTGCCTTTAAATAACAAATACATGCACCCCTTGGAGGCCCTTACGGTTCCAGTGCTACAATCTGCCACATACAAAACAATACTCCTCTGAAAACATCAGCATTGTGTTACTAACACCTGCATTTTTAGCTATATTAGCTCCATTAGGAAATCGTGAAGCGTTTTTTTTTACTCCCGAATCGTCATTCATAACCGCTATTGTCATGTCAGTCACGACTGACAACAGTAAGAGTCCCTGCTGGAAATAGATTGTTTCCTGTCTGTATTTATGTGTAAAAATGGAAAACTGGGAGTCTTAATTCTAACATCTGCCACCCTTTCACTGCCCCCCCAACACCACAAGCCTACCCTATATTCCATTCCCCAAACGTATTCCATCTATTCTGGACATCATCGTACCAGGGGTGGCTCCTGTTGGGAAACTTACACTCCTTGGTTTCCCACTTCCCTCATATGCAAGACTGGACAGACATGTTTCATCCACTGGAACCTGTAACATTCAAATTCGCTCATAACATGCTTCCCCTCTCCCCAATGGCCTCCGTCAACATTTAACGTTATCAGCCATAGCGCGAGCTAGACCCTAGCAAAACTTCAGGGGAAAGTAATCTGTACAAAGACCTCGAAGACCACGATGGCCACATGAAACGGGCTAGTACACTCTTTATATGAGTTCTGTCTCCACTAGCCTGTATTAGCTCTCTGTAGACACACATTTCCCCTACACAGGTCCTCAAAAGTCAAAGTCAAATTTTATTATGATTTGGCTCTCAATGAGGGCCACATACAAATACACACATATTGACATACAAATAAGACACAAGTAACATCATACGACAAAAAGAATAGCCATACACAGGTCCTTCCTTGCATATCTTCACCTGAGACAATTGGGTTGATGCAAGCTCGCTCTCTTCTCGTTGGAGCACATGCATGTACACCTCCTTCTAAAATCAATTTAAAGAGAAGGCTATTATCTAAAGTGCTTTCCTCCTGTTAGCGACTCGTTTTGTCTTTGATTTCTCCCTGTTAGACTTCAGCAGCCTGCACCACATATTGGAATAGCTTGATTTCTGAGTCACAAAATATGAACCTCGAGTTCTCTGCTCTCCTTACTCTCCCTCGATAAAGGAGCTGGTCATACTTGGGTTCTGCATAGCACATCTTTCCCTCCAGCACTGCCTTCCCTCGCTCTGTCTTTATTTGTCCTTTAATCCGGCAATGCTACTTCAATTGCTGACTCACACCATCTTGTAAGTGATGGTGGGAGCACACTAAAGAGGGGTGCCATTCGTCCGTTGACGTTCAGTGAAAATATGAGTATCAACCAGCAAAACTCTCATTTTAAAAAATTCAATAAATTTGACCTTTCCCGACCCTCTCTCCAAAACATAGGTACTGCAAAGATGAATCCACCCTTGGTTGCAGAAAAAGGGTTGGCTTAGGATATATGTTTGCATACAGGGTAGGTATGTCCGCATGCACTTGGTTCCTCGAGTCTGAGCCTTTTTTGCACTTAAATGCATTTTTAATTATTGATATTCATGCATTCTCAATTATTTATATCTATACATAGCACCATTCTAACGAAACGGGCCATTTGTTGTGTGGCCTGCACAAGTAATGGGTCCACATTTGCCCTCCACTGGGAACTAAACACGTCATTTTATCGCTTGACTCTCTCAGGGTAGTGGAGAAGTGCAGTTCCAGGCCTACTCAAGGGAGGTGAAGTAGGCTAGCAATCACCATTCGCTGGCACGACATTAAAACACTCAATAAGTGATTGTCCAGTCTGGGCTTTTTCTTTTGAAAAAGCAAAAGTACATTTATTTGACACACGCTCCTCAATACTACACAGTTAATTACAAATATACATAATGCTGATGGAAATACTTTTTGATGAAATTAAGTAATTACCTTTGACCCCCTTAAGAGGTCATACAAACAAATCAGGTAAGTACCTTGACTTGATCAAATGTTCAAGATCAACAAAACATGTCAAAATATTCACATTTTAGGAGAAAATGCAATAATCAAGAATAACCATGAATGAATGCACTTATTACTGATAAAGTGTATACATTATGATCAGCAGTCACTGTCAACGTTTTTGTCCCCATAAATCATTTCAATAAAGCATTTAAAAGAATGAACTTCACGTGTCTTTCAACCGTTGAAAATTCAGTTATAGATACAGCTCCTAGATGGCATCATATTGTGATCACAAGCCACATGTAACCATAAACTTCACCCCTAGAGGGCACTGTACAACTTGCACTCTGTTTAAACACATTAAGGCCATTTTGGTAAGAGCCATAGACTTCACAATTAGAGAGCGCTACACAGCAAGTACATTTCTTTCACCACCTTAGGCCCGAATAATTGCAGCCATAAACTTGGCCTCTAGAGGATGCAGCCCTCTCAGCTAAAGAGCACGTGGTCTAGCCTGAGGAGTGTTTAATAATGTTGGTGAAGCCTGGAGGAGGCATCTCTTCATGGACCCGGTAGACTCCGTGTCAGTGCATTTTAAAATGGGGGAAATTGCAACACTCCTGCATCTTCCTTGGGTCAATTTTTGTATCGTTGGTGGTGGCCCCACTGTCCTGGGGCCACTAGGAGGATAGAAAATGTGTACAATTATAATGCCCCATAGGGCATTATGGGGCATCCCGCTGCACCGTGGAGATCTGCTGCCTTTCTTTTTCTCTTTTTCTTTTCTGCTGTGCCGCCTTTACTTTTGTTTTTTCTTTGAGGGTGCCCGGCCCCACCTAGGCACCCCACATACTGTCATTATGGGGGGGGCAGCCCATGTTTTTTTCTGCCCTGCCACTCCTGTGGGCAAGACATTGGTGCTTGTGGCGACCTGCCTTGCCCCCCAGACATGGGCACAGGGAGTGGGGGTGGGTCAGCCCCTACTGGGCGAGCACAGCAGTGCTCATCCTTACATCTTCTTCATCCCAGGGATGGGGTTCTGGGACCCTTCTTCACTCTCCTGTCATGGGGGATGACAAACGGGCATCGGGGTCCCAGAATTGGGGTCCAAATCCCCCAATCATAAAACTGACCTGGGGATGGGATACTGAGGCCCACGGAATGCTGGGGGAGGGGCCCCACACATGCCTCATCCAAGCATATAAACTGGAGGACTTCTCTTTCAGCGATCCCAGGCCCTGTCCCACCTGGGGGAATAGAATGGCCGGGAGGTGGAGCTCCACCTGCTCTGGGTATCGCGTTGAGGGTTAAAGATCAGATTTCTTCCCATGCTGATATCTAGGACACTGTTTTACATGCTTTTGGGCTCATTTTACTTCTGGTGGTGAGCCCTAGCCACTTGGAGCACTTTCCCTAGGCCTCATGACCTCAAAGGTGATGAACTTTGCAGGGAGCTGATTTCAGTGACTCCCTGTGTCAGCCTTTCTCTTTGGTTTCTTTTGGGCCTCTCTCGTCCTTAGCACAGAAGCCTCTCTCCCCCAACTAGTCCTCCAGAGGCGTAAGGGGACCAGCTTCTCTGGTCCTAGGAAGAGCCCCACTGGTCCTGGGGTCAACTAAAGTTAGAGTACATAGTGCAGATGGTATCAGGGTGTTCTTCCTTCCAATTGTCCATGGCGGCTGACTCCAGTCCCAGTGTCCAGCAGAAAAAGACAACCAAGAGAGAGTTCTCTCCTTTTAAGTGGGGGTGTGAGGTTCCAGCAGTAAGGCCCCTCTGGCCTATCCTGGGGTGCCATATTGCCTTTCTGCCTCTGTCCCAGCAGGCTGTGCAGGAACGCTGGAACATTTAAAAATGGCTGGGACATTTCAAAAAGGAGTCACTTGCCACATCTGCTCTGTGAGCTTCAGCTTCCCCCCCCTTGTTGACATCACGGCCAGGGCCTTTCCCAGCGAATAATCAAAGGAAGCCCCCTCATATGTTGGCTTCAGAAGTCTGGGCTCCCTCTTTTGTTTAGTGGGCTATGGCAGGCCCCTTCCTGGCACAATATGATAGTTGATAGATTGATGCAGATCCTTCATCTCCATGCCTTTCCTCTTTGGGAAATGAGTCAAGTACTGTTAATTGCTCCCTATATGTTGGGAGGCCTTTGTTTGTGCCACTGGGGAGAAATGTAAATAACTTAGCACAGCAGGGTGACAAAAGGTCTAGGCTTTGATCCTGAGCTTCGCCAGAGAAATATGACATTCTTGGATAACCCATAATCTGTACAGATATCTTTAGGAACTTGCAAAATTGATTTTCCCATACAGGTTTTGCCCCAATTAGATATGTCTCGATAGGCCAAAGGGAAGTGAAGCTGACCTCTAAGGCAGCCTTTCCCATAGGTGTATAATGGTGTGTCACTGCAGACAAGACAGTAAACCACATTGATATTTCCCATGAGTGTACAGTAACATTATGAGGCCTGCCCCGCATCAGTTCCCAATCCTGCAGAGCCCCCTCTGTGCCAGGCTTCCTGTGTGCAGTTACTGGGTTGCGCAGGACAGTGTTCTCCCACATGCAGCCCTTGCACATGTGTGTGGATGTGTTCACATGTAGAAAGCCAAGTACCCCTACTCATGCTGCATCACAGCAGCCTTATCTTGAAAAGGTGGACAATGGTGGTAAACATGTGCAGTCCATTTGCCATGAGTTTACAATGGGTGAGTCACCAGTTGTTAGGTTCACCCACAGTAAAAAAAAAAAAAGTAAAAAACCAGGTGGTCAAAAAGCAAAAAATAGCTGGTGAATTTGATGGGCAGAATTAATTCCCTTACTGCCATCAAAAACGTACCTGTCACATTATGTCATGAACAAGCACCATTAGGCCAGGGCCCGCATTATGCCAGGATGGGCACCATTGTCCTATACGTACCCCACAATAGGTCAAGAATTACTACCACAATTCAGGACTGTTAGACTTTGCATCATTTTGGCGTGTTTCCCCTGACTTTTTGATTTCTGACCTCACGGTTTTGACTCTGTTTTTGCTGGCTTAGTGTCTCTCTGCACTTTCTCACTGCTGATCAGTGTGAAAGTGCAAGTGCTCCTGTTGTAAATTGTGTTATGGATTGGTGTTTCCATGATTCGCATATTTGATTTACTTGTCAGTTTCTCGTAAAGTGCACTGAGTGTGCCAGGGAGTGTAAGTCAAATGCTGCTAATGGGCTGCAGCACTGGATTGTGCCACCCACACAAGCAGCCTGTAAATGAAACTCTGGCCTTCCATTGCAGTCTGTGTGCAGTATGGGACTGCCATGTTGCCTTGGCAAGTGCACACATTTGTCAGTCCCTAACCTTCCCTTTTCTTACATGTTAGTCACCCCTATGGTAGGACATGTCCTGAAGTGTGTGACATGTCCTGATAGTGAAAAACGAAATTAGCAGTATTTCACTAACCTATTGCAAGACTACCTGCTCCCATAGGAAATAATGGGGAGTTTGTTTATAACATCTTATAAACATAACTACCCCTGGAAACAAGGTAGGAAAATAAAGTTTAATAAGCTTGAACTCATAATGTTACAATGCATCTTTTAGTGTAGTTGATTTTTACATTCTGTGTTTGAAAATACCACTTTTATATAGTAGGTATTTTCTTGCTTAGCCATCCAGTTTTCCTCTGCTAGATTTGTGATTTGCATGTCTGGGTTTGGGTTTGGATGACAGGGGGCCGTGACTCCAGAGAGTCTGATGAGTCAGGGCTGGGCTGAATAGGCTTGGTCTGCATTTGGAGTAGTGGGAGTAGTAGCACCTGCATCTGAATGGGGCTGTGCCTGCCTTCCACAATCATGGCTCCACCCCCCTGTGGTGTGTCTGGAGCCAGGCTTACACTAACAATGGATGTTGTTGTGCACTCGCAAAGTGCCCCACAGAACTGTTTTTGGCTGGGTACATACACTCTCTGCCTTCAGAGATCAAAGGATTTTGGGGTATAAAAAGAGCGGCCCAGACTCGGAGTTTTAGAACTCGCTGGAATCAAGGAACCTGCCAAGAAGAAGAACTGGAAGATCTGCCAGGAGGAGTACTGCTCCTTTGCTGTGTTGTTGCTTTGTTGGGTTGGCCTGCAGCTGCTGCTTCTGCCTTGGGAAGTAAAAGGACTGGACTTCTTTACTTGTGCTCAGTATATCCAAGGGCCTTAAATCAGGCTGGCCTGCTGTTCTGAAGTCTCAGGGACTGCAAAGACTTTACCAACCTCTGGGTACCACTTGTGGAACCGCTGTTTCAGTTGCCACAGAGAAGGGAACTCCATCCAACTCTATCACCAACTCCGTTACTGGCTCTGTGTCCTGACGGCACCGTAGACCGCACCGTCTGCATATTGCACCGAAACCCTGGTCTCACCGGCGATGAAGACTGACGCCGCCGCCACCGAGTGGCTGCTTGCACCGTGACCTGTGGGCACCACAGTCTGCACCGCTGCACTTCACTTCCCCATCCTGGTCTCACCAAAGCTGTAACTGCTGCTGATTCGACACCTGTGACCATATCGTGGTTGGGGGCACTGCTCGTAAAGTTTCACGACACACCGCCTCATCCCACACCGCCCTCTGGGCCGACCGACGCCAGCTCCTGCAAACCGGCTCTGTCGCCTGCGCTGCAACCTGCCAGCACCGCATCTAGCACCGCCTTGCCCTGCACCGTAAGCCTCGGTCTCACTGACGGCATCTGGACGATCGTCACCGAGCCGCTGCCTGCACCGAATCGAGAGGACACAGCGCCCTGTACCGCTTCCACTTTGTAACGCAACCGCGACAGTTCCCATGACCGGCTTGCACGTCCGTGTAAGCAGCAATGAGAAAGTTACTGTTGCCGAGTATGTTCCCGCTTTTGCTGGTACCGTATCGACGCAGTTGGCTGGAACTGTTAGACTCTGTGGTGTTCGGCATCGCGGGAGCCCCGGACGGAGCTACCGACACAGACAAACTATTTTTTAGGTATTTCTGCAGTTTAGGAGACGTCTTGGAAAGTACCTATTTTTCAAGTACTGTATTGTGGATTCTTTATCGTTTTTGGTCTTGTTTTGAGTATATAAAAATATTGGATATTTTTCTAAACTGGTGTGATGTCCTTTTGTAGTGCTTTCACTGTGTTACTGTTGGTTATGTGCAAGTGATTTACAGACTGCCTCTGAGATAAGCCTGACTGCTTGTGCCAAGCTACCAAGGGGTGAGAATGGGTTATTTTAGGAGTGTTACTCTCTTATCCTGAATAGAAGGAAGGGTCCTTACTAGGACAAAGGTGCCAACCCTTGCCAACTAGAAACCCCCATTTCTCACATTGGTTGTCAGCGGTGAGGATAGGACATTTGCACTTGATTTACAGTGATTGGTATGCACAACTACCATATCGCAGACCATTACGTACCTCACTGTTTTATTGGTCTAGTTTTGTCTTTCCATTGGTCTTGAACTTGTACTTTCCAGTACAACATTCCTGAATCCATTGCATCATCTGCTGCATCCTTGGAAGTGACATTTGAGTAGGAGAGGTTAGAAACCTACAATGTTAAGGAATTGAAGGCAATCTGCAAAAACCTCAAAGTCCAAATCAGGGACCTCATAAGAAAAGAGGTGCTATGAAAGGCTCTGACGGCCTGGGTAGCAGCCAGACATGCTAGTGAGCTGTCTGTGGAACTTGGCATGGAGGCAGAGAAGCTTATTCCAAGGGTGGATCTGCTTTTGGAGGGGGGCACCCTCTAAACCAGGCAGCAGTGGCTTGTCCCAAGATGAGCTGGAGGACAGGTAGGAAGCAAGGAGAGTTGCTGTGGAACTGGAGAAGCTTAAGTTAGTCATGGAGGAGAAAAGGATGATGCTAGACGATAGATCAGGATAAAGGAATTGGATCAGAGGAGTAGAACCAGCTCAGATGATGGCAGCAATTCATCAGGGCAGTCAGACAGAATTGCGTACATCCCCAAGAATGTAGGCAAGGAATTCAAGAAAGGGGATGACATACAAAGGTCGTTCTAGGGGTATGAAGCGTCTATTCATATGAATTGGGTCCCTGAAAGGAATTCAGGGGAGGGTTGTGGCCTCTCTTTCCAAAAGAAGCTAGGTATACTCTGATAGCTTTAGGTAAGGGGCAGACCCTCACCTATGCTGATATGAAGGATGCTCTCCTCACCAGGTATGGTCTCACTCCTGAGAAGTATAGGGATCAGTTTAGGTCTAGCAAGAAAACTGATGCCAACATGTGGTTGGAGTGTAAAGATTCTTTCTGCAGGACTCTAGATGGCTGGGTGAAGGGCAGTAATGTAACAGATGTTCAGGGTCTCTACAATTTGATTAAATGGGAGCACTTATCTAGTCTATGTTTTGCCAAGCTGCGCCAGCACTTTGGTTGATTGTAAGCTGACTGACCCCAGGAAGCTTGCTATGGAGGCAGACTGCTGAGTGAGTACCAGAGTCCACAAGAAAGCCTTTGGGGGAGACTCGGCCGACAGTGGGCAGGGTCCCCAGCAGAAAAGTGTGGAGACAAGGGTAAAGCACAGGAGTTTTCTAAAGGGCTCCAAACTAACACCCAGGGTAAAGGTTCTCAACCCCCAGGAGATAAGAAACAAGGGGTCTCTTCAGGAAAGCCTGCTGAGACCGCCCCCTGCAAGAGTTTTGCATGTGACCAGGTGGGTCACTTGAAGGGGGACCACAAGTGTCCCAAGAGGGCACAGCCACCCACCGGTGGTCAGTCCAAGGTGTTGGCTAGTGTAGTGCTTGGGGAGGAGGGGTGCCCACAGGAGGGTGGGGATCCCGCAGAAATGACAGTTGCCTCACTAGGGGACAGTGAGATGGTCCCAGGAAACCCGGTGCCCCCTAACACAAAGAAATACAGCACCTGGGTGACCATCAATGGGAAAAGGGTAGAGGTTCTCAGAGATACTGGAGCCAGTGTGACCTCAGTCCGGTGTCACCTGGGCTCTGAAGAGCAGGAAGTCCCAGGGACATTCCACCAAGTAGTTGATGTGGACAACTCAGAGCACCAGTGTATGGTGGTGCAGGTTCCCTTTGAATGGGGGGGTGTCTCAGGTCCCTTGAGGGTGGTTGTGAGCCCTACCATGACTGTAGAACGTCTGCTAGGTAGCAACCTGGAGCAGTCCTTGTGGAAGGATGTTGAGCTCAGGTCTTACTTGGAGATGCTCGGGTTGCCAGAGTGGATGTGTGTCCACTCAGTCAATGGTGGCCAGAAAGGTTGATCAAAAGACCTGGAGCCTGAAATAGTGGCCCAGGTCCCTGCCAAGAGAAAAGGCAGGGGGCACTGGAAACGGCCCCTGAGGTTGCCACGGAACAGGAGGAGACTGACCTTGAAGGGGACGCCCCGGTACCTACAGGGGAGCAGGTAGCTGAATTGGGGGACATCTCTGAGCTGACCCATTGGCAGCGAAGAGGTGGTCCCACCAGGAAAGAATTCTGCAGGGAGCAAAAACAATGCCCTTCTCTAGAGGATCTGTGGTGGCAGGTTACAGACCAGGCAGCTGGTGATCAGTCTAGATCACATTGGATCTACTGGGAGAATGGTCTCCTGTATAGCAAGCCTAAGGTCGCTGAGCCTGGGTCAGCCCGTGTGCTGGTAGTACCCCAGCGCTTCAGGACCTTCCTAGTGGGGCTGGCTCATGATGTGCCTTTGGCACGACATTTGCGGCGGGACAAGACCTTTGACAGGCTTGTCACCCACTTTTTCGGGCCCCAAAGGCGAAAGCAGTGAAATGGACATTGCAGGTCTTGCCCAACTTGCCAGGCATGTGGTAAGAGTGGGAAGAAGGTCAAAGCTCCTCTCCAATCTTTTCCAGTGTTTGGAACCCCCTTTGAAAGGGTAGGGATGGACATCGTGGGGCCACTGGATCCCAAGGCAGCCATGGGCAACAGGTACATCCTGGTCTTGGTGGATCATGCCACCCGGTACCCGAAGGCAATCCCTCTCAGGACAACGACGGCACCAGTGGTGGGCCGGGCGTTAATGGGGATCTTTTCCCGTGTGGGTTTCCCCAGAGAGGTGGTTTCTGACTGTGAGACCAACTTCATATCAAAGTATATGACATCCCTGTGGAAGGAGTGTGGTGTAACCTACAAGTTCACCACTATTTACCACCCACAAGGTAACGGTCTGGTGGAAAGACTCAACCAGACCTTGAAGGGCATGAATAAGGGTCTACCCGTACCCATGAGGCTTAAGTGAGATGTCCTCTTGCCATGCCTTCTCTTTGTATACAGGGAGGTACCTCAAAAGTCTCCTGGGCTCAGTCCCTTTGAGCTTCTGTAACCTAAAACCTGTAACCTTAAACCTGAGAACTATCGCCCGGTCTCCCTCTTACCTTGGGCTGCGAAAATAACTGAGGCTCATGTGAACGGAATCCTTTCTGACCATCTCAACAGGGCTAACATCCTGGACCCTACCCAGAATGGGTTCCGTGCGGGGCATAGCACGGAGACGGCCCTACTTGCCATGGTGGAACATCTGCGCTCGGTGCTTGATGAGGGTCGGACGGCGGCACTGTTGTTATTAGACCTTAGTGCCGCGTTCGACACGATCTCGCACGGGATCTTGCTTCAGCGCCTGGAAGAAGTGGGTGTCGTGGGGTCTGCCCTAGGTTGGTTCCGTTCATTTCTTGCCGATCGGTCCTTTAAGGTGGCGATTCCGCCCTGCCAGTCTAAATTGTATCCGTTGAAACTGGGTGTCCCGCAGGGTTCTTCGTTAAGCCCAACTTTATTCAACCTTTATGTGAGGCCGCTGGCAGCGGTCGTCAAGGAATGGGGCCTGATGATGGTCTCATACGCAGACGACACGCAACTGGCGGTCTCGCTGAGCGGAGACCCTGACATGGAGGCACCCAGGTTCCGTGACGGACTTTTAGCAGTGGCCAACTGGATGACGACCAATTGTCTCCAGTTGAACGCCAGGAAGACCGAGGTTATGGTGGTCGGCAAGCAGGCGGAGCTATGGGGAGACAGGTGGTGGCCTCCTGAACTGGGGGTGACCCCTGTTCCGGCATCGGAGATAAAAAATCTTGGGGTTTGGTTGGAGCCGTCTCTCAGTTTCAGTTGCCATACCAGGAAGGTAGCGGCTACTTGTTACGGCATCATCAGAGGTTTAAGACCAATTATGAAATTCTTCGACGCCCCCACGAGGCAGCTAGTGGTCCAAGTGTCAGTGCTGTCCCGGCTGGATTATGCCAGCTCGCTCTTGGTGGGGATTAATCAGTCGGAACTCATCCGGCTGCAGCGAGTACAAAACGCTGCAGCCAGAGTGGTGATTGGATTGCCAAGGTACTGTTCGGTCGCTAAAACGTTACGCTCTCCTAATTGGCTTCCGATGAACCAGAGGATTACATTTAAAGTGCTGTGCCTTGCGTTTAAAATCCTCAAGGGCTCATCCCCCCAAATACTGGAGAATCTGGTGAGGCCATATGTGCCCTCACGACCCCTTAGATCCCTGGGCCAAAATCTGGCAGTGGTTCCGCGCTTCAGATTGAGCAGAGTCGGCGGACGTTCCTTCCGAGTGTTATCAGCGAAGTCTTGGAATTCCCCTTCCCCCCCTCACATTCGGGCCCTTGAAGACCTTTTTTCATTTAGACGTGCCATTAAGACTATTCTATTTGTCTAGTTTACCTGATGCTTTCGTTGTTTGATTTCTTCAGCTTTTTAACAGTGTTGTGTTTTGGGTACCTTGCATGGCGCCGGGACGCCCCTTTGCTGGGGCAGCTGTGCGCGGTATAAGTTAGGATAACATAACATAACATAACGTAAGGCCAGCCTGTGGGAGGACCTCTGAGTTTGGGGAAGGAAGGCTGGGAGGCAGCTCCCAGGAAAACTCCCCAGGATGTGTTAAGTTACATGCTGGCCTTCAGAAATCAAACTGCCCGCTTCAGGAAACTCGCTCAGGTGAACCTGGAAACAAGCCAGGAAGAAATGAAAAAGTGGTATAACCAGAATGCCACTCTGGTCGAATTTCAATCTGAGCAAAAAGTGTGGTTCATGGCCCCAGTGGAACCTTGTACCTTGCAGGACAAGTGGACTGGGCCTTTTGAAGCGGTGGAGCGCAAAAGTGATGTCACCTACCTGGTAAATTTGCAGACTCCCAGGAACCCTTTGAGGCTCCTCCATGTGAACTGCCTCAAGCCCCACTTCGAAAGGTCCGAAGTGAGAATGCTCTTGGCGACAGATGATGGGGTGGAAGAGGAGAGTGAACTTCTCCCTGACCTCCTGTCCACCAAGGAGCACCATGGGTCAGTGAAAGGTGTGATCCTCTCCCCTACACTGACCCCAGAGCAGCAGAGTGACTGTCACCAGTTGTTGGGACAGTTTGCTCCACTGTTCTCCCTGGCCCCAGGTGTTACTAACTGGTATACCCAGTAAGTTGACTGACCAGGTCAGGGCCAGCATCAAAGAGGAGGTCTCTAAGATGTTGGCGTTAGGGGTGATTGAGCAATCCATCAGTCCTTGGGCCAGCCCTGTGGTCTTGGTCCCAAAGGCTGCTGCACCCGGTGCCACTCCAGAACTGTGGTTTTGTGTGGACTACCGTGGGCTCAATGCCTTCACCAGGACTGACGCATACCCCATCCCCAGAGCTGATGAGCTCATTGATTGTTTGGGAGCTGCCAAGTTCCTCAGCACGTTTGATTTAACGTCTGGGTACTGGCAGATTGCCTTAAACGATGGGGCCCAGGAAAGGTCAGCATTCTCAACTCCAGAAGGACATTACCAGTTCCGGGTGATGCCCTTTAGGTTGAAGAATGCCCATGCCACCTTTCAGAGGTTGTTCAACCAGGTGTTGGCTAGACTAGAGGATTTCAGTGCCGCATACCTGGATGACATTGCAGTGTTCAGTTCCAGCTGGGAAGAACACTTGCTGTACCTCAGGGAAGTGTTGGGGGTTCTGCAGAGGGCAGGCCTCACGATCAAGGCCAGTACGTGCCAGATCGGGCAGAGTTCTGGGGTTTACTTGGGACACCAGGTAGGAAGCGGACAGGTTGCGCCCCTACAGCCCAAGATTGACACAATTCTGGCTTGGTGACCCCCCAAGACCCAGACAGAGGTGAGAGCCTTTTTAGGTCTCACCGGTTACTACAGGAGGTTTATTAAGGGCTATGGCACCATTATTGCCCCCTTAACTGAGCTTACTTCCAGGTTGCATCCCAAGAAGGTGATCTGGATTGAATCCTGCCAAAAAGCTTTTGATGCCCTAAAGGCCGCCATGTGCACGGCACCCATGCTCAAGGCACTCGACTTCGCCAAGGAATTTGTCATGCAGACCGACGCTTCAGAGCATGGTGTGGGCTTGGTGCTCTCACAACTAAGCGAAGAGGACCTAGACCAGCCTGTAGTCTTCCTTAGCAGGAGACTACTCCCCAGGGAACAAAGGTGGAGGGCCATAGAAAGGGAAGCTTTTGCTGTGGTCTGGGCACTGAAGAAGCTAAAACCCTACCTGTTTGGGACTCACTGCCGGGTTCAGACAGACTACAGGCCCCTCAGATGGTTGATGCAAATGAGGGATGAGAATACAAAACTGTTGAGGTGGTCCATCTCCCTACAGGGAATGGACTTTACGGTGGAACACCGCCCTCGAAAAACACACGCCAATGCAGATGGTCTGTCCAGGTTCTTCCGCGTTAGAGAAGTGAACTCCCAGGAAGTTGGGTAGTTCTCCCTACTTTGAGCTGGAGGGGACATGTGTTTGACTTGGCATTTTTTGGCGTATTTCCCCTGACTCTTTGATTTCTGACCTCCCGGTTTTGACTCTGTTTTTGCTGACTTAGTGTCTCTGTGCACTTTCTCACTGCTGATCAGGGTGAAAGGTGCAAGTGCTACTGTTGTAAATTGTGTTATGGACTGGTGTTTCAATGATTGGCATATTTGATTTACTTGTCTGTCCCTAGTAAAGTTCACTGAGTGTGCCAGGGACTGTAAATCAAATTCTGTTAGTGGGCTGCAGCACTGGATTGTGCCACCCACACAAGCAGCTGTAAATGTAACTCTGGCCTGCCATTGCAGAGCCTGTGTGCTATCTGGGACTGCCAGGTCGGCTTGGCAAGTGCACACACTTACCAGTCCCTAACCTTCCCTTTTCTTACATGTTAGTCACCCCTTTGGTAGGCCTAAGGTACCCTTTGTGCATTGCATGTGTTAGATAGGACATGTCCTGATGTGTGTGACATGTCCTGATAGTGAAATACTGCCAATTTCATTTTTCAGTATTGCAATGCTACCTGCTCCCATAGGAAAGAATGGGGAGTTTGTTTATAACATCTTATGAACATAACTGCACCTGGGAACAAGGTTGGAAAATAAACTTTGATATGCCTGAACTCAGAATGTTACAATGCATCTTTTCGTGAGGGTGATTTTTACATTCTGTGTTTGAAAATACCACGCCTCTGCTAGGTTTGTGAAGTGCATGTCTGGCTTTGGATGACAGGGGCTGGAGGGCGGCGGTGGCTCCAGAGACCATGATGAGTCAGGGCTGAGCTGAATAGGCCTGGTCTGCATTTGGAGTGGTAGGAGGAGTTGCACCTGCACCTGAATAGGGCTGTGCCTGCCTTCCACAATGATGGCTCCGCCCCCCCTGTGGCGTGTCTGGAGCCAGACATTTTGCGTTTGGCTGCCATTTTGTGTTTGTTTGCCTCCCAGCCCGTCCCTCCACCCCGCTCCCGCCTCCCAGCTGCTCCTCCCTCGCCCCTCCCCCCTCCACTATCCACATATGACAGATGCATCAGCGCGCAGCGTTCACGCACAGCGGACGCACCCCATGCGCGCCAAAGGTGTGCCAAAGGTAAGCCCGTCTACGCCCGTCCGCGCCTGGACCGCGCCCAACACCAGACCCCCTGGTCCCCGCAAAATCCTCTCCACCCGCATAACGTACGACGCCGCTACCCTCTCAGCACTTAACCCCGACCGATTCCCGACCTGCTACCAAGCCACCCCCGGACACATCCATGGACCCTTCACCTGCCGCTCCTGCAAGTTCGACAGCATCAGGACTCACACCAAATCCACTAACTTCAAACAAAGCTCAAACACTAACCATCTGAAATGCATCCTACTCAACACCCGTTCGATCCACAGACACGCCATTGACCTTTGGAACCTACTCGACACTACATCGCCTGACGTCGCCTTCCTTACAGAAACCTGGATGAACGCCTCATCAGCTCCCGACATCGCCATAGCCATCCCGGACGGCTACAAGATCATCCGAAAGGACCGCACCAACCAAACAGGAGGAGGCATCGCCATCGTCCATAAGAACACCATCCGCATCACGACCAGTTCCGACGACAACCTCGCTACCGCCGAACACCTTCACTTCCAGATCCACACCGACCCCAAGACCACACTCAGAGGCACCCTCGTCTACAGGCCACCAGGACCCCGCACACAATTCAGCGAAGACATCACCGACTTCATCAGCCCACACGCCCTCCCCTCCAAGGACTACATTCTACTGGGAGACCTCAACTTCCACCTGGAAAAGAAAAACGACAGCAACACCACCACCCTCCTGGACAACCTGGCCAACCTCGGACTCGAACAACTTGTTGATACCCCCACCCACTATGCCGGACACACACTCGACCCAATCTTCACCTCCAGCAAGCAGATCTCCTTCAACCACACCACAGCTCTCCATTGGACGGACCACAGCTGCGTTCACTTCAACTACAAAAAGACCACGACCCACAACCTTCCACAACCAGTTCCCCGAAGAAACTGGAATAAAATTACCACCGACCAGCTCATCACATCACTTCACCAAAACCCTCCTGCCAAATCATCAGACCCAAACCAAGCAGCCACCAACCTCACACAATGGATCACCCACAGCGCCGACGAACTAGCACCCTTGAAAAACCATCAAATCAAACAAGGTAGCAAAAAAGCCCCCTGGTTCAACGATGACCTTAAGAAATCCAAGAAGTTCTGTCGCACCCTCTAGAAAGCCTGGAGAAAAAACCCAACCACTGACAACCTGTCCACCTTCAAGAACGCCAACCGCAAATACCACCAACTGATCCGATCCACCAAGAAATCAGCATTCAAGGATCGACTTGACGACAACGCCCACAACAGCAAGGAACTATTCAACATCGTGAAAGAATTTACCCACCCCACCGCCGGCACCAACGACATCACTCCCTCCCAAGACCTCTGCGGCTCCCTAGCCTCATTCTTCCACAGCAAAATCGCCGACATACATAACAGCTTTGAAAATGAGTCCGGAGACCAATCCGCTCCACCCACCTCCGAACCAAAACCCCCCTCCATCAACCTTTGCGCCTGGAACCCAATCACCACCGAAGACACCATCCGCCTGATGAACTCCATCCACTCAGGATCACCAACCGACCCATGTCCCCACCACATCTTCAACAAAGCAGACTCCATCATCGCACCCCATCTCCGAGACGTCATCAACTGCTCCCTCAACTCCGCTTCCTTCCCGGAAAGCTGGAAACATGCCGAACTCAGCGCTCTTCTGAAGAAACCCACAGCAGACCCCACTGAACTTAAGAACTACCGCCCCATCTCGCTCCTCCCATTCCCTGCCAAAGTCATTGAGAAAGCCGTCAATAATCAGCTCGCCACCTTCCTCGAATTCAACAAATCCCTCGACCCCTCACAGTCCGGCTTCCGAGCCAAACACAGCACCGAGACCGCCCTCATCGCAGCAACAGACGACATTCGAACACTACTGGACAACGGAGAAACAGTTGCCCTCATCCTACTTGACCTCTCCGCAGCCTTCGACACAGTCTGTCGTAGCACCCTCATACAACGCCTCAGCAACGTCGGAATACAAGGGAAAGCATTGGACTGGATCAGCTCGTTCCTCGCCGGAAGAACCCAGAGAGTCCGCCTCCCCTTTTAGATCAGAGGCCACCGAAGTCATCTGCGGCGTACCACAAGGATCATCACTCAGTCCCACCCTCTTCAACGTATACATGAGTCCCCTCGCATCCAACGCGCGCCAACACAACCTCAACATCATCTCCTACGCAGACGACACCCAGCTGATCCTCTCCCTCACCAAAGACCCAAACACTGCCAAAACCAACTTACACGAAGGAATGAAAGATGTAGCCGAGTGGATGAAGAACAGCCGCTTAAAACTGAACTTGGACAAAACGGAAGTCCTCATCTTAGGATCATCCCCCTCTGCTTGGGACGACTCATGGTGGCCACCGGCCCTGGGAACCGCACCCATACCAACTGACCACGCACGTAACCTGGGCTTCATCCTGGACTCCTCCCTCTCGATGACCAGACAAGTCAACGCCGTCTCATCATCATGCTTCAACATCCTACGCATGCTCAAAAAAATCTTCCATTGGATCCCCACCGAAACAAGAAAAACGGTCACCCACGCACTAGTCATAAGCCGACTGGATTACGGAAACACCCTTTACGCCGGAACCACAACTAAACTACAGAAAAAACTCCAACGCATCCAAAACGCCTCAGCCAGACTCATACTAGACATCCCCCGCCAAGATCACATTTCCGGTCACCTGAAAGACCTCCACTGTCTCCCCGTCAACAAGAGAATAACCTTCCGTCTCCTCACCCACGCACACAAAGCCCTCTACGACCTAGGACCCGAATGCCTCAACACGTGCCTGTCCTTTTACACCCCCACCCGACAACTACGATCGTCCAATCAAGCCCTCGCCGCAATTCCGCGCATCCACAGATCAACCATGGGGGGTAGATCCTTCTCCTTCTTAGCGGCCAAAACTTGGAATTCTCTCCCCACCCACCTCTGCCTTACACAGAACCACCTCTCCTTCAGAAAGCAACTAAAAACTTGGATATTCGATAAGTAAAGTACCCTCCCTCCCCTCCCCCTTCCCTCAAGCGCCTTGAGACCCCCTGGGTGAGTAGTGCGCTATACAAATTTTTGAACTTGAACTTGAACCCTGACAATGGAGGCTGTTGTGCCCCACAGAACTGATTTTGGCTGGGTACAGACATTCTCTGCTTTCAGAGAACAAAGGCTTTTTGGGTATAAAAAGAAGGGCCCAGACCCCAGACTTTTAGAACTTGCTGGAATCAAGGAGCCTGCTGAGAAGAAGAGCTGGAAGAGCTACCAGGAGGAGTACTGCCCCTTTGCTGCGTTGTTGCTTTGTTGGGTTGGCCGGCAGTTGTTCCTTCTGCTTTGGGCAGTGAAAGGACTGGACTGAACTTTCTTTACTTGTGCTGAGTATCTCCAAGGGCCTGAAATCGAGCTGGCCTCTTGTTCTGAAGTCTCAGGTACTGTTAAGACTTCACCAACCTCTGGGTACCGTTTCTGGAACCGCTGTTTCAGTTGCCACAGAGAAGGGAACTGCAACCGCCTCTGTCACCGACTACGGCGCAGGCTCTGTGTCCTGACGGCACCGCAGACTGCACCCTCCGCATCTCGCAACGTAACCCTGGTCTCACTGACGATGACCACCACAGCCGCCACCTAGCCGCTGCTTACAACGTGACCTGTGGGCACCGCAGTTCGCACCACCTTCACTTCGCCATCCTGGACCCACTGACGCTGTCGCTGCTGCTGACTCGACACCCGTTACATCATCATGGTTGGGGGCACCGCTTGTAAAGATTCACGATGCAGTGCCTCATCCCACACAGCCATCTGGGCCGACCGACGCCAGCTCCCGCATAGTGCACACAAGTAAGACAACGATCAGGTGCTGGATAGGGGCTAGACTAGATCCTCGCAGCAGCTTAAGGGATAAGGCCAGACAATAGCTATCTGACACAGAGACGTGCAACATAGAGAGCAGGGGCAACAAAAGAAAGGCAACAAGAACTATTGATATGCTCCCCCGAAAAGCTGAAGACGCCAGGGTGGCACTGATCCACCACCATTGAATAGCACAGATGACACACTAGAAACATCCAACCTGACCGGAGAAAAACGAAGATAGCTATTAACCCACCGACTTCCACCACCAAAGTCCAGAAACAAGGCAAAATGGATAAATATACAAAGGTACTTCCACCACCTATGGAAACGGAGGGGGAATTCTCAGGACTTCCAGACAATACGGCCATTCTCCAGGCGATCCACGACTCTAGAGATGCCATCGAGGGCAAAATGGTAGAAAATATGTTCAGAGATCTCCCTCTTACTCCAGGACATGCGTAATATCGCGAAAAGAGTGACCCTTGCTGAAACCCGCATCTCAGAAGTGGAGGACACGACGCACAAACTACATTCGGATGTCAAAGACCTGAAGGTGACCATGCGAGAGGTTGCATGTAGAGTGGACAATGCGGAAAACAGAGCACGGAGGAACAACCTACATTTTATTGTAGGCTCTGATCCAGTGACATTACTGATGTTGTGGGTACGCGATTCGCTACCTAGGGCTACTTTTTCATCCTGCTTTGTCATCAAACGGGCCCATAGGATCCCCAATACGTGGCTGCTGCCTGGGGCTCCTCCACGGCCCTTAATTGCCAGGTTCCTAAACTACCAAGACCGCAATACCATCCTCATAGAGTCATGCCTAGGGGAACTCAAACTTGCTAATGTCAAAATCATGATCTTCCCAGACAATTTCATGGAAATGCAGAAGATGAGGAGATCATTCGACTCAGTAAAAGTCAAACTGAGGGACTTGCAGGTCCAGTATATGCTCCTCTTTCCTGCTAAACTCAAGGTTATTTTTCAAGGCACTTTGCAGTTCTTTCAGTCCCCAGAAGAGGCATGGGCTTGGATAGAGGAAGGCACCATACCACGACAACAAGACAAAAAAATCTAGTGAGACACAACCCAAAGGTACAATAACGCAGTGGGAGCCTAGGCCACAGAGAGTTAAAAAGCGGCACCTCCTTAGGGGAAGATACAGCCAACGGACAGAGAACCCTCTGAGAGGATCCTAATACAGAGCAGGGAATCAGATGAAGACTTGCTACAAGAACAAGCCCGGACAAATAGTCTAGTCAGAGAGACAGTACCCACACAGACCAATCTGACAAGGAATCTCCTGTGGACACAGACAGTTCTCATCCACTCCTTAGAAACATTAATCATCTTGAACAACAGGGCACCGAAGAACACAACACAGAAGACACAAGTCCGCAACAGGGGATAGGTGGTGAAGAAGGCTGAAACAGGGGCTATGCCAATGGTGGACGAAGGGTAAGAGCTGCCAAGAGCCCCCCCAAGACACTATTGTGCTCTATTTTTGTTTTTAGAGCAGGAACTTTCGTTTGAAGTACATATCCTTTGTTGCGTTGTTTAAAACGTAGGGGGATTGGGGAAGGGGGGATGACAGACCTCTCAAACGGATCCTACGCTAAAGTTGTCATGTGATAGTTTCGGGAATAGATGTAGGGAGTGGGAGAGAGTGGGGTGGGGGGTATAGAGTTGAAGTGACAAATTCTTATAGTTTGGTTTTACACAAGTTTTTCGCACAGCCAGAAGCAAAAGCATTACAACTGACAGGCAGATATAGAGGCTACGAGGCCCACAAGTAGACCCGGAAATGCACAAAATGACAAACATATACCATGCATACAAATAACAGAACTTTTACAGCTCTCACCTGGAATGTTATTAGGTTAGGCAGTAAGATTAAAAGGGGATTGGTTACCAGATACCTCAAGAGACTCAAACCAGACATTGCCCTTCTACAGGAAACTCAACTCCGGGGCACACACTGCGCCTTCATTAGAAGAGGGACTTGCACAACCCTAACCCATGCAGGATTTTTCCTACGGGCATGTGGGGTCACCTTACTAATCAGGAAAAATTACCCCTTACACACAACTAAAACCTGGATAGACCCCAACGGTGCCTTTGCCGCCATCCAGAGGTACTGGGGAAAATGCGAAATCACACTAATCAGCTTCTACGCCCTGCCACGACTACTAACTGAAACTCTAGAGGCCATCGCCAAGATATTATTAGGATCAGACGCACCTATGCGCCTGATTGGGGGTGGTATTAATGATGTTATCGTCCCAAATATGGCCCGACCACACATAGCCACAAGAACGCGCATTCGTACCCCACTGGCAGACATTGTAGGCTCACTGGGGCTCACCAACCTCTCGGGACAACACCACCCAGTTGAACATGCCTATTCCTATTTCTCTGGGGCACACAGGGTTTTTTCTAGGCTGGACCATTTCTTTGCCCCAGCAGGTGAAATACGAATTGTAGATAAGGCAGAATACTTGGCGAGGGGTATATCATACCATTCACCATTGTGGTTGACAGTGGGAGGCAAGAGCAAAATACACAAACCAGACTGGGGATTAAACGCATGGGATCTCCGGGACAAATCCATTAAAGAAATAATAAGAACAGAGACTTAGTTATATTTCCACAAAAACCAGGAATTGGTGACCTCACATAGTACCCTCTGGGAAGCTTATAAGGCAGTACTAGGGGGTAAAATACAAGACGCTATAGCCCACAAACACAGAGAGGAAATTCATCAGATAGAAACTTTAGAAGATGAGCTCCTGGGGCTGGAAAGAAACATAACGCTACTTACGACAGTTGGCAGTTACACGCAGGGAACTTCGTGACCTGAGAGAGCAGGAGGTACAGAACCAAATGCAAGCTACACATCATAGACTCTATGAGGCGGGGATAGGGCAGGGCACCTCTTGGCTTGGCTGGGCAGAAGAGAGCAGGTGGTGAGCTGGGTGTCCCAAATACAAGAGCAGGGAGAACAACAAACCACCGCCCAGGCTATAGCAGATGCACTTGCGTGCTTCTATACAGAGTTATACAAAGCTAGACCCCTAGCAGATCCTTTACAGATAGGACTATACCTTAACAGCATAGACACTCCCACCCTAGAATGTGAAGACAAGGAAGCCCTAGAGGCAGAAATTACTCGAACAAAAGTGTAAGACACCATAAGTAGGCAAAAATCCGGAAAAAGCCCAGGGCCCAATGGACTTCCGGCAGAATTTATTTTTAACAGAAACGCGGATTTCCTTTCCCCCCACATCCTACAGATGTTCCATGTGGTGAGGAAAGAAGGGACACTATCTTTAGACTTCTGCCAGGCCACAGTGGTGGTTATACCGAAGCCAGGCAAACCTCCAGTGCGCTGCGGATCTTATTGCCCAATATCGCTGCTAAACATCGAAACGAAGATTCTCGCTTCCATACTGGCTGCACGACTCATAACTAATTACATCCTTAGTTCACCAGGATCAATCAGGCTTTATGCCTGACCATGCCATGCACTTTTATCTCTGCCGACTTGCCAATTGGCTCAATACGGTGAAAGTCAGGGCCACCCCACAGATGCTGCTTTCTTTAGATTCAGAGAAGGCCTTCGGCACCGTCCACTGGCATTTCATGAGGGCCATTCTTACGAGATTTCATTTTGGACAAACATTCACGACATGGGTGGAATTATTATACACTTAACCTTGAGCCAGAGTTAGTCAACGGGGTAAAATCAGCTCACTTTCACATTCAAAGAGGAACCTGCCAGGGCTTCCCCATTTCTCCCCTGTTCTGCGCTGGTCCTGGAGCCGCTGGCAAGCCAAATCAGAACACACTCAGGACTTTGTAGGTTCCAATACACGAGAGGACAGCTTAAAGACGAACGGATCTCTCTACATGCAGATGATAGTTTGCTCTATATCACCAACCCCTACACGACACACCCCCTGATACTCCAGTTAGTCAAGGAATAGGGGAAACATTCTGGATACAATGTTAACTGGGGGAAGTCGAGCTTGTATCCCGTAGGAGGCCCTAGAGATACACATTCACTACCAGAGCACTTACATATCACTCAAGATGGCTTTAAGTACTTGGGACTATTCATCTTGATGAACATGGCTGATTGTCTTACTCGTAACACCAAACGAGACCTTGCGGAATTTAGGGAGGACGTGGTGAGGTGGAGGCTGCTCCCTCTAATAATAGTAGGAAGAGCAGCCATGTACAAAATTATACAGCTGCCTAAACTACAATATATACTTCAAAATACATATCCTAAAATCCCAGAAAGTATCTTTAGGGCAATTAATAGTGAATTGCGTACACTTTTATGGGATGGGGCCATCCCAGAGTGCTGTTGCAAACAGTATAACTCAGCCAATATAACGGGGGAATAGCCTTGCCGGATATCCAAGCTTATTATCGAGTGGCACACCTAATAGTCTTTAACGAATGGTGCCATGCTCCAGGAAACCACTTCACATATGCCCTCGAGAGACTCCAGTTCTGGAAATCCTCTTATCTTCATTACCTATATGGGGGGCTGGGGTACGAGATCTACTGCCCGCCATGCAGAGGGTGATCAAAGCATGGAAGGGAGCGGAAAGACAGGTGAACTGGGACAAGAAACTAACCCGGGCGACACCGCTATGGTAGGGACGGAGTCTGTCAGATCTGGATAAATTACAGGGCTTCAAAGGCTGGGATTTGGTCGGGATCACAGTACTATGACACATACTTAAAAAGAGGGATCTAATGACGTTTACAGACCTCCAAGCTGAATACCAATTGTCAAATAAACAGAAATATAAGTACCTACAGTTACAGCAAGCATTGAGGAAACAAAAACCAGACATAATGGACATTCCTGAATATGCATCATTAGACGAGAGACTACTACAAGAAGAGATACCTTCAAAGGCAGTCTTTTGGACATAGAAACCCCTGATAAATAATATCCCCGATAGATTGATAGCTCTAAGGTGTAAATAGGAGGAAACTACAGGCTTGCCCGAGGACATAGATTGGGAAGCGGCGCTGATGCACCCACAGAAAGTGGCAAATAAGCTTTGCCTAAGATTAATACAGTTCAAAATATTACACAGGGTATTTTATGATAGAGCGCGACTCCCCACAACGGGCAGGGCAGAAACACCCAACTGCTGCGTTGCAAAACAATGCAAGATACCTACATGCACACCCTCTGGTACTGTCAACAAATACAGAGATATTGGTCACAAATAACTAGGAAATTAAGTGACATATTGGGAGCACAGATCCCTATGGACCTGAAATATGTTGTTCTGGACACCCCCACAGAAATTGATATTCCCAGATAAAAACAGTTATTGAGTAATTTAGGACTTATAGTTTCAAAGCGTGATATTACCAAATAGTGGGAGAAAACAGAGGTGCCTACTGTGTTGGAATGGCGTGCCAGCATGGACTTATACATTGGGGCCGAGAAAACTGTATACATGGCTAGAGGGTGTCCTAAAATGTTCAGGAGAATCTGGTAGCCATGGTTACAATACTATAATCTAGAGATGATCGGGCCTGAAATAAACAATGTAAGCCCCGGTAAGCAAGACAAATAACTTGTTGCTTGAAAATCTTGCTACCAAAAGAAATTTATCGGATGTGGGTCGTGCCTAAACTGGAAGGAGGGAGGGGGGTGGCAAGCCAGTTGAGAATCTATTGTGGTGTAACCTCTGTATTCCTAAATGTTGTACTTATCAGTAATGATGTCAAACTTGTTGCACATAAGACCTCAATGCTCCTGTGCTGGTTATTGTTCAAAAATAAAATACAAATATTTAAAAAATAATAATAATAATCAAATAGACACACAATCAACAAAAATCAGATGTAAAGAACCAGAGGTATGATTTCTAGACATTTAAAGTCAAAATAGTCCCTAAAATTTCAAAGCGACATTTAAAATGATCTAATCATGCTTGACCAGGTCCAAGTCAAAAGTTGAGGCAGATCACGAGCTATAGTCGGTCAAGTAAAGGAACCAGGTATGTCTTGGTGGAAAGTTTACCTTCTGACTGAGTAGACTTTCCAGAGAAAAGTCCTTGTCGGCAGGTCGTTAGCGTTCGTGCCAAAGTAGGGCTCCTCAATAGTGACCTTGTGAAGCGCAAGTCCTCAGTGTGAAACTTGGCTCTGGCAGACACTTGGCATGGCCACGTCAAAGGAAGAAACGCTCTGAGCGGGCGATGTCCTGAGTATGTAACCAGGAGGTCTTATCCAACACTGTTGAATGTCGGCTTCAGTAAAGTCCCTCTACATTTGGACTTAGACACTTTTCTAGAAGTTGGAATTCCTAACAGTTGGAGAAATGAGCAAATGAATCTGACTGGCTATATGATGGCAGCTGGTGCAGCTTCGGTCCCTTTCTCTGCTAGTTCTCTGGATGAAAAATTTTGAAATATTTTCTGAGTGCCCACTTATGCACGTTGTAGGGTCAGAGGAGTACACTAACACCATCCATGGGCCCAGAGCCTTGTGAGCACCACTTGGGGGTTAGGATTCACTCTCCCAGATGCCACCAGCAGTGCCCAGGACAAATCCAGTAGGAACTGGTCAGCTGGCTCATGGAAAAAGTAGGTTTCTTGCAGCTCAACAGGTGGTTAGACAAGTGACCCTTGAAGTCCACTGCTTTGTCCTGGCTACAAGTGGGAGCTGCCAGCCCCGGAGAGTATCTCTTCACAGGTTCAGCAGTAGATTCAATTATTCATCTGTCTTCCAGAGGTGTTCTGAGGAAGGTATTTAGGGTTGCCACATCTATGCTCAGTACTAGATTTTGGGTGGGGAAGACTGCCGAAGTTCATAAGTGCAACCCTAGTTACTTTAACATAATTTCCTGGGGTGTGGCCCTAAACAATCCTCCAATACACTGTTCTGCCAAAACTCCAAAATGGCAGAATCTTTCTTTCCCTGGGCAGAGCTAGGGGCACACCCTTTGGTGTATCTAGGAAAATGAGAAAGTCCCCTTTCAACCCCACTCCCCCCACTGGGATTGGTTCCATCCTGACTTCCTGTACAAATGAAAGGGGTATGCCTAGCTGTGAGTTGCATCTGCCTGTTACAGGGAATGCCCCTTTGAAACATGTGCAGTTGATGGGCACATCACCCGTGTCATTCTATCACTCCCACTGAAGGCCTTTTCTAGTAGTCGTTCACACTTCCTTGCAGGGGGCCAGCAGGCTGCCAGGTGACATTTGGGGATCAACTCTCAAAAGGCTACTAGAGGCTTTAGGCTGAAAAATAGTGATTCTCTAATGCCACTATTTCCGAACTAGTTGGACAAAATTCGACATTAGCATTAAGATGAATTTTGTTCAACTAGGAAAATAAGTGTTCAAGTATTTTCTAGCTACAGCCAATTTGAAGTTAGCTTTCTTTAGTGTAATAAAGTAACCCATTGTTTCCTATGGCACAATCAGCCTTGCTAGAGTGAAAAACGGGTTTGGGGCCTTTTACACTGTAAAGACATGTGAAATTAAATGAAAAACAGATTTGTAAAGCGCCCTAAACTCAAAGATGTCAGAGCGTTTAGCTAGAAGGGGAAAGTAAACCTGAAAATGGGTGAAACTCTAAGGGAAGAGAGAACAGGCAAGTTTTAATGTACTTGTGGAACAAGGGGAACAACTTCAATGCGACAATATGAGTGTGCATACTGTTCTAGAGTTTTGCTGCTGTGACAGAGAAGGAATGCCCTCCCATCTGGTTTTGTGATACATTAGAAGGTTCACCCTCCTGCTGAAGTCTGATCTGAGCAGTCTACGTGGGGTATACCACTGAAAGGATGCTCTTTGTAAGGGTCCTTGGTGATGAAGAGCAAGAAAGGACATGCAAAGGGCTTTATAGACCACTCACTTTCTGTCTGGCAACCAATGAAGAGAACAAATATCTTCCCTAAACAATAGATGTTTGGGCACGTTTAAGATAAGACAGGAGGCTGCATTTTGAATCACCTGAAATGTATTCAGGTAAGAGTTGGTAATATTCAGATAGAGTGCATTACAGTAGTCTAAATTTGACATTATCAGAGTGATAAGTATGGATTTTTGAAGTTCAGGCGATATAAAAGGAAAAATGGTCTTCAAGCTCCTGATGATGATAAAACAAGTACGGGTAGTGCAAATAATCTTTGAATCACAGTTAAGTGAGCTACCAAAGATGACCCCAAGATTTTTAGCTGATTTCCACCAGGGTTGATAGAGGCTCTCCGTTTTATCCCCTTTTATATTTAAGTGGTCATTTTTCATCCAGAGAATGATGCTGATCGTCCAATGTTTAAATTTCTCAGCTACCAATGTAAATTGTCCGAGATAGACACGATTATTTGCGTGTCATCCACGTTAGGTAGAACTTGGATGGTAAAAGATTGCACCGGCTCCGCAAGGGAGGAGAGATTAAGATTAAAGAGGGTGGGGCTCAGCAAAGACACTAGTGGCACCCCACAAGGAAGCCTGAAGGCCTTAGCCCTGAATTCTCTGCAGCTTACTGTTTGAGCCCTGTCCATAAGAAAGGAGTTTCAAGGCAGTGGAACTCATCCCAACATGCTGAAGACCAAGCTCAAGGGTGAGACTGTATTAAACACCACAGATAAGTCAAGCATCAGCAGAATTCTTCTGCAAAGGGATGGCTATGGCTTCCGTCCATAAGCAGGGATAAATTGCTGTTTCCAATATTTAGTTGAAATCTTTTTGCAAAAATACTGCAATATGGTCAGGAGTAGGTTGCAGAATTCAGAGAGTGCAGGGGTCAACTGGGGACCCAGATTTCATGCAATAGTATTTGACTTGTGAGATTTCAATAAGGGGAAAAGCGGAGAGTAAGGTGGAACAGGGGGAAGCAGACATGGCTTCTGAAGGGGCACCCCAACGTTATAAAAATGTAATTCTGACTATATCTTGAGAATTGTATCCCCAAACAAGAAATTTGTGAGGTTTCCAAATGTTGCTGAACGGGAGGATTTGAAAGCTCATTAACCTTAAATAGCTTATTGGATGAATTACTTGTAGATCTAATTTTTTTGCTATAGAAAATATATTTAGCTTCGCCAATAGAGTGCTTATATATGAGTAGTAGTTGTATGCTTCTGTTGCTCATCATAGGCCAAGTTCGCCCTACATTTTTAACTCCTTTCTGTGACGTTGCTGCCTAAGATCTTTAAATTCATCTGAGAACCTTGGGACCGACGCTTTAATGCTAATGCAAGAAATCACTTTCAACTGTGCCACTTTATCTACAGCTGCAAAAAGAACAATTGATGGACAGAACGAAGAACAATGTCATAAATTCACCCCAGCACAGAGATCTGGGCCTAAATCCATCGTTTTTTTGCTCACCATGCCTTTCCAGTTTGGACCCAGCCATATGCAAATCAGTCTTGACCCTGTGCCCAATGGGAACAGTCCAGCCCGAACTGCCAGGCCAGGTTCTCCATGTACTGGAAACCAGCATCCTGGAACCGGTTTCTGGGTAACCGGTCCCAGGAATAGTGTGGACCCTGCCTTAGGGCTGGTGAGGCTACTTGAGGGGTGACTTAATATTATTTGAAAGGAAAGTTTAGGCCTCGCAAAAGTGTGATTTTACAAGGTCAAAATGATGGTTACGGATCATTGCAAGATCCCATTTAGAGGATGTGCCACTCAGTGACGGTCCCAATGGATGGCAGCTGCGAATCACTGACCTACCCTCGACAGACCGAATATCGACTAGACAAATATCGGTGAGGAAATATCGACTACAAAAATATCGAATCCCAATACTTAAACAAGAAATAACAAAAATATCGAAACCACAATATCGATAAAAAAACATATCGACTACAACATTATCGACCATCAATATTATCGCATGTAAAAAACATCGACTTTCAATCTTTAACATAAAACATAGCCAAAATATCGACCATCAAAATATAGAATACAAATATATCGAAACTTATAGAATATCGACTTCACAAAATACATACAAAATGCACTTTCTAATGAAAAATACATATTATACACATCACAAATACCCATAAACTATTTTATAAAACAAATACATCATACAATAAACATTGCAAACAATTTAAAAAAAACATTTACATCAAATAAACAAATTAAAACACATACACAACATTGCAAATAATAAAACATTTCTTAATGCACATTATAAATATTCTTTCACTTTAAATCTGAAAAAATAGCATTAACCATTGCAAAAAATGGCCTTACCATACAAAAAAACAGTAATTGGCGTCACCCATGTAAGGAAAACAATTAGCAAAACAAGTAAAAAAATTCAAATGAACAAATAAGAAAAAGCTATCGATTTGAACAACCAATAAACTTTCAGAAACAATTAAACTAAAAAGAAGAATTAAACCAGCTAAAATTGCAATCTAAACCACCAAAGAAAAGGAAGGGGAAACTCTGCCGGATTGCTGGGAGAAAACTGATTGACTCCAACCAAAAACCAGCTACACCTATCTAAAGTAAGTACTACCACCTCAATATATTTCCAAAACGTAAATCTAAAACTTCAAACCTGTATTTGAAAAGCAAATAACTAAAACACCTCTTTTATCCCTACTCTATTTTCTACAGAGAAAAAGAAAATAAAGAAAAACTGCACAACATCTACACTTCAAAGAAAAAAGATAAAAAGTAGGTATATCATTTAAAACATGACTGAAAACCTTAATAAATAGAAAACAAAGTACAAACTAGCTAGCAGAGCACAACAAAATAAACATAAATAAATGTAAAATCTTGTAACACATTTTCTCCATCTCAGCAGGTACTGAAGAAAAACACAGAAAAGAAAAATTTGAAGAAAAGCATTATAATACTAAATACATAATTTAAATACTTTTCTAATAATGTAATGTTTAATTTCTCCTAGCACCAAAAAGCAAACATGACTGAAGGAGCAAAATTTGTGTATTCTCAGAAAGGGAAAATACTTCTTTGTTACATGGGATATGTATATACTCAAGAGAAACAGAAAGATATGAAAGTTTTTTGGAATTGCACTAAATACTATTCTAGCAAATGTTATGGTAGAGCTATAACTCAGGAAACTACTCTGACTTATACTAAGGAACATAACCACCCACCCAAAGTAACAGAAATAGAGATTAGAGAAATGCTTGATTCCATTAAAGAAGCTAGCACTAGTACTGATGTAGCAACAACTGCTATTCTAAAACAGCATTTAAGTGTTTTACCCCAACATGCCTCTAGCCAACTACCATCTATAGATTCCCTTAAAAGAACCATAGCTAGACAAATAAGAGCTACATCAACTACTCCTCCCACACCTACATTTTTTGAAGAAGTGCAAATTCCCCCTGAACTCTGTCTAACTCATAATAATGAACCATTTATACTATATGACAACAAATCAAAAGATAATAGAGTAATACTGTTTGCCACTGCAGACAACATGACTAAACTCAACCAATGCCAAACTTGGATGATGGATGGTACTTTTGCAGTATGTCCTAAACCTTTTTACCAATTGTACACTATCCATGGTCATTTCCAAAATGCAAATATTCCATTCCTATATGCCCTCCTACCAAACAAAAAACAATCTACCTACCAAGAAACCCTAACCAAAGTCAAACAGCAAACTAATGACTATTTTCCACAAAAAAATTATCATTGATTTCGAAAAAGCATTGATAAACAGTATCCTTAAAACATACCCACACACAGCAATACAAGGTTGTTATTATCATTTCAATCAATGTAGAAAGGCAGGCGGTCTTCACTCTGGGGGCCCCTGTGGGCCCCCAGAGTGAAGGTGGGTAGGGGCATGCACACGGGGGGTACCTGTGATACCCCCCACATTTGCATATACAAAGCGGCAGGCACTGCGCAGTGCCTGCAGCTTTGTATATGTAAATGCTGCAAAGCAATTTTTGTATTGTGGCGGGCGGTGCAGAGGGCTCCGCCCACCACAATACTAAAAATACAGGATGTGCCCGCCACTGTGGCGGGCACATCTTAATGCCCCCCACGGGACCCCCGCCCTTAGGGCGGGCGGTCCCGTTTACCGATGGGATGGCGGGACAGCCAAAGTCCACCCGCCATCCTAATAACCCCCTAAGTGTCCAATACACCACAGACAGCACCTTTGCTTATCAAGTGAAAAAACGTATTTCCCTAGCCTATGTTCCTGTAACAGACATTGCTGAACACTATAACCTATTAATAGACAGCCCCCACTATAAAAGAAACGAAGAAAGACTAAGCCCTATGCTTGACTACTTCGAAGATAGGCTACACCGATCTGGTCATAGAAGACAACCTAAAGATCAAATTGCCTGGTGGAATGTCTACCTTAGCACCCTAAATAAGGAAGCAAAAACAAACAACGCAGTTGAAGGATGGCATAATGCCTTCCAAGCAACCACAGGCAGAGGAAGACCTACCCTTCACAAATTAATACAATCCCTACAAAAAGAGCAGAGTTACCAAGAGCTCCGAATGGAGCAATCAGTAACCCTGATAGGACCAAAATTAACAAAACAAACCAAAAAAATGTATAACACACTCCAAAGCCAAGTTACCCTCTATCCAACTACCAGAGGACTAGAATATCTCTCAATGATAGCTAAAACGATTCTATAAAATATATCACAACTATACATCCAACATTAGCCACTTCTAAATATAACTGTTCCTACCTTTGTTATATCTAACAAATTGTAATTAAATTATCAAATACATTTTAAACACATATATGAAATTTATTATGATAATTTACTTTCAAACTGTTACATATAACGTAGCAATGCAACAAATTAAAACAGCTTTCCCACCCAAAAACATTTCTTTATATACTTACAATTTCCGTCTCTGCTTTAAAAGTAATCCAATGATGAAAAATCCATACCAAAGCGTTCAAAATGTCCATACATTCCAAGGAAGCCCAAAAAAAAATGAAACAGTACATGCAAATCTATGGCGACTCCTCTCCAATGTAATCCACAGGGTATACCCTTCAAAACCCGAAAATAGTTATTTAAAAAAAGAAATGCTCCTGGAAAACCCGAAAAACAAAGTATGTGTGTAAAAATAGGAGTATATAATACTCGTCACACTACTTTAAAAAAAAACCGACCTCCTCCAAAAAACTGAAAGGGCGACGACAACCTGAAATATATAAACAAACATACCCACCCACACAAATACACCCATACACATATAAAAATACATATTTGTACTATAAACATATCCATTTACTAACATTTAAACATATAGGCATACCTCACACACCTAGCACTAAAACGCGGTAAACACTAAATATCGTACACTCGAGCTAACACCTAAAACACAATCTAGGATCGATAATAGAATACAACTAAACCTAAAAACACCACACATACACTTAAATTCACTTTCTTAACTTATAAAGTAAAATAAAAACAAACTTACCCTCTCCAATGCGACGCAGCATCCAACTGCGAGCTGTTCCAGTACCAAATCAGACAAAATAACATTACGCGGTTAAAAAATTAGTCCCTGTATATGTGAAAAGGCTATTTATCTTCTATTTTCCAACACTTAAAAATTAAAAATATAATCTTACATTATATATTATTTTTCATGATATATTATTTTTCATGATAATTTTTTTAAATAATTATAAAAATATATTTGTTTAAAAAAATTATTTACAATGTTATTTAACTGTTGAAAAGAAAATATTATTTATATGTACACTTTGTAATTAATTTAAATCTTGAAATTACTTTTATAATTGACTTTGTGTTAAACATTATGCTTATAAATATGTTATTGTTATTATAAAGTTTACCTATAGTTTAAAAATGATTTCTCATTATTTACCTCTGTAAAAATTTATATTATTAATATGTTCAATATTAATTTTATTAATTTCTAGATTAAACTATTACCATTTTGTAAACAACAAAACGTTTACTATTTTGAATTCTTTAAAAAATGTATCTATCAATGATCTCTACTTTAAAATATGGAAAATTGTATGTACAACAAATATAACAAATATTTTCAACATGTTTATTATTAAAATATTTCTATTTTGTATGTGATTTAAAGTAATTGTTATTAAATAAATTGTACACTGTAATTATATTTGTTATGAAAAATTACATTTTCAATACATGTGAATAAACATAAAAATTATTTCACTGCAATGTATCAATGTTTGTAATATACAAATATTTACTTGCTATTTATTTTAATAAAGACTATTGACTTACAAAATTATACTGCAAATAATTTTTTTTCCTGTACTTCCCATTTGTTTTTTCATCTTAATAAACTGTTTGTAAATGTTTCCACTTAACCATGTGTGTGTCTACTCTATTTATTTTTGAAATAAAATATAATTTAAATATTATTTTAATTATTTATTGATTATTTTTTTAATATCATAAATATTGTGATTTCTTTAGCAATTTATTACTAGTCTAACAATAATTATAATTACTACTATAGTTATTATATGTTGATATAAATAATATTTGTGATATTCTACCAACAAAAATGTATTTCTCTACAAAGTTTTTGCTATTCCCACTCCACCAAGTATAAACTCTGAGAAGGTGCTGGACACTAAACCCATATAAATTACTATTCCCACTCCACTAAGTATAAACTCAGGGAAGGTGCTGGACATTCAGCCCATATAAATTACTATTCCCACTCCACTGAGTATAAACTCAGGGAAGGTTCTGGACAGTAAACCCATATAAATTACTATTCCCACTCCACCAAGTATGAACTGAGGGAAGGTGCTGGACAGTAAACCCATATAAATTACTATTTCCACTCCACCAAGTATAAACTCAGGGAAGGTGCTGGACAGTAAACCCATAAAAATTACTATTCCCACTCCACCAAGTATAAACTCAGGGAAGGTGCTTGGCATTCAACCCATATAAATTACTATTCCCACTCCACCAAGTATAAACTCATGGAAGATGCTGGACAGTAAACCCATATAAATTACTATTCCCACTCCACCAAGTATAAACTCAGGGAAGGTGTTGCACAGTAAACCCATATAAATAACTATTCCCACACCACCAAGTATGAACTCAGGGAAGGTGCTGGACAGAAAACCCATATAAATTACTATTCCCACTCCACCAAGTATAAACTCAGGGAAGGTGCTGGACAGTAAACCCATATAAATTACTATTCCCACTCCACCAAGTATAAACTCAGGGAAGGTGCTGGACATTCAACCCTTATAAATGACTATTCCCACTCCACCAAGTATAAACTCAGGGAAGGTGCTGGACAGTAAACAGATATAAATTACTATTCCCACTCCACCAAGTATAAACTCAGGGAAGGTGCTGGACATTCAACCCATATAAATTACTATTCCCACTCCACCAAGTATAAACTCATGGAAGGTGCTGGACAGTAAACCCATATAAATTACTATTCCCACTCCACCAAGTATAAACTCAGGGAAGGTGCTGGACATTCAACCCATATAAATTACTATTCCCACTACACCGAGTATAAACTCAGGGAAGGTGCTGGACAGTAAACCCATATAAATTACTATTACCACTCCACCAAGTATAAACTCAGGGAAGGTGCTGGACAGTAAACCCATATAAATTACTATTCCCACTCCACCAAGTATAAACTCAGGGAAGGTGCCGGACAGTAAACCCATATAAATTACTATTCCCACTCCACCAAGTATAAACTCAGGGAAGGTGCTGGACATTCAACCCCTTATAAATTACTATTCTCACTCCACCAAGTATAAACTCAGGGAAGGTGCTGGACAGTAACCCCATATAAATTACTATTCCAACTCCACCAAGTATAAACTCAGTGAAGGTGCTGGACAGTAAACCCATATAACTTACTATTCCAACTCCACCAAGTATAAAGTCAGGCAAGGTGCTGGACATTCAACCCATATAAATTACTATTTCCACTCCACCAAGTATAAACTCAGGGAAGGTGCTGGACAGTAAACCCATATAAATGACTATTCCCACTCCACCAAGTGTAAACTAAGAAAATATGCTGGACATTCAAACCATATAAATTACTATTCCCACTCCACCAAGTATACACTCTAAGAATGTGCTGGACACTAAACCCATATAACTTACTATTCCAACTCCACCAAATATAAATTCAAAGAAGGTGCTGGACATTCAACCCATATAATTTACTATTCCAACTCAACTAAATATGTATTCATGGAAGGTGCTGAACATTAAAATCATTTTTATAGATTTTTTTGATAATTATTATTTTTTTTAAATATTATTTTTAAAAACTTAACAATAACTAAATTAGAAATTCTAAATTTCATTTAGAAATTACATTTTATTTTAATTTACCAAATTTTGCTTTTCGGAAAAAAAAGTTAGAAATTAATTTGGAATATTTTGATCAAAAAATGTAATTTATATTTTATTTGTGTTTTTAAATTAATTTTTACTAATGTAACATTTCTTAAATAAATTTATTTTCAAATTATTTTTTATTAATTCTTTTTTAATAATAATACACAACATACACCCCTATAAAAAAAACACTTCTAATACAACAACCAATTAAACACTTTATCAAATTTAAATTTTAATATTCTTAAATAAAATTCACTTTTTTTAATACACTCACCATCCAATACCCCTAAAAACTCACAACACACCCATAAAATATTTTTATGAATTTAATTCTAAATAACCAATTTTTTATATTTTAATAATCATATATTTTATGACAATCCCCACACTATTCCCCAAAAAACCCACCAAACATCCCTAAAACATAAAATTTAGAAAAAATGTAAAATTTAAAATTAAATTCTAAATGTAATTTTAAAATATTTTAAAACACTTCCCACCCTATTCCCCAAAAAATACACAACCCACTCCTAAAACATAAATATTTTATACAATTAAAGATTTCAAATTAAATTCAAAATGTAAATTTAAAATTTTAAATTAATTTCTAAATTTAATTTTAAATTGTTTTTATACACCTCCCAAACCTATCCCCCTAAAAACCCACTGTCACGATTTGCCCCATCCATCCCTTTATCACGTCTAAAAATACAGCCAGTATCCCACCATCTGATTATGCCGTTCATGAAAAGCCTTAAAATCCCACCCCTTTCCCGTGCACCTTGCACGCTTCATTATCAGTGTGATTGGTGAGACTGTTAGCAATATGAACCATCATAAGTAATTTGCATTTCTTTATTTGTCATTCTTTTCACGATCGTTTAACTTTCCAGTTTCCCTTTTTATTAGATGTTTAAAGAAACTAAGCTACAGTATTTAGAGCAGAATCATGTAGCTTAATTGTGAGGAGAACTTTGCCTGAAGCTAAAAGATGCTAAGCTGCGCTGAAACTGAACCCGATCTGCGGCCTCTGTGGTTGCGCATCGGCTCGACGTGCGGCGTGCGCACGTTCCTTGGTGTGCGGCTGGGTGTGGCTGGGTGCGTTCGCCTATTTAAACCGCACCCAGCCTTCTAGAAGTCGCTTTGTCTTTCACTGGAGAGAGCTGAGGATCGCGTCAGGAACTCCGTGCTGCAACTTACCTGTGGGAAACCTTTTTTCTTCCTGCGCTCTTCGTCAGCAGCTCTGGAGATCTTCTGAGTTTCCGAAGCCTAAAAGACAAAGACAAAGATGAGGAGATAAGTAAATCTTTCTGTGAAATTTTCTGGCGCCCTTCGCAAGAAAAGGTCAAGGACAATTTTTGGAACAATTACAAAGAAGGAGACATTTTAGGAATCCTTATGTTTTTGGAAAGCAATTCAAGAAACAATTGTTTATTGAAAGAAATGGACATTGGAGTTTTGTGCAATGTTCTGAATGTTAGTGTATCACTTGTTTAAAGAGTTTAATCATGATCATGAAGGCTTTCTGGTATGACAAAATGATGCTTGTGCTTTTCTCTTCTTAAAGAAATTAACCAGTTTTTTCAGATAATTCAGAAACCACAAAGTATCAGGAATACAAGAACAGATTTTAGTAAGTAAGATTTTAAGTAGGAAGTGACTAAGAGGTAAAATTCAGAATAAAGGAGGAGAACAAGGTTATAACTGAATCTTTTCTTTTTAGCTTAATCCAAGAAAAGACAAGCACTAAAGAATCACCAGAGAATCACCTGACGACTTGATCTATCCACAAGACAAAGACATACTGGACGCAAAACAAGAAAGTACTGATCGCAGGTAGGCTTTCTAATTAATCTCAGATCTCTGAACACTCTTAGTAAATTAGGAATTAAGTTAGGTGAAGGCTCTACCAATTTGGATAAAAGAGTAAAATCTTAATGCTTGTTGTTTCGCAGGTCGACAGCAAGAATACTCCACTCTTCCAACGTCCCGTACCGGCCCTCCTCCCCTATTACTAGTTTTACTCTTGTAGTATATATATAATCTGCAAGTTTAGGGTTAGTCATTTGGGGTGTTGGTCCCTTGCGTCTCTGCGAAAATCATCTACGTCATCAAAAGACTTCAGGTCATTTAACAAGGTAAGAGACAACGTAGTCTGCTTGACAGAAGGCAAAGCCCACGAAAATCTTTTCGCCCAGACGCAATGGATCAAGTTTCTTTGCAGGATATAGTTGAAATTCTAAAGGATCTTAAATCTGAGAACGCAGCCTTACGTAGAGATATGTCAACCCTACAAAATGCTGTTCAACACAAACCCATTTTAAAACCTGCAACCTTTCAAGGTGCCTCCTCGACGTCTGAACCTCAGACTCAGATTCAGGTGGTTACACCAGTATCCACTCCTCTCGCTCAACCCGAGAGGTTTTATGGAGACAGTAACAAATTCTCAATTTTTCTAAATCAGTGTCATTTACATTTTTTAGCCAAAACATCAGCCTTTCCTGATGATTCCTCCAAAGTGGCTTTTATGCTTTCCTATTTAGGTGGGGACGCTGCACTCTGGTCTGTCCCCTTAGTAGAGAAAAATTACCCCATTTTACATAATTTCAGGGACTTTGAACGTGCTTTAAAGAAGATTTTTGCTAAGCATGTCTTTGTGCAATCAGCAGACAATAAGCTTCTTGGTTAAGACAAGGATCCACTGATTTACTTCACTACATTTCAGTATTTAATCGCCTGGTTCTTGAAGCGACTGGCCTTACGATAAAAGAGTCTCATTGTTTTATAGAGGTCTAAAGGATGACTTAAAGGACATGGTGACCCAAATTTAAGAACCTCCTGACGACATCAAAGAATTCATAGATTTAGTAGTGAAATTAAATCACAGGTTAAATGAGAGAAGAGGAGAAAAAGGAAAGTCCGATCACAAATTGGTATTTCCTAAAGAAAAAACTACTAACACCCGAGATGTAAATTCTAAACTTGATCCTGTAGAACCTATGCAGATAGGTTCAATTCGAGGCCCTTTGACCAAAGATGAAAAAGAAAAAAGACGAAAGTTAAATCAGTGCCTTTATTGTGGTAAGTCTGGCCATTTTGTGAAAGAATGCCCTACTCGCCCTAATAAGTTTAAAACAAAATCCACTGAAGTTGCCATTACACAAGAAAGATCGGAAAACTAGTTCACTCGGTGAAGGACGAGGTCAGTTTATCAGGTGGGATTTCTAGTTTGGCCTCAACTGTCCCACCCTTTGGGTGTCGACATTTTTGTATCCTAGTTGAACTAAGAGACATAAATAATTCTTCAAAGGTTTTTAAGGTGGAAGCTATAATTGACTCTGGAGCTACAGGTAATTTCATAGATACTCACTTCCTAGAGCAATTAGGCTTTAAGTCAGTTGCAAAAACTCACCCTGAAACTGTTAGAGCAGTTGATGGAAAGGAGCTAACTTCAGGTCCAATAAATAGACAAACTGAAATATTGGAGATGAATTGTTCACCAATTCATAGAGAGAGAATCCATTTTGACATCATAGACGCTCCCCAATTCAAATTGATTCTTGGAATTCCTTGGTTAATTCAACACAATCCAAGTATTGATTGGATATCAGGGACTTTGACCTTTAAATCATCCCATTGTACAAATCAATGTTTCCTTTTAAAGAGATCTGAAGATGTAATTCAAGATTTTGAATTTACTGCAGAGACTCCAAGTGTTCTAGTTTTAGATGGAGTTCCTTCTGAATACTCTGATCTTTTGGACGTTTTTGACAAGAAAAGGGCTAACACTCTTCCACCTCACAGGGATTTCGACTGTAGGATTGACTTAACACCAGGAGCTACTTTACCCTGTAGCAGAATATATGCCCTCACCAAGAAAGAGAATGAACATCTATGAGAATATTTGGATGAATATCTTGCTAATGGATTCATTCGACATTCCAAGTCACCAGTGTCATCTTCTCTTTTTTTCATTCCGAAAAAAGGAGGGGAATTGCGCGCATGCATCGATTATAGAGCCTTGAATAATGTAACCATTAAGAACAGGTATCCGCTACCTTTAATTCCTACTCTTTTGGATCAGGTCAAGAAAGCTTCTATTTATACTAAATTGGATTTGTGCAGAGCTCACCATCTTGTAAGAGTACGAAAAGGCGATGAGTGGAAGACTGCGTTCCGTACGAAGTTTGGACTTTTTGAATATCAGGTAATGCCTTTCGGACTTTGCAACGCTCCAGCTGCTTTCCAATTTTTCATAAATGAAGTTTTGCACGAATTCCTCGATGTTTGCTGTGTAGTTTATATCGATGATATTCTTATCTATTCCAATTCTGAAGTTGAACATGTACAGCAAATTCGTGCCATTCTTCAGAAATTGCTTACCAATTCTTTATACGTGAAATTAGAAAAGAGTCTATTTCATGTATCAAAAGTTGATTTTCTCGGTTACATTATTAGCCCCAATGGAATCGAGATGGATCCTAAAAAGGTGGATGCAGTCAGTTCTTGGCCAAGTCCTACGTCTGTAAAGTAAGTACAAAGCTTTTTAGGCTTTGCAAATTTCTACCGCCGATTTATCCAGAATTTCTCCCAGACAATAACTCCCATCACTAAATTACTAAGAAAAGGAGTTAAGTTCAACTGGCCAGATTCTGCTGAAAATGCTTTTCAAGACTTAAAAAGAAAATTTACATCAGCACCTATTTTAAGTCACCCAGATCCTAGTCAACTTTTTATTGTTGAAGCTGATGCATCACAATTTGCTTTAGGAGGCATTCTATCACAACAAAATATTGAAACTGGTCAGATGGCTCCAATTGCCTTTTATTCTAGAAAATTATCTGCAGCGGAATTAAATTATGCAATTGCAGATAAAAAACTTTTGGCTATAAAAGCAGTTTTCGAAGAATGGTGCCATTACTTGTTTGGGGCTCGTCATCCTGTAACAATTTATACAGACCATAGAAACCTACAAGCTTTAAGGTCTGTGAAAGCCTTATCAGCAAGGCAATTGCGTTGGTCCATGTTTTTTAATGACTATAACTTTGTGATTACATATCGACCTGGGAAAGAAAACTTAAAGGCAGACGCTTTATCCAGGATTGGAGAAAAGATTCCTAACCAGCCTGAAATAGTTCATCCTGTAATCCCAACTTCTTGATTTCAGGCTAGTTTGTCAGTTTGTGATATTATGGTTGACATTAAGAAAGAGTTGGGGAGAAAAAGGTTTGATCAGTGGAAAAAAAAGTATCCTTTTCTTCAAGAAAAATTAGTGATCAGTGGAAAAAAGAGTATCCTTTTCTTCAAGAAAAAGACAAACTGATGCTAGTTCATGATCTAATCATGGTACCTAACGATTCTATTCAAAAGTCCGTAATTCACCTTCACCACGATACACCTTTATCCGCTCATCCTAGTGTAATGAAAACTTATGAGCTAATTAAAAGAAGTTTTTGGTGGCCTTCTTTATATAAGGATGTACAACATTATGTAGAAACATGTAGTGTTTGTGTTCAAAATAAGACATCCCATCAAGCCCCAAGTGGATTGTTAATGCCCCTCCCAATTCCACCTCAACCGTGGCATACTATATCTTTAGATTTTATTGTTGAACTACCTGAAACTAAGAAAGGATACACTACCATTTTAACAGTTGTGGATCAATTCACACGCATGGCACATTTCATTCCTCTAAAGAAACTTCCAACTGCCGTGGAACTTGCACATCGTATGATGATTCAAATAATGATTCAAATAATTCATTTACATGGCATTCTTCAGTGGTAATTTCGGACAGAGGTTCTCAATTTATCTCTCGTGTGTGGCGAAATCTAAGTTCTATGTTAAACATGGAGATTCGACTCTCATCTAGTTACCACCCCCAAACAGATGGTTTAACAGAACAAACCAACCAGACCTTAGAACAATTTCTTCGTTATATGCTAACAAATTTAAATGAGGAATGGTCGGATCTTTTGAGTCCTTTAGAGTTCGCTTATAACAACTCTGAGCATTCTTCTATTAACATGTCCCCATTTTTCTGTAATTATGGCTTTCATCCCAAAAGTATTCCAAAGGACTCTAACTATGCAAATCCAGTTCCAGTCATTTCCGATTATGTTTCTAAATTATCAACCATTCAAGAAGAGGCAGCTTTTACTTTAGCTAAAACAAAAGAGAACCAGAAAAAGGCTGCAGATACACATAGGACAGAACAACCAGAATATAAGCCTGGAGACAAGGTTTGGTTGAGTACTAAGGGGCCCATTAGGATGTTGGGCGGATTGCCCCCGCCAGGCTGGCGGTAGCCACCGCTAGCCTGGCGGAGGCAATCCACCTGACATCCTTCTCTGTATTCCCCCCCACCATATTAGAATGGCGGGGGGACCACGGCGGAGCAAAACACCGCCCGCCACTTTTCTGCCCCGGTCGCCTAGCGGCCGGGGCGGAAAATGTTTAATATGGTGGCGGTGTCTATTAGACACCGCCAGCCATATTACAATGGGCTTAGGGAGATACCTTTCCTAGGCGGCAATGCCGCCACGGAAAGGCATGCGGTCTTCACTCTGGGGGCCCCCTGCGGGCCCCCGGAGTGAAGGAGGGGTGGGTTATGGCTTCGCATTACATAACAAAGCGGCAGGCCCCCACGGGACCCCTGCCCTTCTGGCGGGCGGTCCCAAACACCGGTAGGATGACGGGCGGACAAAGTCCGCCCGTCATCCTAATGGACCCCCTATGAATTTAAGAATTAAAGGGAATAAAAAATTAAATCCTAGATTTTTAGGCCCCTATTTTATTGAGAAAATTATCAATCCTGTTTGTGTAAAATTGGTTCTCCCTAAAAAATTTCAGATCCATCCAGTCTTCCATGTATCTCTGATTAAGCCATTTCATCCTCAAACTCGCTTAATTCAACCTCCTCCATCCATTGACATTGAAGGACACCCAGAGATTGAAGTCAAAACAATCTTAGATTCCAAAAGAGTCAGAGGAAAATTCTTTTATCTAGTGGATTGGAAGGGGTATGGTCCTGAAGAAATATCATGGGAACCATTAGAACATCTAAAAAATGCTCCTAAGATAGTTAGAACTTTTCACTTACGACATCCAGATAAACCAAAACCCATTTCTTCAGTCTTAGGGGGGATCTTGAGGAGGGAGTACTGTCACGATTTGCCCTATCCATCCCTTTATCACACCTAAAAATACAGCCAGTATCCCACCATCTGATTATGGCATTCAAGAAAAGCCTTAAAATCCCACCCATTACCCGTGCACCTTGCACGCTTCATTATCAGTGTGATTGGTGAGACTGTATTTCTTTATTTGTTATTCTTTTCACGATCGTGTAACTTTCCAGTTTCCCTTTTTATTAGATGTTTAAAGAAACTAAGCTACAGTATTTAGAGCAGAATCATGTAGCTTAATTGTGAGGAGAACTTTGCCTGAAGCTGAAAGATGCTAAGCCGAGCTGAAACTGAACCCGATCGGCGGGCTCTGTGGTTGCGCATCGGCTCGACGTGCGGCGTGCGCACGTTCCTTGGGGTGCGGCTGGGTGCGGTCGCCTACTTAAACCGCACCCAGCCTTCTGGAAGTCGCTTTGCCTTTCCCTGGAGAGAGCTGAGGATAGCGTCAGGAACTCCGTGCTGCAACTTACCTGTGAGAAACCTTTTTTCTTCCTACGCTCTTCGTCAGCAGCTCTGGAGATCTTCTGAGTTTCCGAAGCCTAAAAGACAAAGACAAAGATGAGGAGATAAGTAAATCTTTCTGTGATATTTTCTGGCGCCCTTCGCAAGAAAAGGTCAAGGACAATTTTTGGAACAATTACAAAGAAGGAGACATTTTAGGAATCCATATTATTTTGGAAAGCAATTCAAGGAACAATTGTTTATTGAAAGAAAAGGACATTTAGAGTTTTGTGCAATGTTCTGAATGTTAGTGTATCACTTGTTTAAAGAGTTTAATCATGATCATGAAGGCTTTCTGGTATGACAATATGATGCTTGTGCTTTTCTCTTCTTAAAGAAATTAACCAGTTTTTTCAGATAATTCAGAAACCACAAAGTATCAGGAATACAAGAACAGATTTTAGTAAGTAAGATTTTTTTTTTGTGTTCAAATCATTTTTATTAGACAAGAAGAAAATAAGAAAAGGAAAACAAATGTACAAACAATAATTCAAAACAATCATGCCATTACATTTCAGTGGTCAAAGAAAAATAAAGTAACACAGAGAATGATCCAGAGCCACACCTTCATAACTGGAAAAAAAAATTGACACTCATACAGATGGTATTGATACTTGAGGTGACATTATACACAGTAGACGCAAAATGACTGATTAGGACAATCAAAGTTAGCGTTCAGCAATATGATGATACAATACAACATCCTAGTGATCTCAGTGTGGACTTTAATTAACAATCGGTTTTCAAAAATATACAATGTATAAACAACCGTCATGTTAATGTGCCTAGCAATATAAGAAATAGGTTGTGCAACCAGAATGGGGCTCAACAAACAGTGTGCAGGATCTTACTGTTGATATATGGTCATGTGCCTAACAAGTGATGGATATACTATGGCGGGTCAAAGTAAAAGGAGGCTGCGTCCAGAGAGGTCCAGAGTCTCTTGCTGGTAGCTTGCCACGGGGAAGAGTTCAGGGCCGGATTATCTACTCCTCTGATACAAGCTAACCACTCCTTCCAAGCATTGAAAGAGACCTCGGAAGCTGCCTTCCAGTGACAGAGGACGACCTTACACGCTAGGGTGAGGAACAGGTCAAGGAGTTGGCGATCGTGGTCTTTTACTAACAATGGGTCTATGGCCCCCCAGAATTAGGTAGATGAATTCCCTCGTCGGTTTGATGTTACATATGCGTTCAATATAGTCAAAGACGTTGGACCAGTATTTATGCAGCAAAGGACAGTGAAATAGCATGTGTGGCAGGTCCCCATCAGCTAAGGAGCAATTCCAACAAGTGGGGGTCTCTCTTAGATTGAGTTTAAATAGTTTTTGGGGGGTCCAGAACACCCTATTGAGTATCATGTATTTGGTTTGCGAGAGGATTGGTGATACTTTGTGTGTGAGGGCTGAAGCATGGATCTTATCCCAATTAATAACTATTCCGGTGTTGTTAGGTTCTGCTTCCCATTTAAGTTCGTTTCGTCTCAGTGCTTTGCTCAGCGTCGGCGCGAGCAATTTGTATACAAAATGACCTGAAGATTGTAGGTGAGGGAGCATCGTTTTTAACCACGGTGTCGACTGTATGAACGTGCGCGTAGACATAGCTAACTTTAGTTTTAGGAAAGCATAGAAGTCAATTGGTTCAAGGGAATATTTAGACTGGATTGTTGAGAAAGGTAACGGCATGTGTCCGTCGTAGAGATCTGAGACCACATTGATTCCTTTGTCTGACCAATGCTTCCAAAGAGGGGACGAGCCATTGATCTTTATGAGTGGGTTACACCATAGAGATGAGGAAGCCGACTTCCTTACCTGTAGGCCGAATTTATGTGTTTGGTCTAATCTGAGAAGAGCCCTTTTGGTGTTGAGCATGATGTATTTGGAGTGCGTGAGGTGTGACAGGTCCATGGTTAGTATTGCTGCAAGAGGGGCTTTACCTATGACAGCCTTTTCTATATTGATCCACAACGGCGTGTAGCCAGGTGTTTCATTGAACCAGGAAACTCCCTGTGTACATAAGAAGGCCGTTTGATAGTTCCTGAAGTTGGGTAATCCTAGCCCACCTTTTTGTTTTGGGAGTTGCAGTTTTTTCATAGAGATTCTGGGGATTTTCCCTTTCCATAGGAAGTTACTAAATAATTTGTTTATTTTTTGTAGAAAGTCCTCTGTAAAAGTCATAGGGAGCATGCTTGCCATATAATTGATTAAGGGGGTGACCATCATCTTTAATGTCTCCGCTCTACCCCACCATGACAGGAATTTTGGAGACCACCCTTCCAGGAGCCTGCTTACTTTTTTGAAGAGTATATCTTCATTGATTTTCAGTGTCATGATTAGGTCCTTCTCAAACTCCAGGTCAAGGTATTTGAAGCTCTTCGGCTGCCAGGTGAGCCCAGAATCGCCTAAAATATTTCTATTACTCATGTTATTTAGCAGTTTCACCTCAGTCTTGTCCTTATTCAGGGAGTACCTGGAGACACCGGAGAATTCCTCAATCGTGGAGAGCAACGCAGGTATAGCTCTATCAGCCTGTTCACTGAGCACTAAAACATCATCAGCGTATGCCGTGAGTTTGATAACACAGTCATTGAATGGGATTCCCGGGATGTCAGGATTCTCCCGAATTCGGTACAAAAAGGGTTCAATTGCCAGGAGGAATAGGGATGGGGACAAGGGGCATCCCTGTCTGGTCCCTTGCTCTAGTTTGAAATGTGAGGAGAAAGCTCCACCGGCCCTCACTCTAGCAGTGGGACAGGCATATAGAGACATTACCATTCTAGTAAAAAGAGGGCCCAACTCAAATTTATGAAGTACCGCTTCCAGGTATGCCCAATCCACCTTGTCAAACACTTTCTCTGCGTCGAGTGTTATCGCAGCAGTGGGCGTGGAGAGGAGCTTAGCCTTTTCTATCACGTGAGCTAGGATTCTGGTGTTGTCACTGGACAATCTATTTTTCAGAAAGCCGGCTTGTGAGGGGTGGATTAAGCAGGGCAGTACTCTCTGGATGCGCTTTGCAAGGATTGATGCCAAAAGCTTACAACCCAAGTTTATTAACGATATGGGTCTGTAGTTTTTGGCGAGTTTAGAGTCTTTCCCCTCTTTGGGAATCACGGCTATCTCCCCCTCGGCCATCGTTCCCTTTACCTCACCCGTAAGACTAATCTCACTAAACGCGTTCAGAATTGGTTCCGTAAGCATGTGTGAGAAGCATTTATAAAACGTTGCCGTAAATCCATCGAGGCCAGGGGCTTTCCCACTCTTAAGAGACTTGATCGCACTTGCAACCTCTGCCTCAGATATCGGTTAGTTTATGGACTCTTGCTCTGAGGGGGTAAGTGTTGGTAGTGCGCACTTGGAGAGGAAATCCACTACTTTCCCTTTATCCACATTCATATTCCTGGCATACAACTTCTCATAGAAATCTTTGAATAAATCGGCAATTTTATCGGGGTCCGAATTGGGGGTGCCTTTGTCATCCATTAAGGAATTTATCGCGTTCTTTTGAATTTCAAATTTAAGGTAGGCTGCTAATCCTTTCCCCGCCTTATTAGAGTCACAGATTTTAAAGCGTTTCCTTCTGTCTAGCCAGACTCCCGCCCTTTCACTCACTAATTTATTATAGGTATATTTTCGGTTGGTCAGTTCAGACAGTGATTTTGCACTTCTGCTGTGCAGGTATTCGCGTTGGAGTATAGAGATGTCTTTTTCCAGAGTTAAGAGGGCGGAATTTCGATTTTTGTTTATTGCAGATGATATCTTTATGATCAGTCCCCTTATGGTGGTCTTTAGAGCTTCCCACCGAATTAAGTCAGAGGTGTCACCTTTTTTATTAATTGTTAAGAAGTCTTTGAGGGCGCATTCTATAGTTTCTCAATGCTTCTCGTCATTCAGAATGGCGTCATTGAGGCGCCACATTGACTGGCGGACCGTTGGCTTAATATTCGATAGAGTAAGTGAAATGCAAGAGTGGTCAGAAACGAGTTGTGGTGCAATGTCGGTTTCCTCTATTCTGGCTACGGCATTCCTAGTTATGAATATGTAATCAATTCTTGAAAAAGAGTCGTGAGGTGGAGAGTAGAAAGAGTAGTCTCTACCATCGGGGTGTTGTATACGCCATGTGTCTATCATATGAAATCTGTTACATAGCTTACACAATAAAGTAACACAGAGAATGATCCAGAGCCACACCTTCATAACCGAAAAAAAAAATTGACACTCATACAGATGGTATTGATACTTGAGGTGACATTATACACAGTAGACGCAAAATGACTGATTAGGACAATCAAAGTTAGCGTTCAGCAATATGATGATACAATACAACATCCTAGTGATCTCAGTGTGGACTTTAATTAACAATCGGTTTTCAAAAATATACAATGTATAAACAACCGTCGTGTTAATGTGCCTAGCAATATAAGAAATAGGTTGTGCAACCAGAATGGGGCTCAACAAACAGTGTGCATGCCTTATGGGCTTTGCCTGGTCGGAAGGTGCACTTAGAGTCTCTATCCAAGGCCGGGTCAAGCAGAAGGTTGAAATCACCTGCTAGTATGTGAACCGATGAGTCCGGAATAGTGTCTATCTGTTTTGCGATTTCTGACCAGAAGGAAGGTTCATGTGTGTTAGGGGCGTATACCGTTGTGATGTAGAATTCGGTGTCATCTTTGATTAATTTCACCGAGATCCATCTGCCTTTGGTGTCTACAGAGGAGGAAACCACCTCCACATTGGACTTCTTGGCTAGCAATATTACTAGCCCGTTTTTCTTAGACACAGCACCGGAGCCTACCACTTCAGTAAAGAATTTATTACGTAGGGTATGAAAGTGTTTTGCCTCTAGTCTTGTTTCTTGTAGTAGGGCTATATCACTATGTTGTCTACGGAGATAATAGAGTAATTTTTGTCGTTTAATCGGTTGATTCAGACCCTTCACATTCAGTGAGAGCACTTTAAGGTTATTTATGGTTGTCGTCCCTATAGGAGTATCTATAGTGTGAGCCATCATCTGTCGTGTGTGTAACATTCTGACTTACTGCTATGAGCTGTATTGGTATTAGAGGTTGCAGATGGGCCTATACACAGTTGGTCCAGCACTACGCAGAGGATAATATTAGTGTAAGTAAGAGCCGCATTGGCTGCAAGAAGCACATTAGGTTGTAAAATAGGACGCAAATTAAAGAAACCAAAGCAAAACAGTACACAAAATGCAAAAAAAAAAAAACCCCACACCCCTTCCATCCTCCCTCCGCCCACCTCCCCTTCCCACAACCCTCCCCTCCCACCCCAATAGTAGAAAAAGAACATGGCGACTCGGGAACGACCGCGAGGCCGCCTCCAAGCAGCTCACTCAATCCTATTAATCATAAGAGCTGCAAAACATACTTCAGATTAAAGGTCTAACAAATACGTGAATAAGTAGATATAACAAAAGTATTATAACAGTGAAACCAGCAAGGTCACTATAGTGGTTGTAGTACTGTGATTGAATTACTTCCTCAGTAACTACCGACTAAAACACAGATAAAACATGTTACGCAAATATCTAAGCGTAAGAATACTAGCATGATAATCTCAACAGTAGGCACTATAACTGGTTCCAGGCAGATTATACTGACAAGGACGAATCATGAAAAGAACCACTGCCATGCATCTGAATGCATCATGTAACCGGTAACAAAGTGGTGAACCATAATGAACAAATAGGGTCGTACAACCAGATACCCATTTCAGGTCAGTATATCCAACAGGTTAAGGCCACACTGTGGAGCAGACCCAATAGTTAGTCACAATAGTCATAGACTTTGAGTCCTTGGAGCGTAGTGCAGAGTGAAGACACTCAAGCTCAATTAGTCAGACTATGAGGAGACGGAGAACCTGGAACCATTATTATAGAGTAATCAAAGCTCATCCTAGGCCGGATGTAGAAGCGCTCATCTGGGCCGAGGGGGAAACCTCCATGTTGCCATCTCCTTGGCTGAATAGTAGGTGTCGTAGTTTTTGCGGATCAGAGAACACCTGGGTTACCCCCTGTAGAGTTACTTTGAACTTGGTCGGCCCAATAAAACCATACATGTATCCAAGTTATTTCAATTGTGGTCTCAGAGCAAGGAAAGCTTTCCTGATTTCCATAGTTTCTTTGCTAAAATCCTGTGAAATGAAGACTTTGTGTCCTTTCCATAGGACATGGTTATGCTTACGAACGAAGGCAAGAATCTGCTCTGTGTGTTGATATCTCAGCGGCTTTCACACTATCGCTCTCGGGCCCTTCTGATCCTTGGTGACTCGCCCCGGAACTCTATGAGCCCTGTCGAACTCCAGTGGCTGAGCGAAGGTTAGATTTGTGGCCTGTGTGAACCACTGCTCAAGGAAGGGTATACATGATCCTAGGGATTCCTCCGCTTTTTCTGGTATACCAAAAATTCTGAGATTTCCCCTCCTGTTTCTATCTTCCAACTCCGCAACCTTCCTCACTAGATGATCCGAGCACAGGGTGAGCTTCTTGATGGCACCACAGGTTTTATTTTCGGAATCTTCCAGTTTGCTTATCCTGTTCTCTGTTTCCATCAGCCTCGAGTTGATATCTTTGATGTCTTGGCGAACTGCAACAACCTCATCTTTGGTAGATTTGGCTAGGTCTCTAACTTCTTCCAGTCTGCTTAAGATAGTGTCCATGGCTTCCGGTATTTCCTTTTTCCCTTTGACCGGAGTTGGAGGGTCAGACTTCAGGCGCTTGGACGTTTTCCCATTGTCCTTGTCCCCCATTTTGAAGCCGGTTGGTGGGAAGTGGTGGTGTCTATATCCTTTATTTATTTTATTTATTCTAGTGGTTGGTCAGGTTTGGGAGTACTACAGTAGTACCTTTCGCCAGAAGTTAGTGCAGAGTAGTTCCTAGAGATGACAATTCGCACCTTGTGCACACAAAGCGCACAACGCTGTGTCTGGGTCGTGTTGCACCATCGTCGGGTAGCACATGAATCGAATAAATCGAATAAGCGAACTCCCCTTTAAGTAGGAAGTGACTAAGAGGTAAAACTCAGAATAAAGGAGGAGAACAAGGATATAACTGAATCTTTTGTTTTTAGCTTAATCCAAGAAAATACAAGCACTAAAGAATCACCAGAGAATCACCTGACGACTTGATCTATCCACAAGACAAAGACATACTCGACGCAAAACAAGAAAGTATTGATCGCAGGTAGGCTTTCTAATTAATCTCAGATCTCTGAACACCCTTAGTAAATTAGGAATTAGGTTAGGTGAAGGCTCTACCAATTTGGATAAAAGAGTAAAATCTTAATGCTTGTTGTTTCGCAGGTCGACAGCAAGAATACTCCACTCTTCCAACGTCCAGTACCGGCCCTCCTCCCCTATTACTAGTTTTACTCTTGTTGTATATATATAATCTGCAAGTTTAGGGTTAGTCATTTGGGAAGTTGGTCCCTTGCGTCTCTGCGAAAATCATCTACGTCATCAAAAGACTTCAGGTCATTGAACAAGGTAAGAGATGACGTAGTCTGCTTGACACCCACAACCCGCTCCAAAAACATTTAATTTTTAACAAATTCAAAATTTGAAATTATTAAATAAAATATTTAAATTAATTTCTAAATATTTTTATTTTTTATTTTAATACACTTCCCAACCTATTCCCCTAAAAACCCACAACCCGCTCCTAAAAAAACAAACATATTTTATAAAATTTAAAATGTCAATTTATTTTCTAAATTTACATTTAAAATATTTTAAAACACTTCCCACCCTATTCCCCTAAAAACCCACAACCCGCTCCTAAAACATAAATTTTGACAACATTTTACAATTTCAAAACATTTTTGAAAATGATTTAAAATATATTTTAAAACACTTCCCACCATATTCCCCTAAAAACCCACAACCCGCTCCTAAAATTTATTATACATTTTTAACTAAATATTTTTTTTTATTTTTTTTAAAATATTTATATATTTTATAACATAAAATAACATACATAAATATTATTTTAGAGAAAAAAATAACTACTACATTATAAACATTCTACATTTCACAAATGGATATTCTGACACTCGATATTTTGAATTTCGATATTCTAACACTATATTTTGACATTAGATATTTTTAACTAATACAAATAAATGATATTTTGAACACTCGATATAAACGACTCGATATTTTTTACTTCGATATTTTTTTTTACACTTAAAAATCGATTGAATTGACATCGATATTACTTACCTCGATATTACTGCCATGTCGATAATCTGTAGTCGATATTCTGTCCAGTCGATATTAAATACTCGAGATTTAGACTGCACACCGGCAGCTGCGATGTGAGGTCCTGTACTGAGGATGCATTACGCAGCGGCTATTCCAGGGAGCTGCGGGGCTGTAATGTGAGGTCCTGTATGGAGGATGCATCACGCAGTGGCTGTTTTGAGGAGATGCGGGTCTTGGATGCAAAGTCCGGCATTGAAGAGGCATCGCACAGCAATGGTTGCGAAGACCCATGAGGTCCTGTGTCAGGGATGTGTCACGCAGCTGCGGTTCCTGATATAAAGCTGTGAGACGATGTGTCATGCTATGTTTGTTCTGCCTGGACCACAGCTAGGCTGGCAGAGCACCTTCAAGCCCAGTTCCAAGGGTCCCGGACCGGGGTGGCACCTCTTTGGTGGTAGGACCCACAGCAGGCAGAGTCCAGGTGCTGGGTTCAAGGTAGTTTTAGCCTTTTCTGTCTCTGAGGTTCTGATCAGGAGGCCAGTCAACTAGCCCTTGGAGTCACTCTGGTGATTCTGGGTTCAAGATGCAGGTCCAGTCCTTTTCACTGAGGCAGCAGGATAGTAGAGTAGTGGACCTTCTGACGGAGCAGCTCAGTGGTCCTTCTGAGCTTTCCACAGGCCTAGAGGTATACTGAAGAGTTGGGTCTGAGAGTCCATTAATTATACCTGGTGTCCACTTTGAAATAGGAGAAGGTCCCGGAGGTTTCCACCCCGAGAGGTGCTTGGAATTTCCCGCCTCCCCACACTGGCACCAGCTTGTCTTAAGACACAAAGGACTGATGCCAAACCCTTTGAGTGTGCTCTGGCAGAGCATTTGTGATGTGCAAGTGCACTAGGTGACAGCTCCCCTCTCTCATCAAGTCAGAGATAGCCCATCTTTCCAACACCTATTCCTCCTTTGTTTCACTGTATGGGAGCAATACACAGAGACTAACTGGCAGCTACACCTAGGCATGTAACTATGGATAAGGCTGCAGGCAACAAATGGTTAGGACAAGAAAATAGCACCTTATTTTTAGGTGGCATTTCCAGAATTGTGACTTAAAATCAGACTTTATAGTTGAAGCTGGTTTGTGACTACAATTCTTTAGACACCAAACTCAACTTTCCCAATTGAAAGTTAGCACCTATTAAATCTAATAAGGTAACCCAATGTAATCTTATGGGAGAGGTAAAACTTGCAGTAGTGTAAAACGAATTCATGAGGTTTTGACTACCAGGACATGTAAAAGTTAAATGTACAGGTCCAACATTTAAATACACCGCACCCTGACGTCTGGGCAGTTTAGGACCTGACCTAGGGGGGACTTATATGTGATAAAAGGAATGTTTAGGCCTGACAAAAGGTTTATTTTGCAGGAACCCAGTTAACCAAACGTTACCTAGAAACAGTGTGCTCCAACAGTAAGAGCCGGTAGGCTGAGTTTAAACAAGTTAATACATTTCAATCAATGGCTTTGAATAACGTTTGAATGAAGGTCATGCAAACATGAGGAAAATCATATATTTGTTAAATCACTTTATAAGAAATACCAATTCTATGAAAGTTGTTTTGATGGCAGCCTTTGATTGGATGAGTCCCAATGCATTTCAGGTGAAGTACACCCTTCATCAGCGGTATGGAAGCTGCCACTGAATACTTTGTGCGAATCAGGAGATCTGCCCCGAAGACTGCCGTAATCGTCCTGGACAGGTTTTTAATGTCTCTTTAAGGGAAATTATGAACTCAACTACGAAATCCAACTAGACACGAAATGAGTTTGTACTTCTTAAGATTAGATCCCCTGGTTATCGGTGAAGACGAAAACTAGACACTCACTGTCCCGCTCGTGATCTGTGTTTGGTACCAAATACTGATCACTAATGGGACTGTGTGTGTGCAGCTTCTTAATGGAGGAGCTGCCACTGGGAAAGAGCTTCAATGGGTCGATCGAGTAGACTGGACACTGCTGATAGGTGGGCCAGGCTTCACTGTTCTAACAAAAGGGGTGTTTTGGTTTGTGTTATTGTTTTGCTCTGGCTTCAAATATACGTTTGCTTATTGTATTGTATTGTATTGGTGCATCATGGATGTACTGTTAACATTTATGATGCAGGTCATTCCGCAACGGAGCTTCAAACAGGCTGATTCATGCCTCCGGTTTTCATTGGGCTTATGTTTTGTTTAGTGTCAGGCCCAATGGTTTTATTGGACGTTAAGGGAGTGTGAGAGTGTTTGTGTGTGCGTGCGTGCGTACGTGCGTGTGTGTGTGTGTGTGTGATGTGATGTGAGCTGAGGCATATTTACTATTTCAATGAGTGAATTCTGTATTCCACACTAAGCAACACATCTAGGGAGAATTACATTTACAGATCAGCAACCAACCAACCTGATGGTGCTGTTAACGCGGGACTTCTGGTCTATAGTTATAGATCTAGACCCCAACTCAGGTCGACTGAACCGTTGGTACCTGTCATTGAGTAAAAGGCAATCCACTACTAGGTCAATCAGTTAATGACTTACACCACTCTAAAGAACCACTTACTAAGAATAAGGTTTAAAAGTTTATTTCAAAGCCAAAGTTAACTGGAGATACAAACATCTCAAAATAAGGTTCAAAAGATATACGGGTATCAATACAAACATGAATTGTCTAAATGTTCTTAGTCGGCAGAAGAATATCACCAAAACCAATTCAAGAATAACCAAAGTTGCAAGAATAGACACAAGCTGTAGCTTGTGAGTCATTTACAGAAAGGAAAATTTAGATTAGACTGTCCCTACACTAGACTAAGTGACATCCTTACTTAACAAGTTCTTAACCTAAAAAAAGGTGTCAGCCGTGATGACTTCCAAAGAAGCTCACACTCTTCCCTTAGTCTTCGTTGTGAATCGAGGTCTCGCAGTCAACCTATCTGCCTACCCATCCGCTCTCTAAGGTTCCTCAGACCATCTGCTCTAACTCCACCCAGGGGTGCTGTCCCTAATACAAAATCACATTTACAATAGAAACGCCCCTTAGAGACGTTCCGTGCTGATCCTCCTCTGGACCCTTCGTTAGAGTTGACCTTGCTTCCCAGGCTCCTCTCCGGCAGGACGGTACCCCCCAGGAAATTCCTGAAGACTCCTCCAGGCCTGTGCCTGGTTCCCGAGACAAAAGTCTATTCATCACTCTCTTGATTAAAACCCCCTCGCACCTGCAAACAGACACTTGCACTGTGGGCCCCAAATTCCGGCCTCCACCGTATCTTCTAAGTCGTAAACCATCGAGCAGGCTCCACAGTTTGTGCCTAACACGACCTTTCTCTAACGAGCACATGCAGATCAAAAGAAACGATTTTTGTCTATTCAGGCCTATTAGAATTACATGAAACGGGCCTATGCACTCTGCAAACCTTTAACTTATTTGTCTAAACAGTATTCTAACTTTTACACACAATGATTATATAAACTTATATAAAACATTTTTCAGTTCTATGATCAATAATACTTGAACTACAATAACATTAAAAATCCATATTATGTGGAAACGCATCAGCTTCTCGTATTCTCTGTGAACTGCCATGTGGCCTACACATTTCTACGTTTAGCAGAATTACATTTTCCCCTCCAACAGCCACATAACATAGGATTCCAACATCATTCTAACATTTCTACACAATCCTACATTAGCTTCTCACATAGATATATGCATTCTAATTTAATTAAACACTCTTATATATGTGCACTCTATAAATTCAACACTCCTACATAATGTTTACTAGACTAATACAACGTGCTTGTAAATATGGTGCACTTCTACAATTTTCCCCAAATTGCGCTCTCTCAGTCCCCCCTTTGATGACTTTTAGTAGTCATCACCATCACAACACCATCCCTGAGGTATGAATTGAGTCAAACTGAAGTCGTTGCAGTACCCCCTCGTTTTATTCCCTCTAGAGCCTTCAGACTCCGTTACTGGTTATCCTGCATCACAGTTAATCTCCTCTCCTGCTTTCTCATGGATCTCTGCAACCTGTTTGATCGATACCATTTGTACATCTGCACCAATCCCCACAAAGCGATTACACAAATCACTATTATGATGATGGGTTTCAGTATGTACCAAATGAAACTCTTTCCTAGGTTGGCAAACCAACCTCCAACTTTACCCATTCCTTTACCTACTTTTTCCCACACGTTTACCTGCGTCAAATCCTCAATCTCATGATGTATCTCAGTAATGTTCCGTATGTACTTCTCTAGAGGTTTTGAATTGTCTGGAATGTAAGTGCAACATTCCTGGACCTTCAAAGCCTTACAGACTCCTCCCTCTTTGGCTAACAGAACGTCTAAAGCAAGTCGGTTCTGAAGAACCATTGCCCTTATCGATTGCATCTCTCCTTCCACCAGCATTAGTGATCTAGCAGTACTGGCGGACAACCTATCTACTACTGTTGCCAATCTTCTAATCTTGATGTCATTCAGTATTATCCCCAATAGAGGAAATGCAGCACCAAATACATCTCCAACTACTTCCTCAGTGCTGACATCTCTTCTTTCTCTAGCTCGTGTTCCTCCCTCTATGATTTCTAAATCCTTAGCATGGTATATTTTGGGGAAGACAATTGCCAAATAACATGATCCATACCAATTATCTGGTAGTTTCACGTATGCATTTCTTCCACATACAAAATATACATTTGGGATCACCTGCATTTCCTTCAGGAAATCCTTAGAGTAATATTTTAGTTGGAAAGCATGTTCACAACTTACTTCTCCCACAAACACATTCTCGTAATAGGTTTCACCCCTATGTATGCACAGTTTCCCCTTTTTCTCTCGGTCTAGAGCTATTGGACCATTGTTAGCCTTTCGTTGGTGTGACCTTTCTTCCTCGGTCCAATCTGTTTTCCATTGACCTGAAGATTTTAAAATCTTCTGTCTCCTGTATCGATCATCCACCTGTCCTACAAACTTTTTCTCAATTTCTGACACTTTACAAGTCAAATTATTTCTTCGGGCATGTGAAGTATCTAATGTTTTCCAGGGAAGGAAACATTTCTGTAATCTGTCTTCACTCTTATAATAATCCCACTTATTTAAATGCTTGTAGTTTGGCACTTCTGGTAACACAGCATCGAAGTTCGAAAAATAGTACTCAAAACCATCACGTTCATAAAATATGCTCAGCAACAAACTACATGTGATTCCATAAGTCAATGGAAGATGATGATATCTAATACCTTCGTCTACAGAGGCTGGCAATTTCATGCACACATAACAATTTTTAGCCTCCATAGCATCAACATATTCATAAAGCAATTTAGCATATGCATTTGATTTAAAGTTCCCCTGCGATTCATCCATATGTAACCTACGAGTCTCAGCTGCTAGTAAAGCTTTATCTTTCTCTGTATTGTTCCCCTTTTGACCAGCAGTTGTAGGTTTCTGTATCGATACAATTTTTTCTTCCTTTGTTGCTTTCTCTTCATTTTCATGTCCCACTACATAGGATATAGTAACCACTAAAACTATAAGAAAAATCACTCCCACTAAAAGTGTGCCTACAATGCATTTTGTCCTGCGGTTCGGGTTGCCAACCTCCATGATCTCAAACAGTGTAGTTCCGGTTTTCTTTCACAGCACAATGTCTCTTTTCTTTGCACAATGTCTCTTTTCGAACCACACCTGGAAGCTGATAATCCCTTCTGCAAGATCAGTCTTTGAGTTCCATAGCAACAGACAACCCTAGCCCTTCTCCGTCCTCTATATGGAAGTCCCTAAATCTCTTCTTCCACTCGGCGCTAGGTTATCTCTCAATCTGTTTTTTTACAAAGTCTTTACAAAGTCTTTTAGCAATCCAGAATTATACGTGATCCAGCGACTCTAGTCACGCACTCTAATATTTCCAAACGAAGAAGGATCTCCCCAAGTATTGACCTACTTGGACAACAAGTCGGGAAATCTATTCTGTTAAAAATCATGTCTCTTATTCCGCTCAGATAAGGAGGATAGGGGATATTGAGTGTCAGCAACCCTTTGAACTCCACTCCCGGTATCAGCAACACTATTTCCACCGTTATGATGGGGTCAGTACTGGTCAGGGTCACTTCCCTCACCCTCCCAGATCCCTGTATACTGGACATCTGCAGCGAGGTAGGTCCACTCAGGAGTAGCGTATCTTCTGCAAGGCACTCGCACTCTCCTCGATCTTCTCGGACCTTCCTGTTCCTGTCCTTGTGCACTTTCATCCAGATCCGAGTCTTCAGATATAGGAGCAAGAGTTCTTTCTGGAGTTGACTTCAAGCTCGGCCTCTTTCTTCTTTCAGGCCAACTAGCTTCTCCACGCCTTGTTCTCCTGTATCTTGTCCTCTCACTCAGTTCTTGATCACTCTGGACTTGATCTGAGTCTGAGCCGTATTCACAGCAACTTTCTCCTTCTGTGGCAACTTCAGTTTTACTGTCGTCCTGTCTTTCTTCCTCTGGATCTGTAGCGCTCCCAACTTCTTCCGACACCCCCACAGCTTGACTGATCCCTTCTAGTGGTTCGCCTTCCACAGCTGGATTTTCATCTGCGAGAGGAGCTGTTTCTTCCAGGGGTGCTGGAACTCTTCGAGTATGGGAAGCGTGGATCCAGTTTGGCAGCCCTCCACACTTCACAGCGGTATTCGTTGTCAATATGACCTGGTAGGGCCCCTTCCAACGCACGTCTAGGCAGTTCTTCCGGACGTGCTTCTTCAATAGGATCCAGTCACCTGGGCACAAGTCGTGACATAGGTCTCTTGAAGATGGAACTTCAGCAGCCTGCACCTGAAGAGACACAGAATGAATGGCGTCAGACAGTCCCTGGCAGTAATCCAGGATCAGGTCATCTGTAATATTCAACAAAGCTGTAGTCCGTACAGACGGAAGTCTCATTGCCCTCCCCATTAAAACTTCGTGTGGAGAGAGACCTGTCCTCCTGTCTGGTGTGCTACGCATACTCATGAGTACCAAGGGCAGAGCATCAGGCCAACTTAAGGAAGTCGATGAACATACTTTGGCTATTCGGGACTTCAAAGTGCCATTGATCTGCTCCACGATACCTGAAGCCTCTGGTCGATAGCTACAGTGCAACTTCTGATCAATGTTCAATGCAGAGCAAAGCATCTTCACAACTTCACTGTTGAAATGAGTTCCTCGATCTGATTCTAGGGAGGTCGGCAGGTGCGGTAGTAACACTCTCCTTCGTCTATAAAAAGAGGCATTTGTCGATGAATCTTTCCCCCTGTCGTAATCCTTGGTGGCTGCGGGAACTGAGCTCGTGGAGCCGAAGTCCCCCCTTTGGCCACATTACTCCTTGTTACTGTCACCCTTTGAACTGGAACTTCCTGAACTTCCTCCTCTAGAACTTCTAGTTCTCCGTTTTCAGGCTTATAGGGACACTCGCGTCTCCAATGTCCCACCTGGTGACACTGATGACACTTCGTCGTTTTTTTCAACGTAGCAAAGTCTATTCTAGGTCTCGAGTTTTCCTCGCTGTCCTTATTCTGATTACTCGATTTCCGTCCCATTGTCCCTGTTCCCTGCTGCTATTGTCCACTCTTTCCAGCTGACTGCATTTGCACCATCATCAGTTTCTCCTTCAATTTCTTTGCCTTAGAATCTATTTCATCGCTGCAATACCTGGCATATCTCAAAATTTCATCCAATGGTTTGTTTTGCCAACAAATTAAATGCTGCTGAATCATTAAACAAATATCAGGTCGCAACCCCAAAACAAACTTCGATACAAACTGTCCTATATCCTTGGGATCCATCACATCTAGTCCACTGTATTGTTTGAACGTTTTCAGCAATCTCTCATAAAACTCATGAACTGTCTCCTTGGGTTCCTGTCTTGTTCGGTCTATTTTTACCCAATCTATATCTTGTGGTGGCACCTTCTCTTTCAGCCAAGTCATCACCCTTTCATATTTTAACATTACACTTTCTGACGGTCCATTAGTAAGAGCATTCCTTTCTGGTTCTGCAGTTGGCCAGTCTACACTAATCTTGCATGCTATCCACAAGTCTCCTGGGACCACAATGTCAAATAGGGTGTTCAAATCAATCCACAATACTTTTGAAATTTTGACAAACCTCTCTACCTGCTTGTACCACTCTACAGGATTCTCCCTTAACTTCGGAAATGAGTTGTTAAATGCAGCTAAATCTCCTCTACTCCAGGGCACGTGCACATAATTCCCATTCGCTATTTCTCGTAAAGGGAATGCTTCCATCTGCATTAGCCTTCCTTCCGGAGACATCACATTCGTGCTCCGTCTAACAGTTCCCTTTTTGGACCACCTCTCTTCCCATTTGTCCAGATCCCTCCATGTTCTGATTCCTGTGATCAGTTCCCTTATGTGTGTTTTTAATCCAGTAGTCCTCCTCTCATCTAAGTCCTGATCTGAATAATGCAACCTATGGTTACCCTGTAATGCCTTGGTTCTGGACAAATCTACCATATACTTTTCTGCCAGTACAGACAGTTTCTCATGAGTTGCTCTTGCCTTTCGAGTGATGTCCTTTGCTATAAACAGTAGCTCATCTTGTTCGTACAAGTCAATCCTTTCTAAAGATAACGAGCCATCTATTATATCGTCCAGGTCAGATCTTAAGCTGGACACGTCGAGTCTTTTGGCTTTTACCACAGCTTTCAGTGTGCCATCTCTAGAGAGTCCATTTACCTCTCTCCCATCACAGCTCTGAGTCCTGCATCTGGGCTCAGGCGTGTTATGGGGAGTCCTCCCATGCTCCCATCTCTCCAGGTCCCATGCAGTTCCATCCTCTCTGGGTGTATAGTGAAACACTTTCCTATTTCCCATAGTCCCACAATTCCCACCCTGCCTGGTTTCTCTAGGTGCATGGTAAGACATTCCGTTATTCCCCATTTCTTCTCCATTTGCCGGTGGTCTCTGATCACTCGACACATGGCAAGATCCTTCGCTGTTCCCTGTGTTCCCACGATTCCAGTGCTGTACGTTATCATTAGGTGCGTGGTGAGTGCACCTTAACCTATCTCTGTATTCTTGGGTCCTTTGGTCTCCCTCACTTTGAATGAAACGAGATGTCTCTCCACACTCCGTACTTCTGCCTCTTTGCTCCTGCCCATTCTCTCCGTCAATATGACGTGTAACTCCTCTACTCTCCTGACTTTTACCATCCCACTCCTGACTGCTTTCGCTAGCCCCGCAGTGAGATAATGTCCCTTTTCCTCGACTTCCCCATTCAGCTTCTGCTCTTGACCTGTTGCTCGGTGCTTCCATGGACCTATCCCATTCTCTCAAGTCAGCCCTCAACTCTTTATAGGATTTCGGCCGTGGTCCCCTCAGGTCCATCGGTCCTCTCTGACCCCCCTGCTCTGTTACGGGACCCACTGCTGAATCCAATGGGGTGCTCCACGTTATCGGTCCTGGCAATTGCCTCCAGGCATTTGTCGTGTTATTCCTTCTTTCCATCTCTACTCTTTCTCTGTCTAGCTGTACCTGTTCTTCCTCTTTCCCTTTCTCTGGGTGATAAATCGACCGTATAGGACCTATGGTAACGGGTACTTGAAGAGCATCTGGCAATTCATAAGACTCAACCCTCTCTGTTGCTGGCATCTTCTGCACTGCAACCCTTCCGACTACCGTCTGTACAGTACCAGGTTGAGGTGACCCTTCATCTTTGGTAGGTACCCAATCCGCTATAGGGAGTGGCCTATACCCTTCTATGCCAACCCTGTCTTCCCTTGGGAGCTCCGTACCTTCCGTCTCCCTATTGTCCGGAGGCGGTCTATCTATCAACAACCTATTTATCAGACCATCCTCCGACCCGCTCTCGTCATCCTCTTCTATGGGTTTCTTTCCTCCTGTAACCTCTCTCATGGGGGTACAACTTATCCACCTCAATCACCTGTACCCTCCACTTCTTGGCTTCCGCATCCCATTTAGCATCTTGCACTGCCCTTACCGATCGCCTTACCCTTTCCTGGCGTCTGTTCTGACTCCTGTCGTGCGCCGCCCTAATCCACGCATTAAGGGCCTCAAACTGTGTAGGTCTAGGCAAAGGTCTTAATGAGGACATAACTGCTTTCAGCTGATGTAACACTTCTAGTCTAAACGTTCCGTATTTCGGAAAAGTCAATTCCTCATTCCCCTCTGTAATATTACTCCAAGAATCAAGCCACAGTATAGTATGCAACCCAACATTCGTTGCCATATAGTGAGCTGGTGTACCCTCTGGCGGTGCCTCTTCTCCATAATAAGATTCTCTTCTTTTCCTCTTAAAAATCCCCCTCAAACATTTAAAACACTTCATGTTCAAAACCTACAAAATTTCTTATTTTCTCCGCGTTCGTTTACTTCCTGATGACAATCCACCAATCTCAGCGCGGTTCTCGCTAACTGCCCTATCACAGCGCGGCTCTAGCTGACGTCACACCAACCGCCCTATTACAGCGCGGCTTCTCACCAACCGCCCTATCACAGCGCGGCTCTCGCTGACGTCACTCTCCCCCTTCGCAGCAGTTCCCCTCCTTTCTCAGCTCGTCTCCGCGGTCATGCATGCGTCCCATTCATACTCTGAAAAATGATTACTTCCGACCAAGCGATCACTTTCCTTGACTGTACGTCCACAGTCTAACTGTAATTGTCACCTTAACTGACGAAATGTCTTTCCGTGTACGTCTAGACAATTGCCTTCTCTGATAGGTTACTTGCACACGGTAACTTTCGACCTGCGTCCGTTACCCACACACTCACTCTTGCATTCCCGTATCTCGGTCCTGCGGGCGATCAATGGTACCTCATGACCCCCTTACTCTGGTCGACAACTACTCTGGATGTTCAATACACCCGAACCACTTAAGCTCTACCCCGAACTTAAGATTTTTCACCAGTTCACCGGTTCACCCGTTCCCCAGGTTGCCAGTTTACCAGTCTACCAGGTTGCGCGCGCTCACAACCTTCTCTCAATCACACTACAGGCATTCAACTCCGCATGACATTACAATACAGATACAACACAAAGCACCGCAATCTATCAACGCATGACCCTTGTTATACTCACTCTCTTCCGACTCTGCTGCTTTTCTCTCGCCGTCAGCACCTTCTTCGGCAGGCCACCTCTCGATCTCTAGGGACCTTGGGGTAAACTTAACCTAGTCTAGATCACCTTCCTCAAGAAGGTAACCATCCTCACTCTGCTACCAACTGTTAACGCGGGACTTCTGGTCTATAGTTATAGATCTAGATCCCAACTCAGGTCGACTGAACCGTTGGTACCTGTCATTGAGTAAAAGGCAATCCACTACTAGGTCAATCAGTTAATGACTTACACCACTCTAAAGAACCACTTACTAAGAATAAGGTTTAAAAGTTTATTTCAAAGCCAAAGTTAACTGGAGATACAAACATCTCAAAATAAGGTTCAAAAGATATACGGGTATCAATACAAACATGAATTGTCTAAATGTTCTTAGTCGGCAGAAGAATATCACCAAAACCAATTCAAGAATAACCAAAGTTGCAAGAATAGACACAAGCTGTAGCTTGTGAGTCATTTACAGAAAGGAAAATTTAGATTAGACTGTCCCTACACTAGACTAAGTGACATCCTTACTTAACAAGTTCTTAACCTAAAAAAAGGTGTCAGCCGTGATGACTTCCAAAGAAGATCACACTCTTCCCTTGGTCTTCGTTGTGAATTGAGGTCTCGCAGTCAACCTATCTGCCTACCCATCCGCTCTCTAAGGTTCCTCAGACCATCTGCTCTAACTCCACCCAGGGGTGCTGTCCCTAATACAAAATCACATTTACAATAGAAACGCCCCTTTGAGACGCCCCTCACGTGGTGTTGGTTCTGGTATGTTCCGTGCTGATCCTCCTCTGGACCCTTCGTTAGAGTTGACCTTGCTTCCCAGGCTCCTCTCCGGCAGGACGGTACCCCCCAGGAAATTCCTGAAGACTCCTCCAGGCCTGTGCCTGGTTCCCGAGACAAAAGTCTATTCATCACTCTCTTGATTAAAACCCCCTCGCACCTGCGAACAGACACTTGCACTGTGGGCCCCAAATTCCGGCCTCCACCGTATCTTCTAAGTCGTAAACCATCGAGCAGGCTCCACAGTTTGTGCCTAACACGACCTTTCTCTAACGAGCACATGCAGATCAAAAGAAACGATTTTTGTCTATTCAGGCCTATTAGAATTACATGAAACGGGCCTATGCACTCTGCAAACCTTTAACTTATTTGTCTAAACAGTATTCTAACTTTTACACACAATGATTATATAAACGTATATAAAACATTTTTCAGTTCTATGATCAATAATACTTGAACTACAATAACATTAAAAATCCATATTATGTGGAAACGCATCTGCTTCTCGTATTCTCTGTGAACTGCCATGTGGCCTACACATTTCTACGTTTAGCAGAATTACATTTTCCCCTCCAACAGCCACATAACATAGGATTCCAACATCATTCTAACATTTCTACACAATCCTACATTAGCTTCTCACATAGATATATGCATTCTAATTTAATTAAACACTCTTATATATGTGCACTCTATAAATTCGACACTCCTACATAATGTTTACTAGACTAATACAACGTGCTTGTAAACATGGTGCACTTCTACAATTTTCCCCAAATTGCGCTCTCTCAGTGCTTTTTCACAGATGGAAGAGATCAAGGGGAAGATCTACAAGCCCCTTGCGCCTTATTTACGCCACCCTTGCGTCACTTTTGTGACGCAGCGGCGGCTCAAATCCTGCGGGGTACTTACAACGTGACGCATCTGGGAGATGCGCCACATGTAGGCGTTCCTGCGCAGGGGGGGCGTTTCGGCGCAGGAACGCCTTATAAAAGTGGCAGAGTGAAATCTACAAGATTTCACTCAGTCACTTTTAGGCCCATGCTGCGTCAAAACGCTGCACCTGCCTGGAGCAGGCGTAAGGATTGACGCAGCATTAACTAGATAGGGCCCCCAGAGCATTGCTGGAGCTGCGTCGTGCTTGCAACGCAACTCCAGCAATGTAAATCTTTTAAGGCACAGATGCATCACGCATCTGTGCCGTTTTTGCCCCATGGTGCGCCGCATTGTGAATGCGACGCATCCATGATGGCGGAGCTGTGGCGCACAATAACTGGCGCATCCCTGCTGATTTGCAGGGATGCGCCAGTTATTGTAAATATGCCCCCAAGTCTCTTCGTTATTACAACTATTCAGTAGCGGTCCGTGGTGGGAGTTCTGCCGGGCAGTGGCGCAGGGAGGGGCAGGGTGGGGGGGTAGTAAACACCAGAATTCGGCCACACAGAGGTAAGTAAGCAAACAAATAAATAAAATGAATTTCGTTGTGTGCACTGCATTGTATTTGGCGATGCAGCGCGCGCAACGAAATTCGTTTCATTAATTTGTTTACTTACCTTTGTGCGGACGAATTCCGGAGTTTACTACTCCCCCCCGCCCCCCACACCCTGCCCATCCCCCACCCTGCATCACCACCCGGCAGCACTCCCACCACGGGCCGCTACTGCAACTATTCACAGTGAGTGGTAACCTTTATTCAATGTAACATACTTTTACTATATATTATGCATCACTATTATTGATTTAATTGAGGGAATATGTGTTGCCAACATATTCGCTTGTTTTTCCTCAGTTTCCATTTAATGGGATATTTCCTCTCTTGGTAGGTTTCCTTATGTACACATGAATGGACGGACACTGGTTACCTTATGACATTTACAGGGGGGAAAAAAATACATGGCAAATCATGGCTAGCCCAGTTACTCCTAAATTATTTTTTTAAGCCCATTGTAAATGTAATTTTATTTATAAAGAATTTACTCTCCCTGACGAGGCATCAAAGTGCTTTTCGGCGAGTAGCACGCTGCTCTAGAACCCAAAGAGGATTAGTGGGAGGTTAGTATAGGGAAATATGTGATAATTTGAGCAGTGGACACGTGAGTCTGTTAGCTGGATTAAATAGGATAATGGAGGGAGTAGAATAAGGAAGAGTCTAGAAGGTGACCTTTAGGAGATCATAGTAGTAAGATGAGGCTTGGGATGAGTAAAAGGAGAGGGAGGAGGGACGAGTCACTAGAAAGGGATTCGAGAAATCATAGTAGTAAGATGAGGTTTAGGATACATGAGGAATGAATTTAGAAAGGGATATTTTGGGAGATCATAGTAGTAAAATAAGCTTTGGGGTGAGCCAAGGAGGGATAGAGGGGAAGGAGTCTAGGAAGGTTTATTTTGGAGATTATAGTTGTAGAACAAGGTTTGGGATGAGTCAGAGAGTGGACATAGAAGATATATTGAGAGAGGTTTAGGGTGAGACAGAAGTGCATTGAAGAGAGTCAAGGTTTTGTTACCATTCTTCTAAAATAGGAGTAAAGTAATACATCTATAGATACATAACTACATCTAAAGGGTATACAAGTATAATTTTATTTTCATCTCCACTAGGAGTAAAGTAATAAATGTATAGCTCCATAACTACATTGAAATGGTGTACATGCATAATAAAGATAATGGGGCAGATTTACAAGCCCCATGCGCCTCATTTACGCCGCCGCTGCGTCACCTTTGTGACGCAGCGGCGGCACGAATCCTGCTCCATGGTGCGGGGGTACTTACAACATGACGCATCTGGGTGATGCTTCACGTTGTAATGCCTTGCGCCACATGTAGGCGTTCCTGTGCAAGGGTGGGCATTCCGGCGCAGAAACCCCTCCTAAAAGTGGCTGAGTGAAATCTACAAGATTTCACTCAGTCACTTTTAGGCCCATGCTGCGTCAAAACCCTGCGCCTGCTTGAAGCAGGAGTAAGGATTGACGCAGCATTAACCAGATAGGACCCCCAGAGCATTTCTGGAGCTGTGTCGCGCTTGCGACGCAACTCCAGCAATTCGTCACTTTTACGGCACAGATGCGTGACGCATCTGTGCCGTTTTTGCACCATGGTGCGCAGCATTGTAAATGTGGCGCATCCATGATGGCGGAGCTGTGGCGCACAATAACTGGCGCATCCCTGCTGATTTGCAGGGATGCTCCAGTTATTGTAAATATGCCCCAATATGCTGAGATATAAAGTTGCATTGTACCAAGTCAGCCTTTCAAGTGTAGCTGTACTTGAAGTTTATTACAGTGAATAACTTGTTATTAAAATAGTTATGTTAATATTTACATATTGTGATATATGAATAAAAACAGGGACCCATAACCATCGAATCAAATAACTTTGATAAAAACTATTCTGTGACCAACAATCTTTTTTTTAACCAATTTTATTGATTTTCAATAAAATGCAATTACAGTATACATGAGCACCAATCATTATGAACGTGTGCTATACAATAGTTTGTCAGCCAGGAGGAAATGGTTTCATACAATATGAGAAAAGGTCATTAAGAACAGTGCAAAAAAAGCTGAAAGTAATATCCAGGCACTGTTATACATTTTCAGTGTGCACAATTATATTTCCTTGATTACAACCATTTATTTCTTCACTTTTATCCTCGTCCCCTATAGGTTGTTCTAGAGGACATTCAGTGTTTCATGCTTCCTCTCCCCTCTGCATATGTGGTCCCTCTATTGGTGGCACAAGAAGAATATGCCAGGAGGTGTCCCACACCACTGGACCAGAGCAGGGACCAACTACAGGTCCATGAACAATGCACCTACAGACAAATAACCTAGTCCACATGGCCTCTAACTACCTGAAATGGAATCTCGATATGTAGATAATTAATATAATATGGCCTCCTATGATGTCACCATGGGGATCCTTCTGAGCCCCCTGACCTCCTCTCTCCACAATGCCACAGCCTCCACGCTATGTCACGTCAGTGTTGCTGAGCACCAGTGCCCCATGCTCGGGGGGGATTGTGCCTTCTAGTGCATTGCTATAGAGCAGCAAGTAATAAGCAATGCCTGGTGTATGAAATCAATGGTAACTTTCTGGACTTTACTCTGAATATATAAGCCCAACAGTGCGCCCTTCATGGTGTATAGCCTTGTGCACCCGGTCACCTCCTCCAGCGCTCCAACAACCACCCTCCAAAGGGTAGGGACCATTGGGCAGTGCCAGAACATGTGTGCCATATCAGCATCTGGTGCCTGACATCTGGGACAGAGAGGGGGTGAGTTATACATTTTATGTAGACATGCTGGGGTGAGGTATGCCCTGTGTAGGATAATGTTCGCGTGTAGCATATGGCTCTGTCCCATTCCTTCTGTTTTAGTTCTCGACCTACATTTCTCTCCCAACATCTACGTGTTGCCGACAGGGGATCTACAGACTTTGTGCTGAAGCCCTGGTGAACCAAGTGATAAGTTGGCTTCCACTGCCAATGGCATGAAGCGTATGTGTTAACGGGTGTAGCTTAGGTTCGGTGTCTCTGATCTGCCACAAGCGGGTCATCCCAGGTGCTAGTTTGCAATGTGCCAGGATGTGATCTACTTGCAATGCATACTCCTCTTGTAGCTGATCAAAAGGCATCAATGTGCTGTCCCTGAATAGATCTCCAATAGTGTCTAGACCAGCCTCCCTCCAGGTCTCAAGTCTAATCCTCCCAGCCAGGTCACAGAATGATGTGATGGCATTTATTCTTCTCGCCGGGGAGTATGGTACCATGCGTGGCATAAGGAACAGCCCTGTATGGTAACTATTACAGGCTATGCACTAAGGAGCATATTATCAAAGAAGAGCGATAAACATCGCTAAGCGAACTTAACGCGTTTCTGTGAATCGCCGTCTATCGCTGAATTACATCGCCGTGTTAGCGGCGTATTCTCAATGCTTTGCGAACAGGCGATGTAATTCCAGCGATAGACAGCGAGAAACAGAAATATCGCCTGAAATCCAGTGATGATTATGGAGATACTTGCTGATAGGGGAGTGTGGTCGTAACATGGCAATCCATCACCCATTATCAGCATAGCCAAGTAAAAGAAAAAGCAGACGTTAACTTCATGCGATAACCGTGGTTAGCACGGTTTGTTATATCGCTGGGGGCCGCATTGTTAATAGTGCGAAGTTGTGTTTGCCATGTTAATCATGCACACATTATGAGGAACGCCCACTTTGCATGTTATTAGCAATAATAATCGCTGACATGAAAAATGGAGAAAAAAGTGCTACTAAATCAAGGAAACATGCGTTAGCATATCCTTGATAATAGTGCGATATTTAAATCGGCGCTTTTTGGACGAAATCGGCTGCTAAAGCGGCGAAAATGGGCTTGATAATATGCCCCTGAATTATTCCTCACAGGTAGGGTTTTTGCCTGTGGGAGTAGTACTTCACAAATCCTTGCCTGTGCTCCGGTCGCTGCTCTCCCTTCCAGCTCATCAGTTTTTCGTCCTGCTAACCACCTCGCAGGCCACTGTAGTTGAACCACCACATAGTAATGCTCAAAGTTTGATACCCCTAAGCCTCTCTTTTTCACGCTGTCTGCTTTTCTTCCATATGAAACCCCCCCAGCACCATGTGCAGGCCCCGAAAAGTGGAGCATGGGACATGGACGGGAAGACTGTGGAAGAAGTACCGTAGTCGAGGGAGTATAACCATTTTAGAAAGTGACACCCACCATTGCACCGTGAGTGGTAGGGTACTCCAGAATGCCATTTGCGGTCTGAGTGAAGAAATGGTCCTTGTGAGGTTACCGTTTGAGGGGATCATGCATTCTATGGTAGATACAGACACCCAGATAACGAAAGGTGCTGGGTTCCCAGCATAATAAGTGAGGTCCCACCGACAACTGCTGCTGAGGAAAATCTGCAGCAAGTGAAAAGACGCAGGACTTGGTCCAGCTGCTAGTCCTGAAGCCTGTTAGTATGCCTCAAGAGTCTCTGCTATCTCAGACACCCCCATACAAATGTCTCGGATATATACAAGGCATATAGGGACACTACATGCCCCACCCCACCCCACCCCAAGCCCTGCTGATCGAGCCACTGGGCTAAGGGCTCCATTGCCATGGCAAACAAGAGCGGCAATAGGGGACACCCTTGCCATGTTCCCCTTCTCACCGAAAAGGGGGTGATATGAGGTGGCCTATCCATAATCGGGCAGCAGACTCAGTGTAGAATAGCCTGATAAGTCTTTGTAGTCTCTCATCTATACAAAATGGGGTCAGCACAGCAAACGGGTAATCCCAATCTATAGTGTCAAATGTTTTTTTGAGGTCCAACACCAGAGAGGCAGCATAAAGCTATTGCCTTGCGTCACCTTCATCAGCCTGTGTAGTTGCTGTATATTGAAGGCAGCTGACCTGCCAGGGATAAAGCCGTTTTAGTTTGTGTGGACCAAGTGCGGCATGTGCTCCAGTTGGCGGGCTGCAATAACTTCACTAAGGATCTTGTAGTCCATCCCCAGCAATGACAATGGATGATGGGAGGAAACCTCCAAGGGGTCTTTTTCAGGCTTGGGCAAGTGTACCAGTAGAGCCTCCCATAAGGACAGTGGAAGGCGACCCTCTGTGCAAGCAGTTTCTGAGCCAAAAGGGGTGCGTGCATACCCTTGTAAAATTTGACAGGCAAACTATCGAGGCCTGGGGTTTTCTGTGTGGCAAGTTCACTGCTGGTGGCCTGAACCTCCTGCAGAGCATTCAAATCCTCTCTTTGTAGAGAATTCAGTGTGGGCAGCCCCGGTCCATGCAAGAAGTGTGTGATGGATGCTTGGCGATCGATTGGGGGAATCAAACAACCTTTGATAGTACATGGTGAACGCTTTGTGTTTGTCCAACTGGCTAAGGAGTGTGTGCGTCAGAGACTCCTTGATCGTGGATACAGGCTACACTCGCATTGCACTATGTAGGAGCAACACCAGAAAATGGCCTGGCTTGTCTACCTCCATGTGCATGTGCGCTTGATATGTCCTGAGGTCCAGGCAGCGTAGCTGCTCTACTAATTGCGCATGGTGCTCTCAAGCAGTAGCAAGCATGTGTTGTGCCTCAGGATCTGCCCAAGCTGATGTCTCTAGGAGCCCCAATGATTCCTCTGTTTGTACTAAGTCCCTATGTATGCCTGCGTTAGGCCCTCACCATCGCCCAATGCAGTGACCCCGGATCGCAACCTTCAATGCTTCCCATTGAACTAGTCTGGAGGAAGCTGTGCCCCAATTTTCCTCAAAATATCGCGCTAGCTCCTCCCTGGTCTCTTCCCTGAAAGCAGGCTCTTCTAACATAGCGGGCTGAAGCCATCACATGGGTATCTGAAGTGGGCAATGATTATAGAAAGTCTTCGCAAGGTACTCTGCATCCAAAACCTGTCCCTGTATTGAGAAATGGCAAACAACGTAATCTAACAGTACAAGCAGGTCATGAGGGGTCAAATAGGAGTACTCCCTGGTCCCCGGATACTAACTAACATGAAGGGATCAATGACTAAGCCACTGCACAAAGCAGGCACCAGCTGAGACTACTGGGGAGGGTGGCAATGGGGGATGTGAGTGGTCTAGATGAGGATCAGACAGACAGTTTAAATGCCCTCCTACTATCCAGGGTATATGGCTCATTGAGTGAGTGCAATGAAAAGACGCACTAGGAATGCAAGCGGTGCATGAATGCTACCTAGCAAAAGTGGTCGACCATCGAGTAGGCCCTCCACTAGAACAGCGCGGCCCTCAGAATCTATGTCCGCAGTAACACATCTGAAAGATACTCCAGGGCGAATCCAAACAAGTGCATCTCTTTCGAATCCTAAATATGTTGTACACAAACAGAGCCCTTGCCATCGCTTTTGCATTCAATGCTCCTCACCCTTTGCAATTAATGCGTTTCCTGGATCAACGCTATCTGCACTGCTCACTTCCTTATATATTGCTGTACTGCATGCCACTTAGGCTCAGTCCCCATACCACGGGTGTTCCATGTTATTACTTATATCTTAGGGAAGTGGGGAGGTCGAGCCCTATATTGGACAGTAGGTGGCCGTGTAGGATCCTGGTGTATCATTCACACAGTGACGGACCAATTGGTCCGGCCTGCTGTTAGTGATCTGGATGCATGAAACTGTTAACTGCCCTTAGAAATCCCATCTCAGGGCGGCCTCCAACATGGAGAGTACCCAAACTGTTAACACGTCGCATATCTGAGGTGCTCTTTGTCGACTTCAAATAAGTCAGTGTTGACTCCGTAGAGGGAGTATGGTAGGGCCCAGCCACGTATGTGGTCACCAACTGCATGACCTCAGCTTTGCGAAATAGGAAAAGCTGGATAAAAGGAAGGATAAACATAGAACTATGAGTACCGACCCTGTCTACAAAGCATAAACAAATGATTTAACACATAATAGCCTTTCAAGCCCAGCTTGGTCTGTGAGCCTTCACCAACATCACAGCATCATGTCTTGCTGTCCTGGAACTTCTAGCAGGCATCGGTGCATGAAGTGAGGTCCTAATATTTGCAACACCAGTCTCTGGTCTTGGTCACTCGTGTGAGCAACAGGCATTGAAGGAGCAGAGCTGTATCTAGATTATGTTGTCAGACAACTGTGGGGTGACTTATGGAAGGACTGCTGATGTCGACTATCCTGAGACATATGGGCGCCAGACTCTGAGGGATGTCCCCCCCCGTGGATTTCAACAAGGGGGATCAGTGACGTGTGAATACATGAGCAGCAATCCAGCCAGTTTGGCCTATGCTCCTCATCCGTAGGTGCTGCATGCCCTTCCTCTTCAGTAGGGCACGTCCCTCAATGGGGAGCTCACAGGAGCAGTGCCCATCCAGGCGCCCGCCTGCGTCCGTCCGTATGGCTTGGGCCTAATGAGAACTTTCCCTCATTAATACCCAGCTTAGCAGGAAGCCCCCTAGCAGGCACTCTATTGCCCCCTAAATCCCCTCACAGTCAGATTCATCTCCTCCGGGCCACTCCCATCAAGAGGTCGCTGCGAGCCGTGTCGGCCGAAGCCCTGCAGTCGTCCACAAGGGGGGAAGACCATAGTGAGTCTTAGTGTGGTCGGGGCTGAAGGTTGGGTCCCTAAACTCCGATCAATGAATGCTGCCTCACCTCCAGGTCACATCGCTACATATTACTGGGCAGCTGTGACATGAGGACGGCGATGCCAGACAGATCGTGGGTCAGCAGTATGGTATGGGTTCAATGCACGTCCGCCATCATGCATGGGCTATGACTTATTAACATGTTAAGTATAGAATAATATATATAGATTTCCTATAAGTATTATACAAATTCAGAGTTTGAAATGTTGCTGTACTTGAAGCCATTTTTTAAATTATATATATGATTTTTAAATATAATTAAAAACATTTATTTCTATCTTTTCCTCAATATCTGAACAGTGAAGGACTTGTAGATAAATAGTTATGATAATATTTACATATTGTGATAGTTGAATAAAACAGGGATCCCTTGGCATCTAATCAAATAACTTATATAAAACCATGTTAAGCATAGAATATATTTACGCAGATATATTTAGCTATAAGTGATATATATATTTCTTAAGCAGACCTAAAGAATATATATTTAAAACCATAGTTATTATACATATTTGTACAAAGAAATACACATAGATGCATACATATAATCAAGTTATAAATGTTTATACATGTTTACAAACACAGGGAGGTGCAGTGCATTAAATTTGAGTATAGTGGTTATGTAGGAAAGAACCAACTCTTGAGCAGTCTTCTGAAGGTAAGATAGTTGTCTGTGGATATTATGTTTGGGGGTAATGAATTCCATAGTTTGGCTGCTTGAACAAAGCAAGATCTACCACCGGTATATTTTTTCTTGTATGGTGGTGTTTTGAGATGGGGTGCCAATCATAAGTGGAGGCTCCTTTGTTAAATATTCCATGTCTTGCTTTGTGGGTGATACAAAGCAGCTTGAAGGTAGATCTTCTGGCAATTGGTAACCAACATAGGCCCCTCAAGGCAGGAGAGATGTGGGCGTGTGACTATACATGTAGGAGTAGTCTGACAGCAGCGTTCTGAACCCGTTGTAGTCTTTTAATGGTTGATAACGATGAACCGTGGTAGAGGTTATTGGTATAATCAAGTTTAGCCTGTACAAGAGAGATAGTAGCCTGGACCTTGTGTAGAAATCCCAGTTCAAGGGAAGATGCGTTGCAAAGTTTTTATGTTAATGAAGCTGATTGTGCTAAATTGTCCACTTGGGCATCCATTGATAACTTGTAGTCTGATAAGCGTGGCTCAAAACCACCTGAGCAAACTTACCTCACTCAGATATTATTCCCATAAAAATAAGCCAGCCAGACAGTGGAGAAGAATTAGGAAATATTTATTAGGCCATTAGTTTCTCTATATAGAGAGGCCCTGTCTGACTTCACTCCAAAGAGTGCGCCGAGAGGACTGATGATTCTCAAAACGACAATACATTATAACACGTTACAGCAACATTAGTCACGCCCCTAATGGAAATGTACAGGACTGGAGAAATGGCGAACAATGGGTGCACACATGAAACCGCTGCTCACGCGGGAGGGTGGCACTGTTATCACTCCAAGGCCACGGAGCCGAGGCTCTGCTCCTCCAGGCATGGGAACATTACTGATAGCAAAAGAAACACATTTCATAGTTAGGTTTGTCAGCAAATACTAGCTCAATGAGAGAAACGCTGAGACAGGGATTTCTGCTCATAAGGGAGGGGGAATTGCAGTCCAGCCGCAGAGACATGCTCCGAAGATGGCGGCACAGGAGCTAAGCTAAGAAATGGGTAACTAGGGGAGGAGCCAAGCTCGCGTCCGAGATGGCCGCGTTTTAGCTCGGCTCCGTTCCCTCTCCTGTCTACGACAACTATCCTGTACTTTATCCTGCCCCGGGAAGTATTCTACGATGTGCTGTGGAACGACGATACCTCACGGACACTTACCGTTTGCTCCGGTGGCTCCTGGGTGTTGCGGATCCTGAGTTGCGCCCCTGTCTGCTTCGGGGCCTCCGGAGCGGCCGAGCCTGGCGCTCCTTGGCGGCGCCCGGGCTGGGCGGGGCGCGGTTGCCAGCCCTTGGTGGTGGTGTGGAGTCGGTCGGAGAGGCCGATGTGCTAATAGACCGCTTGCGGCCCCCCGGGCCTGGTCCGGCGAACCTGCGGCCTGGTGTTGGGGCGCTGCCTTCCATGGACGGGGTTCACCGTACATCTGGCTTGTCCCCCCTTTGTTCTCCGGCCCGGCCATTTTGAGTTCCTCCGCCCGGGCTCGGAGAACGGTGCCGGCGGCGTGTGGGGTGCCGGCGCATCGCCTTCTTCTGGTCACCCCCCTTTCTGCCCTGGTGGCACCTCCGCTGGCGGCTGCCGATATCCTGTCTTGCCCCGCTGGTATCCGGGCGGGGATCTGTGTTTGCAGCGGCCCCGCCGAGCTTCTAAGATGGCGGCCGGCCCCATGACTCTCGGCCTTGCTGGGACTGGCGATGCGGATCCGCCGCACCGCACGGTTTCTGAATACTGCCAAGGTGAGCCTACACTTGGCGACATCCTCGCCGCCCTGCGCTCCTGGGGGGCGCCCATGACCGCGCCTGTCGCTATCCGGGATAGAGGTCCCCTGGCTGGCCCTGCCGGGCCCCCCCCGGTTTGTGCGGCTTCATCTCTGTTGTGTGCTGCTGGAACTTTCCTTGGGGTCGTGAACCTGGAGGCTGCTGTTGGTGTGGATGTACGGAAGTCCGCTGCCCTTCTTCATCCTGTGCCTCCTTCTGCTCCGGAGGTTCGCCAGCCGGATCCCATCTGGACCGACCTCGATGGGTCCCCTTTTCCTCTTTTGCCCCACATGGCCAAACGAAAATCCTGTGACTGTGCCGCTGGTCCGGCTTTCCCCGAGTTCTCATCGGAATTGTGCCTGCTTTGTATGAGGTGGTTCCTGTTCTATCTGGATCATCCGGATCGCGATCGCTTTGATTTGAGTGTATTTTTGATTCGACTCCCTATTCTTCACCTCCGGCTCCATGTGGTCTGGTTCCTGGTTCATTGGACTACTACAGTTTGCGAAAAACGAGGACAGGGTTGAACTGATCTTGCCTCTGTGGACTGTTATTTTGTGGTATGATTGGGCGATCCGTTTATATTTGTATGATTATATTTGATACTTCTTTACGTTCCTGGAGCTTATCCGTGTATTTACTATCTTCCCGTGGGCTCTGAGTATTTTCGGGCGGGAGGGTGGGAGCTGAAAGGGTTTTGATTGTGTGGCTCCTCTCCCGCTGTTTTTCCTTGTTTTCCCTTCCCCCCCCCCTTTTTTATCTAAGTGATTCTTTCTTTCCATATTTCTTCTATATTTCGGGTTCTAATTAGGGCGACAGGCACGCTGCTGGGGGGTAGGCCATAGCCTTCTGCAGGGGTGCAGGGTGGGCTGTGCGGGGTGGGGGAGGGGTCTGTTTTTTTTTGTATCTTCCCTTGTTTATTTTTTGGTTCTATGGCTCTTATGTATCCCCTTATTTCGTGGCGCGGTGTCGGCACGTCGCCCCCCGGGGTATTTGTGCTGGCATGGCCCTTTTGGTGCGTCTGCTGTCACGGTTTACTACGCATTCATTTCTCCGGTTGCCACTAGTTCCTTGTGCCGAATTAGTATTGGGTGCTTTGTTAGCCGTGGGGGGCGTGCACTGACGCTGCGCCCTCACTTTTTCTCCCTCCTTTTTCCGATGTCCTTTTCCTCCCCTATTTTCCCTTTCCCCCCCCCCCATTTTTCTTTTCCTTTTCTGGGTTGTTGTAACGGAGGGCTTTTAGTTGTGTTAGCGTACTTTTCGCTGTTTTATTATTATGTGCCATGGTAGTGGTGGGAGGGCGTTGAGCAGCGATTGTGATTGTTATTGATGTGGGACTCACGTTCTGCCTTTGCCAAAATGTGACTGTTCTTTTGGTCTTTTCCTGGATTCGAAACTTCGGCTTGCTCACGGCCCACCGCGGCCCTCTGGACTTTACAGATTGTCTTTATCCTGCGAACCCCTTTATTTCATTATAAAATTAACCTACTCTTATCCTGTCTGCGATGGCGGCTCGAAGACTTGTTACCTTTGCCTTCATATGCGCTATTTAGAAATCCTGTTGTCACTCCTGTATTGCCTCGTATATCTCTTTATTGTGGTGGCCGGCCCGGTGGGTTGTAGGCCCGTATCTGTGAGCGTCTTCTGTACAATAAAGGTTTAAAAAAAAAAAAAAAAAAAAAGAAATGGGTAACTAGAGCACGAAAATAACCAATTCGTTCTAAATACATATGCAACACATCATTTGGTTAGACACACTATGCTAACTTATATGTCATCATGTTAAGTGAATTAAGGGGCGGGAAATGCAAAACCTATCAGTCCCTCCTTTTAGCATTGTGTGGCTAACATGAGCGGAGCCTTTATTGGCCAAAAGGAGTGCCTTTACAATAATCATGGGGAAACAACTAGCTTATAATATCCTCAATCTTCAAAGATACTCTCATCAATAGCCATAAGTGATTGAATCTCCTTGTGCATTACATTATTCAAAACAGGATATTGTCGAGATTGATGTTTTGAAGACGTCATAGTACTGGCACAGAACGAGCAACAAGGAGGAAGGCAATAAACACAGCAGCAACAAATCAAAATGAACCCCAAAATTCCCACTAACCCCATCAAGATCTTCCAACCCCAGGAAGTGAAAGCACCCTAGAACCACCCACTCAATGACCAGGTGCCAGTGTCCGGATGTAACTCGGCAGCCAACCGGTGAAGTGTTAGTACAGCCAGATTAACAGTGGGAGCGGAATCAGGTATGTAAACACAACAGGAGGTCCCGATGATGCGACAGGCTCCACCCCTACCAGCCAGGATGACCTCAAGAACCATCCTGTTTTGTAAAGTGAAAAGTCTCATAGCCTGCATCTCAATGGTCATGTTGGGCGCAATGTCAGCTTCTGTATTGACCACCTTCTCCATAACCCTAGATAGTCTCCTAATAGCCCTACTATTGAACATGGGACCCCAAAATGGTAACAACCCCCGGGTAATGTCCGTCTATTGTTGTAAAGAAGTATCAGTCTGGTCGACGTCATCTGCTTAAAATTCCCTCCTTCCCCGCTTTCCGGGAACCACTGGGGACCAACAATGAGTCTTATGATAATTAGAAGGAGCCAAATAAACTGGGGGTAGAAGATACGCCAGAAAGCAGACACCCCCCCCAACCCTCAGGTAACCAGAGGTATCCATTCTCACCACAGATAAAATAGATATTCGGTGGAGAGACTAAAGAGGGGCTTATGGACAATCGAAATGAAGATGTCACATTACAGGAACTGTTACCAACCTTTATAGGTCCACTCCCTAGAATGCAGAATGGAGATTGAGGACCCACCACAGCAATAGGGACTAAGGGGTGCCTGCTGCTATTCCCCGGGGGAGGACGTCGGAAAATCAAAGAAGAATCCAATTGCCGGAAACTCTCTCTAACGAGATCTGTGTCATTCAGTGCAGTATACCGTCTCACCTTTCTATGACATGTATCTACAAAAGTCTGGTCAAAACGTCCGTCATTAAGAAACCGTCTAAAAGGGGATTGGTGTATAGGGCGTACTCGCATTGTTAGGGTGGATCCACTGTTGGTGAGTCGGGCGCAAGAAATCAGGCTGCTGGAAGAATTTCTCCAAACTGATCAGGGTGTACCATCCCACACAACTATTCACATAGGATAATTTAAACGCCAGCAACCTATCCTTTTTGTGTACCGCTGAAGGCAATAACCCACAAACCCAACAGTAGGTAACATTGTATGCAGCATGAGCATGATGTAATGTCTTAATGAAAGCATTATCCTGGTAGCCCTTACGCAATAATTCTTCTCGATAGTCTAAAGTAACTACATTATGCTTGGGTGTCGGAGTAGTGGTAGACATGAATTCGTGAACCGGATGCTTTTTATCAAGGAAAAATAAAATCCCAAGAACTATTATAAATGCAATGACGATCACTACTATAACAACAATTTTTGCATTCCTGGGTAATGATGACCAGGGTGAATCAGGTTCAGCTCTGCGGGGAGCCGCAAAGGGCTGCTCCTCCTCGGGAATGGGACGGCCAAAAGGGTACATATTCACCTAGCTATAAGTCCAATAATAAACTAAAAGGAAAAGGATCAGTTCACACTGAGGCCAACCAGAGGGGTTCTTCTCCCTGTGTCCATTAGAGCCTCACAGGCAGGCTCCTATTGTTCATGCTCTAACTCCCACGCCGGAGTTGCATTGCTTCACAACTAAGAGGAGCACTTAATCTGAGCCCAGACACGACCTAATGTCCTCACAACAATGTCTCGGCCAGTGCATCAGGGCTCAATCTGTAGTCCTTCCCTACTTCTCTCTCTTTAGTCCTTCCCTATTTCCCTCGCTCAGCCCCTCTTCCAGTGCACTGTTCTCCTTTTCTGGGCCGTAGATTATAGTGAGTGCTCCCTCGCACCTCTGGATCTGTGAACAAAATGGGGGGTCAACAGCAAGGGACTTATCCGCTGATGTCGAATCAATTCGATCTCGAGAGGCTTCTTCTCTCTCAACTGGGATCAGCCTCTCTTCATTCTCAGCTAGCTCCTCTCCCCTCAATTGAGCATCAGAGAAGGGCACATACCGAGGAACTGTTTTAGTTTCCTGATCAGCGACGCCCTCCCTCACCCACGCATCATAGGGCAATGGAAGTGGAACCTTCTTCACGTGACTGACATGCGTCCACGACTTGTGGCCCTGGATCCTGAGTGCGGTACGCGTTGCCAGTAGTACCAACCGGGGCTCGCTCCACCTCGGCCCCAAGCAGGATTTCCGTTGATATCGACGAACCAATACCCAGTCACCGGGTTGGATGGAATGTCCAGGCCCCTCTGGTTGCGGCTTCAGTGTGTCTGCTACCTGCTGGTGAAGGGAACGGAGATCTTTAGTCAAAGCATACAAGTAGTCTGTCAACAGAGGATATTCAATATCAGAAAAACATTTAGGCCTCGGGACACCCCAAACATTGGCTGAACGACCGGAGACCACCTCGTGTGGAGAGACCCCTGTCATGGAGTTCATTGTCACCCTAGTAGAAAGCAAAGCTAAAGGGAGTGCATCTGGCCACCTTAGCCCTGTACTCTCTTGGATCTTAGCCATCTTTAACTTCAAAGTCCCATTATAAATCTCTACCAAGCCTGCAGATTGGGGATGTCGTGCTGCGTGAAATTTCTGCTGGATTTGCAGTCCCTTACATATCAATTTCATCAATTTAGCATTAAAATGCGTCCCATTGTCACTCCAGATCACCCGGGGCAAACCATATCTTGAAAAATATTCCTTAATCAACACCTTTGCTGTCGCCATAGCTGTACATTCTTTCGTTAGGAAAGCCTCCACCCACCTACTAAAACAACACACCACCACCAGTACGTATTTGAAGTTGTTCACCCTCTCCATCTCAATATAATCCATCTGTATCACCTCAAAAGGGAATGAAGGGGGTGCAAAATTACCGGGGAGAACAGGTGTCCCTCTCCCAGGATTATGTCGCAAACAGACCATGCAATGTTGTACTAAATGTGTCGCCACTCTAGAGATATTATCATTACGCCATACTGGGTCCAGTAATTTACAAATCCCCTTGGCACTAACATGTGCCGGTCCATGAGCCATCGTGACCACAGACCACAGGAAGAACATATGCGTCAGGGAGCAACCACCTTCGTTTGTCTGATAAGTCTGTCCAACAATCATTCGAGTCCAGTCACCCCACACTCTTCCTCCATATCTTCAACTCATCCTCTGTTGCCCCCGTCTGAATGTCTCGTACACTCTCCACAGTGCACATAAATATGTCATTGTCTGGTACCCACCTAGCCGGTCCTGCCACAAACATACGTGGGAGTTTTGTCTTAGCAGTTTCCTTAGCTGTCTGATCTGCAAATGGATTTCCCCGGCTCACATCGTCCACCACTGCTTTGTGTGCACTACATTTTATTATAGCCCGTCTTTTGGAAAGCGTTAATGCTGGTAACAATCGTAGTATCAATGGGCCATGCTGTATCTTCTGTCCATGTGATGTCAAAAAACCCCTTTGTGCCCACAGTCGCCCATAACAATGAGCAACGCCGAGGGCGTATTGGCTGTCAGTATAAATATTCACATCCAGTCCCTCACTCAATTCACACGCTCGTAACAGGGCTACCAGCTCCACAGCTTGTGCAGACTGATAAGGGACCCTAGATGTCTCCACAAACTTCTGCAATGTTGTTATGGCATAGGCTGCAGTCGTAGTGCCATCTGGAAGTTTAAAACACAAGCCATCGCCATACAATTCCCACTGGGGTTCAATTAGGGGAGTGTCTGTCAAGTCTATCCGTCCCTTCGTTTCTTCCTCAGTCCGAAACAAACAATCATGGACGTCATTGTCCTTTTCGTCCGAAGGGAGGGGTAGTAACGTGGCTGGATTCAAAGCGGCACATCTTTTAATTGTACTATGAGGGGCAAACAACGTCAACTCATAGCCTGTGAGACGAGCACTAGTTAAATGCTGTGTGTGTGTCTTATTCAATAGGGTGTCCACAGCGTGCGGTACCATCACTGTAAGGTCAGTGCCAAGGACGAGCCCCGCCGATTGTCTAATCGACACCGCAGCAGCCGCTGTGGCTCTAAGACAGCTCGGCAACACTCTTGCCACATTGGCAAGTGTAGTAGAAAAATACACACAGGGTCTCTGCTTCCCCCCAAAACACTGAGTGCGCAACCGTCCGCCTCGTGCACATAAAGTACAAAAGGCTTCTGGTAATCAGGGGTGCCAAGCACAGTTGCAGAACACAGAGCAGTTTTCAACAACTCAAAAGCTTTCTAACATGCGGGGGTCCAAGGCAAAGGCTCATGCACCTCCTTAGTAGTCAACTGAAGGAGGGGCTTGGTTAGTAAAGCATAGTTAGGTATCCACTGGCGACAATACAATGTTATGCCCAAGAACACGCGCACCTCTCGTTGGGTCTTAGGAACAGGCATATTAGTTATCGCCATAACACACTCCGGGGTCAACCTTCTCCCCTCCTTCGATAGGAGATGACCTAGGTAGGTAACCTCCTGTCGACAATACTGAAATTTAGAGAGTGACACTTTATGTCCATTACGTGCCAAATGATGCAAAAGTCGGACAGTGGCCTCCTTACAACCCTTCGCCGTGTCAGACGCAATCAACAAGTCATCTACATATTGCAACAACACATTACCTGCAGGGAGTTCCAAATCATTGAATTGCATTTTCAGTGCTTGACTGTAAATACTAGGGCTCTCAGTATAGCCCTGAGGTATTCTACAAAATCTGAAACTCCGCCCAGATAACGAGAATCCGAAAAGATGACGGCTATCAGGATGAAGAGGAATACTGAAGAAGGCATTTTTAAGGTCCAAAACAGAGAAATACTTGGCCGTGGGAGGAATCATTGTCAAAATTGTAGTTATATCAGAAACCACCGGGTATTGGGGCTCAACTACCTTATTAATCTGCCTCAAATCAATCACAAATCTATAAACATCTTGTTGATGACCACTAGCATCAGCAGAAGGCTTCTTAGAATCGGAAGAATAGGACTATTGCACTCATTGGAAACCGTCTCCTCCACCACTCCAGATTGTATTAAATCGTGAATTATCTGTAAGAGAGCCTTTTCACCTTCCTGTGAAATCTTATACTGAGGAATACGCTGCAAACGAGCTCCCTGCTTGACCTTAATGGAGACGGGTGCAATATCCAATTCACCCACATCAGAGTCACTACTTGCTCACAAGGCTTTTGGCACCTTCTTAAGCTCCAGTGGGAGGGGTTCGTCCTTAGAAAAGCATTGCTGAGCCCGTGCAACAGAGGGGCCCAAGGTAACATAAACACCATCCGGCGAACAATAAATCGTAGCATGCAATCTATTCAACAAATCCAGACCTAAAAGATTTTCACCACAATGAGACGTGAGAAGGAACGGAGAATCAACAGTAAAAGGACCAATCGTGAGAGTGAGTGGTTTAGAAATGGGGCTAATCACCGGTGTACCTGAAAACCCAATGGAGATGTTATTCTGGCCAGACAGAGCCGCACCAGGGACCAGGCAACTTGCCACAATCAATCAATCAAGCATTTGTATAGTACGCTACTCACCCGGAGGGTCTCAAGGCGCTTGGGGGAGGGGGGTCGGCTACTGCTCGAACAGCCAGGTCTTGAGTTGCTTCCTGAAAGCGAGGTGGTCTTGGGTCAGTCGGAGGTGGATGGGGAGGGAGTTCCACGTCTTGGCCACCAGGTAGGAGAAGGATCTTCCTCCCGTTGTGGCTCTTTGGATGCGGGGGACGGCGGCAAGGACGTGGCTGGTCGATCGAAGCTGGCGGGTGGGAGTGTAGAAGGTCAGGCGTTCGTTGAGGTATCTTGGGCCTTGGTTGTGGAGAGCTTTGTGTGCGTGGGTAAGGAGTCAGAACGTGATTCTCTTGCTGACGGGGAGCCAGTGCAGGTTTCTCAGGTGTGTGGAGATGTGGCTGTGTCGGGGAATGTCCAGGATGAGGCGTGCTGAGGCGTTCTGAATGCGCTGGAGTCTTTTCTGGAGCTTAGCTGTGGTTCCGGCATAGAGGGAGTTGCCGTAGTCCAGTCGGCTGGTCACGAGGGCCTGGGTGACCGTCTTCCTGGTTTCGGTGGGGATCCACCGGAAGATCTTACGTAGCATGCGCAGGATGTTGAAGCATGACGAGGAGACGGCGTTGACTTGGCTGGTCATGGAGAGGGAGGAGTCCAGGATGAAGCCCAGGTTGCGTGCGTGGTCTGTTGGTTTGGGTGCGCTGCCCAGGGCAGGGGGCCACCAGGAGTCGTCCCAGGCGGAGGGCGAAGATCCCAGGATGAGGACTTCCGTCTTATCTGAGTTCACTTTCAGGTGGCTGTTCATAATCCACTCGGCTACGTCTTTCATTCCTTCGTGTAGGTTGGTTCTGGCGGTGGCGGGGTCGTTGGTGAGGGAGAGGATCAGCTGGGTGTCGTCGGCGTAGGAGATGATGTTGAGGTTGTGTTGGCGTGTGATGGCCGCAAGGGGGCTCATGTAGATGTTGAACAGTGTGGGGCTGAGTGATGATCCTTGTGGTACGCCGCAGATGACTTCGGTGGCCTCTGATCTGAACGGGGGAGGCGGACTCTCTGTGTTCTTCCGGCGAGGAAGGAGATGATCCATTCCAGTGCCTTCTCCTGGATTCCGATGTTGTTGAGGCGCTGAACTAGGGTGCGGTGGCAGACCGTGTCGAACGCCGCGGAGAGGTCCAGGAGGATGAGGGCCGCTGTTTCTCCGTTGTCGAGCAGGGTTCGGATGTCGTCGGTGGCTGCGATGAGGGCGGTCTCGGTGCTGTGGTTGGCCCTGAAGCCGGACTGCGAGTGGTCGAGGGATCCATTCGTCTCGAGGAAGGTGGCCAGCTGTTTGTTAACGGTCTTCTCGATGACTTTGGCAGGAAAAGGAAGAAGCGAGATGGGGCGGTAGTTTTTGAGGTCGGTGGGGTCGGCAGATGGTTTCTTAATTAGGGCGCTGAGTTCGGCGTGCTTCCAGCTCTCTGGGAAGGTGGCGGTGTCGAAGGATGCATTGATGATGTCCCGTAGGTGGGGTGCGATGACGGAGTCGGCCTTGTTGAAGACGTGGTGAGGGCAGGGGTCTGTTGGAGATCCGGAGTGGATGGAGTTCATCGTGCGGATGGGGTCTTCGGTGTTGATCGGGGTCCAGGCGCGGAGGGTGGGGGTGGGGGGCGTTGGTGCGGTCGTAGGGTGCGTCGGCTGTGTGTTGAAGCTGTTGTGTATGTCTGCGATCTTGCTGTGGAAGAACGAGGCGATCGAGTTGCAGAGGTCTTGCGAGGGAGTGATGTCGTTGTCTCCGGCGCTAGGGTTCGAGAGCTCTTTGACGATGTTGAAGAGTTCCTTGCTGTTGTGGGCGTTGTTGGCCAATCGGTCCTTGAATGCGGTTTTCTTGGTGGCGTGGATCAGTTGGTGATGTTTTCGAGTGGCGAGCTTGAGGGTGGTCATGTTGTCTGTAGTAGGGTCTCTGCGCCAGGCTTTCTCGAGGGCTCGGCAGTTCTTCTTGGAGCTCTTGAGTTCATCGGTGAACCAGGATGCTTTCTTGGAGCCGGGTCTGGCGAGGGGGGTTTTCAGCGGAGGGAGGTCGTCTGCGCAGTTGCTGATCCACCTCGTGAGGTTGTTGGCGGCTTGGTTGGGGTTCGCTGAGCTGGCGGGGGGTTTCTGGCTCAGGGATGTGGCGAGCTGGTCGGCTGTGATCTTGTTCCAGCTTCTGCGGGGGGCCGGTGGTGGAGCGTGGTCCTTCTGAAGCTGTAGTGGATGCAGCTGTGGTCTGTCCAGCGGAGTCCGGTTGAGTGGCTGAAGGAGATGTCCTTGCTGGAGGAGAAGACGGGGTCAAGCGTGTGGCCGGTGTAGTGGGTGGGGGTGGTCACCAGTTGCTTGAGTCCGAGGTTGGCGAGGTTGTCCAGCAGGGTGGTGGTGTTGCGGTCGTTGTTGTTCTCCAGGTGGAAGTTGAGGTCCCCGAGGAGGATGTAGTCAGCGGAGGGGAGGGCGTGCGGGCTGATGAAGTCGGCGATGTCTTCGCTGAATTGTGTGCGTGGTCCCGGGGGTCTGTAGATGAGGGTGGTCTTGGGGTCGGTGTGTATCTGGAAGTGGAGGTGTTCGGCGGCGGTGAAGGTGTCGTCGGAGTTGGTCGTGATGCGGATGGTGTTCTTGTGGAAGATGGCGATTCCTCCTCCAGTCTGGTTGACGCGGTCTCTCCGGGTGATCTTGTATCCGTCCGGAACGGCGATGGCGATGTCGGGCGCTGAGGAGGCGTTCATCCAGGTTTCCTTGAGGAAGGCGACGTCTGGAGCTGTGGTGTCGAGCAGGTTCCAGAGTTCTATGGCATGTCTGTGGACGGAGCGGGTGTTGAGCAGGATGCACTTCAGGTGGTTGCTGCTGGTGTTCGGCTTGGCGGGTGCGGTGCAGGAGAAGTTGCAGGATCGGCAGCAGAAGGGTCCGTGGGTGCGTCGCGGGGGGGCTCGGTAGCATCCGGGGGTTCGCCCGGTGTTGAGTGCATTGAGTGTGGTGGCGTCGTAGGTCCGGCGGGTGGGCTGGCCTCTGCGGGGGCCAGGAGTCCTGGCACTGGGCGCGGGCCAGGCGCGGACGGGCGCAGACGGGCTTCCCTTTGGAGCGCCTTCGGTGCACAATCGGCGCGCCTGCTGCGCGTGAACGCTGCGCGTGCGTGGGGGCGACATTAAAGGTAGCCGGGAGGGAGGGTCAGCTGGGTGGCGGGAGCGGGTCGCCCAATGGGCTGGCGGGGGGCAGGGCCGCAGGGAGGCAGCGGCGGGAAAGTCTGGTGCGGGCGGGCGGCTCAGCGGCAGCTGGGTCGCCCTAGGCGAGTGCTGGCGAGTGCTGGGACACAGGAGCAAGGAGGCAGGCAGCAGGAGGAGCGAGGGGGCGACCAGGCCTAAGCAAGGCTCAGTGGTCGCTCCTGAGGATGGGAGAAGATCTCCTTAAAAAGGTAGCCGGGAGGGAGGGTCAGCTGGGTGGCGGGAGCGGGTCGCCCAATGGGCTGGCGGGGGGCAGGGCCGCAGGGAGGCAGCGGCGGGAAAGTCTGGTACGGGCGGGCGGCTCAGCGGCAGCTGGGTCACCCTAGGCGAGTGCTGGCGAGTGCTGGGGCACAGGAGCAAGGAGGCAGGCAGCAGGAGGAGCGAGGGGGCGACCAGGCCTAAGCAAGGCTCAGTGGTCGCCACAGAAATCTTCAAAGCTCCCGTATCCACAAAAAATGTCTTGGTGGACCCCAGCAAGTCCGCAGTGACGTAGGGCCCTCGCTGATCTACCTGCAATGACACTGGTCCCTCACTCTGCCCTACGCTGTCCTAATTGTGAGAAAAACCTGTCACTTCGTCTACATCATAGTCGTCCTGATAATACTGTTTGTCCCACTCCCCGTCACAATCTCCTTGGTAATGCTGTCTGTCCCTGTCACCATCAAAGTAGTTCCCACCTGTCCGTCGACCCTCCCTACGTTGCCAGTCATCCCTACGTACCTCTCCGCGACCTCTACCCCGTCCTCTGTATCCCTCCATCAGCTCTGGACACTCCCGCCACCAGTGGCCCTCCTCCTTACAATTACCACACTGGTTTTCTCCTAATGCCGAATGCTGCCGTCCTCCACGTCCATATCCAACTCCACCTTGCCCGGCCACAGTGGGCGGGGCCCCACGTCCTCGTCCCCGTCCTCTCGTTACTTGTCTCAACAACATTCTTGTTTTCAGGTCCTTTGCTTTCTTCTCTGCTCTATCTTTACTCTCATTCTCCCTATGCTCATAGTACTGAGCCATACTCAAAATGCCAGAGGGGGTGGACGTGGTCCACGTGCTCTCAGAAGCTTACAACCGGGCCGATATTTCCAGTAACAAATTATGCACAAATCTGTTCACAAAAAGTCGCACCCCACCATCCTGCGACAAATCCTGACCACTGAAATCCAGGAATGCCTTTTCAAAGCGAGTAAAGAAGTCAGACACACCCTCCTCTTTCTTCGGACGACATGCGGTCAACTTATCCCAGTCCACTTTCTTCGGTGGGAGAAGGGAATGCATATACTTAATGATGCGTCCAGGCAGGGCTAAAATTTCCGGTCTCGGTTTATCCCCCGGCTTCCTTTCTTTATCCCAATCCTTAAACTCCTGCCATGTGCCCCCCAGCTCAGCTGCGTGATCAGTACCACTCACTTGTCTCCATAAATCCACTGGAACCAGTAAGCCAAAGAATAACTCTATGTCTGCAAATGTCATGACCGTTGAAGTAGTCGCCTCAGTCAATTCCTTATAATAAGCAGTCAGATTCTTTCTATAGTCAGGTAACTGACCCTTCAGTGCCAACACCTCATTCCTCTTCCAGGGGACATAAACCCATTGCTCCTGAAAGCGAGCCTCTACCCGCGCCCTTGTCACTGCGTGTGTTACTGGATCCACCAATTCAGGTATTTCAGGGTGAAAGACGGGGTGGACCTCACGCATGGGGTGTGCCCCATACGTAGAGGAATCCGTAAATTATTTCATTTCTGTACCCAACCAATGTACGCATATTCCCATAAACCTCTCCTAAACTAGTATTAGCCCTGTAAGCTCTGTCTCTAATATCATAGATAATCTGGGGCACCGTGTTCCCGTGGCATTGCTCCCACAATCATATCAACGTCACTGACATATGCCACAAAGCATGCTGTTGCATAAAAGGTTCATAATCCTACATGGTAGACCAAATATCCTCCTCTGTATAAATGGCATTCCGAGCCCATTGACATGCTTGATTGGCCACAATCTGTTTCTCTTCCATGCCGACATTAGAACGCGCAAGGAATTTACGTACATGATCAAATATCATACGCCCGTCCAACCCCCCTCGACCCGAGTTGGAGTCTGAGGGGTATCACTCGCCAAAGCCGTAGGTAACGCAGATGCAGATAGCGGTGTAGCCACGAGGGGGTAGACGGGACTGAAGTTCCTGCCGACAATAGAGAAACGAGGGGCGAGGTTACGGAAGTCAAAGCAGCTTCAACATCTTTCAAAACACTAGAAGCAGAGGCTAGCATAGCGGGAGGGTCAGAGGAAGAGGGTGCCTGTGAAGAGTCAGAAGCCGACAGAACAGTCGGAGAAGTAGATAACGCGGGATATATTGATTGCGGTGCATAAGGGGGCGGGGTTCGGGCATCCAAAAGGTCCTCTATCTCATCCTTCTCCTCCGCTCTTACCACATAACTCTTATCTGTTTGCAACCTATGAAGCCTATCTGCGCGCTCAATCCCTGCCTCTGTCTCCTCTTTATTATAGGCTCTCACTTTCTGTATCATTGACTGGGCAGCTTTCTTCTGGGCCGTCTTCTCCTCTCTCATCTGTTTTTGCCGAACCTCTTTCTGCCACATCCTTAAAGAATCGAACATGCTCTGGCGACTGCGCCTAGCGAACAATCTATCCTGCAGGTAATCTAACTTAGCTGTATCGAATGAACCGGTCAACGGCCATTGCAAATCCACATTACTCTTAGTATACCGGTGCCAGAAAGTATTATACAAAATTGGGGTAAGTCCATAATTCACATACATCTCAAAATCGGGAGTGCCATATAAAGGGGCGGGCTGACTCTCAGCCAATCTAGCAACCGTTGAACGACAACAACACCCAAAACATGGCAACTTACTAAAACGCTGCATCTTGCTCACACAATAGGACACTGCAGAAGAACTCACATGTACCCAGACACAAAGAAGGGACACAACAGCTATTCCCACAAGCAACCACTCATGTCCTTACATACACATGTTTCGTATGACATACATCGAGTCACCATCCCAAACATGTGTTACCACAATGGGACAAGGCCCGTCGACCAAGTCCTGGGGAACCAGACCCTACCGCAGACTTAATAAACCCTGAACAGTGCAGAAACTGTTCCGGAGACCGGAGGACAGGTCAGCCACACGGGCGGCACTACGGACCACTGCACGGATGCACCACGGGAGACCTGGGGCCCTTCCAGCAAACCCCCCTTCCAGGCTAGGCTTGGGTCCTTTCCCCAGTGTTCCACCAAGATCAACCGCTACCCAATCCGAGCACCGTCCGCCCAGATGCTCCACAACATAGGAACATCAGGCGCCCCCCTGAACCTCCACCAAACCACAAACAGTCTGTCAGAGCGTCTCATGCATCCTGAGTTCCCCGGGGCACCCTAGCCCCTCGGAGCACCCTAGCTCTTTAAATCATCAGTCGGACAACTCACCTCCTGTTCGCGGAACCCGACAGCCACTGTTCTCCACCACCGGCTGCTTAGACTAACACGGTCAGCTCCCAAAGGTCCGCCTTCTGGACCCTGGCGCAGAATCATAAGCCGGGACCTCTCCTGATCAGCAGGACGGGGCAGCGCTGCGAGAACCCACCGTGCCGACCAGGCGGTCCCCAGCCTTCTACAACCCACCTACGGGCGAGAAAGATCCTTATCGCGGGGTTCCTGTTCGGGCGCCATCTGATAAGCGTGGCTCAAAACCACCTGAGCAAACTTACCTCACTCAGATATTATTCCCATAAAAATAAGCCAGCCAGACAGTGGAGAAGAATTAGGAAATATTTATTAGGCCATTAGTTTCTCTATATAGAGAGGCCCTGTCTGACTTCACTCCAAAGAGTGCGCCGAGAGGACTGATGATTCTCAAAACGACAATACATTATAACACGTTACAGCAACATTAGTCACGCCCCTAATGGAAATGTACAGGACTGGAGAAATGGCGAACAATGGGTGCACACATGAAACCGCTGCTCACGCGGGAGGGTGGCACTGTTATCACTCCAAGGCCACGGAGCCGAGGCTCTGCTCCTCCAGGCATGGGAACATTACTGATAGCAAAAGAAACACATTTCATAGTTAGGTTTGTCAGCAAATACTAGCTCAATGAGAGAAACGCTGAGACAGGGATTTCTACTCATAAGGGAGGGGGAATTGCAGTCCAGCAGCGGAGACATGCTCCCAAAATGGCGGCACAGGAGCTAAGCTAAGAAATGGCTAACTAGAGAACGAAAATAACCAATTAGTTCTAAATACATATGCAACACATCATTTTGTTAGACACACTATGCTAACTTATATGTCATCATGTTAAGTGAATTAAGGGGCGGGAAATGCAAAACCTATCATAGTCCATGGTAATTCCAAGGTTTTTCACTTCCTTAGATACTTTAGGAGGTGATTTCAGATCGTTAGGCCAGACACAGAGCGGGTCATAATGTTTCCAAGCGCCACATGCAAGAAATACTGTTTTGGAAGCATTCAAAGTAAGATGGATCCATGCCATCCACTGATCAATGGCTCTGAGGCAACTTAATATTTGTGAGTTTCTAATGTCTTTGGGGCTGTCCAGTTTAAGGAGTATTTGTGTGTGTCATCTGCATAGTTATAGAATGTGAGGTGAAATGCATTGATCATTGCCGGTAATGACTTCACGTAGATGTTGAAAAGCATGGGTGACACCCCTGCTTTTGTGAAGTATGGTTCGGCTGAGAAATGGGGAGAATGGATGACAATTGAAGGTAGATGTGATCTAGCGAGAGCAGTCCCCTCTATGCCGGCTTTGCATTAGAGTGTCATGGGTAACTGTGTTGAAGGCAGCTGAGAGGTCCAAGAGAAGTAGGGTACCAACCCCGTTCCAGTCTACAGCGTTTTTAAGGTCATCTCAGATGGCGATGAGGGCAGATTCTGTGCCTCTTCCTAGGCAGAATCCTGTTTGTTAGTCTGAATGTACAGAGTTATCTTCGATGAATATGACATCTGGGGGAGAATGCTGTTCTTTCCATCAGTTTGCTCAGGACAGGCACATTAGTAATTGGTCTGTAGTTGTTGGGATCATGCTGGCCAGGTTAGTTTTCTTCTTAAATGGGTTTATGAATGCATGTTTTTGGTCTTCTAGAAAGATTCATGTAGCTAAAGAATTACTGGTGATTCTTCGTACTGGTGTGGCAGCAGAGGTAGTTAAAAGAATGTTCTTGATGATTTGTTGCAGGCAAGGGTCAGAAGGGGAGCCGGCTGGCCTGCTTGCCTTGACCAGATCCATAAAGTCACTTTTTGATACTTGTTTGAAGAAATGCAGAGGCTGGGTCAGCCTACTTTTGGAGGTGATTTTGGGAAAGAGGTTGGTGCTGATGGTTTTCCCTTTTTTTTTTCAATAAGAGTCCAATATGTCTGCTTTGGTTGTGTAATGATTTTCCAGTTTGATAGTGAATTCTTGAGTGATGGGATGTGTTCCTTCCTGAGCATTTCGGTTTACGAAATTCTGTGAGAATTTTATAAAGGTCTTTATTTGCACATTTAGCATTTTGAGTTCTGTCTGAAAAGTACATTTTATCGTTTTTATGGTTGACTCATTTATTTGAAACTTTTTATGAAGCCCGAACAAGACCCATACGGGTATCGGAGCGCTGTACAGAATTGGTGGAAAAAAGGATAATGAAAACACAACGGGACAGTGGGTGAAGTTACAACAAAGGGGGTAAACAGATCCATTCGTCGGTTGGGGGTATCAGTGGTGCCCTAGAGCATGATAACAATTGAACATACAAGCATACAATAAATCGCACCAACGTAGTACATTAAGAATCAGAATTTTTACAAAGCATGAACATGAGAACAAGTTGATACTGTTAAAGTTTGTTCAAGAATAGCCATTTGACAAGTTTCTTGACAGATGCAGTGGAAGGATAACATCTGATCTCGTGAGGCAGGGCTTTCCAGATTCTTGGTGCAAGACAGGTGAAAGCACGATTGTAAGATCTTTTCTTTTTGGCGGTTTCAAGAGTAGGGTGAATGCACTGCTTAAGTTCCGGCCTGAGCCCGAAAGTTCAAGCTTATTTGCCAGATAGATCCAGGTTGTTGTAATGTATGGCTTAATGGGACAGGCAGGCTATCTTGAAGCAGATTCTGGCTTCGATAGATAGCCAATTAAATTGCAGACGGTCTGGGAGATGTGGTCATAATTTCTAGAGCCTGTGATGATTCTGGCCGTTGCGTTCAGGGTAGCTCTGAGTGGGGCCAAGCTAGATTTGGGAAGTCCAGCAAGGGTCACCAGAACATATTCCAGTCTAGAGATAACCAAGGTTTGAACCGTCGGCCTGAAGGAAAGGCTTGATTTTATTGCGCGTGTTACGTTGAAAGTTGCCTCTCCTAATAGCTGCACTGATGTGCGCTTGCATGTTTAAGTGTTTGTCCAAGGTGATGCCTAAATATTTGGTGGAGTCTACCACATGAGGGGTGCAGTTCAGAGCATTGAGCTGTTTAAGCCAGTCCAGGGTAGGAGCAGAGTGATGGGGGGGGGGGGGGGGGGGAGTTGTAAATCAGAAGAAATTCCATTTTGAGAGTATTTAACAGCAGATTGTTCTGAGCTAACCATTTTTGGGTTGGTGCAAGTGCAGCATTTAGTATTTTTATGTCCTCTTGGGAAGAGAACTTCAGGTACAGTTGTGTGTCATCCAAATACATGTGGTATTGAATGTTAGCAAGGTTCAGAATGACAGTGAGTGGTTCCATAAAAAGGTTGAAGAGAGTGGGTGAGAGCGCGGATCCTTGAGGCACTCCGATCATGACCGGGATTGTGGATGCAAGGGAATGGCTAACTTTGATCCTTTGTGTGCGGTTATGCAGGAAATAGACAAACCAATTTAGGACAGGGCATGAGAGACCCATCCTGTTTTGAAGAAGAGCAATCAGGTTTTCATGCTTGATGGTACCAAAGGCTGAGGACAGGTTCAGAAGGGTCAGGAGACAAGGGATTTTTTGGTCAAGGGAACTCAAGGCATCATCTACAATGTGAGTTAGTGGCGTTTCAGTACTGTGCCCTGTTCTGAAACCTGACTGATAGGGGTCAAGGAGGTGGTATTTCTCTATGTGGTTACATAGCTGCGAGTGGACGCATTTTTCAAGCTATTTAGCTAGTGTTATGATGCTGGTGATAGGTCGGAAGTTGTTAGGATCCAACAGATCCACGTTGGGCTTCTTAGGAATGGGAGTAACTTGCCCCTCCTTCAGGTAATCTGGTATCTTTCCCTGTATGAGGGATTCATGAATGATCCTGGACCAAAGACGGAGAATGGCTGAATTGAGCGCTTTAAAAAAACTTAGCAGGTAAAGGATCACTGAAATGGTTGGAGGGTTTAAGGGATGTCATGTTGTGTAGAAGCTTTGTGACATCTGGGAGGAGAAAGGATTTCCAAGAGGCATTATTTTTGAGAGAACAGCCAAAGGGCGAGGATATTGTTGAGGATTCAGCCAGCTCAGCTGATAATGCGGATAGGTTCGAAGGCGTCTGAGTTGGGGTGACAGGTAGTAGCTGCAGCTCGATTTTTCTTTTTTTTTCTGGGAAGTGAACTGTGAAATCATCCCTACTAGGAAGCAAGGACACAGGAGTAGAGATCGCTTTGGTAGAATGGTTAGCTTGTTCCTTGATGATTTCAAAGAGTTCTTTGGGTCTATTTTTGGCTCCATCCAGCTGAGCCCTGAAGTGGTCTATTTTAGCCATGCGGATGTGTTTGTTGTAAGTACTTTTCACTTTCCTTAGTTGAGTGAGACTTATGGTGGGGGCTTGTTTCTCTAGAGCCTGTCTGAGAGTCTAAGATTGCGCCGCCCATCATTTAAGGCACCATTAAACCAAGGTTTGGATTGTTTGGAATCTTTTTGAGTTGCTTCGGTGCAATAGTATCAAGAATGTTAGACAGTGTAAAAGTAGGGATCAGAGAGATCGTCAAGGTGGTCATGGTGGGAGGGGGCTGTAGTCTATTTTTGGTGATTGAAGTTAGCAAATTGATGTTGATGTCTCTCATGTTGCGCGTCAGTTGTTTAGCTTTAAGGGTAAGATGAGTAAGGGAATTTGATGATGATCCGACCAATCACAGGGTAGGATGTTACCTAGTTATATGCTATTGTCTTTGGCAATGATAAGGCAGTGAGTGGCACCCTTATTGTGGGTAGGACCCTTACACAGCAGTGAGAAGTTAAGGTCAGAGAGGAAAGCCTTAAAGGAACAGAATATAGGATCATTTGAGTCATTCCAATGTAGGTTCCAGTCTCCGGGCAACATGTGGCAGAGTTGGCCTGAGTTCGAAATAATGACCTCCGTGATTTGCACTATGAAGACTATATTGTCACCCGGTGGATGATAAATCGAGTGCAGCACACACACCTTGCCTTTATTCCAGATTTCGGTGGACAGCTGTTCACAGGAGGATAGCACAGAACATAGCAATTGTTTTACAGTGAGGTTGCAGTGATGAATGCATGCAATGCCCCCCCCCCCTGTTTTAACAAGTCGATTGCGTCTGATAATGGCGTAGTCAGGGGGGGGTTAAGATGTCGAGAACAGGGAAGGAGGTATCATTGAGCCAGGTTTCAGTGAGAATCAATAAGTCCAAGTTTTGCGAAATAAGGAGTTCTGAAATATCCGCTGCATGTTTCACAACTGATCTACAGTTGAGTAGCATTGATTTGATGTGGTGGTTGGAGGTGATCACTGCATGATGAGAGGTGGCTATTTGAAGTAAGTTTCCTTTGTTAACTGATCTGTGTTTTTGGCACTTGGTTCCCTGTCAGGGTCCGAGGTGATGGAGGGGATGTTGAGAGTAGGGTAGGAGGAGGAGACAGTCCTCGAGTCAGTGTACGAGAATAGGAGGGTGAGAATGTCCTCCGCAGATAGCTGAGGCAGGAGTCTGTGGGGCCTAGAATGATGGTTAGGTAAAGCCCTAGAACTCCAGCTAGAACTAAGAGGGGAGTGGTAAGAGGAATGATCATTAAGGGAGTAGAACATACTCTGTGTATTGTATTTATTGGTCCTCTGGGTGGGGGGAGTAATCCAGAGCTTCTCCATCTTCAAGGAGAACTGAAGTATGCTCTGCATGATCTCTTTGACAGCCAGGAGATCCTGCTTGAGGTCAGTAATCTTCTCCTCCAGGCTGGGCCTGTTAATGCAATTTTTCCGCTGTACCAGAATTAGATGCTTGGACTGACCCAGCAGCGAGAGGGGTATTAGTGGGTTGAGTAAGACCCTTACCACAGTTATAGGGGGAGATAAAGTCTTGCTTGAGACTAGTCTCACTGACTCCCAAGGCAGGAGGTTCAGCAAGACAAAGCTTAGGATTAGGTGCAAAATTGAGCTGAGCTAAGCCTGGAGTGTGAATCTAGGTGAGCAAAATGGATTTAGGAGAGGCAATAGGTGTAGTATGAAAGGCGTGAGAGGGTGTGTGTTACGGTCAACGGACTGGAGACAGCATTTAGATCCAGAGCCCTTGAATTGGAAGATCCTGAGTCTAAGGGTAGAATACCAGTGTTATCCTGGTTGTTAGTGCTGGTGTAGTGCCCAGCACCCCAGTTGTTGGAGCATGTAGTGGGTGGCAAAGGTGACACGAGATATGAGGGAGGGAGTGGCAATGGAGGAGCCGTGCTAAAGACAGCAGCTACCTGGCAGGCACTCAGGTCGGATATACATTAGCCCAAGTGAGGCAAAATAGGGTTGTCCGGGTGAAAGGTCTGGGTAATAAACACATCCTCCGTGTTGTTAGATAGATCAGTGCGGCGAGAATGTACAGATTGGGATGTAGGATAGGGGAGGCATCCGGCACTGAGGGAGCAGATATTGTGGGTGAACACTGAGGTGTCAGGTTTTTAGGAACCCGGTGGTGCCAGGGGATAACACCCGAAGACCTCTGAGTTCTCCCTGTTCCGGACCACAGAAACACAGAGTCTTCTAGTTGAAGTCAGAGATCGAGTTTTATTGGCTGCAACCAAGTAACATGTGTCCTAGGAGTACGACAACACGGGTCGTGTATCCTCAGGAGACTGTTCGTTTTTACAGAACCAGCCTTCTCCTTATATACAGAAATAGTAGCTGCAGGCAAGAATTCTTGAGTTTATGATATGGCTATACACATATTTCTACAATAATACAAAGAGCGAAGTCATGTAGGCCAACCCATAGTTTAGACGTCCAGTTCGTGATAGATTACCCGGCCAGGCCCGGAACTCCCATCAGATATCGATGAAACCCCAATAAAGCAGGGCACCTCCTAGTCATAAAACTGGCCATAAACAAGGAACATGGACAGGTGCGTGTGTGTAGAAAACATGGTCTGTGCGTAGTGAATGGTTTGTGGCGTGTTATGCATTGATGCTATCTTATTCGGCCACTGGGCGAGGAGCTGCCCAAACAGGTTCGGCTGGAGGCAATGGAGTCAGTTGGGACAGGTCAGGGGGAAGTCGGGGAAGGTGGACGTGTCCTTTTGGATCAAGCTCGACCTTACTCAATTGACTTATATGAGGGCAAGACACAAGATGGATGCTGTTCACAAAATGGAGTCTAAGGGTTCGGAACGGAAACTATGATTTAAGGGTGTTGGCATCGCCCAATCATGACGCAAATGCATAGGGATGATGTCCTAATCATTATCGGTCTGTCGACACCAAATTCGTCATGGTACGTTGATATTTTGTGGCACGGGTATTGGACCTCGATACCGGGATAACAGCAGGGTCCAGAATTTCAGAACCACAGACCCTCCTTTTGCCCTCATATTAGGCAATAACTCATGTTAATCTGAGTCCAAATCTGTATGAATGAATTCGTGGAGATGCTGCTGTAGCATCATTCTGTTGCTCACTTCGTCCCTTGACACAGGCTTCCTTACACATGGAGTAGCACAGAGGCCACATAGTGCAGGAGCGCACTGTACACACAGGCAGAACATAAACAGAAGCGCTAAGATCATCCCAATGAAGATCAGTGTTTTCCATCCCCAGGCAGTGATCAGTTCCCAGAACCACCCTAGCAGGGACCAATCCCCTTTTTCCACGTGAAGGGAACCAGATATTTCGTGTAGTTTGGAGATGGCCTGGTACACTGTCGGTGCATTATCAGGGATGAAAATGCAGCAACTGGATTGGATCACTCTACATACACCACCACGGTCTGCAAGTATGATATCTAGGGCAACCCGGTTCTGAAGGGTCATAAGTCGATCCGACTGAAGCTCAGCTGTTAAGTTGCCAAGGGCTCCGGCCGTTTCGGTCACGGCGGATTCAACTATCCTTGATAACTGGCGAATGTTCCTGCTGTTCGCCATAGGCCCCCAAAATGGCAGAAAACCTTTTGCGAAGTCTGCAAATTCCTGACCCGCAGTGTCGTCTTGACTCACGACACCCCTAGCTGTTCTTGTCCGATGGTAATCTGCCCTGGCCGTGTAGGTGGGTGGCAGCAGAAATGAGATAAAACACGTGCCCGAGAAGTCAGGGGGCAACCATGTATAGGCTTTGTCATGGCAGACGAAATAGGTGCCTTTAGCTGCCAAGAATAGAGGGGAAGTTCGGGAAGCGAATACATACGTTTCCGTGCATGCACTCTTTCCTAATTGTGCTTTGGGATCCCTGCCGATACCTTGCAGACATAAGTGACCTCGGTGGGGCACTATCCATACTGGGCGGGATTTCTTTGCTGTCTGGCCCTTACTCAAGGAAACCCCATATTTAGTTACGTTCCAACGACTGTATGGAGTGAGTTCATCTTTAGGAATCGCTTGATATGTGTCAATATCCCTACTCCTATTTCTTATCCCTGCCACAAGTGCCTTGTTGCTGGAATCGCTCTCAGTGGAACGGGGCGGGTATGGTTCTAGGGCGAACAGGAACATGGTCTGGAAAGCCCACAGAGAACCATAATAACTGAATGGCAGGATGAAGTATGGGATACCCTTATCAGTTGTGTGCGGCATGAATCCGCATATCCAACAGTTCGATGTGTTCATTATGGACTGGTGTTGGTGTAGGAGTTGGATGAATGAGTTATTTATAAATTCGAGTCTTCTGGCAGACTCGTGTTCAGGTAGAGGGTGAAAGGAGTGTGGAGAGATAGTAGGAGGAGGTGGGGGCCGAGTGTCATTTGCAAAGGTAACTTGAAATATGAATAGAGTATAGCCAATCAAGAACAGCGTTATGCTACACAACATTAAAATACATATTATCAGGAACCTTTTTCTGGCCAGTACTGTGCATAATTGCCCTTTAAAGTTCGTGAATCTGGCAGGTCTCTCTACCCTCGGAAACTCCATCCTCTAGTTGCTGCCCGCGGTGGGAGATTGGTTCTGCCAGGCAGTGCGCTCTGTTCAGTCCGGGGTAACTCCCTTGGACCAACCAGAACCGTTGACCTAAACGTCCCCAGCTGCACTCCCCAGACTTCAACCGCGACCCTAGCAGCAGAACCGGATGGCGGTTCGAAAATCAAAAATGAGCAAGTTCCCTGGGCGAGAGAGCTGAAAAATCAAAAATAGTTCTTGGGGGAAAGGAAAATCGCATTAATTTGCTTTTTTTTATATTAGTCTCTTTGTCTCGACCTTAGATTATATCGTTGTTTCCCAGGTACGGTGTGATCTTCAAACAATGTCCTAGGTTCTGTAGTGTCCAACTGCATTGACGGTGGCACAAGTCCTTGTAAAATATGATCACTCTCCTTTTCGGTACCAGTTCCTTTCAAACGTGCATCGCTGAAAGGGACGAAGCGAGGTATGGACTCTGTCTCGGAGTCGGCAATTCCTTCCTTGACCCACCGGTCGTATGGAAGGGGCAGAGGGACCCGTTTACAATGGGTCCCGTGGATCCAGTTCTTCTTTCCTTCCACCCGAACGGCTGATCTTGTGGAAAGAAGGACAAGGTGCGGTCCGGTCCACCTGGGCTGTCCGTTGTTTGTGCGCTGAAAATTCCGCACCAGCACCCAGGTGCCGGGTTCGATGGAGTGACCTGGATCATCAGAGTAGTCAAGCAGTACAGGGTGCTCTATTTCGCTGAGTTTCTTCGGCCTTGGCACGCCCCAGACGTTGGCTGGGCGGCCAAACACTATTTCATGGGGGCTAAGTCCTAATCTGGAATGGACAGTCATTCTGGTAGACAGGAGTGCTAGAGGCAAGGCGTCAGGCCATTTAAGACCTGTACTGGCTTGGATCTTGGCTAGTTTAAAGTTTTAACGTGCCATTGTAGCACTCCACTAATCCAGCTGATTGGGGGTGATTTGCAGCGTGGAATTTCTGGTGTATGCCTAGACACTCACACACTCTCCTCATCACTCGTCCCACGAATTCACTTCCATTATCACTCCAGACGATTCTAGGCATACCGAATTGAGGGAAGAACTCCTTGACAAGGGCTTTGGCAGTTGACAAGGCGGTGTTGTCCTTAAGGGGGTACGCTTCCACCCACCTGGAGAAGGCGCAAACAACAACGAGCACATATTTCAGATTGTTGCACCTCTCCATGTGGATGAAATCGAGCTGCAAAACCTCGAACGGATATGTTGGAGGCGCAAAATGACCAGCTGGAGTTGGGGTTCCCCTACCGGGATTGTGCTTCAAACACACCATACAGTTTCTGACCACATTCTCTGCACATTTTGGGATATTACTATTCTGCCATACTGGGGCCAATAGTTTACAGATTCCTTTCGTACTGATGTGCGCAATTCCATGGGCCATTGTTACTACTGCAAGTACATATGCGTTAGGTAATAGCCATCGCTGGTGTTCTGACAATTCGACCCAACAGCCATTCGCATCTAATCTACCCTTGCTTTCTCTCCATTCATTCACCTCTTTCTCAGTGGCCTCAGCTTGCATAGTTTTCACGCTTTCGATAGTGTCCTCACACATACCCACATCAGTAATCCATCTAGCGGGACCTACAACATACATCCGACTCATTGTGTTCCTTGCAGTCTCTTTCGCAACCTCGTCTGCAAATGCATTCCCACGGCCAACATCATCTTGAATCTTTCTGTGTGCACTGCATTTCACAATTGCAACTTGTAGCGGCAAGGTCAGTGACTCGAGGAGCTCATTAACTAGCTGACCATGTTGTATCTTTGCACCATGCGACGTCAGGAACCCACGTTCACGCCACAATCTCCCAAAACTGTGAGCCACGCCAAAGGCGTATTGGCTGTCAGTGTACACATTCACTCGCTTTCCTTTCGCCAACACACATGCTCTTGTAAGTGCTATTAGCTCTGCGCTTGCGCGGAATTGTGGGAAATGCGCGCGGTCTCTATAATGGTGTGTAATGTCGTTACGGCATATGCTGCAGTCGTATCACCATTCGGCAACTTGAAACATGAACCATCAACCCATAAAGTATCATTGCATTCAGGAAGGGGAGTGTCCTGTAAGTCTACTCTCCCTTTGGTTTCTTCTTCTGTCCTAAAGCAGCAGTCATGTCTTTCAACCTCGTCTGTCTCTGCCGGGATGGGTAGTAGCGTAGCGGGGTTGAGTGTATCACACCTCTTTATGTGAATGTGACTCGCTAATAGTGTTAGTTCGTAACTGGACAGTCGAGCGCTAGTAAGATGTTGTGTCTTCGTCCTGTTTAGCAAAATGTCTACTGCATGCGGGACCATAACGATCAGAGTATTATTCATGACTAATCCAGCGGACTGTCGAATGCAGACAGCCGCTGCGGCGGTTGCCCTCAGACAACTTGGTAGTGCCTTAGCCACAGGATCTAGAGTCGCTGAAAAATACGCGCATGGGCGCTGTTTGTCCCCAAAGTATTGTGTTAGGACTGATAATGCACAACCTTCCTTCTCATGGACATATAATGTAAAAGGCTTACTGTAGTTGGGGTTTCCCAACACAGGAGCCGAGCACAATGCATCACGCAACTCGTGGAAACTTGTTTGACAATCTTCAGACCAGGGCATAGGATTGGGCGTGTCTTTACAGAGTAGTGCCAGCAAGGGTTTAGCCAGTAGTGAGAAATTCGGTATCCATTGTCTACAGTACGATGTAATGCCCAAGAAGGCCCGAACCTCTCTCTGTGTCCTCGGGGCACTCAGTTCTGCAATTGCCTGTATTCTTTCTGGTGTCAGTCTCCTTCCCTCCTTCGATAAGATGTGACCTAGGTAGGTCACTTCTTGTCGACAAAATTGCAGTTTTGAAAGAGAGACTTTGTGCTTCATGTCACATAAGTGGCGTAATAACGACAATGTAGCTCGCTTGCAAATTTCTTCAGTGTCTGCAGCGATCAGCAGATCGTCGACATACTGAATCAGAGTTGAACCATCAGGTAGAACAATTGTGTCTAGTTGTGTTTTCAGGGCCTGACTGAATATTGATGGGCTTTCGCAGTAGCCTTGAGGAGCGCGTTTGAAGCGGAAGCTTCGTCCTCCTAAATTGAAGCCAAAAATATCTCTACTCTCCTCAGCGATCGGGATGCTGAAGAAAGCGTTCTTCAGGTCAATCACCGAAAACCAAGTGGCTGAAGCTGGAACCATTGTCAATAAGGCAGTAATGTCGGGGACAACTGGAAACTGTGGGATAACCACCTTATTCACTTCTCTGAGGTCAATCACAAACCTGTACACAGGGGGCTGTGAAGGGTCAGTACGCTTTAAGACGGGCAAAACAGGACTGTTACAAACGTTGCCTGTTGTTTCTTCGATGACATCTTTCTCGATCAGATCATGAATAATCGTCAACAACGCCTTTCTGCATTCGCTAGATATTTTGTATTGGGGAATACGTGGCAACCTAACGTTGGCTTTCAATGTTATGACATACGGTGCTATCTCCAAACGGCCTACATCATTGGAACCATTAGCCCAGAGTATATCCGGAAGAGATGACAATTCAGTTGGAACATTTTCCTTTGACAGATACATTGGGGAAATGACTTTCTTACCTAAGGTAAGTTGTACTACCAAGGGAGAACAGTACAAAGTCGCATATAACCTCTTTAGTAAATCCAAACCTAACAAATTTTCACCGCAACCTGTTGTTAGAATGAGGGGTGCTTCTAATTTGCATGGGCCAATAGAAAGGGACATGGGACTAGAGATCGGGTTTCTAACAGGGGCGCCAGAGAAACCTACTGAAACATTCATTTCGCCGGACAAAAGTGCGCCAGGAAGTTTCGAGTGCATAATAGAACTTTTTGTAGTACCAGTATCCAGCAGAAATGGCTCTGACACTCCTGAGGTAATCACCTCAATATAAGGTCCATTCTGATCTACTGGAACTGAAACGACTCCCTCTCTTTGTCCATGGCTGTCCTAGCAATTATTACCCTCATTCTCGTTTTCGGTGTAATAGTCGTCGGCATAGTACTGAGCTGAACTAGACGATGCATTATTCTGTTGGTCAAGGCTGTTCATGGAATTCTGAGGCGGAAAAGAAGTGGTATTCTGGGGGAAATTTCCACGGCCCCTACCCCTAGGAGCATGTTGAACACCTCTACCCCTTATACCTGAAACACCGTTTAAACGTCGCCCAAGAGCCAGACAATTACCTTTAAAGTGACCCTCTTCCTTGCAATATGCACATTGATTCGGGCCATACGGAAAACGCTGATGGGAAAACTCGTTTCCTTGCGCGTTTCTCGAATACTGCTGTGGTTGTTGATAATTGGGCTGACTAGCCGTACGAGGCGGATAGGCCTGCTGGAGAAGAATTTTAGTTTTTAAATCTTTCGTCTTTTTGTCTACCTTATCTAGCTCGTCTCTGCGCCTATTTTCATAGTACTGGGCTGTAGCTAAAATCTGTGCTGACGTAGAGACAGCCCAAGCACTCTCTGAATCTTTCTGTTTATTACTCAGTTCAGGAAGCAGCTTATGTACAAATTTGTCTACAAACAATCTTTGACCACCCTCGGTAGCCATATCCTGACCACTATGATCGGTGAAAGTCTCCTCAAATCTAGTGAAAAAGTCGGACACATTCTCATCTTTCTTCTGCTTGCACGCAGACAGCTTGACCCAATTTACGCGTAATTCAGGCATTAATGTTTTCATGTACGCGATAATCCTACCGGGAAGTTCGGCTATTAACGGCTCAGGTTTAGAACCACCGACTTGTCTAGCATCTGTAGCGGTAATATTAGCCCATGAGTCACCTAGTTCTTGATCATGATCTGTATGACGAATTTTACTCCATAAAGGATGCGGAACAACATTCCCAAACAACATGTCTACATCCGCTAAATTCATTATACATGAGCTGGCAGTCTGCGATAACTCCTTATAATACCCAGTCTGATTTTTACGGGGGGTCAGGTAGTGTCTGCTTGAGTGCTAAAACTTCGGATCTTTTCCAGGGGACATGTACCCCTACACGCTGAAAATGTGGCAAAACTGGTGGATTTACGTTCGCATCACCTTCCCTCCAAACTGGAGGAACCTCTCTCATGGGGTACTGTCTCGTTTTTTTCCTACCTGATACGCCGTCTTTGTACAATGATCTAGAGACGTTTCCCTTAAGATAACAATAAATCTATCGCTTTGTCAACATCGGCACCTATAATCATACCTTCAAGGAACTTAAAACGCATACGCCATAATTCGTTCATTTTGCGTTTGGGATCATTTGTCTCCAAATCTTCACACAGATATACACACATCTCTTCGAATACGTATCTCTGAGTGGGTGCATCCCATTGACGAAAAACTTCAATAACAGACTGAACATCATATCTGGCAGTGTCCGTAATCCATTTGCGTGCTAGCTCATTCAGTACTTCTCTTTCCTCGTAATCAGGCAGCTGACTACGTAACTGTCTACGTTCTGTTTTAGGGGTCGTTTTAGGCGACCCAAAGAAAGGTGAAAACAGACCAGTGACAGTACTTGCCACTCTTTGTGTAATAGAAGGAGAAGCTTGCGGAGGGGCAGATGCGTCAGAAAAGACAGGCTGATGCAAAGAAGAAGTCGAGGCAATAGCAGAGGAAGTTGAAGCAGTGGCAGACGTAGTATCATAGGGAACAGTTGGAGCTGTAGGCAAAGTGGTAGAAGTAGATGGAGTTTGTAGCAAAGGCGGCGGCCCTTGAGAAGGCTGCGCCGGAGAAGTAGAAACCAGCTGAAGAGGAGCTGGTGCTTGTGCAAGAGCTGTGTTTCGTGCGCCGGGGCGCGGTATAATAAAACACTTTGGGGGTGCGGTAGCGTCTAACGCATACGGTGGTGGTGAGCTTAATAAGAGGGACATTAATGGATCTTTCTCGGATGTTCCCTTTTGACTTTGCCCCTTATGTGGTAACATTGGGTAGCATTTATCTACTGCTAGTTTCTTGCTCCTAAGCACTTGTTCGCTTTCTTGCTCTTCCTCGTTATCCCTGTATGCAACGGCAGCTTGCACCATCGACATCCCTTTTTTATTCCTTTTTACTAATTTTATTTCTTTCTGTTTGGCTTCTTTGCGCCATAAGCGAAAAGAGTCAAACATCGCCGGCCGGGCTTTTTTCTTGAACAATTTGACCTCGAGGATATCTAAGATTTCTGAGTCAAAACTACCATATTGGGGCCATTTTAAAACACCATCCTTGCGGGTGTATTTTATCCACACTTCATTATATGTGATAGGACCTACGCCGTGTTTTACGTATAACTCATATGTTGGAGTTCCAATCGGAGGAACCGGACAAGAATCCTCTAATCGGGAGTCCTTACTACAACCAAGACAAAACAAGTTTCCAAGTCTGCTAAAACCAGGCATCTTTGCTCACTAGTCTAGCTTCAAACTTCAAAGGATTATCGATTACGATATTTCTCGTGAATACACGAGTCCTTCGGCTTTGGGGCTTGCAAGTACCAAATCAAAAGCGTATCTCAAGGATACCAAAAACTAAGAATCAAACTAAGGACTGGGAGACGCTCCACTTATACTTAACTGAAGTATTTGAAGATCGATGACGTCACTAGAAGACTCGTCTATCGTTTCGCTCTACCAAGGATCACTGGGTCCAAAACAGGGCGATAGTCAGGGCAGCAGTCCTTCGTAGCCGTCGGGACGCGGGGAACCTCGCAGCAAAGACCTTCGGAACCACGTCGACATACAGGGGTCGCTGAAGTGGCTGGCCGTCCTCTGGAATTTTCACACGAAGCTCCTCACGAACATCTGGCTTGGACCGTCGCCGCTTGATACCGCCCCGAGTTGGGCGCCAACTGAGGTGTCGGGTTTTTAGGAACCCGGTGGTGCCAGGGGATAACACCCGAAGACCTCTGAGTTCTCCCTGTTCCGGACCACAGAAACACAGAGTCTTCTAGTTGAAGTCAGAGATCGAGTTTTATTGGCTGCAACCAAGTAACATGTGTCCTAGGAGTACGACAACACGGGTCGTGTATCCTCAGGAGACGGTTCGTTTTTACAGAACCAGCCTTCTCCTTATATACAGAAATAGTAGCTGCAGGCAAGAATTCTTGAGTTTATGATATGGCTATACACATATTTCTACAATAATACAAAGAGCGAAGTCATGTAGGCCAACCCATAGTTTAGACGTCCAGTTCGTGATAGATTACCCGGCCAGGCCCGGAACTCCCATCAGATATCGATGAAACTCCAATAAAGCAGGGCACCTCCTAGTCATAAAACTGGCCATAAACAAGGAACATGGACAGGTGCGTGTGTGTAGAAAACATGGTCTGTGCGTAGTGAATGGTTTGTGGCGTGTTATGCATTGATGCTATCTTATTCGGCCACTGGGCGAGGAGCTGCCCAAACAGGTTCGGCTGGAGGCAATGGAGTCAGTTGGGACAGGTCAGGGGGAAGTCGGGGAAGGTGGACGTGTCCTTTTGGATCAAGCTCGACCTTACTCAATTGACTTATAGTAGGGCAAGACACAAGATGGATGCTGTTCACAAAATGGAGTCTAAGGGTTCGGAACGGAAACTATGATTTAAGGGTGTTGGCATCCCCCAATCATGACGCAAATGCATAGGGATGATGTCCTAATCATTATCGGTCTGTCGACACCAAATTCGTTATGGTACGTTGAGATTTTGTGGCACGGGTATTGGACCTCGATACCGGGATAACAGCAGGGTCCAGAATTTCAGAACCACAACAACTCTGATGGGGGGTGGTCGGGTTAGAGTTCGTGTGTCCTTAATCCTCAAAAAGACAAAGTCAAAGAGCTTGAGGTTCAGGTCCAAGGCTTGAATAAGGATGTTCACATTATTGTATAAGGAGACGGTCAGCTCAGGCTTAAGGGCCGGGAATGGTAGTGTGGTTAAACAGAAACCATGAGGAGTTTTGGTCAGCTGTTTGGAGTGAAGCTCAGAGGTTAGAGACTTTCTCCACTCCGCTCTTCTGTTAGTGTAAAAAATGAGTCAGTCACCACACTGCCCTTACTGGAAATATATGTGTCCGATATAAGCGTTTCAGGCCAACACTTGAGGAGATTGTGTTTGACGGTCTTCTTCACATTTCTCGACAGGTTGGAGGGTAGATAATCTTAAAAGAGTTCAAACCGGTTTGAGCCAGTAGGTCAGGGGAGTGATAGGTGTGTTGGGCCATGATGAGTGAAGCGAACAGAAGGAGAAGGTGAAACAGACAGGTTCAGAGGACAGCTATAAGAGAGAGGGAGCAGAACGGTAGTCCCTTAAGAGGGGGGCACTAGGAAGTAGAAGGGGAAAGGTAGTCAGCTCACATGTGCGCACTTCAAGAGCAACAGAGGGTATGAAACAGTAATCGGAGGTTAAGTAGACTGGGTTAGAGGAGCACACTAAGAGATAGGGGAGGAAGGGTAGTCCCCATAGAGGGGCATTAGGAATAAGCAGAGGAAGAGTAGTCAAATAAAAAGTGTTCCTTTCCGGGGAGTAGTAGACATGGAACCTAGTGCTTCAGTGAGGCATCCAGAGAGTTCCCTAACAACCTATGCGGTAATCTTAACAGAACAAGGAAGAGCTGAGCGTGAATTGAAAGAGGACCTTAGAGATGTCTGAGGGCTTTCTGCTCTTATTAAGCCATCCAAAAAGGTAAGTGTTGGTGCACTGTCCTTACAAGAACAGCGAGCCAAGACAGTGAACCAAGCAGTGCCTGTATAGGAAAGAGCTGAGGAGGACAAATCCCTGGTTAGAGGTTAAATGCCAGTAGAGGAAGAGTTTGGGCCTACTTCAATGATTGCACATAAATCAAGGCTCTTGGGTTCATCAAGGCCATTTTGAGTAGGGACAAAATGAACATAGTTCAAGGATCGGGATAACATCATAGCGGAATTTTGGGTAGTAGCCTGATAAACAAGTAATTCAGGATCAAGGATTCATCAATTGAGGCCATTTTGAGTAGGACCCAAATGCACATAGTTCAAGGACCGTGGCATATATTATATTGTTTAGTTTGCATAGGTGAAGTTTGTCTTGATTGCTGTTTGTTTTGAGCCAGGTGCGTTGCAGCTTTCTAATCAGTTATTTTATCTTTTTTTAGTCCTACATTTGTCCTAGGTGCTTGATTTCTTTTGTCCTGTTTTGTTGTTCTTAGTGGTAATAGAATATCAAAAGCTTATTGTATCCACTCAAAGATCTGGAATTAAATTTATTGTGTCTAGTTCTGTGTTGGATGTTAGTCCTGTTGCTAAGTATTAAAAACTGAGTTTCTTCCACAACTGATAGGTGGTTGCATTTAAGTTGGTCTTAGGTGTGTTGATTTGTGGTGTTTTATATGCGAAAGCTACCAAATGTTAATCGTTTGAAAGGTAACTAGTTCTGGATTTGCAAAAAAATGACATCAAGGAGGTGTCCAGCGATGTGTGTGGGTTTGTGTATGATCTGATGTAGGTTCAGTGTGACTAGGCCAATGATGATAGGCTTTAGATGGGGCATATTGGGTTTGTCAAACCAAATGTTTTAGTCAACAGGAATGCATAGGTTGGAGTGTAGTGTTTTAAGGTTTGAAACTAGGTCTAGAAATGTGGCTGGGGATATTGCATTGCTAGGTGGCGGTCTGTAGATGATGACGTTACAGGGGTAAGTTGATGTAGCATTGCATCTGGTGAGGAGGGCCTCATAACCTTGTATGGAAATGCCAGCTTTGGTGACATTTATTGTTTGCTCGAATAGAACAGATAGTCCACCTCCTTTTTTGCCTATACAATTTTGTATGATAGTTTGATAGCCTGGAGGAATAACTTCATGTAACACTTGGGCCATGCCATCTCCCAACCATGATTTAGTTAGGAAGAGTAAGTCAGGTTGCGTGTCAGTGAGTTGCTCGTAGTTGTGTGCTTGTTTTTAGAGAGTGATTGAGCATTTATTAGTAAGCAAATTAGAGATTGTGCGATTCCTATCTCATATATGACAGTTGTCTACTGCCAGTTTACAGACGCCTGTGGGAACTCTTAGTTTTGAATTAACATAAGTTTATTGTGGTTATCTCTGTGGCTCCCCTCCCTTTATTTAACACGACAGTAGGGCATGTGAGATTCACCCAGCATGGTTTCTACACACACGTTTTTGTTTCTCTCGTGTGGGATTTCGAGAAGATTTATTCAAAAGAAAGACTTTGCACACTACAAGATTGCCTTGGACTTCTGTTGCCTGGAGCACGCCCACTTGTAATCACACTTTCAGGATCTGGGACACAGAGGCATCACGTAACAGCTGGTGCCGGGCTCTCAGTGCACAGGACTCTTGATTTGATGAAACAGGCACGAGATGCAGAACCATCAGTCCGCCATTGAAGCTTTGTTATTTAAAACAGAGATTGTGTTTTGGTTGCTGTGTGATTTTGTTGTCTAGAAGAATGAGCAGTATTTTGTGAACTAGTACCAGATGTGTCATTAGTACTGGTATTTACTGTATGTGGGTCGCAATAGTGTTGTTTTTCTATATCATGTTTCTCACCCACAGACTTAGAAGGCACTTTATTGGGTCTGCATGTGTAGGTGGTGGATATGGAGATTGACAGTGATTTAGTGAGCTGTGTTGTTTTTGTACAGAAGCCTTGTTGTGTGATAGACATGGAGATGTGAAGTTGTGAAGAGTGGCATGTTGTTTGTTTTGTTTGCATCTGTGTAGGGTGTATGGGTTACGAGTGGTGGAACATAGGGTAATTTTTAAGGCTCTAAATTGTACAATGAATGAGAGGCAGGTGAATGACAGTTGTGTCAGAGTATTTGTAATGGATGTATGTTTGTAATTTGTTACAGAATGTATTGTGAAATTTTGTGAGTGCGATTTTGTTGTGCTGGTGTATGTGTTATGTTTGGCTTTTGTGGAGTAGTGAGAGGAGATAACTATGTAGTGGTGTTCTGAGAAGGATTTGTGTTAAAGTATTGCTGGTGAGTGGAAGTTGAATGGTAAAAGGGGTGGTGATATGTTTTGGAAAGGAGAGTATGTGAGAGGGGATGGGCAATAATTATGATCGTTTGTGTTACATTTGATAGCTGGAAGAGGTAATGTGTGGTGGGGAGAGTGTAAGAATTGTTTGGTTTTGCGTTTGTGGTAAAAAGGGGAGGAGCATGTTGGTGGATGAAATGATTGAGGCCTGAGCATAGGTCTGATGGTGCAGGAAGAGGTCTTTAAGGAGCAAGTAGAGGGTAGAGCTGGTGTTTTGTATGAACCAGGAGTATGTGTATAGATGGATTGAAGTTATGTATAGTGTGGCTTTGTGCTGGTGATGTGTGGACTTATTAGTGGTATAAGACAGAGTGTTGCCATTGTGTGGAAGGTGGGGGTAGAAGGATGAATAGGTGTGGAATACTGAGATATATTGTGATATGAGAAAGGAAAGATTAGGGATGAATTTGCAGGGAATGATTGCCACTTAAATGAAATGGTTGATCTTCTTCTTACCTCCTCAATACTGTATGATACTTATGAGGGTTTAAAACAATGACTAGCTATAATCAGCCCAGTTTCCCTTCGGGTCTTTTGAATACGTATAAGGAAGGTGGGGCTACTATTTCACGGGGTATGATTAAACAGTTTGATCTTTTTACCCCCATCTACACACTTAGGAAGGTTTTGAAGCCAAACATATTCTGAACAAAATTGATATTTGTATGGTAAGTGTGACACGCACACTTTACATCCTATTTGAGCAGACAGCAATGATGGGGCTGTGCTTCTGATTTGGGGTTTTCACTCACTTGTCTCTATAGGTTCTTTCTTTCACTCCTGATGAAGACTCCTTGAAATTTGATACGGGGGGTCGAAATGTCAACACTATGACAGGCAGATTGGCATTGTTTTTCACTAGGATTTTGTACTAAAACGATGGGACAATTCTAAAATTAGCATTACAGAATGATCTGCCTATATCACATTCACTGCACCAATCACTGGAGTACCTTTTTTATGTAAAATATTGAAAGCATTTTTTCCCCACTTTCCAAGCATAACTAAATATGTAATCTATTTTTGATGTTTCTGTGCATGTTGATTTTGTGAGCAAGGGAGCCTAGGCTTATGGTTTCCTCCAATGGAATCATTGTTTGCTAGATTCTTTTAGCTGGGCTGCTGTAGCTGTTATGCTTTACATGGTCACTTTCATGGTGTCATCATGCCTTGGAGGCCCACACATTGCAAATAAGTAACACCATTATGCCTGCACCACCATTTGACCAGAGTTGGCCAATATGTCAGTGCCAGCATTTTACAAGGAACATGTGCTGTGCAATGGGCGTAAGACCTATCCTTGCCCTTGCATGCACACACAGACAAATACAAGACATTTTCTTTAAACTTACATTCAGCTAGCACGGATGTCTCAAGTGCTACTCCAACTCTTCCACCTCAGTAGCACAGATGTGTATATTGTCTATGAATGTTGGAATTGATATGAAGGGATGGAGGTGCCAGTTTGGTATTCCGGGACCAGGGAGAGAACAAGCTTTTTGTCAGGCCTCTCTCTGGGACAAGATAAAGGTGAGCAAAGGAAGTTTGGTCAAGGACTCCGTGCTGGAAGAGGTCGAGATATAGATTAGCTATTTCAGTGCGTAATGGAGAGGGGCCGGGCAGGTCTGTGGTGCCTCTCGGCATGTTGGGGACAAGGGAACACAGCAGATTGGAAAGTCTCTCTCAGTGCAGAAAGACTAAGGGTATAGGTGGGGTTGATGTGCTGTTTGAAGCTCCGGGGACCAAGTTGGTGTGTGCTCTTGGTAGGCAGGTAAGATCAGTTTTATGGATTGGAAAATAACCTGCCCACATAGAAGCTTCTCCCCCACCTGAGAGATTCTGTTTTTCTATTTATTTATTTTTCATGATGTAAACAATAGCCAAGTCACTATTTTTTAGGTCTCACCAGAGACTGCTCATGCAGAGACATTTTGCTTACATACAAGGGGTTTCAAGCCCACCAATTACTTAACATTGGTCGGCTTCATCATAACTCTCCTTTTCTTGCTTCTCAGTAGTTAGTCTGTGCTGGTTTCAATTTCTCCTTGTGTGTTTGCCCCTTGTGTGGAGCATGGACCAAGTACTGCTTCCTGTCAGTGTCCAGTGTCCTTCCACTGGGTGCGTGCTTCAAAAGGTACTTTTTAAATTTAAATTGTAGCACTCCATAAGAGTGCATGTGTTTAAAGGTCCTGTTCCTCCACCCACCATCCTGTGCACGGCCATTGTGCATCAGTCCCTCTCCTGCATTGTTGTCCTGTCATCATGGCTTGTCTGTTCCACTGCCACTTTGTGTTATTCCTTGACCCGTTCTCCTATACCCTGTGTAGTTGCTCCATCATGGGTGCTTGCCCCGTGCTTGGGCAAGGCTTGTTTACACTTGCAATGCAGGGAAAGATTTTTACCCTTCAACTAGAAGACACACTGCATGGCAACAATACTCTGTATCCAATGCTCATTGTGCCACTGGAAACAAGCTACAATCGACCGAAGTGCCCCAGGTTAGGCAAAACCTGACTTGGGTTGCTTGTGTTCCAGTGCAGAGAGGATCTGGACGTTTCGGAAGAGTTTCACTGGAGCACAAACAAGAGCCATTTGCTAATGGCATGGTCCAAACTGAAGTGGCATGGTGGGCAAAAGAAAGATGGCTTGAGTGCTTCTCAGAGTGATTTCCACTGGGTTAGACTTGTTGCGACATCATCCCATTACCTTTTGTGAGTTTCAGGTAACCCCTGAAGTGTCAATGGGTATGCCCAAAGGTAGCTCCCATGCTTTTTGTGCCACTGGAACCAAGATACCCCGACTGAAAAGCCACAATTAGGGCAAAACAGGTTGTGGATTGCTTGCATTCTGGTTCAGAGAGGACCTGGCCTGGCAGTTCAGGAAGGAGTGTTCATATTGGAGTAGGGTCAAGACTGATTTGCATATAGTTGGGTCCAAACTGAGGTGGGATGGTGAGCAAAAGAATGATGGGCTAGAGTGTGACAATTACCCCTTAGGTACGGAGGACGTAATGGTTACGTCCTTGGCAGCGGTTCTGCTGTGCCGAGGATGTAACCATTACGTCCTGGCACTGCCCACGGGGAAATAGCTGGCGCTCCCCCAGTGGGGCACCCACCCACATGACTTCACTGAGGATGCCACCCCTGACCCGACCCCCCCCGGCGATCTGGTTACGTTGGTGTGCTGCCGGCAAGAGTTGCTGCCCTGTGGTGAAGTTTCTTCTCCATTTTTTTCAGGCTGATCTGCCTCCTGGAGGGTGAGGGTCAAAACCCACAAAGCACCAGGAATTTATTGTAAATATATTTATTAGGCAGCAGACTCTTGGGCATTGCAAAAAAAAGGGGTCCATTTTCTGAAGAAAAATGTGATGTGTCCCCGTTGTGTTTGCACCGTTTTCTGTCACGGGCGATAGGTCTACCCTCTCAAGTGAGGTACAATTTTTATTGGAAGACTTGGGGGGAAATGCTGGGATGGGTGGTAATGTGTGGCTCCCTACAGATTCTAGAACTTTCCATCACAGAAATTAGAGAAAAATATGTTTTTTGTGACAAAGTTTGAGGCTTGCAATGGTTTCTGGGCAACAGAACCTGGTGGTAGCCATGCAAGTTACCGCATCCTGGATTGCCCTGGGTATCTAGTTTTAAAATATGTACAGGTTTGCTAGGTTTCCCTTGGTGCTGGGTGAGTTAGGAACATTGAAAAAAATGTCCGTTTTGTGTGGAAGAATGTGATGTGTCCATGTTGCGTTTTTGACCCATTTCCTGTTGCAGACACTAGGCCTACCCACACAAGCGAGGTACTGTTTTTATCTAGTGACGTATGTAAACACAGAATAGTAGAAAAAGTATTATTACCAGCTGTCTTTCTATGCATTTCTGTTATCCACATGTAAGATAGTGTGTTAAAAAGAAGACATTTTGAAAAATGACCACCATTTCACCTGCTAGAATGGCTACCCAAATATTCAGTGATGTGCAAATAAACACTGCTTCTAAACTCCATATCTTGTTCCCATTTCGGAAATACATAGGTTTCCTTGATTCCTATGTTTCACTCTTTGTTTTTTACAAAACGAATTGCAGTAAACAATGAAAACCCATGCAAGGTATGGCTCAGTTATTGGCTCAGGGTACCTCAGGTCCTTTGTGAACCTACGAGCCTGATATATCCCAGCAACCAGAAAGGTCCCACAGACATAACAGCATACTGATTTAATAAAATTAGCATAGTTAGAAAAAGTTACAGGTGAAAATGTAGGCACAAATGCCTTTTTTTTTTCCAACACAATTCCAATATTCTTTTATTTCAACTGTTTCTATAGGAAATCCTTGACGGATCACCAGAAATCACCGATTGCTGAATTCACAATTGTGTCTTCTTTTCCAAATTGTATCGCTTTCCAGGATTCATTATTGGTTTCACACCCATTTCTACCACTGAGAGGAAGGCTGTTAAAAGCACAAGAAATGGGAAAGAAATTGGCTATATCCCAGTAAAAGCCAAAACTGTGTAGAACATTTTGGTTTTCTGACAAAAGGTGGTCTGTTCTTGAAAGCTTTGTAACCTCTGTGGTTACCATTTGCCGGGAAAAAAAACAGACGCAGTCTTCTGCAACACTTTTTTCCCCATTTTCCCTCAAAAACCCAGGGGCAGATTTACAAGCCCCTTGCGTCACTTTTCCCATGTTAAATGTGACACAAAAGTGGTGCAAGTGGCTTGTAAATCTGCTCCCCAAAATGTAGCTGTATTTTGCCTAGTTTCTCAGTCCACTCCCAGGGAATCTACAAATGATGCGTGCCTTTAGGATCTTCAGGATGTTGGAAGAAAAGGATGCAAATTTGGCATGGATACCTTATGTGGACAAAACGTTATGGGGGACAGAGCACGAACTACTGCAAACAGCCCACAAAATGTTGGGGCAGGGGGAGGGAAAAGGCCTGGTAACAAAGGGGTTAAATACAGTTAACTTTATCACTGCTCTAGATGCTAATCACCCTATTGCCTGTGAAACAATGTAAGTGAGCTAAAAAAAAAACTAAAAAAAACCTAGTGCTTAATTATTAGGTCCAATTGTTTACTGTTTCAAGGAACTATAATAAACGCAGACACATCCAGCACCTACCCAGGATCATCACGTAATGTACACCAGTCAAATGTTAGCATTCTCTCATGCAATCCATAATTACATAGAGAAAGAACAGATGCGGCTAAAACATCTGAAAACAGGAAAGTGTGACTTAATTAAAAAAATACTTTTATTTGGTCTAGCACGTTTATCGTTACTGAAAGAAATGTACAAAAAGTTGCTTGTGCCCGGTAACAAAAGTAGACAAAACAGACAAAGAAAGGAATGAGAAAATATTAATCACATCACTATACAAATACCATCTCCTCTCCAATAAAATAAATAAATTACATACGTAGTTAAGAATTTCCCTGAGTCACAGTGTTTGTTGATTCGTGTAAACAGAACATTTTGATTCTCGAGAGCACCAAGAAATCTTCAGGTGCAAGACAATAAACGGCAATGTAAGGGGCAAAAGCAAATTGGTACTTGTATCTTTTTGAGTCCCCACAAAAACTTTAAGAAATATATTCTTCAGATGGAAGAGAGCCTCATTGGAAGCAGCACATATGCGCTATAAATAAAAGAAGCATTGTGTTAGCACTCCCTTCAATAAGAAGATAACCAAGATCCATATCGGCCGCTGGAAGAGGAAGGGAGGATGTTGATCGAAATACTCTCAATCTTACTTCCTTTGTGTGTCTGGTCAACGATACGCACGGCTAGTTTAGTTCTGCAGCTGTAAGGGACTTTACTCGCCTGCACCACTGCTACATGATGCCAATGCACAGAATCAGGAAACACCACAGAAACTAGAGTGGCACAGATGTTAAAATGGAAAGGACTAAAGAAAATACTAAATTCGCAGTTTTTCTTTCTTTCCCAAACAGGCAAGTGCCTCAACCCTTCTTCACTAACAATTTCACCAGCGTTTCTAAGAATATCAGGATAACTTTTTTGGGCTATACCTATTTTTAAGGATAGTCACTTGTTTTCTGGGAAGAAAAACATCTAGTTTTTTTTTTTTTTTTTTTTTTTTTAGCACATTTCCAGTTTTTAGTATCTACTCGTTTTTGGGCATAAGAATACTTTTTGAGGAGAGACGCCTAAGTTTTGAGGTCTGAGAACTCAGATTGGAGGGAAAATATACCTATTTTGAGGCAAACATCTGTGGTTACTGGCAGGCACCTACACTGTGAATCTTAACAGCAGCATAAAGATAGCCAGTGCCTACTTTTTCGGGGCAGGAAACACATTTTAAGTCAGACACCATTTGTATATATTAAAGCACCTTCCATTTGGCACAAAATGTAAATTTTGAATAATGCTTTTACAGTCTGTGGACAGACAAGTACACCGCAAAAAACTTTCTCTTGAGGCCAGGTGCAGGTGTAACAGGTTGGCACAAGAAATACAAACGTATGGGAAGGTCATTAGCAAGGTGGAGCATCTGAAAACTGATAGCGTTTAAACCAAAATAGACATTTTAAGAAGCCATTTTGCTTTTTTTAGGTGCGAGTTTCTATTACAATCTATATCCCCCAGTTGGCCTGTAGGAGCGAGGCTGCCTTTCCCAAGTGTGAGGTTCACGCTAAGGTGAGGGCAGGCCGGGTGTTTTTGGGGACTACCCTGATGTTTCAACTCATTTTTGGCATGTGTCTTCAGCATTTTGTTTTAGATTATTTTTCATTTAGGTTCAGTTGTGGTCGAAAATACTAGTCCTAGGCTGTTGTCTAGTTTACCTTACTAAGACACAGACGCGTCAGGACCAGGAGGCCTATCAGAGGCCATGTAGCCGTAGACCGACTCAATGAGTACTCAACTGCAAAGGAGCCAGTCATGAGGTGGAGGCTAACAGCATCTGTTGTCGGTTTTGTCTGCTTAGGTAGAGTGTTGTCTCCTGGTATACGGTGGCGAGCAACATACATGTTGAATAAAATGCTGTTAATACAAAACTGCATTTTTTGTTTAGTTTGTGCCGATGCGCATAATTTCGAGGTGTGGAGAGCCATCCTCCCCAGAGCATGAGCGAACACACAACATCATCTCTCGCAAGGGATGTCAGATATTGAAAGAAATGTTGTTGGTGAGAGATAGTAAGGACCTTCATTGCTCTCATGTCCTGTCACTTCATGTAATTATGGGTATCTTTCAAGTTATTCACAGTGCCATACACACTCAGAAAAGCTATGAAAAGGGGAGCAAAATTCAAGTATATGATAAGGCGATACAGTTCAAGGTTCTGTTTCTAGTTCCCTTTACCACCAAAGTGCTTCTTCGTTTGATACTGTGGTATGAGCTTTAAATCTCATTGAATTCTTTTGTAATAAATAAAAGTTGAGTCAGACGGGGGCAAGTGGAGACTTCTGGCGGCCATGTAAACTTACAGTAAAGTGACAGAGGATGGGAGTTCTGTAAGAATAAATAAACTAGAGACCCACACTCTAATACCATCACTGCGTCCCGCTGGCGTGTTATAAACTCTGGATAACAAAACTGATAAGAAAATACAGATTTAAATAAAAATAAAAAAACATTTCACAAACAAGATTCAGTACATTGTGAAAGAAAACACCACATCGCTTCAGTCCAAGTTGCATTGAGGTACTTCCTGAACAGCGCATTCATAAATGAGAGTACTGAACATTGCCAGACCCAGGTGTATTGAGGCGGCTATTTGTCCTTGTTGAGTATACCTGGTCATCACCATCTGACACGGTTGGCACACATTCCTTTCTGCATTCTATGCCAGTCATTTCTTTCCTGACAACTGTGAAGCTTTTGCCTTTGGCACACCATCACTAAATGTGATCGACACGCATCACCTGGCTGTTTCACATTTCAATTGACAGTGATGTGGACATATGTGTGTCCCAAATAAATTTCGATGAATACAGAAGATATGCTAAATTCTAACCTACATGATTTTCCCATGGCATGACCATTGTCTACTAATATCATTCCACCTCCGAAATGGCATAAGCAATGCCTCACAGAGCTGCTAGTATCACCACAAGCTGGTGATCCAATCAGCACCAGTTATACCAGTCAGCTGACTATGCAAACATGTCCTAAGATGCTTCTCGCTCAGGAGAGGTCATTATGAAGAATGCTGACAGAGGATTGCTTTAGACTGTAAAAAGTGGGCACCTCTTAGCTTAGCAAAGTTTATCCAGTGGGCACATAGGCAAACAGGCGATTCTGGCACATGAGCCACTTGTCTTGCAGCTTGTTTCATGAACCTCTTCGAAATGTCAAATATTGCACATTCATAATTCCTTCACATGACCACCTTCGGTTCGTGTTTAAGATTTCACAGCTACAATCAAGCAGAGCTGGTGGTGCCCTTCCATTCCAACTGAGTGTTGAGTTATCCCAATATGGGTTGTAAGGCACAGTTGGTCTGGATGGGATGTACATTTTCCCAGGCCTCTCTTGACCCACATAAGTCCTAGCAATGTTTCACACAGTGACCACGCTGATAGACCTTCTGTGATTAGCATTGCTAAACTCATCTGTTTCATCAGTCAAAATGCCTTCCTGAGCACGGACAGTTCTGCTCCTCTCAGGTACAGTCATCCCGTGCAGCGTCTGAGAAGGCCCAGCTGAACAAGAGGCAATGCCCTCAGAACCCTCTGCCACATAGAAGTTGATGGAGTTGCAGTTGTTATCCTCAGGTTGCAGGATATATGTGCCCCCAGGGAACCTATTCTCCGGGATACAGGGGAGTACATTAGTTCTCGAAATCCTGTGATCCAACTCCCATTCCGATGGTTCTCTGATGGAGGTAGCAGAATTTTGGCTCCGCTGTCTCCACGCTTTGATTTCTTGCTCTCTCTCGGCCTCACTGAGCTTGTCCAGTTGTTGGGCCTTGCGAATGGGTGACAGTACGCAGGTACCTTTCATTGCCTTGATGAAGAACCTGACAAGAAGCAACAAGAAGTAATGAGTTTCTAAAAGACACCAGGCTGGCTGATCCACAGTTTAATTTCAAACAGCTCACATTTACTCCATCACTTTCACCTCAACAAGTTTAACTTCTTAAAAGAAGTCGATAAACATTTGGAGGTAGGGAGAGAAATGGGTTTCATTTTTTTTTCCTTTTCCATATTTCTGAATAATTTGACGTGAGAACATTGACAAATACTGGCATTTGAGCAATCAACAGAGGAGTATACAAATGGAAAGTGAAGCACCAGCAAATATATAGACAAACGGGAGCTACAAAAAGTGAAAGAAAAGCAAGGCAAAGGAGGAGTACTGAAAAAGTACATTGGAGTGGCTGTGAAGGGGCTGCCAAGCAAGCTGCGTTTCTGTGAAATCTGGAATATGCTGCCAATAATCGAGCAGAATCGAATTTTACTTAATACCCACTTGTTAATGTCCAGTGTTCTGCTGGGCACCTCTGCAGAAGCCTTAACTGAGGTCTTAGGTGATGTTGAGTGAGCATTTAATGGGAGAATGATGGTAAATTCCCACAGAAATAGTAGAGCGAATAGCCCCAAAGCACGAGACGTTAAACAAGGGCCCTCCAAACTCAACTTCTAATCTGTCATACTAACTAAATCCCAAAAAAGGATAGGCACATTAAATTCTCCTGTGGAGAATGTTCTTATAGCAGAAAGCATCAGTGAAGAATTGTGTTTTGTCAACTGCAGATATAAGATTAAGTTGTAGACGGCCCTGAATAGGAAACTGAAAAAAAGGCAAAACCCTTTAGGGTTGCCTTCAGCCATGGCACTACAAACAATTCCATTCCTGAGAGATTAAAAACATGGTCAACACTCTCCTGTGTGAATTGCTAATTTGGATTAGACTACACGTGTGACCTGAACGTGGTATTTGTAAAATGTGAACACTAAACTGAAAGAGCTCTGTGGGATGGCATATCAATACTTTCTTCTGTCAGTGGTTGCCTTGGCAGCGCTGCCAGGCATACGGTTGGCAGGAGGTATGAGCTAGTGGTTGAAGATGGAGTAAGCCTAAGAAGCAGTGTTTCAATGTAGCATGTGAAATAAACACAATAAAACCAGACTATGTCCTTCCTAGACCACCAAAATCTGTATAATACCTGGAAGTCACCCCACACAATTTTAGTCTGCATCTAAGCGCATTATTAAGGTTGTGATGTGGGACTAAACTTAGAATAGAGCATTATTTCAATCTTAAAATATGTGGGATGCGAGTCTGGCTAAACTTTACAAAGGAGAATATTTGTGTTTATAGTTAACATTAATACGTTTCCTTATTTTTATATGTAAAACTGTGGTTCAAGTACTTTCATCGCAATGGCATATATGCATCTTGGACGACAATCAAACTCGTGCCTACAGAAACATCTAGAAACTCCTCAAAGTGTATATCATGCTTATTCTGAGAGCTCATCAGTCAACTGTCTAAAAACAGAAAATCATGGTATCACAGGCCAGGAAAAATATCAAGAAAATGTGTACTAACCTTGGCAGAAGAGCGATGACAGGTGTGATTATACACACAACGTAAAACGTGGCTTGAGACATCTGCATCTCCATGAGCCAATAGGGTGAAGGGCTGTTGCAGAGTACGCAGATCCCGCTGTAGCCCAACGATACAATAAAATAGGCCACAATGCTGCCAACAATACTGACACAATGGATCCACGTCTACAAAGCAGAAAGATCATTGTTAATACCCCGCTTCCAAACGTGGCGAATCATGATTAAGAAAAAACACCAGGCGCGGTGCGTCCATTGGGGCATAGGGGCATAGCCCCACTAAGCCTCGGGGACGCACCGCGTCAAGCACTGCAGTCAGCATCATGATGGATTGCTTGCTGTTCCTCACGCCCGCCCAACACAACAATCGGAGTGCGCCAGGGGGTGGGGCTGGGCTGGGCTGCTGCAGCTTGAGTGACAGTCCACACACTCAGCTGCAGCAGTACTAGTAGTGCGCAAATGTATTTTGGGCCTTTGATCAGCCCGCACATGCGCTTTATGTCTTCTTCCCCTTCGAGAGGGACCCAAGGGGTGCTGTTTCATACAGCACCCCAGGGCCGCAGCCCCGGGGTTGAAAGGGCATATGGTAACTGTGCCCCCCCTAGCCAATCCTGCCGCTGCATGCAGCGCCAGGATTGGTTGGTCCACCGCGCAGCAATCCATTATTGGGTGCCTCGCGGGGGTGGTGGCACACTGCCGAAGCCACACTTTCTATGGCCAATCACTGTGTGACTTCATGTGTAGCCATGCAGTGATTGGCCATTTCGGGATGCACGCGGCACGCTGTCTGTCTGCTCCCTGACACAGTCTGCTGGTGCCTGCTGCTAATCGACTCGTGACGGTGGACTTGGAGGAGTCGGACTCGTGTCATTCACTCACGTGTGTCGTCGACGTAGTCACTCACTACTAAGTGTGTGTAGACCAGGGCTAGAGAGAGAATAGATAGATCCTGCGATGCGATTTTGAAAACATTAAAAAGTAAGAGTCTACTCTAACTCTACTCTCTCGAACGTGTTAGTTAGTAGTGGCTCGGTCGCAGTATGTGACAGATCGAGTGAGTGTTGTGATGTTTTCTAATTTATAGTTATAGATGCATGCACAGTAATTATTTTTTTCCTGATCTTTGATGGCCTGAGGGATCGATTGTGTATTTAATGGAAGCACCGCGCCTGGCTATTTGCCGTCACACGTGACCTCCGTCATTGCTTTTGTCCCCCGACGGCGCATCTTAACAGAGTCCTGACCTGTGGTGGTGCCCTCCACGTGCCTCCATGTCCCTCCCAACAGTGAGACTTACTTATGCTTCAGTCCCAGCAGGGCCCACACTACCCAATGCTGCAAGGGTCAGTAGGTAGGCCCAAGTCTCAGAAATCACTGCCTGGGGCAAAAGTGTATCCCAAAACACCAACAATGGTCTCTGTCAACTACTACGGATCCCCGTGTGGGCACTGGGCAACCTGCACAACCAGGGCAGCCCGTTGCGGCCACCAATCAGTCTATGCACAATGCACACCTCACATAATAGTGCCAGCGTAGGGCACCCAGCGCAGCATTCCACCAGGCCTCGCACATCCCCAGGCCTGCTTCCTCACACAGTTCACCTCCCAGCCACTGTCCAACATGGGCTCTCGACTAGTCTCGCAACTCGCATGCTCAGACTCATTCAGCCAATCATTTTACGCCTCACCACTTTCAAATGTCACCAGCCGCCCCTGCCTTGGACTCCATGTACTCAACAACACACCAATACCAGCAAATATGTAGCTGAAGTGAGAAACAGAGCATCAGCATCTTACCATTCAGTTTTATACTACATGAGCTCCAAGAGAGGACCTAGTTTCGATCCTACACAATTTTGAGAAGTTTGATAACAATCTGTTTAAGTGAACTATTATTCAAAAGATGCAAAACAACTGTGTCACTGTTTAGCACAAACCTCCCTTATCCTATGTTTTGTCACCCACGGTCGAATAAGGACAATGAGTTGTGTGAGAGGTACTGGAAACGTGTTAAAATAAATGTTAAAATTAGACATATTTTGCTCAATTAGAGAAAGTAGGGTACTTGCATCTGCACATGAACGCTGGCTGAAAAAAAGCTACAGAGTAAAATTATTGTATGTTTGAAAACTCCGCCTCACTGCTCACCTTCCCATCTCGGATCTCACTTGTAACGAGCTACTTGAAATCCATTTTCAACTAAATTATTCTTGAATGGTGTCAGACAGAAACTAACCACCGACTTCTTCCCTGTAGAAATGAGCATGTTATTTTAGTACCACCAAAGAGATGATAATGATGGACTAATGGTCACAGCCTTTAATGTCCTACTGACTTCCACTGACCCTCGAGTGGGAGTATGTCGGTCTCTGCATCATCAATGATTGGTAGGATTTTTCCAATTCTTCAGCAAACGTTTTTACCTGCGCGACACGACACCACAGGGATCCTCCATATACACATACACATGCATCTCTTGGAAAGGCCACCGAAGATCACCATCACAACTTGCAGTACCAGATCTAGGCAGACGGCACTTCATATGTATTTGTGTCTAAATGGGGGGCCTTACAGACTGCCTAACTTTACAGTAGTATGCTGTGGTGTTTACTGGAGGAAGACAGTTATTAAACTAACCAAAATAAATATAAAAGTAACAGAAGGTACAAAATGAAGTGGAAAGTCAATGGCTTATGTGAAACAACACAACCATTTAAAAATTGCCATGATGCTACTACATTGGCTACCAAAGTCATGTTTATGACGCACAAGGCGCACAAGATCCATGACATCTAATGAAATAAGTCCACGTTAAACCCCAGAGTGGTGATACTGAGACACACATCATGCTGTCTGTCAATGTCAAAAAGGATGAAACGTGTTTGTGTGCCAATCAGATTGCAACGCATATGACAAATCCTTAATTCACTGTCCAATCACCTGCTCTTTCTGAAACATCCGACACGCTGTAAATATTAGACACATCTTGCTTTCAGGAAGTGATAGTGGGCCCAGCTGCACCAAACCTCCTCTTCTCACCAAATACTATTCTTCCCTCACTCCTCTTCTTACCTCTCAATGACCTAATTACACAATTTAACCTTATTCAATTTGTTTGGATTTATGTTAGAGTTGTCAGTGGGTGTTTTCACATGTTTCGTGCAATACAAAAACACCCTAGCAATTTTATATCCAAGTACAGTGAATAAGGTATTACTTGACTATGTTTGGTGGTGAATGGAGCACAGTGTCAATAAACACATTGTAGAGATTTACAATTTACTTTTTAAGAGTTCTACTCGAACAATCCCCCTCTATGAAAATGCACAACGTTTGCGTTTGGGTAGGAAATAAGTATACATATGCAGACCGGTTACAAAGCAAGTGCACACATTTCCACTGTTCTGTTCCTCCAAGAAAATGTAAATCTCTGGGACACAGAGGAAAAATCTTAGATAGCCTCGTCTTTGACCAAGTATGCCCGTTTTCATTTCTTCATCCTACCACCAGGGCCCATTTGTTGAACTCCATTCAACAAATAATTGAAAAACTTCCAAATAATGGATTGCATCCACCTATCTCCTCTGGGACAGACGACATTCTATCAGTCCAAAGTGTGAAGGAAAATGTAAAATATCTAAATCCTTTCAATTGATTAAAAAACAGCTGAGGCACTGCATGGTTTTATTGCTAGGTATAGTATAAACACGTATTCTCCACAATTGTCCATGATTTGCTGCCATGGCTGAAGGGCTTCACTTAAAATCAGTTTAGGGAAAATAAAGTATTCTCCCCCTGCGAACAGATCTCTAAATAGGGTGAACATTTATTAATGTAACCTAAGGCTTTCTACAGTTGAAAGCAACACATGCCTTTGTTTTCACATAACTGAGCAACAAAAGATATTTGCCGACTACAAGTTTTATCAGACTTCACTTTTAAGGAACCTCATTGGTTGGTGATTGAATGTGAGAAGCAATGTTTTATGTTCATTGGCTCCACCATAGTACCTACCCAGTTTTTAATCTCTATAGCCAAATGAAGCAGAATGGTGAAGAGGGCGATGGTGTTTATTGGAGTTCCATAGGAGAGGAGATCAATGTCAGAATCCTTGTATACCTGTAAGAGAACAAATCAAAGAGGGACATTGGTGAATCTGAAGGAATCACAGGGAACAAGGCTCATGAGAAAGCCAAAAAACAATGGTGGGGCTGCACGAAGCTCGGGATGCGCATTGATACTGAAATAACAAAGTAGTTCTTACTGGAAGGCATGACCCTCTAAGCTAATAAAATGTCTTTCAATTGGTGAATCGAAGAATAAGCAAATATTTCACAAGTGCACTGACTGCTGGCTGAATAAATGAGCGATTATATACCCAAATCATTCAAGGATTTACACATTGTTTGCATGCAACACATCTGGTTTCTGGGCATTGGTAAGACAAAATATCTTCACTCGGCCTGGTCGTGCTATTCTGCTCTGCTCACAGAGTTTTTCCCGCTCGCGTACCACATGGAGTTGAAAAAAAATCTTCTCAGCGTAGCAGAGTTTTTTCTTCGCGCGCCAACGTGAAGTTGGCAAGTAAGGAAAATCTTACTCCAGACCACCTCCCTGCGAGATTTCCCAAAGCGGGTGGACTGCCGCTACTGGTCACTTTGAGAAACCTTCTGTTCGCATTAAGGAAGCTGCCACTCGAGTAGACCATCTACTTTAGCAAGAGAAAGAAGCAGCGCCTCTTGCTCTGTGCATGGTACCATTCGTGCTGATTTTCCAGCGTAGGACAAACACCTGGTACAAAAAATCAGCTTGAACGGTACAACCTAATGCACTCGGGCGCTTGCGGAACTCCGCGTTGACCTGTACAGTTTTTTGGTCTCACTCCGTGATCTCCACCCAGGCCTAATCTTCACTAAGATATTTAAGGATGACTTCCACCAACTTACCATGCCATGTAAGGGAGCCCCAATATAACATCTGAACAAATATCTGAATCCTTTATTGAAGACATATGTGCCATTTTGATCAAACAGAGATGCAAACAAATTATGCAAGAGAAAGTGACTGCAGACCTCTGAACGCTTCTTTGTCTGCCTGTTCAAAGGTTTGGACCAGAATGAATTTATTTTGTAAGTTATACAGAGGGAAAGAATTTATATACTTACAAGATATGGAACAAAGAAGCAGATAAGACTCTGGTAGAAGGCATCAATAATGGCAACCCAAAACGTGGACATCTTGTAGCACTAGAATGAGTTGTAGAGAAATTAAATTACTATGACTAGTTTGTGGGATTCACTTCCATAAAAAGACAAATATAAAATAAACATTCTGAATGTTTTTTGTGTCAAAATACACTCAGTAGTCTTATATAGCTCGTACCTTTTATCCATGTTTTAAAAGAGATACAGAACACATTATTTTAAGTTCATTAAGTCTCATTCTCAGCAAGTAGATATCCTTGTGTAGAATCAACAATGGACAATTAAATTAAAAGGTATTATATGAGCTACAGGAGGCTAAAAAAATCTCCCACCTCATTACCAAAATGAACCGTTACAGCCCTTCTAATGAAGGTAGATAAGAACCAAGTTGACCATTGCACTACACAAACAAGATACATTTATTAACATGCCCCATCGTAGGACCAACAGAAGCTTGAAAAAGAGGCCTCTATTAGGTTAGATAATACATTCTCAAGCCTTAAATTGTAGGGCAACTAGAACTAAAGAAACTGTGGACACGAAAACAAATTAGAAACATTGGGACTCAACTTAGATATTAAGAAGGAGAGAATCATAAAGTTTAAGACCTTTGGATACATTGCCAAGCATAACCATTATCTCAAGTGCAACTGTAGCTAAGCTCACTTGCTTGGTGTGGGAGAATGTTGGTGTAGTAGCATGTGTGAAATTCACCTGTAAAATCTGGGTGATTTATCCAATATCAATGCTAAATGAAGCCAGGTAATATGTCCGTTAATTGATATAGTCATGTGGCTTTCAGTATCCCTCAGAGTTACTTCTAGTATTATTGACATGGCAGCATTCAATGTTTGTTCCAACTTAGGGGTCCACTCACGAAAACTGTTCTACAGTCCGGGGAAGGACTGTGTTTTTGTGCTACAAACAGAAAGTTTATTCATCATGACTCTAGTGGTAAATGAGCCAATGCCTCTCTTTTAAATGGCCAGCAAAGGCGTATAGGCAACCTGTAGTGAGCAGATCAGAAAATACTGTGAAACTGTGGCACTGGCAAGATATGCATCAACCGACTCTACATGTCTGCTTTCATGGTCTAAAGAAGCCCATCGTCCATAGTGTCCAGTGGAGGAAGAAGGGTGTTTGGCTATTCCAGTGCGGCTAGGAAATAACTTGTTAAATGTCTATGTTCAACAATTCAAAGCAATGTGATTGAGAAAATGTACCAACGTTACCAGTGGGAAGGTTCTCTAATAAGGTGTAGGACTAGTTAGCTATAAATTGAACTTGTGACTATTAAGTTAATACTTTAAAGGTGACTGGAAGATGTAGCCTAAACAACATACACAAATCTTTATGTAAATAAATTCACCTCTGAATTTTGCCCACTTTTGTAAAGTTCAGGCAAACTCATCAGAGTTTCTTGAGAGATGTCCTTGTCGAGTATTCCGAACACAATGGGAGGAAGGGACGTGAAGAAGAGGTTGAAGAAAATCAGGTGCCAGTAATCAATCATTGTTGTGCCCGTGAAGCCACAGAAGAACTGGAACCAGAAGAGGAGGTTGACATACGCCTGCAAGGAGTGGGAGAAGAGAAAAGCAACATGGACACAATTTAACTAGAGTATGGCTCAAGCAAAGGGCTACCTTATTCAAGAAACACAAAATGCACAGTTGGAACCTTCTGTTTTCTGCTTAAAGAAGGAAGCTTTCCCTCTTAACTGTACTCTGACCTTGCTGTTATAATTAATACATTAATTGCCCAGCATTTTAAATCTTGTACTAAATTTCAAATTATCATCAATATAAAGTTAGGTAAAAACTGGATGTCATGTGGGAACTATTTATTGAAAGCATGTGCTACATGAAAACAGTCTATTTCTTACATATTTTCTCCACACAGACATGCCTGTTATGCACGGGAAAATTCCAGCGTTTTCTTAACCCCCTCGGAAGGATAGAAAAAGCATTTAGGCATTTATAACAGTTTTTGAATACAAAATGTTTTACTAATTATATGTGTAAAACAAAAAGATCGGGAATGATTTCACCTGCTATGCAATCGCGTTATATTTAATTTGTTGTAGAAGTGGCAATTATTTTTGAAGATGCATTCCGAATGTTGACTTCTTGTTACAGAACAAAGCCACATCTAAGGTTTCCACATGATCACATGCCTCAGGTATACAACATTTCTGTAAATGCGAAAAACAACTGATATACGCCCTTCTCCACCACAACACTCCTTGGATTTGGTCTGTTGATTGCTATTTTTGCCCATAATCACGAGTACAGGCAAATTATTGTGCATTTCTCAGAATTATGAAAGCTCCCACAAAAAAGTACAGTTAGCATGAATGCTTTCCACGATTTGCTTTCCATGAATTGCATTGCAAGAAATCAGGCTTGCAGCAAGTGACAGGATTTCGAGTTAACGGGAATTTGGAAAGTGCATTATTTTTCAATTTACATAATTCTTCCACATACAGCTCATTTACATATACATTAAACTTTTAATAAAAGGCAGAGGATTTGAGTGCACTCGCTATTGCAATAGCTTTATAAATAAATGAATAACACAAAGGGAAACAATGTTTACATTTGCTAGCTATCATGTGGTATATGCAGCATCCATCAACGTTCAAGATTTAATAGTCCTTTTGTTCCTGCTGTCTGCAGACTTAAAGTCTTTATTGTGTGGAGCTTACAATGTTCCTGGAAGGAGGTTATTTAGCAAAAAGGATAACAAAGAAACATGGCAGATAAGGAGTAGCAGCCCAAGTCAATCTGTCAGCCCCCTGATTATCCATTACTCGAATTTCCAGCTTGATTACTTTTGCAGGCTGTAATTTGTCTAGGACTATCAGGACTTTTTTACTTCCTAGGCTTCAGTTTACAAATATGCAGTTGCATATTGGCGAGGAGTTAGATGCTAAATGCCTAACGTGGGATGTGTCCTGGGTCAGGATGGCAGCATGCGTTATATGCTACCTTTTAATGGTTAGGACTTCACAAATAGCAATGCAGTGGGCCCACACCTGCTTAAAGGGTGTATCAAATGAAATACAACAGGTTACATTCATACAGCTCCACTATGATCACAATTGTAAACCCAAACCTAAGGTTCTTGAGAGGCTCATTTGTGTACTGTGCTCCACATGAGCAAACTGTGCCGATTCTCATGTGGAGGATATAAGAGACAGACAGGGGGCGTGTGTGTCCCCTGTCTGCATTAGGCTTTCAATTCCAAAAAGTGTTGTGCCGTAAGGTAACGGGAACTACGCCAGACCCAGATATTGCATCATCCCTCTGTGATAAAGCATGTACACTGGTCTAACTAATCAAACCATCTTTACTTGGACAGAGTTACAAATCTTGTGATTTTGCAAGATGCAGTTCGACCAAGCAAACTCTGCGTATCCTTCATGTTTGTGCATGTGCACTTTTTGGGAACTTGCTTGAAAACAAGATGGAGAAAAACGTTTTGAAGTGAACCATTGACTCTTGACTATGCAGATTTTAATGGTACACTCTTCCCTATGTCCTCTATCTTGTCTGTGGAAAACACATTCCAGACAGTTCTCCTGCTCATCCCTTTCACCTGTGCTACCACCTATCTTTATGAAAGTGTGCATCCCTCTTCCTCTATGTCCTTTACAAATGGAAATTAAATGTTTCCATCTTCGCCCCACTGCTGCATTTCCTCTTTATTTGTATACACACTTTCTCAAGCTTTTCCTTTTAGGATCTCTGTGTTAAATAATGCACTGCTATAGTCATTTTCCAAGTTTCACCTACCAACAATATTTATCCTTTTCGGAAACAAACGGTTTCCAAAAATGTCAGTTCTTGTAATATTATTTCGTACTGATAAAAGAAATTGCATTCTGACCTCTCACCCTTCTGACAGCCATCTGATTTTATTTTTCATCATACAAGATCAAGGATTTTGATGGGGAATAGTTGTTCTCATGAATATTACGCAGTATGAAAATGTGACACAAAGAGTACTAGGGTAGGAAAAGTCCTGCTCATGAGGAGTACTGTACCGGCAAATAATGAAGAATGCATGATTTCCTTCTTGTCCAAGTGCTTAGGAGCCATCCTAGTAGAAACTATACACTTTTACTGGATTCATTAATTTATTTTTTGCTGTGCTATACTAGTGTTTGGGTTGTTATGTAATAGTTCCCTTGAGTTAGAATCTGGAATATATCAAACTGAGTTTGTGATATGAAAATGTCTTATTTCCCGAGCCGATGTTCTAGCTTCTCCTTTGTGGAGTATGATTAGCAGCCAAGACCACATGACAAGGGATAGTGACATTACCAGGGCTAGACCATGGAAGTCCTTCAGAGTCTCTTTTTAATGGGGTCTCAGTGTTTTCTGTCTCATGTAATCCAAAAGTACTTTTAAATAACTCTAAAAAAAAAAGTTTCAACAGAACACCAAATGCTAGTGTTTAGCCTGCTTCTGAACAAGTTGATAGGAGTACTGAGGTGTTGACCGGCAAACATATTTGCCAATAAATTACTCAATTTGGTCAAGTGCAGAAGTCAAGATAAGAAACTAGATTTCAAAAACATTAAACTCTAAAAATAGTGTTTATAATAAATAAAAAATGCCCCAGTTAAATCGATCATGACTAGGTAAAATATGGAATTGCGTAAAGTGTGCAGTTTAATCTCGCAGATAAGCAAGACATCCTTTCTAAAAGTATAGATCTGCCACAAATAAATTAGCTTTAAGACTTTGGAATGTGAGATTAGGTTTATTTATTTTATTTATTCATACAAAGTTTTATATAGCGCAAACAAGATCTTTACAGATAACAGAGCGCTTTACAGAAACAAAGGGTAGGGAGAACAAGGGGGTGATTAAACAAACTCTTGAAAACAATATAATAGTCGGTAGTAAGTGAGTAGCAAAGTAGGATAACAATCAAGTGAAAATATAAAACAAATAAACAATCAGGGAACCAATAATGCAGAAACCGTGCAATGTCTTTGATCCAGTAACAATAGCGTTCAGGTGAACTTAGCCATAAGGATGGCTTTTACCTCTTTCTTAAAAAATGCAGTGGAGGAGATAAGCCTGGTTTCAGGAGGGAGTGCATTCCAGATCCTCGGTGCCACTCCTGAGAAGGAGCGTTTGTATGTTTTTTCCTTCCGGAATCTTCGAGGTTTCAGGAGGAGATTTTTTGTGCTTCTATTGGATCTCGAACCTCCTGATATAGTCAGCTTTTGAGTGAGGTAGTTGGGTGACTTGTGGTGTACAGCCAAGTGCGTCATACAAGCACATTTCAGCTGTATTCTGGCTTCAAAAGGCAACCAGTTCAGGGATTTTAAGTCAGGGGATATATGCAAATGTTTTCTTGAGCCAGTGATGAGTCTCGCAGCAGCGTTCAAGGAGGCTCTTAGGGGTGCGGTTGTTGATAGGGGGAGCCCGCTGAGAGCCACAATTCCGTAGTCTATGCGATGGATGACTAGGGCTTGTACAGCAGTTCGGAAGTCCTTAGCTGGGAGGAAGGGTTTAAGTTTCCTCAGAGTGTTAATTTGGAAATTGGCTCCTTTAGTTGCTTTGCTTATGTGCTGCTGCATGTTGAGATTGGAGTCAAGTGTGATGCCTAAGGATTTCGCGGAGTCCACGATGGTGGGCTGGACATTGAGTGCGGTTAGGTGATTGAGCCAGGTTTGGGTGATGGCGATTTTCGCAGGAGGTGAGATCAGAAGGAACTCAGTTATCAGAGCATTTAGTTTAAGGTGATTATCAGCCAACCATGATTGGGTGTTTCTTAGTGTGGAGTTCAAAAGTTTGATGTCTTCCGTGGATTGTAGCTTGAGGTAAAGTTGAGTGTCATCGGCGTACATATGGAAGTGTACATTCGATGCTTGAAGCAACGTGGTGAGTGGTTCCATGACGAGGTTGAACAATGTGGGGGATAGGGACGATCCTTGTGGGACGCCAAGAGTTACAGGCACAGATGAGGACAGTACGTTGTTGATCTTGAACTTCTGAGACCGGTTATGTAGGAAGGAAGTGAACCATTTGAGGACGGTCCCGGATAAACCCATTCTGGTGTTTAACAACTCCAGTAGATTCTCATGTTTGACCGTATCAAATACTGAGGAGAGATCAAGAAGGATGAGGAGGCAGGAATCATTGCGATCAAGGATTTGGAGGGCGTCATCAATTATGTGCGTCATAGCCGTTTCCGTGCTGTGTTTTGCTCGGAAGCCTGATTGATGAGGGTTGAGGAGGTCAAACTGATCAATGTGTTTTGTCAGTTGGAGTTGTACGCATTTTTCTAGCAGTTTGGCCAAGGTGGGGATATTGGTGATAAGGCGGTAATTGTTTAGGTCGGCCGGGTCAGCTGTAGGTTTCTTGAGTATAGGTGTGACTTGCCCCACCTTGAGGGAGTCTGGGATGAGTCCTTGTTGAAGGGAACTGTTAATGATTTTAGTCCAGAGTGGGAGGAGCAGGGGGGTGAAGTCTTTTACAGCATTAGCAGGTAGGGGGTCTGTGAGGTGATTAGAGGGCTTCAAGGTGCCGAGCAGTTTGTGAATTGTTTCTTCATAGTAGGTATCGAAGGATGCCCATGACGCGTTGTTTTTAGGTTGAGTGTTAGTTATGCTGATGGGGCTGGAGTATCGGCTTACATCATTTAGGTGTACATCAAATCACATGACTGCCTTAGAACCGACTTCCTTTGAGTAAAATGTATAGTTTGTATCAGAATTTTGCCCCGTCTGAGTCAAATAATGCTGTGAGCTTTGATCATCTGTCTATGACTATTCAGTTAAGTAGCAATACATCGAATCAGCTATGCAAACCCATCATCACAGAGTCCCAGCATGCCACCCATCTCAAACTCACCACATTCTTGTAGAAGAAGTAGAGGACCATCTTAGCCAAGCGGGAGTAGCACCAGTGGCCGTGGACCAAAAGCAGTTTCTTGAGATGCTTGAACTTGGTGATGGCAAAATCACTCGACATTACAGCCTACAGCAGAAACAAGAAAAACACATTGTGTTAAAGAATAAAGAAAATTGTCCAAAAAACTGCACTTAAGGTAGAAGATACAGTTGATCTAAGACCAGCTGTCCTTCATCAGATGAAAATGAAAGTCACCGAGTTCAGCAAAGTGATTTTTCCAAAATTACGTCGATCATTAGGGCCACTGCAGAAATAGTCACGTTTCAGCCTACAATTGCAACGTTTCTACAAGTTGTTTAAAGTCAGGCTCTACTAACTTCCATGCCTACTCACTTCTTTTATTTTCTAGAAGATGTTCTAATCTATTGACCGTGTATTCTTTAGCACCCAATGACACGTTTTAGAACTCATATCGGGATGAGAGAGAATAAGAGCAACTTCAGCTCAGCTGAATGGTACCTTGCTTGTGCTCTGTACTCGAAGGGACTAGACTGCGAAGTAACTGAACAGCTCATAATGCTACTAACATACTTTTACACAAAACGTGTAATACCATACTTTATATAAAAAAAAAAAAAGAATGCTCCCAGAATCTGGATTGCACATTAGGAGTACACCCTTCTGCCTCATCGTCAAAAAAACTGCTGAAAAGCTTCCTCAAATCTTAATCCAAGAGCCATGACAGAACATGTTATATCTCCTACTAAGCACCCCTAACCTTTCAAGGTGTGGCTCATACAAATGAGGGCATATGTTGCCTTTGAACCTATGCCGAATTACAGATGTGGTTGATAGAGTCAAAGAGACCGCATGCAAGCTCATATACTGCGCGCCATCTGAAGGTGGCACACAGTCAGTGCACCCTCTTAAAGGCGCCCTTTATAAGAGGAGGAAATAGGGTCCCAGGGAACACTGCCGTCAGGTGCAGTGACTCACTGCACCTGGCTGCATGGGGATTTCTGCAAACTTTTAAAACGTTGGCCGGGGTGCCACCTGCACAGTGCAAGGCGTAACAGTAGCTTCAAATAGCCGGGCCCGCCTTGAACTAATGCACTGTTCTTAGTACAGGCCCAAGTCTATGTCTGCACTGAGTTTAGGGCTTTCATTGTAATCAGTCACACTGTCCTGGTCTGCAGATGGTGCGCCCAGTTAAAGTTGTAGTGTAGCTCATACCAGGGCAGTGCACCCTATGTGTTATACGATCCAAAAATGCATCTGTTAGTAAACTAGCAAAACTCTTTAGAGATATCAAAGAACTGTACTGTAATCAAAACTACACCCCTGCTGTCATTATATAAATTAAAGATTACAGTTTTGTGCTTAAAAGATACCGAATCTGCTAACAAAATAATGATTATGAAAACTGCATTCAAAGTATATGAAAGATGTTGAAATTGAATAGCATCATAAACTGATTTTTTTAAGGTATTCAAAATGTAAAACACTCTAAATTCAAATTGTAATTATACAATATATTGTAATTTGCACACTATTTTGTGTGCATTTCCATATATATATTGTTGTTTAAGTTCAATTGTATAACTAGAGTTTGGGTTCTTAAAGACACTATGTAAACCATGAAGGTAGTGGAGAGCAGTGGAAATGTTATGCCCTACACCAAAAATTAGCAAAGGATGGCTGGCTAACCACTGTATCTCTGAGGGGCAACTCACAATACATGGCAAATACATTGAAAAGGTTGCTTGAGGTAGGAGCAGTTTTCAACTTGAAGAATTTCTGGATTCACATTCTGGGCATGCAGTGCCATCTAGTGGTTTGTTCCACTTAATGGTTGGTTCCACCTAATGGTTGGATCCAGACTGGTTAGTCTTTAAGTCTGGCTCTCTTTTTAAGGTTTCACCTAGACAGCGCTTGCGCTGCCTCTATGACATTTTTGTTTACATGCAGTGGGTTTACAGCCCGCCCATAGATTACTATTTGATAGCTTTAGTGTCACTCATTTGCTTCGCTCCCATTTGTCACGACATGCAGGCAATCAGGTCTCTTCATATATTGCATGTGGCCCTCCCCTGGAGCATGGACCAAGTACTTAAATCTATCCACCACTCCACTCTAGGCCACCGCACTCCATGCCCTTTAATTTATGCCAATCTACTCTGCCCCACTTTATGCCCCTGCACTTTGCACCTCTCTGCTCTTCTCTACACCAATCTATTTTATGCCACTGCACTCTACGCCATTACACTCTATGAAACTCTACAGTATTCTACGCCAGGCACTCTAGTCACTGCACTTTAGTCACTGTATTCTACACCACACCATTATACTCTACAACTGCAATCTATGCGACTCTACTCTACACCACTCTATGTTATGTTATGTTAAGATGAATTTATTGAGCGCACGGACACCAAAAGGCTTCATGGCGCTAGTCAAGTGAATGTATGATGCAGGGACCAGATTAATACGATTGCCCAAAGAGCCATGTTTTCAGAGCCTTTCTAAAGGCCAGTAAATTGTCACAGTTCCTGACAGAAAGTGGAAATGAGTTCCAGAGCCTAGGTGCCACGATCAGGATTCAAGCAAGCCGGGCCGAAGACGGCTGCAATGCCAGAAACCGCTCCCGGAAGCTTGTTTCCTTTCCAGTAAAGAATTGGCTTGGTAGTTTGGTCTGCCCTGTTCCCATGATGCACTGGGCCAGGGTCAGACTAATTTGCATGTAGCCAGGTTCTGAGCTGGGATGGTGCAGTGAGCTAAAAAACGGTGATGGAGCAAGCCCTGATCTTTTGACTGGGTACGAGTGTTCTGTTTAACTCAGATGCTCTGTCCATCACCACCCCCACTTTTTGAATCGTTTTAGCCACCACAAGTGTGGCAGGGTATACTCAGATGTGAGTCCCTTGCTCACTGCACCATCAGGATTCAAGCAAGCCGGGCCGAAGACGGCTGCAATGCCAGAAACCGGTCCCCGGAAGCTTGTTTCCTTTCCAGTAAAGAATTGGCTTGGTAGTTTGGTCTGCCCTGTTCCCATGATGCACTGGGCCAGGGTCAGACTAATTTGCATGTAGCCAGGTTTTGAGCTGGGATGGTACAGTGAGCTAAAAAACGGTGATGGATCAAGCCTTGATCTTTTGACTGGGTACGAGTGTTCTGTTTAACTTAGATGCTCTGTCCATCACCACCCCCACTTTTTGAATCGTTTTAGCCACCACAAGTGTGGCAGGGTATACTCAGATGTGAGTCCCTTGCTCACTGCACCATCAGGATTCAAGCAAGCCGGGCCGAAGACGGCTACAATGCCAGGAACCGGTCCCCGGAAGCTTGTTTCCTTTCCAGTAAAGAATTGGCTTGGTAGTTTGGTCTGCCCTGTTCCCATGATGCACTGGGCCAGGGTCAGACTAATTTGCATGTAGCCAGGTTCTGAGCTGGGATGGTGCAGTGAGCTAAAAAACGGTGATGGATCAAACCCTGATCTTTTGACTGGGTATGAGTGTTCTGTTTAACTCAGATGCTCTGTCCATCACCACCCCCACTTTTTGAATCGTTTTAGCCACCACAAGTGTGGCAGGGTATACTCAGATGTGAGTCCCTTGCTCACTGCACCATCAGGATTCAAGCAAGCCGGGCCGAAGACGGCTGCAATGGCAGAAACCGGTCCCCGGAAGCTTGTTTCCTTTCCAGTAAAGAATTGGCTTGGTAGTTTGGTCTGCCCTGTTCCCATGATGCACTGGGCCAGGGTCAGACTAATTTGCATGTAGCCAGGTTCTGAGCTGGGATGGTGCAGTGAGCTAAAAAACGGTGATGGATCAAGCCCTGATCTTTTGACTGGGTACGAGTGTTCTGTTTAACTCAGATGCTCTGTCCATCACCACCCCCACTTTTTGAATAGGTGCCAGAAAGGCAAACCTCCGTCCACCCTGTCTTTTTAGTTTAATGGTAGGGATGGTGAGAAGTTGGAGGTGGGCAGACCGAAGGTTGCGCATGGGGACATGTTTAATAATCCGATTATTGAGAAACTTAGGGCTCGCACAATGTAATGTTTTGAAGACTATGCAACCTGTCTTAAAGACAGTGCGTAGTACTATTGGCAGCCAATGCAGTTTAGACAGTAGGAGCCTGGCCGATTGCCATCTCGGCTGTTTGTAGATCAGTCTCGCCGCCTGATTTTGTATTATTTGGAGGCGGTTAAGCAGACCCTGGGGAAGGCCGATGTACAGGGAATTAGAAAAGTCGAGGCGTGAGAGCACCAGAGCTATAACCACCTGAACCAGGGCTTGATGGGATAGCAGGTATGAGATTTTCCTTATTTTCCGCAGCTGGAAAAGGCTGGAGGAGACTACGGCCCCCACATGTCCTCTGAGTGAGAGGTCAGAGTCTATAATCACCCCAAGACTCTTTACTGATGGGGAAGGGACAGGGGGGGGGCCTAATTCGCCTGGCCAAAAATGAGGTCCCCAACAGATAGCACTCTTCCCAGGCACTCTATGTCACTGCAATCAACACCACTGCAATCTACTCAGCACCACTTCTAAGCCACTGTGCTCTACACTACTCTATGCCACTGCACTCTACTCTGCACCACAGCACTCTGCCACGGCACCATATGACACTCTACTGTATGCTACTGCACTCTAATCTGTACCACTCTATGCTACTGCACTCTTAACTTGAAACTCTGTTCTACACTACTGCTCTATGCACAAGTGCACTCTACGCCACTGCACTCTATCCCAGTACAATATACATTGTCGGGCAGCCTTTTTAGTGCTGCTCGACATGTCGGCCGCATTTGACACGGTCAGCCACTCCATCCTTATCAGTCGGCTGGAGGAGATTGGGGTAGCGGGATTGGCACTGGACTGGCTAATTTCATATCTCCAGAATAGACACCAGGTGGTGGGTTTGCCACCTTTTAGATCAGGGATCAAAAGAGTAGGGCAAGGTGTACCCCAAGGGTCAGCGATTAGCCCCATTTGATTTAATTTGTACCTCCGCCCTTTGATTAGTCTAATTAAGTCCTTCGGCATCTCAGTGATCAATTATGCTGACGACACTCAGCTTATCTTCTCCCTTGAAGGAGAAGACACCGTGTCTAAGGAGACTTTTCAGCAATGCATGTCTGCTACGGCTGACTGGTTGAGAATTAATTCTCTCCAGTTTAATGGCTCAAAGACCGAGGTATTGTATTGTTCATCTGATCGTATCCCGCGCCCCCTACCGGCTGATTTTTGGCCATCTTCCTCTATGGGCACAGTGGTGGCGGCAGATTCAGCTCGTAATCTGGGAGTCATGTTCAGTCCCAATCTGCAGATGGATGGCTTTGTTAACAAGACCATTTCCACTTGTATGTTGTTACTACGCACTTTGCGTAAAATTCTTCCTATTCTTCCAGTGCAGGCTAGGCCAGAGGTGATGCGTGGTATTATCCTAAGTAGGATTGATTATTGTAACGCTTTACTTTTGGGCGCACCTAGCACTCTGATTAGTAGGCTGCAGCGCATTCAAAACATGGCAGCGAAGCTTGCTCTATCTAGGCCACGCGCTGCTTCTTCTTCCCTGGCGCTAAAAGACTTTCATTGGCTACCTGTTCAGCAACAAATTTGTTTTAAAGCTTCCTGCCTGGCCTTTAAGGCACTGCATGACCAAGGACCCGTCTTGCTGCAGAAATTTTTTTCATGGTACCGCTCAGCAAGACAGTCTCGCTCTTCCTCGGCATGTTTGGCGGTGGTCCCTAGAGTTCGGAGATTGCGAATGGGTGGCCGTTCCTTTAGATACTCAGCCGCTAAACTCTGGAACTCCCTCCCCCTTTCTTTGCGGAGTTTGAGGGACTTTCCAACTTTTAAAAAAAGTTTGAAGACCTACCTTTTTCCTAGAACAGTATAATTTGGTGACTACGTACTTGGTTTAGTGGAGTCAAAGCGCCAGGATACCCTTTGGGTGACAGCTTGCGCTATATAAGTGTACAATACATACATACATACATACAACACTCTACTCTACACCATTCTACCCCACTGCACTCTATACTACTGCTTTTTATGCCATTATGCTCTGAATCACTGTACACCACTGTATTCCATGTCAGTCCACCTTACTACCACTCCACTCCACAGTAAGTCTCCCTACTCTGTACCAAACCACTCCACACAGTGCCACTCTATGTCACTCTAAACTACTCCACTCAATGCCCCTATCCACGACTGATGGCTCTACAACACTCCAAGCAATGCCATTCCACACCACTCTACACCACTCTACACCATGCCACTATGCTGCTCTATGCCACACCATTCCACTCCACACTGCTATATACCATTGAGAAAAGATGTGGGCTTTACCAAAGCTTGCTTTTTTATGTGGGCCTCATCTTGTCATCAACCATTTGGTCACTTGTCCCTACTTGAATGTTATCATATGCATGCCTGAAAATGCACTTGCCATCTTTAAGTTATATTTTCTGCATTTGCATGGGTTCCTCTTCTCATAGTATGTTAATTTTTTCCTGTTCTGCAAATGCACGTCATATGGGGATGTAGACGTGTTACAAGTAAAACCAGAAATTGCTTTAAGCTGCAAAACTACTCATATCAGTAAGTAACCTTCCAGCTTTGTATCAAGGATCTGTTCTGTAGTCACCTGCTGTGCACTGATTTTGCAGCAGTACCCTCGTCTCTCGGGAAGGCTCGGATCATTGGAATGTATGTGCAAACAGATGTTTTAACACTTTTTGTCCCACATGAGCCTCCTTATTTGCTTCAATGTGCACACAGTAATGTTTTGTGAAGATGTGTATGGAAGGCCATGTGGCTGCCATACAGAAATAATGTAAGGATACATTTGCTAGGTAGGTAGGCTTTTGTATTGAATGGACCTTTGACTTCTCTCCAATGGTAAGCCTGCTGTTTGGTGGCAGTTCTGAATTGGTTCGACTATCCATCTTGCAATATTCCCCTTGGTAAATGGGGAGCCCTTGCTTGGGTGTGCAAAGGAGATGAAAAATATATGTCTTCCTTCTTGACTTGTTTTGTCTTTTGCAAGTATTACATTACTGCCCTCCATCTATCCAGTGTATGGAAGACTCTCGGGCTGCTACTTGGGTTGCTGGAAGAATACATGTAAGTGTATAGCTTGGTGAGCATGAAAATGGGACACCACCTTTGGGATAAACTGTTGATTTGTTTTCATTACTACTTTACCCTTGTGTATTTGTAAATATGGTTCCTGTGTTGCAAGACCAGCATTTCCTTAACTCTCCTTAATTACATTAAGCAACGAAGAAGGCTGTTTTTAGGGTTAGTAATTTGAGTTTTGCATTAGGAATGCGTTCAAAAGGTACGTTCATAAGTTGTGCCAGCACTAAATTGAGGTTCCTCTTTGGTGTGGTGCTGTCCTTGGAGGTGCAATACTTTTTGCCCCTACTAGGAATCGGTTTGTGATTGGTGTTGTGAAGAATCTTCTACCTATTGCTCCCATTGTAAATGCAACTGCGCCTGCTAATTGCACCTTGAAGTGAGACATACGAGGTATTTTCTTCTAGAAAATGCATGATTTACATGCCCCTGTGGTGTCTTGTGTCCTCTAACAAGTCCTTTCTGGTTACACCAGTGTAGGAATCTCTTCTACTTGACAGGATAATACTTCATTGTGGTAGGTTGTCTTGGCTTTCTGAAGTATCATCATGGAGGTTGATAACATTACCAAATTCTCTGCCAGAGGTTGTTCCCAGAGGCGGTTGTTTGGCAATCATGCATTTGATTGGATTTTTAAACTGGTCAACTGAACTTAACTGCAATATTACCCACTGGTGGTCGCCAGTAGGTAGTTATAGTTAGGACCATGTTTCCATAGGAAAAGTGTTTTTAGACCTGCCTAGATCTTTTGCGCTGTTTGACAAATGTTCCTTTTTTGGGAAAAGTTTGTGGACGCCGTTGTTTTTCTTGGTGATACGTCAAGCAGGGGCCAAGAAAAAGGGGGGGGGGGCAAAACAAGTGTCTTTCCGAAGTTAATTCCCATAGGAGCTTTCAACATTACTGTAGCCCAAATAGAACCCCTGGGTAGGCCAGGTCCTGGGGGCTTTTTTATTCATTTATTGTTTTAATGAGGCACACAGGGCCCCCTTCCTTAGGCACTTGCAGCCCTGGGGACAACTACAGAGCCAATGGTCAGAACCGGAGGGTTCCGCCTGGACTGAAGTCTCCCCGGGGGGAATGCTAAATAAAGTGCTAATCACAATATTGTGCTGAAGCGCCCCAAGTTTCTGAGACACAGTGGTCTCGTAAACAGAAGAAAGAGGCATGATGGGCGGTGAACTGTAAACAAGTTGCAAACGATTAGCAAGAAGTATCCTCACAAACGCAGTGAGACATTTTTGACATCATTCAGAGTACAAGAAACACTTATTTATCTACCAGAGTAATACTGGATACAAGTAAAGCTTGATTGAATTCAGAAAAAGGGTGGCCTGCGGCAACAAAGTAGTGAGCTACAAGAGGGAATTTTTCAAAAGCACAGTGAGGCTTTGATCACCATTCGCAACAACAAATGAAAAACTGGTGTGAACTACCTTATTGAAACCATGAAAATATACAAAATAGTACATTATAAGTAGAGGTTACAAGTTACAAACAAGCAGTCTTTGACAAGAGAAGCGTGGCTCAGTGGTTAGAGGCGGCAGACCCGGAAGCTGAGATCGGCCGTGGACCAGGGTTCGATTCCCTGCCTCGGCAGGACTCGGACTAAAAAATTCCACGGACTCGACAATTCTCGCTGCGGTGCCTACTCGACTCACGGGGTCACACTCTGCGACTCTGGGCAATAGCTTGCTTAATCTCCACTACGGCCCCTCGCGGCGGGATGCCTGGCTTTCACCTTGTGGATACCCTGCCGGGGTATCTCACAGGGGAATACCAGGACGGGTTCCCTAAGCAAGCGCCTTGATGCCTTCGGGTGATACGTGCGCTATATAAGTCGCAATACATTTACATTTACAAGTGCAGTCGTACCTTGTTGACATTACACATGGAATGAAAGAAAAACTTGTGATAACCGTTTGTTGCCCATAGTCTTTTGTTGTGTACACTTGTCACAGTTTGAAACAATTTATCAGATTCCAAGCGGGAGGTTCTTTATGAGGGTTGCGAACTTTGATTGACATCACACTAAGAACAAGAGTAAAACTGGTAATACTCTCTCCATTGAAACCACGATATGCATGCAAATTAAAACGTGACAGAATTTAGGGAAACTGGATTGGAGTCACAAGCAGCCATTGCCCCGATTATAAATATATACACATTTTAAGGTCGTACCCCAGGGGATGGGATCCCCGGAGGTCGAAATCAGCCTGGGAAGGCGGGCTGTGTAGACCCCCCCCCCACTGGATTGTGGCTAGGCCACAGGGAATGCATCCACACGCAGACCCACTGAGAGACTCACGCACACACACACACTTACAGTGCCACCCAGATACTCATGCACCCACTCAGACAATTTGCACATCCACTCAGACACTCATGCACTCACCTACAGACAGACTGACTCACACACTCATTCAGGTACTCATAAACCCACTCAGACACACATCTACTCACAGACCCACTGAGACACTCAAACACTCATGCACCCACTCACAGACCCAGTCACACACCTAATGACACATCCCGTGAGACACTTATGCAGCCACTCACAGATCCATACAGCCACACACACCTATTGAGATACTCCAGCACTCCCTCATGCACCCACTGAGACACTCATGCACCCACTCACTAACTCACTCTCAAAGGTGACTGATTACTGTAAGGAAATAACATTCAAAAACCCTTCGAAATTCACTTAAAAAAACAAATGTTGCAGAGATATCACAGTTCGAAAACAATTTAACAAACAGAAATTCACTGAAAAAAAACAAAGGTTACAGGGACGTTAAAGTTAAACTCAGATTTCACTTGTACAAAACATGAAATTCAATATATATAGCTAGCTGAGCTAACTATAAATATACCACAGCAATGCACTGCTTATGACCTCACATATTACATCACTCATGACATGCTGAATGACATCTGTGTTTCATGTTCACAGATATGTGAAAGTATGCATCTTTGGGATCTTTAATTGTCAGATGGTTTTCTTTCTGCACGAGAGGGATGACTTCTTGTAGGAGGTAATTTTTACTTTTTTATATATTGAAAGATCTGTTGAGTGCCCTTGGGTCTAAAATGGGCCTTTATGTCTTGTCTGGTTTTGGTACCAGGAAATAGGTGGAATAAACTCCTTGCCTTCATTTTATGGTGGTTCTAGTTTTATTGCCCTCTTTTTAAATAATTTTTGACTTCTTTTCTCAAGCTCAGCTTTTTGTCTTTGCTCATGGTCTTATTGTAAGTAGGTGGTCTATTTTGCAGTTCTAGGCAGTAACTGTATTGGATCAGATTTAGTATCCATTTGTCGGAGTAGACTTTCCTCCTTTCCTGGAGGAAACTTCAGATCCTTCCGCCTTCCGGTGACTTGTGTAGGAGGGTTTGTGTTGTAAATTCAATTTGTGGAGGATCCACTCTTGCCTTTGGGGTGGTCCCTTTTCCTCTGTCTGTTCCTCAAAAGGTGCGCTATGAGGACAAGCCATGCTGCTACTGTGGTGGTGTGCTTGACGGACCACTTTGTGCACGAAAGGATGCGTATATTGTTTAAATCCTGCATTGTTGTCCCATTATTGATGCATGTATCTGTTCAACAGAGCATTACTATGCATCACTGCTGACCTCCCCATCTTTCATCTACCCATGTTCACCCATTTACTCTCCTTATCAGGAGGGGGTTCTGCTGAGGTGGGAGTATTGGCCCTCCTAGGTGCTGTTGACACGATTATTGAGTCTGCTGCCATGTTGCTCCAAGTTGAAGAATCTGTATTTTTTCTCTACTCTCAGTGTGATTGCTTTGGCAGCTGCAAGTTCTTTGAATGCCTATCGGTCCTGGTCCAGGAAACTGGGTAACAGACTAGAACTGATTTCTCTTCTGATCAGGTAATATGGACTCCAGCAGGAAATATATTTCTGAATGCTTATCTTCAAGCTGACCACCATATGTGTCTGTTGCCCTCTTTATCCCAATGATGCCATCAGGGTGTACCTAGAGCGATATAAACCTACCCCTTCCTCCAGCAAACCTGTGTAGGGGTCTTGCCATTTCTCTGCAGACTCTCCTTCCTGGGAGGGATCCTGCTCAACCAGTCCTTCCTCTTCCTCATATCGGAAGAATTCTTCCTTGACCTCCTTCGGCGGTTTGGTAGTAATTGGTGGCTCTAAGAACCTTTGCTTTTGTTCTGTGCATTTCTCTAATGGAGTCTTTAGAGGGATCTTGTACTAGTTAAAGGATTTGTTGAACTCTCATTTTCTTCTAATGGCATTCCTTCATTGTGCTGTCTTTTCCTCTTGACGTCTGGGGCTTTTTATTCCATGTCGATGCGTCTAGTCTTTTCTTTGGTATTGTTGTCAGTGGTTGAAGCCTCCTACACAGAAGGTTCTTTCTCCCTCCCACTCTCCCTTTCAACTTTTGATGTTGCGGCTGGTTCTGAGGGTCAATTTCCAATTGTATCCCTTTGCTTTGACCCAGGAGACTCTTGTGACTTCTGCCTTCTTCTAGGCAACGAAGTTTTCAGTGTCAAAATTGTTTTAATGTGCTTCCAGTCTGAGACTTGTGACTCGGTCGGTATGCTCCCAGGGACAATTACCTGACATTTCTTTGTTTCAACGTCTTTCAGCATTGTCTTAGGCTTTTTTTTCTCTCTGTGCCTCGAAAAATTCTTTACCCTCAAGACCTTCTTTCTGATCCACCTCAGTATCTTCATGTGTTTTGTCATTGATAGTTAATCCCAAATCCATGAGCTACTTCTGCTTACACTGGGACAAGTACTTGGCATAGAATGCTCTCCTCTGCTTTTTCCCCTGTCTGGAAAGTCTTGGGCTGAAACTCAGCATATGCAAGGCCACCCCTCCACCCGTGATCTTATAGGAAGCAGAGATTGCAAACGTCGTCGCTGTGCTTTTGTGTGCCCTTGTACTGGCATTTCGGTGAAAGAAAAATCACTAAGGGGTATGCTCCATGCCTATTGGTCGTTCTCTGACCCACATGGTTGATCTAGATCTCAACTGTCAAAAAAACCTTGATCTTGTTTCGGTTATCTTTTGTATTTTACATTGCCTCAATGTCGATAATTAGGCTGTAACTTCCTCTGTCTTCTACATCTTGAACACATTTGTGCAATTTTCTGTGAAAAACGTTTATTAGCACAACAATATCATAAAGAATGTGAAAATGAGTTAAATGTCCAACATGTTTTAAATGTGTGCAGCCAAGGGAAGATAAGTATTGGTAAACAGTAAATACTGTGCAGTCTTAAAGTAAGAAAAGAAAATTCCACTGCACCATTCAAATCATGATCTTAGCACCTGCAAGATAACGGCACTTGTGACTGCTCTTTTAGTATTAAAATATAGCAATAATCTGTGTTTAGTGTGGTGTCCACAACTTTTGGTCACAGTGTCACAGCAATAGCTGCACCATTTAAAACATGACTGTAGTGCATGCAAGGTAACTGCACTTGTGACTGCCTGTTTATTAGTAAAATATAGCTATTTTATTTGTTTAGTGGTGTGCCTAGAGCTTTTAGTCCCGGTGTAACTGCACCTGCTCCACCATTGTGACCATAACTCTAGTGCATGCTAAATAACTGCACTTGTGACGGTCCGTTTAGTAGTAAAATGTAGCAATAATCCGTGCCCAATGGAGTCCCTAGAGCTTGTGGCCCAATTACCACAGCACCTGCTGCAACGTTTAAATTAAGCCACTTTTAACTGAAATGTATCTGTAATTGTGACTGTCTGTTTAGTAGTAAAATATAGCAATACTAGGATTTTAGAGGAGTCCGGACAACCTTTTGGCCTGGTGCTACTGCATCTGCTACACCATCCAAAACATGATTCTTTTGCCTGCAAGATAATAGGCCTTGTGACTGCCTGTTTAGTAGTAAAATATAGTAACATCTGGTGTTTAGAGAGGTTCTTAGAGCTTTTGGCCCTGGAGTAACTGCACCTGCTGCACCACTTAAATCATGATCCTAGTATCTGCAAGCTAACTGCACTTGTGACTGCCTGCTTTTTAGTAAAATATAGTAATATTACGTGGTTAGTGGTCTGTCTAAAGCTTTTGGTCCCAGTGTCACTGCACTTGCTGCACCCTTGTAATTATGACCTTAGTGCTTGCTAGATAACTGCACTTGTGACTGCCTGTTTAGTAGGGCAATTTAGCAATAATCTGTGTTTAGAGTGGTCCCTAGAGCTTTTGACCTCTGTGCCACTGCACCTGCTGCACCATATAAATCAAGCCCCTTTTAACTGCAAGGTAACTTCAAGTGTGACTGCCTGTTTAGTAGTAAAATATGGCGATATTAGATGCTTAGAGGGAAAGATACCAAAATGTAAATGGCATGCAGTGTTAACCAAAAGAAAAAAACATTTAAACCAACAACACGGATGGGAATGAGTAATTAGGCTACGGGAAACTGATAAGACAAATACAGAAGGGAAAAGAGGCTATAACCAATAGAAATGGAAGAAAGTAAACTGGCAAGCATAAGTACAAATGAAAAAAAAGTGAACGCAGAAGGTCAGTCCCTTTTAAGATATATTAAAAACAATTGATTTCACAACCACAGTGTAAGTGCTGTGCAGGCAAAACCTAACAAGCATTGGCATAGCTAATAGGTCTCGCTTTTGGGACCTTATAAAAGTATTTCGTTTTGCAGCACAATATCCTTGGTGCAACAACATCAGCTGTTGCATGGCTAAACCTTGTACCTTTTAAGTGTTTAGCCATGCAACAGTTGATGTTGTTGCACCAACGTTATTGTGCTGCAAAACTAAATACTTATAAGATCCCAAAAGCGAGACCTATTGGCAATCCCAATGCTTGTTCTGCTTGAGTCTATAATTTATTGGTCTTGGAACAACAATATTTGATGTAGAATTCAGCCTGTAACTTCTAGTGTAGCAAAAGACATGGTCACAGTGACTTGCTGGATGTTTAGAGAAGGAGCCAACATTACATAGTAGCTATCAGTCCCTTTTAAGTCAGTAGCCGAAACGCTAGAAGGTAAAACAAATTATAAAGGCTGCTGCTGTTTCAGGCGTCTCCACTTTCATGCAAAAGAGCAAGGCATGTTGGCATGATTTAATGCCATGCAAGTTAAAAATGCTCTTCAGTTATGTTTTTCGTTCAATTAATAAAATCGGAAAGACCGTTAAAATATGTGTCAAACTTTCTTCTTGCAGTTGGCATAGTCTGCACCTTGTATTCTGTGGTTTTGGCTGCAATTTCGAAATATATTCTAGTGTTTGACCTAAACCAAATAGATAGATAGAAAAAGAGCTCGAGAGCTAGGTAAGGTTTAAGTGAGCGAGAGAGAGAGAGCGAGCTAGAGATTGGGAAACTGTACTGTTGAGAAAGGGAAAAGGGTGCGGCCTAGAAGGTATGTGTAGAGAAAGAGAGGTGAGTTAGCGGCAAACAGGTAAAATAGTGAGGGATGTGTAGGGTGGTGCAAGTTAAAAACACAAGTGAGGTAGAGAGCAGGGCAAAACGGAACGTGGCATACACAGACATGGTAGAGAGAGTAGTGAGAGAGAGTAGTGAGTGAGAGAGAGAGAGAGAGGGCTGATGAATAGAGAGAGGGGGAGGGGGTACAAAGAGACAGAGGTGAAGCAGAGATACCGAGATGATGCAGAAAAAGAGTGGTAAGGTTGATACAGGTGTAAAAAGAAAGAGGGTGATCAGGTACATCATGCAGCCCCAGCGGGAACGGGAGCCCCCTAAGGGCCCCCTCTAAACCTCAGAACTATGCATTTCTGGGAGACACAGGTGAAACAGAGATGGAGAGAGAGAGAGATTGTGGAGGTAGAGACAGGAAGATGAAAATGCACTAAGAAAGGAGTAAGGTAGTAAAAGTGATGAAGTAGAGGGAAGAGCAGTAGAACGAGGATGGCGCAGCGCCGAGTGAGTGGAGATACGTGCAGCGAGAGGTTTGAGGGAGAGTTTAGGCAGAGAGGGTAGATTGAGAGGTAAAGATGTAGGCACAGAAAGTGGCAGAAATGAAGTTGTGTGAGGTAAAACATACTGAGGTTCAAGAGGCATTTTGATAGTGAGGGATGAGGAGACATAAGTGAGCTAGAGAGAGTTGAAATGGAGATGGGGTAGAGATGTAGAGAGAGATAGATAGTTAGGTAAAGCTAGAGGGGTGAGGCTGAATATGTGAGGTGTAGTATAGAGATGGAGGGGCTAAGATTATTTTTAACATATTTTTTTTAACCACCTGCAAGCCTGAGGGTTTAGCTTGAGTAGGCTGGATAAGCCAGTTGCAAATTTAAAAAGGAATTCCAGCTTCCCTGATTGCAAGTGGGGATTTATAAGTCCCTTCAAGAGAAATTGCTAGAACTGACTGAAAATGTTACATTAGAAACGTGGCCACTTGGGAGCATGTTTTGTTTAAACCTTGGAGAAGAGGAAACCAGGTTTGAAGCATAATAAAGATGCCAGTTCCTTAGTCCTTAAACAAAGCGACCCCGCGGACAAGGAAAATGAGGCTGCTGAGTCAAGTGTAAAGCCCGCTGTACAGTACGTTGAATTATTAAACAACAGCCGGTTGCGAAATCACATGTTGGTCCCACTTCCCGCTAGGTGTTTGCGAATTAAATGGTTGTTTTTTTTGTTCAGGCTAAAAACGTAATATTATTTGTACTCCCGCAGATAGCCAGCCCTGTGCCTGGTGCAGCTCGCAGCCTTACTAACCCCATAGCAGGCTTCTTTGGACGTAGTAGAGAGAAAATCTAAATATCCCCCACTTTGAAACTACCCCAAAGGCACGAAGTGAATGAAACAAGTAACCACCACTGCAAGTTTTCAGAATGTGAGTGTAGGTGAACAATTTGCTGAACAAATACATTTATTTATACAAGAACACAAAATTTACACATTCCAACAGTGGTCAGGCTCTTTCACACGGCACGGTGCTCTGATCCCAGTGCTGCAACACAAACAAAAGGACCAGGAACCTACCGGTATTGTTCGTATATGGAGCAGGGTAGCTCGGCAGTGACCGGAACTCCGCTGTGGTCTTCCTCAGTGAGTCAAAAAGGGGGGTGGTGATGGACAGAGTATCTGAATTAAGCAGAACACTCCTACCCAGTCAAAAGATCAGGGCTTGATCCATCACCGTTTTTTAGCTCACTGCACCATCCCAGTTCAGAACCTGGCTACATGCAAATTAGTCTGTTCCTGGCCCAGTGCATCATGGGAACAGGGCAGACCAAACTACCAAGCCAATTCTTTACTGGAATATTCAAGCAAGTCGGGCCGAAGACGGCTGCAATGCCAGAAACCGGTCCCCGGAAGCTTGTTTCCTTTCCAGAAAAGAATTGGCTTGGTAGTTTGGTCTGCCCTGTTCCCATGATGCACTGGGCCAGGGACAGACTAATTTGCATATAGCCAGGTTCTGAACTGGGATGGTGCAGTGAGCTAAAAAACGGTGATGGATCAAGCCCTGATCTTTTGACTGGGTATGAGTGTTCTGTTTAATTCAGATGCTCTGTCCAACACCACCCCCCCTTTTCTGAATCGTTTTGGCCACTATAGGAGTGGCAGGGTATGCTCAGACATGAGTCCCTTGCTCACTGCACCATCAGGATTCAAGCAAGCCGGGTCGAAGACGGCTGCAATGCCAGAAACGGGTCCCCGGAAGCTTGTTTCCTTTCCAGTGAAGAATTGGCTTGATAGTTTGGTCTGCCCTGTTCCCATGATGCACTGGGCCAGGGACAGACTAATTTGCATATAGCCAGGTTCTGAACTGGGATGGTGCAGTGAGCTAAAAAACGGTGATGGATCAAGCCCTGATCTTTTGACTGGGTATGAGTGTTCTGTTTAATTCAGATGCTCTGTCCAACACCACCCCCCTTTTCTGATTCCTCAGTGAGTGGCTGGACACCCCGGGGGCTGGAGCCTGATTCTGGAGGGCCCAGGTAGAGGCTGCAAGTGCATGAGGTGGTCCCGCGCAGGACACAGAAGAGTTGCTGTTGTCTCTGCCGATGAGTGGCAGGGGCACACCTAGAACCGGAGATTGATCTTGCCGACCTGAATTACAACTAGGAACGCATGAGGCGAGAAAGGCGTGTGCCTCGCGGTCAAAGTTAAAAAAAAAACAAGCTGCGAGACTTGCTCTGTGGTGGGGGAGGGGGTGGAGCATTGAAGCGAGGCACGCGCTTGGGCGAGCGAGAGTTAAGCCATATGGCGCCTCTGCTCGTGCCTGTGCATGTAATAGCACACTGTATGCCACACAACGCTGTGGTCGGACTTTTAAAACTCCACTCTTAAATGTCTCGCTGGCTTAAGCGGGACCTAAAAATCACAGAGATACAACTAAAAGACTAGCCATTCCAGGTCCAACCACTAGATGGCAGAACAATACAGAAAATGTAAATCCAGAAGCGATTCATGCTGCAAAGCAAAATATCACTAACACGAATAATTTATTGGGTCATGCCACATCAAAGACTGTTGATTTGAATTGACGTAATTTTAGCATTGGCAGTGATGCACAGAATTATAAGGGAGCAGAGTGGTAAGTAAAAAAAGAAATCATCTGTTGGACTCCACCAATCAGATTGGCCACAAGTGAATGAATGCTAATGTTATCATTAAGGCAAGGCTAAACTTTAACTTTACTGAAAGTGATTCACGTCACAAGACTTCCCAAATTAATTTTTCGATTATAAATTTAAAATAGATGTATAAGGGTAAAAGTACTGACATACAGTTTAAAAAAAATCAATAACAAAGTTCTTCATTGTACCTGCATTCCTTCTTGCCCAGAGATTCCAATGCCTACATCAGCAGCCTGAATCATACTGACATCATTGGCGCCATCACCTGGTAAGAAAGAATGAGATTACTTTAAAAGATTTGAAAGGAAATCATTGCAACACACAAAAACATTAGTGATGATCTATGACACCAGCCAATACTACAAATTAGCTGCAGAACTTGCGGCCATTTTTTTGTTTCACAATATATCCTGAAAGTGGGGGAATCATCATTGCAGTCTCAATTTCTGGAATATGTTTGGGACAAGTACACAAAAACATTTGGGTTCAAGCTGCTTAAACAGTAAGACGTTGTTTAAAGCATAGCGTGGTCTTTGATGTCTAGAGAGAATGTTTCTAAAGAGGAACAAACCTCATCAGAGGTGTTTGGCATTGAATAAGGTGAAAAACAATTACTTCTGTTAGTGCATGCAGCAAACAAGAAGGAATGGGGAGGGTAGACTATCACCTTCCCTTCTCGAATGTGGTGAAGTCAAGGCAATCATCAATGCATTCTCTCCAGGACCGGTCCAACATTGCTGGGTTTTATTAGTAGTCTTAGCTTTTCAAACAAAACAGGCACCGATTCAACAATGGCTATTATGAAATCTGATGGTACAACCAAGCAAAACAACACTTCATCTGTGTGTCTGCTGTGCCCCATGTTTTAGCAGACCGAAGCTGAGGAAAATCAGATTTCAAAGCATGAGGACTGCAATGGGAGTAATGAAGAAACAGTGCAAGTACTGCTTTTGTGAAAAGAAGCTATAAATGATAATCTATATGTTATGTAGAGGGCGACTGCACTTGTGGGATTCAAAAATCGTACTTGCTGAAGACATTAAAGCCCTGGAGCACAAATGTAGAAGTAGACTACTCTGGGTAGTTCCCAAGTTTAGGTGGAGAGCAGCTCCTGTATAGAGCACCCTAAAACACCAGCGACACTCTGAAGAGCTATGATAGCTAAACATGTGTCAGTGGTTGCTTTTATTCAATTCAGGGTGGCTTGGATGGTATTTTACCAATTCAAAGCTGTAATACTGTGCCTAGAGTGGTAAAAGACTTTTGTCCTTTTCCAGCTTGGTGTGGATGGCAATGTGCTAATCGTATGTATTGAGATTTTGCTGTAGAAATGGCAAAATACATTGTCCCTTTCTAGCTCAGAGTGGATAGCACTGTGCTAGTACTATGTTTAAAAACTTAGCTAGAAAAACAGACATTTGAGTTGAGCAGTTTCGGCGTCTTGCTGGAGTTGTAGGATGCTCTATACAGGCGCACCTAAACTTGGGAACTACCCAACGGTGTCTGCTTCTTTTTTTGCATAATTTACGAATTACTCGAACCCTGAAAAGGTATATTATTTACATATATATACATATATACACACACACACACACACACACATATATACACACACACACATATATATTGCAACTGCTACAATTAAAGCACTTGCCAAAGAGCACAACACAATTTTATTCGTATACATCTATACACACACACACACACACACACACACACACACACACACACACATATATACACATATATATATATATACATATACATATGGATATAGATGTATACAAATAGTGTTGTGCTCTTTGGCAAGTGCTTTTAATTGTAGCAGTTGCAAAGAAGTGAATGGAGGTACAGGTGGAAGAAGAGGTTTGTTGAAAATGAAGCAATATGTTTAAGCCGATAAAATCAGAGGCCAGGTTTCAAAGCTCAGTTTCTCACCTGTGAAGAGAGCTCCAAGAACAAATCTGCTCCATAATATTGATCATTAAAGACTAGAGGTCTGGCTAGAGACAGCCATTTGACCTCTTTAAGGCATTTGTCAGATAAGTCTATAAAGAATGCTTTCTTCGTACTCAGCGATTGATTTCAAAGTACTTGCAAAATTGCTGCCGCACTCTGAAGTTCTTAACCACCAGTGAAGCTGGCACTTTCACTGTGTTCATTAGTGGGGTAGTCACATAATATGGGACGTAACAGATTTGTGTTGAGCTGTATGGCCTTTCAACACGGTCTAAATGTAGGCACCTTCACGTCTAGGTCTTAACGATCTCATCACATACCAGATTTTATTTTCTGATGGGTTTGGTTGGATCTTTGATTGAGTGGGTGTACTCGTCATGCAAATGTTTGCTCGCATGTGTGCTTTAGTTGTTAGAGTTGGTTAGAGTGTTTGTCTGTAAAACTATAAACAATATAACATTATGTCACAAAACTAATCGTAACAAGAGAAGTGGAAAATCTAACAGAGTGATTTTGTAACTGAAAAGGGTTTTCACTGGCCTTTTAAATGTAATGGGTGTGGCGAGAATAAAATGGCCTGCCATTCATTTAAGCAAAATGCGTCGATGTCATTGGAAACAACTGTAAAAATTTGACATCGAAAGAAACCCAAACCAAGAAAAATTATTATGTGTTACAAAGCACAGGTAGAACAACTGCATGCAGTGATTTATATATTTTTCGGTGTTAAAATAGATCAGAAGATGGTAGAACTGGCTGTTACCCAACTTGTGAACTATTCTATACATACAGCAAGGCACTTACCAATGGAGAGGGTCATGACCTTCATTGTGTCCCGTGCCAGTTTTACCACCATGCTTTTCTGAAGTGGGGTGGCTCGGCAGCACAAGACCGAGCGGCAGCAGCTAGCAAGGGCTAGGAATTTCTTCTCCAAGCCACCCTGGAAGACTACGCTCAGTGTCCGCCCGTCGATCACTAACCCAAGGTTTGGGCAACTTGCGATGGGACCCACTGTTGAAGAGTTCTTACGCCACTGGAAAAGGCCTCGCTTCACCTTCTTAGGTTTGCAAACCTTCTTAACCTCTTCAAAAGTCACGTCAAGTAATGACTCGCAGGTCTCCTGTTCACAACAGCAAGAGCACGAAAGAACACATTAGGACAGATTACAGCCATCAACACAGTCATACAACCCAGCTATGCTTTTCTTTGAAGTGACCACACTAAATTAAGAACTCAAATGCACCATTTTACATATCGTTCTTGCATTTTAATAATATAGGCCTCTCGCCTACTGCAGAAGACTAATCCATTTGTTAAAGGTTCTGAATAGGAGTTATTGGCCTGAGCTCCAGGCGAGGCCCTATTACGAGAGAGAGGGCCTTTAACAACTGGTATAGCCCAAGGTAGAAAGGTTATTAGAACACTCCATCCATTGAACGTAGAACGTTCTACATTAAAAAGGGAGAAACAGAAAGAAACATTGGAATGCTGGAGCAGAAGGCTTATACCAGCCATTATTAGCCCAGAGCCGGGTATTTAATGGAGGGGCCAACATTCTAATGTTCTAATATGTGGTGTGTGGGGTAAGAGGTTCCAATGCAGACCAGCATTCCATGGGTTAGAATTTGAAACTGTGCACACAACAAAATGGTCCTTAGGACCTCAACGCATTAGCTAAGCAGACAACCCACTTTGGGTTGCTGGATTTGAGGAGAGTACTATGGGGTGAAAAAGAAGCTGCCATTTAATATGCAAATGTATTTTTCCTGCAGTGGGCTGGCCCAGTCTACTTTAGTGGATGAAGGTTCACCTTTATTCTACTCTATTTCAAAAGACAACTTGATGGATTGATGGCTAGATAATGGGTGGAAAATCGCCTGAAAAAGACTGGTGAGGAGTCGCCATACTTTTTTCCATCAAATCTGTACATGATAAAAACCTCACTTTTTAAAAATTGATTTTAATGTACTAGGTTATTGTGCCAACGTGTTTTGCAATACTATTGCTTCTTCGGGGCTTAAATTCAATCCAAAATTAATTATTTCAATTGTGTCTGCATAGGTGTCAGACCCATCATATGAGTCGCTGAAGGCTGAATGGTATCATGTGCTCGAACAAATTAACTAAGATGCCTTAAGAAACCACAGCATGCATAATCCCAGCTGAATTAATTTATTTCAAGTTTATCTTCCTTTCATTTTAATAAATACAACGCTCATGGGGCAGACTATGGGATTCATTGTAAATATTGACTGTAAAATATGTATGGAAGCCAAAAATACACAATACTGTAGCGTTCTTCAAGACGTACCAGTCTCCCATTGGCCAAATCCTTCATTTCACAAAAATGATGCCTTTTCAGCGAATTTTGGAAAGCAGTTGACCTGTACTGACATTTTTCCATATTGGTTTGCAACAGAATTTGAGATTTAAAACGACAGTGGTTTGTGCTATAAAGCAGCCAAACATGATAGGTTGAATAATCTATCCAGGTGTGAATTCATAAGGTAGATTAAAATATCTCTCTGCCAGGGTCACCTGCCAATCAGTTCCCCATATCCATCTATACCCCATTGCTTTTCAAGTGCACGATTCACTGCCACGGGTATCCATGCCTGTTTAAATGGCCACTCCAAGCAAGATTTTAGATTGTTGGCAGGTGCCAAGGTGCTCTAAACTTTGGACATGTTTCTGCTCTCCTCTACTGACCTCGGCTTGTGGCCTGCATGGAATCATTCTTAATGTGCATAATGTTGTAGGATAGAATTGAAAGCTGGGTCAAACCGCTGAGCTCAGGCTCAGCACCGGGTCCTTTATGCCATTAAAATGGCTGCGAATGATCACCTGAAGAAAAGCATTTATTGGAGACGGAAAGAACTGTGCTGGATCTGCGTGCTATACCTCAGCTCGGATGACATCCAAGAAGCAAAGAGGTTGGCAAAAAGCCAGGCTGCACTGTTTGTTCCAACACAACAGCATAGTGTTATGTTTACCCAGCAACAGAACAATCAAGGAACTAAGCTGCAGTCAAAAGAAGGCTTTATGCGCCCTCGGGCATCGGCGGGGCAGAGAAGACAGGCTTCTTATATTTTTGTATGGCGAAATGATACGAAATGAAATCACTCTACAAGATTGATCCCAGCACCGATTGGGAATATGCCTGTATCCTTCCACTGTGGAATTTATGGCAGGGTTTAATTTTTCGATTTCTATAAAGCAGCAGGTTTTTCATATTACCTCCAGGCCTGTACGAGTGGATAGAGCTGCAGGGCTTACTTCAAAAGGGGACGGAAAAAAGAGCATGCGTGGGAGAAAACGATGCAAGGCACATTTCTATTTCTTGCACAAAATACTGTTTACCAGCTGCATGTGATTTCTGTCCAATTCTGAAAGTAATGCTGCAAACAGCTGACGTCATGCTGTAGAAAAAGTACCAAAGACCTGATGTCTCTTTGCCCAGGAGGTGTCAACGTTAAAAATCAAATAATATTTGAAGAAACAAAGATAACAAAAAAGTAGTAAAACTGACTGAAAAACAACAGGTGCCGTTTCTTGAGTTTGCAGTAGGGCCTGCATTGCTCGTTAAGATCATAGTTTGTGGGCATCTCGAACACTCCTTTTCTATACACTTTATGTCTGATGCAGAAGTGCCTCACTGACCCTGCTTACTCTGATAACACACCTTGCAATTAGTGTTGATGGTGATGACGGTATCACTCTGGTCCAGCAGCTTGCAGGAGTATGCTATGTTGACGGCTGTTTCCTGCTTGTCTCCTGTCAGCACCCAGACCTGTATCCCAGCTTCTCTCAGAGAAGCAATGGTATCAGGAACCCCATCTTGCAGCCGATCTTCAATACCAGTGGCACCTTATTGACAGGAGAGCAGAGAAAAATCACTGAATTTTTACAGGTCACTACTTTACCTTACATGCCCAAAAATCTTTCTTCAAAGCACAGTCCCCTTAATGTCAACCTATCAACCGTCACACAGCAAAACCACCCCAGGAGCTACATGCATTCATTCAAATGATCCCAGACTGAGCGACCACGAGTACAGCAAGTAACTGGATCGCCACTCAATACATCCTCGCCATCAATCTTCAAAAGTTCCCGTCTAGAACCTTCATCTCTGAATAGTTGTGCACTTTGGTCAACCCATCCTTTTTATAAAAATTTAATATCTTATAAGTTTACCATAAACACACAGATAAAAATGTCTACTCAAAAAACCCATGCTAGATCCATTGACCACTCAAACATATGGTAGAGCTAGACTCTTAGAATGCCACACAACAAGCTCACGCACCACCACACAGCACACTTGTTTCTGGATCTATCTCTAATAGGAACTCTGAATTGAAGGCACAATCCTCAACAGGACAGAATATTTCCCTTCCACTTCCATACTCTTTAGACACCTACAAGATAATATCTGGGAACCCCGAAGGCTATATAGTCTGCCCACTGCTATTGAATTTGTACATGCTGCCACGGAAAACTGTGATATGTTCCTTTACTTACACGATGCAACCATGCAGACGACAATATATCATTTTAAAAAATAACATCATTTTTTATTGAGATGACCGCATCCCCAATTGTCATCACAAGGTGAACAGCTGGATACCCAAAAACCGTATAAAACTCCACCCGAGCAATGTAGGAATCACATATGAAGGAGCAAGTTGACCCCATACCCAACTGTCTTGGCCAGCCACCTTAGGCAACTTCATCCAAAAGAACAAAATATCTTGGGAAAATCACAGGCCTATCGTTAGAGTCCATCATCAACAAATTAGTCAAAACATGCTACTTATACTTTTTCACCTTGGGTTGTATTCTCTCATAGCTGTCAAACTCACAAAAGGCATTGACTTATTATTCCTTCTCCGGTCATAAATGAGCAGTGCTGACTCACTCTTTGACCTCCACCACATCCAAACCAGATGACTGAAATGTGTACAAAACACAGCTGCCTGATTTCTTTTATGCATGCATGCATGCAAGTGAACTCGTTACCCGATTATGCTACCTTACACTTCCCTAGAAATAGACCAATGAAGCAAGTTTGTGGCGCTGACCATTACAAGGAATCTATACAAGCACCAAACTACTCTATAAAAACCATCTTCATTCCACAAGACAAGGAATGATTATAAGGAAATGGAGAAAATGCAAATCTCATACCTAGGAAGAAAGAGAAGGTATAACATGGCATGCAGTCACCTAGACACAAAGGAGATAAACAGTGACAGTCCTAAGTGCCTAGACGATAGCAAGCATAGAAAGATTGTAAGAACCGATGTCCACCTGCTTTACAACAATTCTAGTATCACGCATGATAAAACCTTGAAGGGAGCGCAAGTTAAATAGGGAATACAAGACAAAAGCAGCTTATTCCCACGCATCCCAGTAGTCTAATCTCCACTATAAAGAACTGGATATGGTCTTAGAGACCAGACCTTCAATTAAGCAGGACACAGTAGGAAAAATCCATCCCATATTCCTAACAACAAAGTAAACCAAGAGATGAGGTAAACATGCCTCCCATTCATGTTCACCTACTCAGATTGACGCTCTCTCCCGCAAACATAGAACTGTCTACACCCACCAGTGTCATTAACGGTCAGTCATAACTCACCGTAATTTGTTAGTGACATGGTTGAAAGAGTTGACTCTTCTCGGAAATAAAACACTTGTAAAAAGCCACATGTTCTCAGCCAACAGAGTCAAACACAAGCAGAGCTACATATGACCCACATGAGAAACCAGTGAAGACATCCTTAAGCTGAAGATCTGGCAGCTGCACTCGCTTGAGGCTCACTGTATGTTGACTCAACAATTTATCAATGAGCAATGTGCAAATACAATTGACGTATACTCAAGCTGTGACTTGATTCTGGTTATGTCATCTGACTTATTAGGCACCCAGTGCACAAGTAGGGGGGCGGAGGGGCACAGACTGCCACATAACGAATTCCATGGAGAAAGAGTTTGTGATCATGAAGACTATAGCAAAGCTCCCATGCCTAGGATACCTTTGAGGTTAAACTTCTCAGAATATAGTGTTCTATATCAGCACCTTCTGGGGGGGATGCTGGGGTAAAACAATTTGTGGAGCTAACATCAATGTTATTGTATACCACTGACTATAACGAAGATGACAATGGGTTTAACTGACAGGCCACCTCAACCTATCTGATACTAAATCCATATTGGCTAAATTTCACTCTGCTGTGGTTGTATCTCGGCCCCACCTTCAGTCCCTTTCCAGCTGTGTACAAGTTGATTTTGACCATGGCAATGTAGTAAAATGCAAATTGTTATCTCCCAGAACATCCTTGAAAGAAGTCTTACTTACCAAGTAATGTCAGTTTTGTCTCGAGACGCTGTGCTGCATCCATCAGAAGTTCCTCTCTGTTTTCAATTGCAGCCTCAGCTTCTTGGCGGTAATTGGACCATCTCTGAAAGTCAGATTCGCTTAAAACCTGTACAAGATAGGGGAAAAACACCAATAAGCTACTCCAAGACAAATTTAAAAGAATATTTCTCCAACAGTTCAGACCCCAGTGTATCTGTCCGGTGGAAAGTCACAAATTAATTCTGTTTCAGTATAAACTTGTGCTAAAATATTATGCCTCAGCGCGGCTTGCCCAATAGTGGCATCTCTACACTATGACAGACTGCATGAAGATAATCTGAGAAACCAGACGTTTCCACGGCCTCATGTCTACGATTTGCATGAACTGGTGAACTGGCAATTGTCCAGCTTCTTAGCATTTTCAGATACAATAAGTGAAACTTTTAGAATTGAAAGTAACATGAAACTTGGAAATAGGCAAATAAATAAAAAAAATTAACATTAACCACATCAGAAACCAGTGCCCATGGCAACGGCATTTCATAAGTATTTATTCAGCTCGACAAGGAATATTGTAAAATAATAAATCTCTGCTAATGTGTGACATTTTCGTATGCATTTGTCAGATGGTGGTTTCCTGGTGACTTCTAGAGTTCTTCTATCAGAGCATGAGTCTGGAAAGCATTGGGGATTTGGTGGAAAATAAAGCACAGAAATAATAGAGAATGAAAACGGAGTGGTGAGCATATCATCGGGTCAAAACAATACATTCATAATTTTCTCAGACGCATAGGCAGGCAAGCTAAACATAAATATTTATTGTTACAGCATCAAATATGTGCCAGTACCTCACCAACTTGGCACTAACAAGCTGTGATGGGGCGGGACGTCCCCCTGACGAACAAGGCAACCTACAACGAGACTGGTGGTCGGAGGTACCCTTATCACCCATTTCTCTCCCCTCTCAACAGCACGAGCCCACCTACCTGGAGGACGATTGGCTCACTAAGGAAAGCGGACACACATGGGAGTACGAGGAAGACCAAGGAAGGGACGCCTTTAACAGCGCCTTCCAGAGTGACGAGACTCCGCCCTCCGACGTCATCGGAGCAACTGAGCCAAAAGAGGTACGAACCAGGAAGAAGGCGGACGGCATTTCCCTGGAGGAAGAAGGACGGTGTGAGCAGCGAAGGAGTGTACGAGTGAGGAGTTTGGAGGACAGCGTTGAAGAGGACGAGGCGAGCCCAGGCGTCTACAGCAAGCCAGGAGGCCATCGTCCCCACGAGCCGCCCCGCCACGCTCCCACGGGAGGGGCGTGGCTCTCAGAGGTACGGGGCAAAGTATCGGGTTGGGTGGGACGGCGTTTGCAGCCTGCCGAGTAGAAACCTGCCCGCCAGTGTAACTTCTTGTACAGCCGTGTGTTCCCACTACCCCCCCCTTCACGAGCACTTGAGCACTCCGAATAACTGTGCGGATCACCTGAGCACCTGGTTTCCCTCACCCCCGGTCCCTGAGAGACGTGATCGAACGTACCAGTAACCCTGGTCTTTCTGTTCTCTTTTTCTCCTGTTTTGGGTTCCTGGATCGTCGGACCACCCTGAGGCCACGACCTGACAGGCAAAGACACCCTGGAGCCCCTCAAGAACATTAAGACGGTTCCTGCAGTTTTCGCTAGAGAGAGACTGACTAGCAGGAGACGAAAAGCCTACATTAAAATAAAGCCATCCTTGAAAACCTTGATCAAAGCCTCAGACTCCGTTACTCCCACTCCCCCTGCCCCATTACACAGGCCTCCTCCAAAAACTAGAAAATATGCTTTACATGCACTTCTCTCAGAAAGCAAGAGCCACCAAAAGTCTCAATTAGGAAACGGGCTAGTTAGTTGAGACCGGTGGGCTACATGAATTCACAGAACCCAAAGCATTGTTAATATGTAAGGACACAGAGTATTAACCTCTTCCACGTGGGGCTAATTCCCCCGCTGTGCAGGGGGGAGGGGGGCAGCGGGCGGCGTCGCAGTGCTCGTGACAAGCTCACCTCGTCATGCTGCACAGTGGAGCTGTCCTCATGACGAGCTGAGCTTGTCATGACTCCGCCCACTCAATGGAACGCCCCGCACAGAAGGGGAATTAGCCCCGCTGGGCGTTCCACGGCTGTTATGACGAGCTCAGCACGTCATGAGCGCAGCTCCACTGTGCCTCATGACGAACTGAGCTAATCATTAGCGTCGAAGAGAATATTATTAATGAGGCAGCTGGGGTGGTTTAACAGCATGCATCTCCAACTGTTTTTCTAAGTAACACAAGCACCACAAACCACATCTCGCCTACCTTCTTAGCGATGCACAGCGTCCTCAGACCATCACGAGCATACCAATCCAGGTGCTTCTGTGTCCTGGACTGCATCTTCTTCTGGTCATCAACATTACCTGAAAATATTCACATGCCTAAGCATTTATATTCAGTATTCCAGTCACATATTTTCAAAAACACCAGAACTTGTAACACGGCCAGAGTGGAGGATGGGAAACTAACCACCTCACAGTAGTTGTATTAATGTAAGATTCTAATAGTTTAGGGCGAAGCTGGGATTTAGCGGATTCACTTCTCTGTCCCTCTCTTTGTTGAATGAAGTAGTATAAGAAGTGCTCCCAAAATCTCTCCTGCGTCACGGCAAAGAGAAGAGTTTGATGCTCAGAATTATCAATGAACAGCAGTGAAATTACAGTATCTTTAGGTGAAAGTGCTGATTGTACCAACACTTTATACTCTGTGTGAGATGTTATGTGCAGAGCTTGTGAGGATGAGCTGCATTGCGAGAAATGTAGACTAAACAAATGTGTTGATCTCTACAGCATGTCAGCGTGTGGCAGTTGCTGTGTCAACCCTCATTAATGTGACTCACACAAGAGAGGAGAGGAATGTTTGTGCTAAAGTCTTATTTCCCATGCCCAAGGTGCTGAAAACGCCAACAAGTAAGCTACCTATGTCTGAAGCTTCTTACATTTGGGCTCTTATGTGCTAAAACCAGTGAGTGTGCGACCACTGCACACAGATCACCTTACCAAAATTACTCAGGAAAATGGCAGAAACTCACCTGAGTACACAAACAACAACAAAATCACTTTTAACCTGAACTGTCCCCAACGTCTTATACTTTGCAGTAAGATGCACAATTTATGCGTACAGTATATTCATCTTAAGAACGCAATTGCTACAGATTTGAGCCCAGAGTATTTTGCTTCTGCCTCTAGACGTGAGGTCTCCTTGGACCATACATTTAGAAGGTTGACCACTCTCTGGCTACAATCACTACAGAGAACTCCTGGCACAAGTTGAATGAGCAGCAGAATACGGATGTGGTCACTGTTTCACCAAGAACTTCAGGAGACAGGCCAGTGCAGTGTGTGTAGGCGCTTTATCCGCTAGAAGACCTAGCTCCAAAACTATATGAACCATTTTAGGTTTCTCTTTATAATACAATAAAGAGAGAAAAAGGCATTAGCAACCACAATTTAAGCCTGCCAGCTCTGAAATTCTGAAACATTAATGAACATATTTTGTTGTTCCTTGTTATGAATATATTAATCCATGCTGAATTTAGCTTTGGCAAATATATGGTCTCCGACTCTGTCTCTAGAAACTGAGGTGGACAACTGGGCTCATGAATCAACTATGAATTGGTGGAAAATGAAACCATAACAATGAATAAAAGGACTATCATACTTACATCGTGAAGGATGCTCCAGTAGGTCCATGATAACTGAATCGGCCCCCTTGGTGTACACGATGATCTCCCGTGTGATAGGATGGCGCACCACCACCGACATCCGCTTTCTGACAGAGTCAAAGCCCAAGGTGTATAGGAGCTCAAAGGTGAGGAGGGTACCCTGAGGCAGCCTCACGGTCACCTGCTCTGGGGTACGGGACACCAGGGTAAAGTTGTAGGCCCGGGCAGCGTGCACTAGAGCAGCTTCATCAGGGCTTTCAGCTTCATAGCAGAACTCGGACTCCAGCTGCGCCTCGCAGACAGCTGTATTGGCCTCATCCAGCGAGGGTTCCACACTACTGGTGCCACTCTTGCTGCAGGAGTCCTGATTGCTACTGCTCGAGTCCGCTCCCTCTGCCAAGCCGGAGGAAGACACGTTGTCTTTGGCTGAAGAGTTGCTGTTCACTGGAGTTACTGTATTGGTCTTTTGGGACAAGCTAGTTCTTGTGCCAGATAAGGAGGGAGTAGAGGACTGGCTGAGACGCAACTGCCTCAGCTTTTGGAACAACTGCTGGACCCTCACCATGGAGCTCCCCGATTTCAGCAGTGGTGGCCCAGTCACCTGGAAAAAGACAGCAAGGGAGCACATCACAGTTAAAAATACGAGAGGACTGAAGGAAATTACAGCTAGATGAAGTAAGCTTTCTACTGGTCGCAAACCCTCCGATTCTGTGAATCAGAGGGTTTGTGGCAGGTAAAAAGCTTTTTTAAATGCACTAAATACATTTATTATTCAGAAAATATTTACAGAATTGCAGAATGCACTAAGAAATGGTTATGTATTCAGTTTTTCTAATGAGTTGTGTCTTGAGTGTCCCTTCCAACTCTCTCGTTCTCTCGCTCTCTCTCATTCTCTTGTTCTCTCTCTCTCTATCTCGTTCTTCATCTATCTCGCTCTTCATCTATCTCGCTCTTAACTCATTCCTCCCTTTTGTAATCTGGGATGGGCGCGGCTGTGGTTTAGGGAACCACTGCCAACTCTCAATGAAGTTTTCAAGCTTAAACAAGCATTTGCAATGCAATAGGTCTCCCATTAGGAAAGTGTGAGCTATTGGTATTGTAAATGACACATTTTTTAAATATGTGTTGGCTTTTAAAATATATAAATAGCATTGTTATTCACAAAGCCAATAGTTTACACTTTCCTAATTCGAGTCCTATTGGCTATGGCAATGCTTGTTGGTAGCAAGCAAGGACAGTGCTGTTGTGGTGCTGACTGATGATGTGGCTGGGCTGAGTGATGTGGTGGTGTATTATAGTGATGTGGTGGTGTATTAGAGTGATGTGGTGGTGTCCCAGAGTGATGTGGTGGTGTTCCCATGGTGGTGTCCCCGAGTGATGTGGTGTTGTCCCCAGAGTGATGTGGTAGTGTCCCCGAGTGATGTGGTGGTGTCCCCGAGTGATTTGGTGGTGTCCCCGAGTGATTTGGTGGTGTCCCCGAGTGATTTGGTGGTGTCCCCGAGTGATTTGGTGGTGTCCCCGAGTGATTTGGTGGTGTCCCCGAGTGATTTGGTGGTGTCCCCGAGTGATTTGGTGGTGTCCCCGAGTGATTTGGTGGTGTCCCCGAGTGATGTAGTGGTGTTCCTGAGTGTTGGAGGGTGGAGTTGGAGGGTGGAGTTGGAGGGTGGAGTTGGAGGGTGGAGTTGGAGGGTGGAGTTGGAGGGTGGAGTTGGAGGGTGGAGTTGGAGGGTGTATTTGGAGTTGGAGGGTGTATTTGGAGTTGGAGGGTGTATTTGGAGTTGGAGGGTGTATTTGGAGTTGGAGGGTGTATTTGGAGTTGGAGGGTGTATTTGGAGTTGGAGGGTGGATTTGGAGTTGGAGGGTGGATTTGGAGTTGGAGGGTGGTATGGAGGGTGGATTTATATAGTGTTTACTACTCTTGGTCGATCTGTTGAATTCATTTACACAGAGTAGCACGCTACTCGAACCCAGGTTTACTGCTTAATCTAGTTGTTATTAATTATTGCTTGCTATTATGGGTTAGTTATGTGCTCCCAAGAAAATCATTCTATACATTTGCTCCAGTTTCATTGTGGTAGATTAGCTTAAAAGCACACACTCTGGCATCCACACAATTTTCCCCTGAGACCTCAGCTCAGGTGTGTTGTGCCCTCATACTCAACCCTCTAAAAGGGCCCCAGGTGGTCAATGGAGCTGGAATGGCATCAGATACTGGAAACAATTGACACCCTCTAAAAAAAACACAATAAAGTCTCGAAAACAAATAAAGTTTGTCGAAGCTTTGAATTCCCTTTTGAGCAAGTCCTAGAGTTTTTTTTTATCACCTGTAGCCTGAGAGATATAGCAGGGCTCGGTCTCTGGGGCTTGTTTGGGGCTGGGGGTGCAGGACGTGGTGTATGGGGGCCTTACCCCTCCCAGGTTTGCCAATTGTTTAACATATTCATGCCGTCCCAATGCAATGACTCCGGGCCTCATTGAAGGCTTGGGAATCAAAGGGCTCACGAGGGCAGCATCACCTCCTCAAAGGAATCCTTTTATATGGAAATTGGGTCAGTGGGCAGATGGAAAACAGCAGGAGAGAGTGCCAAAAGGAGCTGGGGAGCAGGGGCCTACGGGGAGGGGCGCTGGCTGCACCGGAGTGGCTGGGAGACTGGCAGGAATGGGGTCTGAGCCGTGCATGGGCATCGATGGTGCCGTGTAATTAGCGCCTTCTCTGCTGCGAGGCTCGGGAGCACTATTCGAGGGTTTGTAATTGAGGCTGGGCGATCTAGGCAAAGAGAGAGACAGTGAGAGATAGAGAGAGAGACAGTGAGAGATAGAGAGAGAGGGGAGCTGAGGTTAAAGAGAGAGAAGGAAAGAAGGACGGAGAGCGCAAGTGGAGGGAGAAAAAGAGAGGGAACGAGAGTAAGAAAAGGAGAGAGCCGAGGATATTGGAAAGAGAATGCGGGGAGAAAGAGGGGGAGAGGAAGGATGAGAGAAAAAGAGAGAACGCTGGATTGACGGGGGTTCGTGGTACAGTCAGGAGTTCAAAGTAAAGATTTTAAAAGGAATACATACACATGCACGAGGCACGAAGGCTGGGGAGCAGGAGATCATATGAATTAATCTAATTGGCTAAAGAGAAGGTGCAAAAAATAAGTTAAAAGGGAGAAAGCAAGAAGGAATAAAAGTGGATTAAAAGGGCTGCAATTTCAATTAGCATGCAATGCAAAAATAGAGGAAAAGGTGTAACAAAAAGAAGGTAAAAGAAAAAGACAATAAGCATACAAATAAAGTAGACAAATTAATGCAAAATGATTATGAAATAAAAGTGGACAAAAGAGGGAATTAATGAGATGATGAAGGGGGAGAGCGAATAAAGGTGGAATGCAGGCAGCCTATGAAATGAGATTCTGATAAAAGAGGACTGTGGGAATGAATTAACTGTTGGATAAAAGATAGAACTAATAAAACCAGTCATGTGTTTTCTCTTTTACTTGTAAAATGTGCGCACTCGCTTACATTAGCTCTCTGCGACAAGGATCATTTTCCACCTCTGCACAAACCGGAAAGAGTGACCCAGAATCCCCCATTTTGAGGCTGACCAAGGAGCCTGTATGATCGTAGACGGCAATCAACGGCCATCAAACCAAGTTGCAGTGAATTGCTTTTGAAGGACAGGCAGCGCTGGGAGGAGGGCTGATTCTGCGGAGCGCGTGAAGTGGTAGAGGGGGGCGGGGTAGAGCATTCCTTTGAAGTCTGAAGCTCTGGCGGGTCTGATGCGATGATGCGATGCGACTGGGGGGGGGGAGCAAATGGCAAGCGCGTGCACGGGAACATGCACTGTGAGTAATCCGCCTGCCAAAGCCATTGGTCAAGAGTTTGTTTCAACTACTATACTCTCGCCTATTAATCCCTGCGCGATATAATAGGCGAGCCCTAAAAACTAAATATTGACCCTCTCTCTCTAACATCGCGAGATGAGACTGTTAGAAAAATATGGCAGCCCTTCATTGAACTGCTGTCTAAGGAATTCAGAGCTAACTTGTCCTCATTATCTTTGTCTACTCCGCCTAGCTGAACCGTATTCCGCTCAGCCAGAAGCTTGATTACATACAATTCAATTATTTCCCCAGTTAGGTTGGATCATTCGATTGAAGGTACTTGGTCAGGTGGGGAGGGGGAGTTTGGGAGGGAGGGGGGTGTTTCTTTGGTCTTTTCTTCTGTTTGTTTTAAAATTTCTCAAAATCAGAAGCTGCATTATTAAGTGTCATATTAGAGAGATGATCTCTCGCAATGTAAGCTTATTTTTTGTTTCTATTTTGCAACAATAAAAACAGATTTAAACATAAAAAACTAAATAAATAAAGAAGCCCAATCCCTTTACAACATAGATCACATTTGAGAAGAGTTGTGGGCAATGTATTGACACACATTCCTCAGCAATAAATCTAGAAATGTACAACTTAGTTGGTTGGTGCGGACACTCGAAAATCTGCGTCCTTGTAAATGCCAGACATTCCCAGTAACACCATACAAATGTATTATCTGGAACAGCCACCAAGGAATTCTTTAGACATTATTAACCTTAAAAGACAAATCTACATCTCCATCTGTAACCTTCACCCAATGTCTTTTCTTTAAGTAAATTCTTAAAACACCAATAATCTACCCAACAACCAAAATAATTCCTAGAGTGATTTCAATCTTGGAAAATTGAGGAATCATTTTGAAATGATCTGCACTCAGTGGAAATGAATTAAATTCAGAAAAACAGAATTTCGCTCCGATTGTTCTTCTGTACAGATTCAATCTGAAACCCCATGGCCACGCATAAACCAATCTATAACCACAAGCTGTCCAATGGCCATACATACCCGTTGTCTGGGTTCTGTCGCGGTTGACACAACAACAGTGTTGCAGATAGCTAGTGCCAGGAAGAAATCTCCAATGGCAGAGTTAAGGGCGCTGCTGCCTGCTGATTTTGTAGATTTCAGCCCCTCAATATGAACACCTGCATCTCTCACCTTCTTCAAAAGCATGCTGTCTGGGGTCACGTCCTTTTCCTAAAGGACAAGGGGAAAAGTTATGAATTGTCAAAGCACCAAATGCCAACAGATTTTAGAATAATGGTTTCTGATTACAATACAGCAATACCTGATGTTTTGGGAATTTTTGATAGGTTAGCCAAAATTCAGATTATTTGTTCACCAGTACAAGAGTCCGCTAACTTGTACATAACTGCACACCCAAGGTAGAGGCACGAATAAGACCACTGAAGTGAGTCTTTATGCTTCATTTGTTAAGCTCTCTTTTTTTCCATGTGTTTTGATTAATTTATCTATCTGCGAATAACTTTCTTTAAGTGCATATGCTCTAGGTAGCCATCTTCTCTTCCTTGAGTTATACTGTTTCCTTAAAAACATACTAATTGTTGTGGTTTTCTATTTTTGTCTTGTTTTTTATTGCATGTGGGATCTCCAACCTGGACCAGTAGCATTGTTTGCACAATTTAAATAAGAAAAAAATAATAAACAAAAATGAATGTTGCCCTAGTCAGAATGCATGGACACTCAACACATGCCAGACAGCGCTTACGTCTCATTGTCATGCATAGTTCTGTCTGCCAAGTAACTTCCGAATGGAAGAATGTAGACATTTGGACACGTGAAGGAGCCTTCCATGGAAGTCCAAATGTAAAGTTGCAACTGTTTGATCAGGTTTATAAAAGGTTACCAACTACCACAAGTTGCAAACAGCAAGGCATGTCAGTAGGCCGTCAGTACTCTGGTAGGCCAGGGGGTACTTTACATCCTAATTTAAATTATCCAGAGACAAAGAGAATAAATATTTAACAACTAAAATTAAATAAAAAGAGACTCATACTCACGATAGGACTGCTGAAAGCTACTTCGGAGGTAGGAACTTCAAATCGACCTTCGGATTTCTTACGGTAGTGGCCATGCAACCGCGGGACGGCACTCTGGCATCGCCGCAGGTTTTTGGTACCATGGCTCACCGTCTTGGAGACCGAGTCAACATCCAAGTTACTCAGAGAAAAGTTCCGATTCCTGGACAAATCTTCATCATCCAAGTCCAGATCCTTGTGCAGTTCCAAGCGTTTTGCTGGAAAGAAGTCAAACACCTAGAGTTCAATCATTTCTTTAGTTGCTGCATTAGGGATTCATTGGAGAGGGGCAAACTTGATGCATTGGGAATTTCAATTGCAAAAAATTCAGGATGCAAATCCATCTGGTCCTCCCAGCTAGATTTTAAATGTCCAATTGCAAATCCAAATAGCTGATGATTAGCAACGCAATGTGCAGTTTACTGTGAATCGGTACAAATTCAGAAATAAACATGAAAAACTACAATTGCCAGTTGGCATGCTCGTTGATAGGGATTACAATTTGCACTGGAGTGCAAATCAATGGAAATAGTGAATGCAAAATGATGACTCAGCAGTCAATGACCATTCAAAATTGTCATTGGACACTTGGAATTCAAACAGACCAATCCTGATTATGAGTGCCATATTGCACTATAAATGCATAGGTATATGCTAGGAGGACAAGGCAGGTGAGGACTCTAGCCAGGAATAGGGTACAAAGATAAATGGAAATGCGCAAAACAATGATCTATTTACTCATTCAACTTCCTGCAGTTGTTGAAAAAACTTCAATAATGTGGGGACATTTTAAAACTGTGCACAGTTTGATGTCTGCGATCTTCTTTAAACAAATCATTCACCACGTTCATTTGCTTGTGTGTGGTGAGCTTGGAATTGAAATGGATCCTTCCTCCTTTGATAACATTTCAGAAAAGAATTTTAAAATGTTTTCAACCCCTAACTGACTTACATAATGCTCAATTACCAATTACTTTTACAATTTAATAAAAAATGAGTTTATAAAAAAATACATTTTGAAACCGTTTGGACTGTTGGCTAAACTCTTGTGTTTGATTAACTATTTACGTTGTGACACAAAAAATGCAGTACATTTTATTTTTGTGGGACACCGAGGTGAAAGCTGATAACTATCCCTTAACACCTTTTCTTTCTAGAGACAGATCACATAGCATAGGAAGGTTTAGAGGGATGTATATTAAAATCCAGGTGGGGTATTCTCAAATCATTTCTTACCGTTCTCCTGGTGAGAGAACTCGTGGCCTGAGATGGTGCAGCGACGAAACACCATCTTGTTCTCCGTCAGAGTTCCAGTTTTGTCCGAAAAGACGTACTGGATTTGACCCAGGTCCTCTGTGATATTTAGAGCCCGGCACTGGATGGACATATCAATCTCCTCGTCGTACAGATCAAGGTCATTGTGGATGAAGAAGATCTGCCCGACTTTTACCAACTCTATGGACACATAGAGGGAGATCGGGATCAGGATCTGAAAAGAGGAGAACCCAGTTTTGTTAGAAACTCATGAGTTACTGCGACGCATAAATACATATGTACTCGGTATGCCTCAGAGTGCCAACACCCTTGAAGGAACTTGGGAGGGAAAGTTTAGTACTGGTGGAAGCAGTGTTACTTCAGATCCAAGAGAAGCACATAAACTCCTGTTCTTACTACTGCTTGCCTGCCAAAAAATGCTCCCAAGGTGCTGTGTCCTTATTTTAGAAGTAATGCATGAACTGTTAGCACTGCCTCTGACTAAATGTTCATCGTAAAAACAGAATCGTTGGTTCATTAATAAAAGACAGGCATGCCTCAATACATTCAACTATTTAGATCTCTAACAGGAGCGCTTGCTTAAAGTTGATAACATAAGTAGGAGGCCCTTGTACTGAGATGAATACAAAATTGCCAATAGCACTGCAAACTTCCATTAGATTGCAGAAGTTAAGTTGAAGGAAGGGTACCTGAAATTGAGATCGACAGAATATTAAAGAAGGGCTGCAAATCCACCTTGTCATTGTGGCCCTCAGTACCTATAGATTGATGTCTATGGAGGATGGTGGGATTGTTCCATAATTTACTGTGTCCCTTGTAACACCATGCACAAATATTTTGCTCTTTTGAGTTTTGGCTACAGAAGACTGTCCCTGTAGGGATAGCATCACACCACCCTCTTACCTGGCTTGTTGCTGCTCTAGCAGGAAAAGTCTACTTGCTAGGATACTGGATAGTAAAAGGATTCTTAGGTAATGAGGGTGTTTATGTGGCAACAAGGAAAGAAAAATAGCGGCGAATCAACAGCCTATCTCCCACCTTGTGAGCAAGGGGGAGGGGCGATGCCTATGCAAGTGACAAAGTCATATTCTGCTCATTGCATGATTCAGAGGTGAAACTGAGCTCGGCGTTCAGCATCAGTCCTCATTCCCACACCCAGAAATATACACACACAAATTCTGTCTTTTCATTGCAGCTCCAGAAACATCTGATCTGCTTTTCTTTGGCACACGCTATAAATAGCAATATGTATAGATGCTTTGCTGCTATTAGTTTCTCTCACGTGCAGATGCTTATTATCACTTCACATGAAACGATTTCTAGGCCCGGCTTTTTTTCCAAAAAAGTTATGATCCAGCAGCTGGTATTTTCCATCAATGTGCAAGAGGTTAGGGGATGGACTCTCTGTTGAACTCCATGCCCTCACATTGTTTTGCGGCCCCTGGAAATGGTGCGTGCCCCAGCCCCACCTCCTACCTGTTCCCCACAAGGGAAGGTCCCCGCTGACATCCAGAACAGACAAGCATTTTACCTTTTCTTATTTGCCCACCTCAAAAAATTTGGTACAGTGCATTTTACTTAGAAACATAAACAATGCCCTTCTTTTGTAGCAATTTTGGAGTTTAGAGTAAGGCTGTCTTAAAAAACGCTGTATGCACTTATGGCCACTTTACAAAATTTAAAGGCAAGTCCCAAAGTATGTTCAGCCAGTTCTATCGGTTAATCATGTTGTGAATATTAAAAGAGGATAGTGGGTTGCTCCTCTGAGAGGATGTTGCCTTTAGCACAAGTTCGTGGTTACCAGTATGAGGGCTGAGGCTACTCAGTGTTCCCAGTCTATGCAAACCCTAAAGCCTATGCCTCAGAGATCACGTAGAAGGTTCACCTTTTTCTGGTTTTTGGGCTGCAATTCATTCAGCCTGCTACCGAAGGCTAAAAAAGGTAAATTCTGACGTGGCTGCCTGGGCAGTCATGTATCCAGATTTGTCACAGGCAGGAATAACCTACCCCAGCTCAGGATCTTTGACCCGAGTCTGCCCAGGCACCCATTTCTGTCATCAGTTTGATGCTTTCCCACCCCTTCATTGTGGAAATTTCCAGGCGGGTGTGCCAGCCGGCCACTGGTTGCCTGCAGTTGTGACTTTACAGATTGCACACTTTTTCAATGGCTGGACTTGTAATTCATGCTCTCGAGATCTTGAAAAACAACTAGTGGTTTGCAGCAGATATCTTGTATTTGCTTTCACATGAAAAGAGGCTCTGCACCACCACACCCCACAAGACGGTGTCTAGCTATGAATGGGACTGAGTACTGCAGTGGAACTCGAGGCTATAGTCAAACCAAGATCACCAGACTAGCCATATTGCTGTGCCTTGCCTGCAAGCTGCTTGACTACTTACGAGGACAGGAACCACCATAACCTAAAAAAAAAGTCTTTAGGTTTGCTGACTGAGACCTGTGTAGAGATTGACCCAGGGACTGAAACAGTAAGAAAACCATGTCTATCATGTCAGATTGGGACCAAAATACTCCACCTGTGGATGAGCCAACACATTTGTTAATCACCCCAGGTTTGTGGGAGTTATTATCACCTAGTTCCATCCTACAGAGGGACACTATAAATCCTTGAGAGTATTCCTGTAGTTAGCAGCGGCCGCCCTGATATCAGAACCATTGGTAAGACCACTTTACAATGTGAGGGTGCAGGGGTATCACCATTTCAAGGTAGGGTAGCACCATAAAAGCTGCATCGAGACTTGAAAGATAGATTTTGGTTTTCAATTTGAGTAACCTAGTAAGTAAGAACTTAGGGCACCAAAGATTAATAAAAGTACCCACTCACAGTTCATGCAGTCAATGAGGATTTAAAGTTAAGAAAAAAACACACTGCAATGATTAGTTAGTCATTGGCCTCCAGCTCAGTCCTTCTCCCGAGTGAAGAACTTTCAGAAGACAGCCGTCCGGTAAGGTAACTCAATTGCACAACCTTAAAATGTGTATCCCCTAAATATAGTAAAACCCTTACAATGTAAAAACCAATGGGCTCAGACTTTCATTCTTTTGCGGTGGCATTATAGAGTGGGATCCAGTTCATTAAGGCCTATAACAAGTTTCTAAATAACAAGGAACAATTCAATTTGTTGTTTATACTGCATGCAATTTTCAATATTACAGCTACACTTCTTAAATGGCCCGATGTGCAAATACATATGGGTTTCTGAGAACAATTTCAGTTTGTGAAATAAATTTACTAGAATATAATCTACTTCTCGTTTAAATGTTACACAAGTGTCAGACATTAATTCACACTGGTTGGAAGTAATTAGATGCATACCGTGGAAACCCTAAGATGGTTTGTGGGGAGATACGTACCTGCAGCAGGATGATCATAGTTAGAAACATGAAGAATCCTCCCAAAGCGGGTGAGTAGTATGTTCCATCGGATTCAGGAACATCAAAGGGAGGATGGGTGGTGAACTGTGAGACCCAAATGCCATACCCTAGAGTGACACAAACAAACAAGGAAAGTTGTCTACACTAAGCAGTATTTGGCAAGTTAACAACAAACTACAGAAACTGTCATGTGACGTCTAAAGAGATTTAGTGGGGATATCTCACCAACGAGGAGATAACTCAACTACAATTCATGCAGTAACTATATGCTCGGCTTGGCTGCCATACAAACCAGGATCAATAGAAAGTACGTTTGATCTGCTTGATCGGCCTAAATAGTGATTTCTTTGCAGTACAAGTGGGATGTTTGAACCAGTAAACCCAGATCGACAACTCCCAGAAGCGGATTCGCTGTTTTTCCTAGGGGACTCTGATAGACTCCTGGGGGCTTGGGGAAGAGTCATTCTATAGACATCTGATCGCCGCAGCTCTACCACCTATTCAGAGACACAGACATGTCAATAAATATCAAATTTTCATACAAGCCCTTCAAGTATGAATATTTCTTCTGTCAAGCTCTGGGGTTATCTTTGATGATGCACAACAACAGATTTAAACTCTAGCTCCTAACATTTTATTATTTTCCTTCCTGAAATGTTCTAAATCTTATGAGGCTTCAAGAGGAGACACTTTCCCTTTTAAACTGTCCATGAAGGTGAGAATGCCACCATGTATTATGGTAAGACTTTTCTTGTTATATGTTAAAGTCATGATATAGAGCGTCAGTGCAGTTCTTTATGCTATAGGGCACAAAATGGAAATTCCAATTGAAATGGCAAAACTTAGGAAGCATATCAAAGCGAGTTTTTCTACTCAGTTCAGTTTATTGAATTTGACACAGTGTGTCACAATGCTACAAGAAGCATCATCTTTTTTATTTTTTTTGCAGAGTTTTATATAGCGCGAACTAGACCCGAACCGAATCAGGTATCAGAGCGCTTTACATATCTTCCAGTTACGTTACATGAGGACACACTTTCATTTTAGGCACGGGGAGATTAAGTGATTTGTCCAGAATCACAGGAGGTTTTTTCCGTCGTTACCGAGACTCGATCCCAGATCCCCAGGTCTGAGGTCGAGCGCTCTAGCCGTTATGCCAACTCCTCTCCCCAGCAATCATCTAGCAATGTAGGTGCACATGGAGATGCTCAAAGGGACTCGGTGGTTTACATACAAAAGCATATGCTCAGAAAAAGAGCGATGCCAAATACAGATTGTAGTCCATGCTTCCCATGTAGTGTGGAGGTGTAACAAGTCCCCTGAGAAGTGGTATAGACCTAAATAACAAACCAAAGGGTAATATGGAGGTAACCCAAGGCCACCCTTTCCCAATATAGTCCCTTTGAAAAGAGAATAAAGGTGGTAGAAAGAGAATGGAGTACCTAGGTGATGCGGTGGAGGGAGCGTGAGGGCAAGGTTTCTGTACGGATGGTTTTTGGGTATGGTTATGGCCGTCTTATGTTTTGTGGCTGATTCTGTACAAAATGGGGTGCCTGCCACTCAACATCTTATTGTTAGTTGAAAAGCTGGAGGGTGCGTAGGTGTGGCAGGGAGATGCAGAGAAAATGTAGTCTGGACACATAGTCTAAGACAGAGCGCCATATCACAGTGAACAACTTTTCAGTGAGAACAAGTGTGTGGGAAATGTGTTTTTTGCCAGGGCATGCCAGAGCTCAAATCAAAGAATTTTAAATGGTGGTGAACCGGCCCAAGCTGGCCATCAATAAAGTCTAAAAAAAAAAAAAAAATCTAGGTTTAGGAGCAGTTCTACTCCAAGCCAATAAAAGAAGCAGCTTAGCTGATGCCCTAATTTGGAAACTCTATCTTCCTTCTTTAATAGTCATACTTCGGTTCACTTTTCCTTTTTCGCTTTCTCGGACTTCAGATTTTCTTTCAACTAGAACACCAATTTTCTTGTACATATGCGAGTCCTTCCTTACTGTCTGGCTTTTCTAAAATCAGTTCTACCATTTCTTCTTTTTGTTCTGCCCACTTTTTGTTCAAGCCTTGGGTCAACCGTTTTCCCTTTCTTCCTAAGATTGTGTCTCCTTTCCACCTGTCCTTACTTTCTGCTGATGCTTCCTTCTTTTCTATGGTTGATTTCTGTAAGCTTTACCCCTCCTTTCCTTCCAGACTATCATTCCATCCTACGGCTACTCCTCTCCGTTAACCACCACCAATCTCTGGTTTCATCCTTTGCAGAAAAATCGACACATGGTCATGGTCAAATTGCGGATTTGAAAACTTGAATGAGATGTACAATTAATTGGATGTGCCAGAATTGTGTCAAACATTCAGAAGCAAAATTGCGACTTTACAACTTTGTTTTCCATAGCACCACTCTCTCAGAATCCATAGCTGATATGAATTTCAAACCTGTAACTCGGTAATTTACAAATAATTTCTATGAAGAAAGAAATTTCGAAAATCACTGTCTGGATCTGGAATGGTCACAACGCTCGCCCATGCATAATGGCCAGGAAAGACTAGTTATTTCGCCAAAGGCATAGCAGGAAATAAAATCAACATAAATTCTTCCCCCACATCCTCCACCCGAATCTAACCCACAATTGGGTGCACTTCTTACCGAGAGCCCCTGTGAGGCACAAGAGAAAGAGCAATCCAACGCAAAAGAAGACGTCAATGTTTATTCGTCGCTCAAGCTTGCTGCGCTTATAGCGGGGGCCGCTGTTGTTCAACATTGCTTTGGTCTCATGACCTGTGAGAAAAGAAAGGGCATTCAGTAGGACCCTGGAACCCACCAATGTTTGCAATTCAACGACATACTATTTTGAGTTGAGCTGTGTGGAAAAGGTTGGGGCACGTATGGCAAGCATTGTTTCTTACATGCCCAGGAGCTTGGGCAGCAGCAGAAAACAGGTTTACTCTCAGAACCAACCTTGTAGAAAGCCTAGTAGGGTTGGATGTAGGGTAGTAACAACTGCTGTGTTGGGGTCTAACTTTACTGGAATATTCCCTCCACTTTTTCCTTGAACAGCCCTGTCTGAGAAACAGCAAGTCCTCAGAAAACCTATCCATTTGTTAAGGATGCCTTTTCACTGTTGTGGCACTAATTACTAGTTGTTTGTTGTCTGGGGCCCGGATCCATGTTCAAATGGCTCTTGCTTTCCACTGAAGTAACTAGCATTGCAAATTCAGCTGGATGGAATGTGTAAATTCAAAGTTGTTCATTGAAGTAACAAAATATATGCAAACCAAGTCCAAGTAGAAAGTTGAACTATGGTCCATACTGGCTGGCGAAATTACATGGGAGAAAGTATTTTTAGCACACTCATTGCATGATTTTACTTGTGATCTGCACATATAGCAGACTAGGAGGACTGCCAAGCATAAGACTTTATGTATGGGTCCCTATAGTTACAAGGTCTGTGAGAGGTTATTTTGTGGGTCATATACCTACACTGTGGAATCCTTAGTACCCACAGAACACTACATGCATAGAGGGGTAGTTTAGTGCATTAAACGCCATGAAGTTTAGCTAGAGCTATGCACATCCTGTTAAAGCAATTTATGGTGAGGGAAATTGTGAATTTACTAGGTATGATCACCATCACTGGGGTAACGTCAGTTGCATGTCAGGTCCACCTTAGAACAGCCGGTAAGGTTGGGGCAGAGCCATTCATGTGCCTAGCTCTCCTGACGTGAATGTTTCCCAAGGCCTGACATCCTTTCATAAGCATCAAAATGTCGAAAATGTCGTAATGTTTTCAAAAGAACCCTGCCATGGGAAAAGACAAAATACACTGAAATATCCATGTCGGGGAGAAAAAAAAACCTACATAAGAATGGGTGATTATGGAATGTGATCAAAAGAATCAGTTTGATTAGAAAGGTTCTGGATCAATACTTTTTCCAATTTGCAGAGGGAAATTAGTTAAACTGGAGTGAAACTGTTAATGAGGAAGTAGACCAAAGATATTCGGTTTACCCACTCGGCAAAATCATTGCAATCAAACCCCAGTATATGAAAGGCGTGTCGATATATTAGTAGCAAGCTTCCTGAGATGAAAGGAAAAAGAAGATCAAATATTGTGTTATGTTTGGTGTGACTGAAAGTAAGAATAAAAATACAATGGTGTGACAGGTCTTTAGGTGGAACACGAGTCCTGGTTTACCGGTGGGATGGCCCTAGAGCACTGTCAAACAGAAGAAGTGCCTAGTAGCCTTAGGGTGACCTAACACTGAGACCGGATCGTGAGGAAGTGGAAAATTGCTGCTGGGGTGAGCTCTAAGGGACACAGCCAGGGATGGCTTTTTGACAACTGTACTAACCAGTGGCCAGACTACGTCTATAGCACCTACTTCTGGGGGCCCATTACTAGGAAGAGGTGGTTCAAAGGTCACCACATCTAGGGTGCCTAGTTCTGGGGTCCCATGACTAGACAGGAAATCTGAACGGTGCCATCCCTAGGTAGACCAATACAATGAGAGAAACAACCTCAATGAGCTACAGTTCAGAAGAGCATGCAGGGATTGCATGCACAGTGGCTGTTCTGCATTTATTAACAGCCCACTTCAAAGGGGACATTTCTGAACCCTTCCCTGGTTCATTGCATTTGGAGGAGTTGCTCTTCAAGAAACTGAACTGCCATATCATTGCATAGTTTTAATTTCTTGACTTTTGTCGACTGGTTGTCCTTCTGTTGACTTGTGGAACATTTCAACCAAAGATCCATCAGAGGTAGCTGGTGGCTTCTGTTACCTAGCAACATGTGTTATTGTTTTTCGGACTTGAAATTAGCTGTATGTGCATACAGAAAAGTGGAGAACAGGAGAGGGGAGACAATACGTGCATTCATGCAGAGGATGGACAGAGTACAAATTAGAAATGTACACACACAATAAAGTAGAGGGAGGCTTTGCGTGCATATGAGTAGGAGGTAGCTAGAGACTGGTGCATGCACCTAGAAGGGAAGGGGATAAGGACCAATCTCTATTCTGGCATACATGATTGGAGAGCAGGGGGAATATATTTTTTCCGTGAACAGATAAGTGGAGCTGGGAGAATGGCTGTCCCTGGAAACGGGAGGCGGGTTTGTAAGAAACGCATAGGCTGCTTTCATGTGGGGCAGGAAAGAATGACTGTATGTGGAGTGAGAGAGTTAGTCTCTATCTCACTCTTTCTATCTCACTCTCTCTCACTCTCACTCTGAGACTATATCCAACTAAGAGGTAGGGGACAGGGGGAAAGGTTCTACCTGCATATACGACGATTCCTACCACCTCCTCTGTGTTTCTCACGGTGCACCCCCGAAGCAAGAGGCTCTCGTTGCCAAAGCCGGTCTTCCTCTGGTCAGAGTGGTCTCTGTTGGAGAGATGAAGAAACACATTTGCTCACATCACTGCTTAGCCCATGGGAGGCGATGTGCTCTTCCTGGTGGGGGGGAGGAAAGGGGTTAAACCAACACTTTTTACAGAAAGGGAACATGGACATCCCTCGCCTCATACAAATATGGCCCACAAATACATTGGGATCTTAGTTTTATTTCATCCTGCAAGATATTTCACTTCTCACACATGCCACCTTCCTAAAAGTGACCCATGTGAGCCATCTTTATTCAGAGTTCGATTTAGCAAGGGTACAGCTGGGAACTACATACTGTGTGTCAATGTTGGGTAGGAAACGAGCAGGAAAATGAAGTCCCTGGTTGTACAGTCTTTTTTTGTTACAAGTTATGTGCTTGCTGTTGCATTCTGCTTGCCATAAGGTCCTACGTCGCAAATCACACCCACAATTCGTGATCTTAATTCCTCAGGTGTCCCAAGGACCATGCCACCCCCCTGGGGTGCAAGGGTGATCTGAATCCATTTCCAGTGCCAGCCACAGTGTGCTGAGACTATATGGCCATGGAGGCAGCAGGGATGCCATCAAACCTGTTTCTATGCGGACACTACACAGTTCAAAATAGGAGAGGGAGTGATGCAATCTGGATGATGAGCTCAAGAGCCAATCGCATCCGATGACATTGTCCTAAGCTAATGTAGAGCCACCAGATTCCATTTCCAAGTCAAGGAATGCACACAGATTATAATGACAAATGGAGTTCATTTCTTTGTGTTCAAATGTTCACTAAACTCCATGGTACTACTTTAATCGATATCTAAAGACACAATGTTGTTTGGACATCCTGGAATTCAAACCTATGACATGCAGGTTACAAACCACTGCGTAATGTTAAAGAAACTGAATATCCCCCATTGGAGTCCTTCATTTTTGAGATGTGAAGTCAATATCACAGAACAGCTGTGAGCACACCCTTACACAACAATACAGAGAGAATGCCTCCTTTACGCAATGTTCTCTGCAGTGCAAGTTATCTGCATGCCAGCTTTGGGACCACACCTGTGGAATGCAGCCATAAAACGAGAAAAGCTGTGGTCCAAAGTCCATACAATAACTACTTAAAAAATTAAGCTTTCCAAGATAAGCTAGGCAGTGAATGACGCAAAAGCACCCAGACCACAGATGTTAGATTTTGATAACATGATAGAATCCAAACATAGGCCATGATATCGCAAGCCGAGATCTTGGAAGAGAGGGAGCGAAGCAGGTATTGGTGAGCTTAAGCTAGGACAGTGCAAAGTGGTACTTGCAGACTCCTGAGTGGGAAGACTAGGAAATCTCGGAAGAGGGACACTTATATATAAAGAAAAGGTAGTGGTGGGGAAAAGGTAAAGGGAAAACCCAGAGGGGGTCATTTGGACGACCTGCCAAAACTGGCAGATGTGCCTTATTCTCTAGAGTATATAGATGGGTATACACTCTGAATACGGTGTTCCAGATATATCTGACCATTTTTTGTAGTTTGTCCACTTCTGCAAAACTCCAAAAGAACCCCCCCAGAGGCGTGCAGTCAAACCACTGCACTTCTTTACATACCATGTGCAATGCACCCTCTCTTATCTTCTATAAAAAAAATTAAGGCCCCTTCTCAGGCTCAAACATAGTTTATCCCCTCCCTTGAAGCTAGGCCTCAGTCATGCGGATTACCTCAGAGTGCAGTTGGAACCAGAATTTGTAAAGATGTTCTATGGTAAATTAATTGTTCTATGTAAAGCACCCCACTGCACCTGTGGCTACAACTGAGGCCCATAAATGTCAAGAAATTACCAAAATAAATAAGTACAGTGCAAGGTGTGGTTCAGAAATCAGTCCATCTGGAACTCAAATCTTTTGTATTGGCCTAGGCACAAAAAATGCGGCCATATTGATGAAGACGACTGCACTTTTGCGGCTTTGTTCACATTTCATAAAAAATGCGTTGTATCACAAGCTGGATGGCTTGGTTAGTCAATTGGTCACAGTAGACATCTGGTGTCATCTGCAGGTAGCAAGAACAAATCATTTTCCTGGTGCGCATAGGTCAGGATATGAAAAAACACCCCTTTCTTTTTAGGTTGTGAGGCATGCATTAGTAGAGTATGCTGTGTAAGCCTTGCCCACTCTCTGCCCATACTTTTCATTGGCTGGTGTCATTGCCCTTGGTAAATGTTGGCTTCCGATTCATTATGAGGCTTGTTAGTCCCTCCTTGTTACCGCCTTGTCACCATTTGTTACCATCCATAACGACTGGCCCTTTTACTTGGCTCGTTACACAGTCGGCTTTATCTAGGGGCTCAGCACTCTTGTTTATGGGCACTGATGGGGACGATGGCGGATGCAATTTTGTTGTATTTGTATCGTGAGCTCGGCGCCTGCTTTAGGGATACCGCACTCAGTTTATTTATTTATATTTAACTTCCATGTTGAGCGAGGCGTCCACTTCTGGGACACCACACTTTGTTTATTTATTTCTTATTTTTAACTTTTGAGCGCAGTGTCCGCTTCAGGGACACCGGGCTCGGTTTCTTCCCTTTTTTTTTACTTTAACACTGAGTGGGTTTCCCCCTTCAAGGACACCACGCTCAGTGTTAAAGTTAGAGAAAAGGATAAAGAAACAGAGCGACGTGTCCTTGAAGTGGCGCTGCTCTCAGTTTTAAACTTAAACAAGCGTTTGAAATGCAAAAGGTCTCGCATTTACTCGAGTTTAAGCTATTGGCATTGTAAATGACAATGCCTTTTATTTATGTTTTAAAAAACAAAAATAGGCATTTTCATTTACAATGCCAATAGCTTAAACTTGTGTCAATGTGAGACCCATTGCATTGCAAATGCTTGTTATAAACTATGTTTTTATAATGAATCAGGGGGAGCCTGGCAGGGCAGACAGAGTGAGCACCAGTTGCACAGTAGACTCTCCAGAGTAAGAGCAAGTCTACTCATTACCCGACGGAGCCGAATTGGCCACCATCGTAAGTTATAGGTACTACTGACCCATACCCACCCTGTGTACGAATAGGCGCACTGAGAAGAAGGGTAAGTGCACTGCTTATATACGCACGTCATGGAACAGTTACGTGCCTCCTTTTGGTCCTGAAGAAAGCCCTCCGACCCGACTGGGCACCGAAGGGGCTGAAACATGTCGACCACTCACATTTCTTAAGTAGGTGCTATAGAATAGTAGCCCTTCTATTTATGCACCACCTTCTATTTTAGCCTTGCACCAACCCCAACAGAATAAAATCAAGCTTGAGAGATGGAGGTAATTTTAAATTCACTTCACTTTCACCCTCACCATCTCCGATCACTACTGTAAATACCAGTTGGTTATGTAGTATTGTGTCATTTTCGCTCAAGCTGCAAGGTCAAGTTATATGTGTATAAAGTGAAAAGAAGGCTCACTGTATTGGAGACACCTTATTTCCAATTCTGAGCTTCCGCTGAAGAAACACGTGGATTGTGGGAGCTGTAGTCCTGGTTCAGAGAAATGAGTACCAGAACAGAATGGTTTAAAAAATAATGTCCAGCACTATAAATATAGTGTCCTCGGATACAGAAAGTTGTGTGTAGCCTGTACATGGAATGTGAGGGGCAGAAAGTCCTACAATAGACCTGTAAACTGTACCCACAAGGCATAACTGCTCATGGGGAACTGAGGAAAACAAGAGCCGTAGTTCACAAACTGACATCCAACTGGACTTTTTTTATTTTTAGAGGGTTCATTCTCTTGTTTCAGCTACAAGGAAGTATTTTGGGGCAGAAGTAAGGAGTTGTGGAAAACACCTGCACCAAGGTGAAATGCTTTCACCAGCCACTTACATGTAACCTTTGAACTTATTGAGGTTGTTGGTTGGCTTCTCACAGACGATGGTGTCCTTGAAGGCTTCAGGATCAAACGGTTCTGCCTGGAAGAGAATGGATGAGGTGAAGGTTATAGAGAGAACAAAAACAAAAAGCCCAATAGAGGCCAGCCCCTTTTTCGGCATCCGTCTAACATACACCAAAGTTTAACCTGTGACATATGACGTGCATCATAACATGCATCATAATAAGTCAAATATAACCCAAGACTTTTGGCAACACACATCATGTAACATATCATACAATATTCTCTAAGATAGACCCAACATATCATACATCACCACATTACCGGACATCAAATGTTTAATACAGCATTTAACATATCATTTATCACAGACTATCATATGACGAATTATTAAAGTTCCCAATTTCTAAAAACAAACAAAGAGATAGAAATAGATTTCCTTGCCTACAATTATTTTACATTTGGGAAAAAGTGTCTTCTTTTGAGTGATTTTCAATGCTATGGAGACAGACAGGTGAGACTGTTATAATAAACTGTTGAGATTTCCTTATAAAGCTTAAATAGCTGCAGATGTAAACTTGTGGTGGCACTCAGTTTGAATAATGATCATGTTCTCATGCACGTGCATTACATTATACATGGCTCCCGCAGAGCTCAAAGGCCGGCCGTCACCGGGCTTCCGAGTCTGAGTGGACTTTACAGGATGCAGTTTATTTTTTCACGACACAAAATAAATATGAATAAACAAATAAATGAGAGAAAAATGTAAATGATCAAATCCAGATATAAATGTAAAAATACCATAAAACGGTAGATCTACCGAAGACATAACTCATCTGAAAAGTAATTCTGTCATATAACATATTTCTCTGACTGAGCATTCATAATTTATCATCAAAAATCACAGAGCCAGTAACCTAATATATATCATGGCACATTGTGTAACCCATAACACATAAACCAACATTTCAGTTTAAAAATAACATAAAAGTTAAAAACAAAAAATAATTACCAAGCAAAACAGGTTGTTGCATAAACTGTAGAATACCATTTTGCCTTTTTTATTCAACATATAACTTCTAATACGTGACATAATATATACCGACATAGAACATCACTCATACAATATAATTTGATAGATAGATTTCAAAATTCTATTCAGCCCACCATACACACCCCCTTCATTTAAAAGTAAAGTAGTGCTTAGTCACTCCTAACTGGGCTGCCATTTTAGCTTGCAAGCTAATTGCTTCCTAAAATACAGATGGAAAAAAGGCAGAAGAGTGAAAAATGACTAATGTGGGATGATGAATCATAGTCCGGTGACAATTTAAGATGAAAGCCATAGAATGTCTTGTTTTTTTTGCCATCTCTGCCTCGGAATGCTTCAGACAAAGCTGGGAACTGACATTTTATATGATTGTTTGTGCCTCTGCCTTGTCTCTAATAAAATAAAAGGCGCAACCCTCAATGAAGGCCGAGTACCTTCCTGAAAAATTGCACACTTTGATAAAAGTGTGCACACTTTTTTATCAATGTACAGCAAATGGACTCTAATGTTCTATGAGTCAACCTGATAATAACTGTCCTTAAACATCAGCTTGTGAAAATACACATTTTTGTCTGCCAAATAAACACCTTTCGTTTTGGAAACTGTCACCACAAACAAATGCTTATCATTTTCATTTAAAAGTACCGTTTTTTTCTGAAATGAGAGCTTTTCATTTTTGGTAAATATATGCTTGCTGCCCAAACACAAACTTTTATATTTCATTAAGTCTTCATGCAGTCTAATACTATGCTTGTGTATCACCATCTGACGCCATGGATACCCACAAATGAATAAATGTGCACTGCTCCTCCACGAGTGTCCAGGCGCCCAGCATATGGGCCCTGAAGAGCAGCGCCCATATGCTGCCTTCTAACACAAGGCAAAGACATAGCTGACATGGTTTCAGATTGCTACGTGTGAATTTTTCATAAATTCAGTGTAATTATAATAATAATAATAATAATAATAATAATAATAATAATAATAATAATAAATAATAATAAAGTAGTTTATAAAGCGCATGGTGACGCCATCCCGGCGTGTCCCCGCGTTATGGAGAGAAGAATAGAAGGCATCAACTAAGATGGAAACAGCCAATCAGACCCTGCACTATGAGCTGTACAGGTGTGTTTTTAAGAGACCTCTGAACTTGACTTCAGATCTTACCAGTCTGAGGCAAAGCGGAAGTTTGTTCCAATTTTGAGCTGCTAAAACTCTAAAGGATTTGCCCCCAAGTTTGGCGCTTCTTACACGGGGAACCTTCAGCTGGCCCGTGCCTACAGAGCGAAGAGCTCTTGTAGGCTCATATCTTTGTATTAAGTCATGAAGATAGGAGGGAGCTTTCTGCCATAATATCCGATGACATATGAGGAGAGCTTTGTACATGACTCTTTTTAGCTGGCAACCAATGTAAGGCCGCCAGCGCAGTTTTCGACGCTGCCCTTTTCGGAAGCCTCAGCACTAGGCGAGCTGCCGAGTTTTGAAGGACTTGTAGACGTCCCAGACTTTTTTCCGTGGCGCCCAAGAATAGGACATTCCCGTAGTCTAAACGGGACGTCTCGAGTGCCTGTGTTAAGGTGCGTCTAGCTTCAAGTGGAAGTAGATCCAAGGTTTGATTGAGTGTTTTTAGCACCCCAAAACACTTGCCCACTAAGCGACGAATGTGGCCCTCGTAGGATAGAGTGGGGTCAACCCATATCCCCAAGTTCTTAGCCTCCTTACAAGGGGTGGGGGTAGGGCCCAGACAAGGTGGCCACCAGTCCGCTGTCCAGTTTAGGCTAGTGCCCTCGACCACCAGTACCTCAGTTTTGGAACCGTTTAGCTTTAGGCAGTGCGAGTTCATCCAAGTGGCCAGATCCTGCATACAGGCCTTAAAGTTGGATGCCGCTATTGATGGTGCTTGAGATAGGGAGATTAGCAGTTGGGTGTCATCAGCGTAGGAGACTAACTCCACTCCATACGCCTGCACCACCTCGGCTAGGGGGGCCAGGTAAAGATTAAACAGGGTTGGGCTCAGGGCAGAGCCCTGAGGTACTCCCTGTTCAAGCGCTAGCTCTGAAGAACTGAAGGAGCCCGTTGAACCTGAAAGCTTCGCCCTGTGAGAAACTATTTCAGCCACCCCAGGGCCGAGCCAGTGACGCCCGCCCGGTTTAGACACTGTAGCAAGATGTAATGAGCTACAGTGTCAAACGCTGCGCTGAGGTCTAACATCACCAGTGCCATGGTGCGTCCGTCATCAGCCCCACGTCTGAGGGTCTCAGTCGCTCTCAGAAGGGCAGTCTCAGTCGAGTAACCCGACCGGAAGCCCGATTGGGAGGAGTGTAGGATGTTTGATGTCTCCAGGTGAGCCACCAGTTGATAATTGGCCACTTTCTCAGCCACTTTGGCTAGATATGGCAGTAAGGAGATCGGCCTCAGATTTTCAAGCACTTCATGGCTTACGTCGAGTTTCTTTTTTTATGGGGAGAACTACGGCTTTTTTCCAGTCAGCAGTGACATTTCAACGATTATGAGTGACACTTGCACGCAAGTTTACCTAGACTGAATAAATGGTACAATTAGCCAAGTGTTAACTGTATACGATCACGGTGTGGACCGCATTTACAATCTGTCTGGGCTAGCTTGTACTGTGCACAACATGAAAATAGTCTAGCATTTAGAGCGTGTGTCTCTGTTTCATGCCTGCACTCAGCAATGCTACAACATGTGCTGATGTCCTATTCATCAAACAGTGGCTATCCTTGCTTACTGCTCCTTCACTATGTGAATGGCCCATGACTCTACCTGAAAGTATCTACGTCAACATATCAACTTAGGAAAGATTGTCTTACCATGGTCTAGGTATGCATGTTAAGTGCCTGCTGATGAGACCCTGGACACCTTCAGAGGCAGTAGATTGGGCTTCTATAACCCTCTTAACGAATTCTGGCCTTGTACTTTGCGTGCCTCATTGCAGGCAGCTACTCTGGTCTTGGACTGCAGGCAGGCTCAGGCCACGAGCCACCCAGGGACGTGGCAATTTGTGTTTGCCGCCTGGCCAGCCTCCAATGATAGTCGTCCAGGCCGCTGTCCTGACTCCCGTAAGCCCCGGGCGGGGCCATCCAGTGACACCTCTCGGTCTCCGGCAGTATATTGAATTCGGCCCAGGGCTAATAACAGCTGACACAGACAGCATGCGGTGGCCCAGTGCGAGCTGCAGCAGGCAGCACTGCGAGCGCCACTACCGGTACCAGGATTATTTGGGGCGCTGCCCTCAAACCAGCCAGCAGCCTTCTTCTAGCTCCCAAAACAAACTCCCTGTTCCTTCTGGCAGCAGGATGTGATGTTCCCCAGCGAAGACGTCAGGCTGACGGTTCGAGCTGCACCGCGGGCATTCCGACTCACAATCATAATACGTTATAGCAGTTGAGTGAGGCTGCCAGCAGCCTTTGCTCAGCTGCGAGCCCCTAGTATGCGGAAGTCTCGGAAGGCGCGCTGCCACAGACTCCATTTTCTGCAGCGCTTTCAGTGCCAGCTGCCACACTGCCTATGTGTGACAAAGCATTTCAGTGCTGTAATGAAGAGTACCACACTGAACTGCGTCAGTCTAACGCCTGATGCTTGGTACTTGACAGGACTGCAAAGAGGCCGGTTTGAAGTGCACTCCTGAATGCCGATTTCTGAGCAATGGCCGCAATGAGAGCGGAAGGCAATCGCACCCTTTACTTGCAGTGATGGAGAACGAAGTCCCACCCTCCCTAACTAATAGGCTCAAACGCCAGCGGACAGCGAATATGTCAACATTGGTTGGTGAGATGGTGATCCCTTACTGAAGTTATATATACTCACTGGCGGCTCTCGGGTGCACCAAAAGGAGGAGTGCTTGGTGTATCCCTTGGCCTTTACACTAGCTTCACAGAACCATGACACATGCACATACAGGTTAACATGCAGACATACACCCATGCATGTACACAGACACACACGTTAAAGTTCCATGTTGCATAGCTCACCACTGTCTGTAAGAAATATTCGTGATGATTTGAATCCCACCTTTGAGCTGATACATGTAAACCAATGAACTCTGCCTTTTACATTCAACCTGCCTAAGCAAATGCTCAGAATAACGTTGTAAGGCAGTGCCATGTTAAACAGATATTTGGCACATTCCAATGGTTGTTTTCATGCCATTTTGTACTCCTCTTAAATATTTTTACGGTAGTACGTATTTGTGATGGAGGAAAACAATGTCGGAGATCCGGAGGCAGTGGACAGAAAAACATTTACCTGGCCAGTTTCTGAGACAGAACAAGACAATCCCAGGCTTAACTCTGGCTGAGACAAGAGAAAGCTATCGTTTTGGAATGCGAAAAATGTAGTTACAGAACGCTTGTCCACTTTCTGCGGGCAAAGCTCTCATTCCTAAAATGACTTCCAATCCCTTACAACACCACGAGGACAAAGGCAAGAATGTCTTTGAGAGTACTTGGACATGCTAATTGGAGGAAGAAGAAAGCAGAGCAGGCTGCTCGGGGTTGCCATGCTGTATTTGGAACCTGGGCAGCTTTGAGGGCAGGTAGTGCCAGCTTCTCCCAGTGGAGGCTGCAGTCGCAGCTCTTGAAAATGAGAAAGGCATCCTGCAGGCACTAGCCACAAGGCAAGATAGTGCTGTGAGGTACTAGGACCCTGATGCAGGTGCTAATAATCCTCCCATCTGTGCCATCCAGACAGCTAGCTTGCCTTTGTGTCACCCCAAAATCACCAGTACTACTCCCCCACGCAGGCATCCTCACCATACTGGACGGATTGATCGACAGTTGTCCCAGATGGCTCCACCTTCGTGATATAGGAACAGGGCTGAGGAAGGGGACGATGCACAGATACCCAGCTGGCAAAGCAGGGAGGTGTGGTAAGCTGCAATGTTTGGACAGGGAACCTATGAGTCGGAAAGTGGCATGGGAACGGCAAGTGGGGTCCGTGGGAGTGTCCAGCATTGTGTTAGAGGGGCTGTTTCCCCTTCTCTTGTGTTTATACATAGTTTTCTTTATGAGATATTCTTTTATCTAGGACTTCCCTTCATGACTGTACGTAATCTCTCTTCTCCCCTTTGTATACTCTCCCCACATTTGCTTCCAATTCTCTTTTCGCTCTGTTCTCCTCGCCTCCCTTGCATTGCTTGCCTGCTCTAAGCCATCTCTAGGTTTGTCATGTCTGTATTGTGCCTCTGTCATTTGTGAATTTTCCATTCTTAGCCTGGCTGCTCCTCAACACTGTCTATACCTGGCACAGCCATGCTGCCCCTCATCTTTGCATAGATCACTACACATCATGTTTCCCTTCACCTCGCTATGCTCCCTCTTTCCTCCAATTATGCAATCCTGCTTCAGCATGCCTCCTCCACATTTCTGCACATGTCCGCTCTACACTTGTTTGTAGCCCTTCTCATCTCAAGGTATACGTGCCCTCTCTTCATCCATGCATGACTGCTGACATGTCATGCTGTGCATATGCTTCTCACTATGTTAGGCAGTGGGCAGCGGGTAACCTGTGACCTACATTATAATGCTGGTCTATGAATGGCCAGAAATCAGACAGGCGAGCTAGACTTGGCATATAAAGTTGGAACTTTGGAGACTTGTCAGGTTCAGCATGGCCCCCTGGAGTGCCGACCCTGTAGGCCTGGACACATTCCTACAGTAATCGATTTGACTAAGATCAGCTCAGAAGAAATGTTTGCGAAACAAGCTCGCTACCCTTGTTTGTGTCTGCTCTCTCTTGCGCGCTGCGGGGCTCTAAATAATGTGATGAAGGAGACTCTGGCACGAGCAGCACCAGGCACTCATGACTCCCCATGGACGTGACAGAACCACCACTTGAGCTGAAGGAAGGCAGCGCCTCGGTGGCTGCAGTTCGTGAACACACCCCAAGCCTGACCGATTCCGAGAAGAGCGTTCCACTCTGGCGGCTCATTATAGCTCCCGTGACGCGCTGACGTACCACACGTGCCTTCTGGGCACGCAGAACCTTTCCAAGCCTCTGCTTAGTCAACAGCCTCAGGCAGCTCTACACCTTCACAGTCACTCGGTCTACTCCTTTCAAAAGAACTTCCCCACAGAGGCTTCCAAACTGCTACGAAATTAACTTCAATTAAGGGAAACCCAAGAGCACAAATGGCACCATGGTGGAGCTGGGACACGTGCTATGGTGAACCCAGTTCCAAAACCATGTCATGTACATGCAACCCGTCATTGGCCGGGCTGCGGAGCTTCTAACAAGATGTTGTCTGCTCCACACCACTCCCTCTCCTCTCAGGCCAACACTGCAACGCCAGAGCTGTGGCCTACCTAAGGGTGATGCCCATCTCTCCAGGCGGCAGAGCTTGCGTCCTTCTGTAGGGTAGGGCTGAAAGGATGGTCCACTCCTAGGAGCTTCCGATGCGATATCCTTCGCTCTTCCGGTGGGAGTGTCATCGGATGTGAACCAACCACATCAGTCATTCCCATGCTTCACTGTTCACCATAAAGAGCTCATGAAACAGCAAAGCGGCTATGGGACAGTTCTGCAGACCATCTGTTTAAATCCACACCCCATGCGAAGCTGCTCAAGGACATGCCTACCTGATTGAAGAATCCCTTCACCACTTGTCGCTGCTTGAGGTTGGTCTCGCCATCCAGGTTGGCCGTCTCAATGTGGCAGATCCCGTTCTGGTCCGAGGAATAGAGCAGCAAGATGTCGGCAGGGATGATTTCATTGCAGACCATCTTGACGAAGTCTCCGACACGCACCTCTCGCCAGCATTTCTCCACATAACCCTGCTCAGCCCTGTGGTGGAATCGAGAGCAAGCATTGTCACTAACAAAGAAGATAACCTTTACCACACAAAGCTACTAGATGGTGCGCTTATTGGCATCATAGAGATGGTAAGAACATCTTAAGCAATCCGGGCGGAGGGATGCTAAGCACACACAGTTCAGCCAAACAAGCCTGCAAGAGGGCATTTGGCAATGTTGCATGAAACCACGTCATTTGTTATGGTACTTTGTTCATGCAATGCTGTGGGACAACTGACCCCAATAGATACGGTAAGTACAAAAGCAACTCACATCGTGGATGGACTTTAAAAAATACAAACTAGAACTAGTTCTAACAAGTGATTATTATTAGGGGAGAAATGTAGTCTGGAGGCAAAGTTGCCGCTGTGGATTTGGGAGACTTCCATGCTTGACTACATTGTCATAAAGGGCGAATGATTTTATCTCACAGTACCTCAGGTCCTACATATGCTTAAAGAAGGAGCGTGTAAGAATGGGCTAAAACCTGAAATGGCATACTGAAATATTAGGAGGAACAAATCAGAAAATTGCCATTGGATCTTTCCAAGAATACCCATAAAAGGTTATAGGAGATCATGACACCGCGTCCCACAACGTTGAGGACCTCAGATAAGAGCCCCTCTTTTTCTTCTCAAAGGCAGCTTCCCCTGCTATAATGAGAACATTGGATACTTGGCTGAATGAAAGGTTAATTTATTCTTAGTTGCTCTACATTTCCCCACTACAATGGGACGTTCCCTTGGTGATTGTCCTGGTGGATGTAATGCATGTGGTGTATAATATTCATCAAAGTTGTTATACGTAAATTGAACACAGATTTCACACGCCGATCCATGGAGTCTTAAAAGAAGCACACTTTATAAGTGCTATCCGACCTTCAAGAAGGCTGTTCTTCCTGACAAAACGATGTAACACACAAAAATACAATACACCTCCTTCCTGTCCAATCCTCATCACCAACCTCACCCTTATATGGAGGCGGGTAAAGTGGTACCCTTAGGTGGGGAGAGTGAGGTAGGGGGAAGGCAGTATAGCTCCAGCCAGTCAGAGTGGTGCAGTGTTCCCACACCCAAGACTACCAGGTGCAGGAACACCAGGCCTTCTTTTACTAGGTGCGAAAAAGCACCTGGTCAAACACAGGTCCTGTGAGGAGAAGCAGGGAACAGAGGAAAAGGCTGGCACCCTCTTCACCCTCACCCATCAACCCATGAGCCTCTTCTGCCCTCCCCCAACTCACTCCGCCACACAGTGCCCACAAAGCAACTTTGCTGTGCCCACCCTGATTCGCAAAGCACCGTACTGTTGCCTCCCTGATCATGTTTATCAAATGCTGGCTGCGGGTGGTAATAGGGAGTGTTGATTAGAGTAAAAACCTGTGCAAAAAGAGCCGCAATATATGGGTATGGCAGGTTATTCCCCATTCCAGGCTGTTTAGCTCATGACCACTGTTAATCATTGGGCGATAGTGTCTGGAATCATTGAGTCCAGCACTGGGATATCCCCCAGAGAGCCAACCTTGGAACTCGCACTGAGGATCCAAGTGGCCAGCAGCAGCTTTAGTGCCGGGACAGATCTAAACATGGCTGGCAGGATGGTCATTCAGAGCCAATGACGTCATGTTGCCCAAGAATGAACACAGATTATAGAGAAATACTTGTGCCACAGGCATGAGGAGCATGTCACCTCTTGCAAAAGGTCTATCTGGGCAGGATATCCTTATGATAGAGATGTTGCTGCATCTTCACTTTAATCACATTTGGCATTCTTTTGGGCTTGGGCAGCTGAGGTGGCTCGCGATCATGCCACAGTCACTGCGGCGACACTGCATTGAACAGCCGAGAGTGTGCGCACGTGCCACACACCGGCAGCCACAATGCAGAGGGGAGATGTCCGAGGTAAACCGGAAGTGAACAGCGCACTTAGCACAATGATCAGCGCTGTGGGTGCCGGCTGTGCAGTGTCATGGAAACAAGGTTCAGGGAGAGGAGTCAGCTTGGGCCAGACCCGGATGGTCGTTGAACAATCATAGGGGACAAGGGTATCATTAAGTATAAAAAAAAGAAGAAAAAACTATATGTGGGATTCAGAGTTGAAAAGATACCGCGAGGCACCTGGACTGGAGAACAATGGGTGAGGCTGGCAGATGGACAGGACCGAGCTAAACTGACAGTCATTACTGACAAAACTCTCCGCCTGGTTCAAGAGTCCCAGCCTGGAAGGGTCTGAGGCCCATAACAGGAAGTGATGGTAGGAAGATGAACGGAGAAGGCGAAGCTCGGGACATGTGGGACATACAGGGCTATGCGAGGGCGCTCGGGTCATGCCACAGAAGTTTGGACATAAAAGTGACGCATAAAATTAATCTACAGTACTTCAAATATATGAGCGTTTTACCTTTTAATTATGGTACTGAAAGAAAAAAAATGTACATAAGACAGCGCTTCCAACCGACATATATAGTGCTAGAACTAATATAAATGTTAAAAAAATACAACGGAGTCTATTTTATGTGCACGTTTGTATGTTTCACCAAATATAAACATCAGGGCATGCAAAACTTTAGATATGTGTTGCATTAACTCCTATCTAAATACGTTTGTGCCTGGTCTGTTTCTCACCCATCAGACCCTAGATATGAGTAATGGGGACAGATACTAATACCACCTACTCTAAGGTCGAGTGATGTTGACTTTTGTCCCTGTTCCCTTCCACTGCACATATTTGGACTGGACACACTTACATTGATAAACATGTGCCACCTCTTCACGAGTGAAAGTCTTTTTGAGATTCTCCTGTGTTTGATATGGGCATACTCATTTTTTTGTATTTTTTGCTCATGTACTTGCCGCTCACAATTTAGTAAATCTGCACCACTTCTTCACATATCTGAGCAGCTATAGTTTGTGTGTGACCCAGTTTCCTTTGGTGCCATGGATGACACATGCACACACACTCACACCTATAGGTTTCCACAGATTCTTCCCACATCTATGCAACAATACTTGTATGTGTGTGTTTTGAGTTCCATGAAAACGGTGCACATTAATGTTGCTTCTTCGCATACCCAGGAAGCGTTGTCTTCTAGTGCTGAGTCCATTGAGAGTTTTCTATATTGGGGTTTTTGTGGTAATTGTGCAAAAAAAGATGAAATGCTAAAGTACAAACACCATCACAACTAGGACTGCTTGCCGCCACTGGTGCCCATGACAGCAGAGGGGGCAAGTACTGATTGAACACAATATTCTAGGTATTTCTTCCCATTACAAAGATATGCTCAGCTTTTCCCAGCAAGCACACCTTCTTGACTTTTGGGCTACCTGGGTTGGAGTGGAGCAGAAAATAGGCTTGGACATCAAAATAAAATGGATCCATATCCCTATGCACCACTGCACTCTACACCAATCCTCTGTAAACCACTCTAATCTACTCTGCAAAACACTACTCTATGCCACTGCACTCTACGCCACTTCACTCTACTCTGAAACAATCTACTCTATGCCACTCTATTCCACTCTGTGCCACTGCAGTCTACCTGGCACCATTTAACTCTTCGCCACTGGACTCTACTCTATGCCTTTTCACTCATCAATTTACTCTGCAAAACTCTATGCCACTGCACTCTACACCAATGCAGTCTATACCACTGTACTCTACACCATTGCACTCAAGGACACTTTACTATGCCGCAACACTGCACTCTCTGCCACTGAGGTCTATGGCAGTCTACTCTGCGCAACTGCACTATGCCACTCTACGCCACTGTACTCTATGCCACTACACTCTACGCCAATCCACTGTAAGCTTCTCTACTCTGTACCACTGTACTCTATGCCAGGGCAGTCTACCCCACTCTACTATGCACCACTGTACTCTGCAACACTCTACGACACTGTGGTGCATATTTTAAGGTTATTTTCATTATCGAGGTCTAAAAACTTGTAAAACAGGGGTGATGGAGCACCTGTGTTATCGGGGGTTGGTCATTGTGCAGCTAGCATGTGGAGGGGCGCACATCTTCCCATTTAACAGGAGATAACATTTAAGGTGCTTTGGGGACAATACTAACTTCCAAATGTTGGAACCCACAAGTCATTAATTTGATATTTTGGGCCATTGAGTAATAGGAATTGTGTCCTTACGTATCCTGCCCTGACCCACTGCATGTAAAAGCTCTTCGCTCTAGTGCCTGTCCTTGTATATATGCTCGGATGCACCACCAGTGCTATCAGGTGGGGAGGAGTGTGAAACGTGACTGATGTAGACACAATCTAGAAACAGGGCTGTTTGCTGATAGGCCCCGATAAAAGTTCTCCTCTCCCGAGCGTATTTATTGACAAAAGCACAACCCACTGAAGGGTAACTCATTTTACAGCTGGGGCAAAGGTGCGGCTAAATATATCCCCGGCCGCCGAGTGCAGGAGCCGGGAGTCTGGCGATCACGTGCAGAGTGAGTGCAGGACAGAGGCGAGTGTTATCAGCCCTTCACACAAGGAAGTGCCGGGTCTGGTGGTAGTTTTACAGCTAAACATAATAAATGAGGCCGTAAACGCTGCAGGGACTGAGGGCGCAACAGGGCAGAGGTGCAAGGGTTGATACACAAGTGAGGCAGTGCTGGTTCACAATACAGAGCAGGGAGGTTCCACGAATGAAGACATCAGATTGGAGTTGGGATGCTGTAGTGACCTTTCTGTGCCCGCTTTACTCTCTGCATGCCACAAAAGCTGACTTACAGAGCACTTAATGGAAACAAATGTTTTATATTCTATCCGAGGGCGAGATTGCATCCCACAGCGAAAGAAACACTGAGAGAGAGAGAGATTAACTTTTCTTTTACTCTTAGAGTGTCATATCAAATGCGGCAGAAATCCTAACAGTTTTCCAATCCTGAGATCATATCAGACAAAGGACACAATCATTCCAAATCAGACATGGAGGAGCAGACCAGCTTCACCCATAGGAGGCGATTCTCGATACATCTGTAAGTAGATACTGTGTGGTTGAGAAAAAACATAAAATACTCAAAGACAAGGGTCACAATAACGCTTGTGATAGATAATCACTCTAATGAACCAATGGAAAGAAACAAAGTGCATCACTTTGTGGAGACAAAACCTCCCCAGACATTAAACAGATCTCACGTCTTCAGCAGCCCAGCGCCATTCTCCTGTTCACAACCGGACTGGGAGTGCCGGCTCTGAAGAGCGCGCGCACGAGAAGAGCCGCGGGAAAAATACTCAAAGTTCGGCTGAGACGTCACGTCAGGCCGAGAAACATGTAGGAAAAGCCCGGGGCAGGAGGGTGTGGCTGCTGGCGCATTGTAGCCTTGACCAAAGCACGCCAGAAATGGCCCAACCCATCACTTTCGAATAGCTGGGAGGGCTCTTTCCGTACCTGGCTGCGGCCCAGGGCTCTGCAGGGCTGACTTCCAAGGGCCCCGGTCATGTGTGACCGTCTCTCGTGGCCTAATGGTTATGGTCTGTGGTTCTGTCAGGTCAAGAGCTCGAACCGTAGAGACGGCCTGGTGCTTTGTCTGCCTAAAGGTTTGTCCCCTCTGAAGGGGGTGACTGGCTGAAGGGGTCCAGTTGTGGATCTTGGTGGCAGAGGCAGGTTAGTGCAGGTTAATGCAATAACACTGCAATAACGATGTCAGCTATTTCCCAATGTTGCACTGATTATTTCTACCTCATTCACTTCGTTTAGTCATGTAAGTTGCACCCAGCCACTGTCTACACCTAGACTACACCGCTGCTACCTCTTACATTCTGATGTGTAAATTTGATTCCACCTAACCTGTTCTACCTCTCATATTCTGTACATGGTGTAAGCTGACCGCTACCTCGCATATAGGTTACATTATGTAAGCTGCACCTTCGCACTGTTTGTTCCTGGATGCACTGACTTCTACCTCTTATACTTTTGGTCACTCACTAGTGTCACTCCTTTGCCCTGTAACCAACGGCTGACAGTTTTTATTGTCGTCCTATCTCCTACACCCAACATCACAGCCTTTCTAAAATGGAGCTCAACGGCAAGCACACTTTTAGAATTAACTACCCTTCCACCCTCACCAAAAAAGCCACTAAACATTTTAAACATAACTTCTTGAGGTCGCACCCTGAAACACCCTTTGCCGACACCTACTTCTCACCGGGCAATGGAGCCCTGAATACTGATATCATCTTCCACACCTCACGCAGAGCCCAATGGAGAAAAGCGTTCCTAACCCTGCTCACCGTTTCCACCACCAGGAAAACAACTCATGGCCTAACTCTCTCTATCACACCTTCCCACCTCTTCCCTGGCAGGACTACCATTACCATCTACAATAACGGGATTGTCCTAATTCCAGCCACGGACAAGAACCTGGAACTACTAGACAACCTGTTCCCCAAGTTCAAAGAGCACCTCTCCAAGCTGCGGACCCCCACCCAGAACTCCACCAGTACTATCACCCCTGACGTCGCAGCCCCCACCTACAACACCTCTACCCCCAGCACCCCAGTATATGGCCCGCTTGCTGTTAACGCCCCACACTCCCCAAGGACAGTCACAAATGTCGCCACCTCTTATACTTGCCGCCCCTCTAACATGACCCCTTTTACCCTCACTCATACCCCCCATCCCTCTCCCCCCTGACATAACAACCCTCACCCACAACACGCCACCATCTGAACACACCCACCCCATCCCCCCCACGGCAGACCCCTCTCCCTCCCCACTCTCACCCACGACACTATCTCACCTGACATAACAACTCTCACCCACAACACGCCACCATCTGATCACACCACCATTCGGAGTTTATCCACCCCCCCCTCCTATCCCCCCCACGGCGGACACCTCTCCCTCCCCAATCCCCTCCCCACTCCCACCCACGACACTCTCACCCTCCCAACAAAACATACAGAACATACCGCCTCCCCTACTTTAGCATCCCCCTCTCTCCCACCTCCTATTCTCAGCCCTCACTACCCTCCTGTCTCCCCCACTGTCTTCAGCCTTCACTCACTCTTCTACTCACCAGCACCGTCTCCCACTGAAGGCACTACCTATGCCTCTCACCCACCGCCTACTTCACTCACACCCCCCGCCTACAAACACGCCCACTCTTTGAATGCCATCCCACTCATTAGCACCGCAGAACCTTCCAACAACTCTAGTATATCCCCTCCCTCGATACCCTGCCCGCTTTCCAGCTCACTACTCAACCAGTCACCAATCGCTCTCACCTCCAACCCCATCCCCAATCCACCCCCTGACCTGACTCTATCCACCCTCCAACAAGTCAAAGAGGATATTCTACAAATCAAAAAAGATGTACACGCAATCAAAGACCTCCTCTCCTCACAGCCCAGTCTACCTCCCACCATCCCTCGACCCTACAAACGACGCACCCTCCCTACGTACCCTCGCCTCCAACGACACCCGCGCTGGCCGACTATCCCCGTTCGCAATAACTCCCACCGCCCCCGTCGCGTCCTCAACCCACTGTCGGATCGCGACCTATGCTCTCTCCTACGCTCTTATGGCCCTGGTCCGGTAAAACACATATCCAACACACACATTCCCATACCCACAATTCTTACAAACCCTCTGAGGCTCCCAACACTCAACAACAGAGGTTCCGTCCCTAACAACCTCAGAAAAGTTCCACTCACTCTAGAAAGCTCGACCACCCTTCTCTCTCCCAAACTCAAATGCATCCTACTCAATTGCAGATCGGCCCAGAGACACTCCACCGACATCGCTGATCTCGTCTCTGCTATGGATCTGGACCTAGCCATTCTAACGGAAACGTGGCTTACTGAAGCCTCTACCCCGATTATGGACATACTTGTCCCCCCCAATTATCACATCATTAGGCTGGACAGGTCCCCTGGCAAGACGGGCGGGGGAATTGCATGCATTTTTAGGAGCAACCTCTCAGTTACTAAAGTCAACTCCCCCTCCCTTTCCTCCTGTGAACTCCTCTGCCTTGACATCACCAGCGAGGGCAAACAAGTTTGTGCTTTACATATCATTTATCACCCGCCTGGTGACAATCTCATATTCACTCAACAACTCATGGACATGATCACTTCCAATGCCGGTCGGCAGACCACCCAAGTCTACCTAGAAGCAGAGGGTGGGTTAAGATGGCACCGATGTAAAGGAGCACAGTACAATATGCATCGCCCACAGAATAAAAGTGGAGAACAGGTAACAATCTACACCACTTGAAGACTATATATGTAAGGAAGACCATGATTACTCAAGAACCAGGGGCATGACAGAGGGAACAGAGAACCATATGGACCACATATGAACGCGGTGTGAGGAAACATAACAACAACTAGATTGAGGTAACAAAAAAAAAATATCATACTTGCTATGTACCTTGGCTGGGATCCTAATTGCACCAAATTTTGGGGACATAAAAAAGGTATCATGTTCTCATAATTTAGAATGCAAAACTGTGGTAGGCGGGATGGTTTAGACTAATTTTCAAGTGCTTTTGACAGCTGATGAGAGGCTATACTTGGGCTGTTGGTATCCTAAAAGAACAGTTAAAAGATACTCCTCTTAGAGACTGCTAAAATATTTCTATACTTTAAGACCTATTTCTGCCTGGTGATCTAGAACTTCATTATTGAACGGCCTTCTGAAAACAGCTGAAGACCTTGCATTGATGAATGGTAAGCAGCCTTCCACGTGCTAGCTCCTACCCACGGCTTACTCTTAGTACCAATATCCCCTTACAGGGTGGACAACACACTTTACATGATTCCAATACTGCAACTTGAGAACAGCCCACTACCCATGAAGGACTGTGTTGTGACAGTACAGTTAACTGCTGCATAAATTGATGTTTTTTTTTTTTGTTTGGTTTTAAATAGGCCAATGTTTTTCAGCACTTTACGGACCAAAGGAAGCATAAACAATGAGACTGACACAGTGAACCGGTAAAGGGTGCGTTTGCTTCCCACCAATATTATTCCTGGCAACTGTGCTTTCAAAACCTCCCTTTGTACGGAGGTGTCGTGTTACGGAAGACGGTGTTCTGTAGTCCGTGGGCGGAGCCGAGTCGGGCGGTCGGGTTCCTTCTCGGCTCCCGGCTCCGGCGCTGCTCGGGAGCTGGGTTTGGCGGTTCCCCAGTGGCCCGGGGGCTGTTCCCGGCACCCATAGGAAGCGGAAGGTGCAGGGCACCCGCGGGGCTGCTCTGATCGCCCCTGGCGCTGCTGTAGCAGAATCCGAGGGGAGACGCGAGGAAAGGACGGCCGCGGGCAAAATGGCGGCCGGAGCCCTGATGAGAGCGCCGATGACCTCAACTCTCTATGGAAGGTACGCTGATGGGCGAAATCGGAAGAACGCAGGGGTTGCCTCTATTTGAGGACAGTCTCCGGGGGCCTCTGTAGCGGCAAGACACCGGGGGTGGCCTCGGCTAGAATCTGCCTTCCCCCGCCTGCCTGACCTTAAAATGGCGGCCCGGTGTGACTCCCATCTAATGATCGGCGCCTTGCTTGACCACCTGGCCCCAGCGCTTGCTGCCTCTCCCAGGGGCGACCCCGCAGGCTCTCTCTGTATCTCTTGCCTGTGGGGGTGAGCCCTCTTCAGGGATCCCTGGCGGTGACCCTCGCTGGCATCTGCCTCTGCGATCTGCCGGACGTTTGCTCTGCCACCCGACGACAACAACCCGGGAGGTATGATCACTGGCTGCTCGCTGATTCCTAGCGGAGCCTCCCGCTAACATAGTGCTGCAACGGCTCCCCCTCGCACCACCCTCTTTGCAACTCGCCTGGTCCTGGGATGGCGGCCGCCAGTGACCGCAGAGCGAGGATGGCCACCACTGTTCTTAACATGCCTGGGCAGTGCCCCATGGCCAACGCGTGACCGCTCCAACACCTCCACCACCCTGCGCACTCTCGCGCCCACCGAGCGGGATGATCACAGGCTCTCCAGGATAGCGACACACCTGCGGCTGGCTTCCAACTTCGTCCCCCACCTGGGCTTCCACCTTCTCTCCTGGACTTCCTTCTTCATCTCCTTAGAAACTTGGGGACAGAGAGCTCACTTGGTTCTGCTGGGATTGAGACTTCCGTCATGACTTCAAACAAAGTAGTTGTAAAGGGACAGCTGAAATTCCAGGAGCCTAGTCCCGACAGTTTCGACGACTTCGGAGGGCTGGAAGAGGTCCCCCGCTACACGGCGGAGGAGGGCACTGGTCATTCCAGGAGCCTAGTCCCGACAGCTCGACGACTTCGGAGGGCTGGAAGTGGTCCCCCGCTACACGGCGGAGGAGGGCACTGGACATCGAATGCTGTCTTATGTAAAGCGCTTTGATAACCTAATCGGCTCAAGTTACTGAAATGTGCAACGTAACTGATTCTATGTAAACTGCTGTGATAACATGTAACGGAACTGGTGCTATGTAAAGCGCTCTGATAACCTAATCGGTTCAAGTTCGCGCTATAGAAAACTCTAAAAATAAATAAAAATAAATAGTCCAAGATGGACTCCATAGCCAGCTTACTTCACCAAAATGGTCTACAGGGTTGCAAAACAACAAGGATATGCCCTCTCTGTCAAAGTCTTTCACATCTAAAAACAATAGGATTTTATTTTACCATATTTGCATCATTTTATGGAGTTTGGGGCTCATTTGAACCATTTCCAAGGTGTACTCATTCTAGTCTAAGGCTCCCAGCTAACGCTATTTAACAAAATACTCCTGGTTACTGTTTAGGTCTTTTGTTTACAGGTCTAATGCATTCTGGGAGTTGTAGCCTTGATGAACATAGAACAATTAGATGAAATGAACCCCCTACAGCGTTTTGTAGAAATAAATCTATCTTCCAGTGAGATTTTGTGTTACAATATCAATGATGGGAAGATCTGACATACAAACCAGACATGGTAAGGTCCATGGCCAGTGAAGGGAGCCCCACCACCGCCAATGTTTGGTCGGTATGACAGGATATCTATACTTCCTCTTTAGAACAAAATGGGACAATAGATGGATTTTCATTTTGTCTACATGCTGAAAGGTTATTACAGAAACATAGCTATCAACAGTGCAGCAGATTCAGTGACAAAAGGGCCCAGAGTTCTGAGGGGTGAACTTCACCCCAGTTAGTGCCTGGTTTTACAATTGAAGAGATTGGGATTAGCCGAATGAGTCAGTGCAGTATGACTACTGTTAGAAAGACTCCAGCAGGACTGACAGTGCTAGGGTGTACTTTACATGGCCTCTGACCAAACTCGCTCCCATGAAAACGTGGATCGCGTGGCATCTGTGCTCAGCAGGAAATCCGATTACCGTGTCACCTTCACCAACCAAGACAAGATTACCGCTCTGAAAGGAAAGGCCTAATAGGATTACAAGACAGTAGGGAAACAGGTCCGTCAATGCACACTGGTCCCTCTCAGTCACTCACACTTTCTAAATAGTGTGTTCTTAGAGAGATAATGCTGGGAAAGAGGGCCAGACACCGCTCAATTTCCCCATAGGTGACAACAGACGCTTGCCTTCAATGTGTCCTGATGATAAGTCCCAGGTTCAGGAAGAGACAGACATTCAGCCCTTGGCAGTCGAATAAGAGTGCAAGCTTTGTTTCTACGGTACAGAAACGGCGCATTTATAGTTCAGGCTGTGTATGTGTAAAGGGAATACGCCTCCTTGCGGGGTAATGTTATTGCGTTGTAACGACCGTGTTATAACAACATGCGGGGTGAGGGATGCAGGGTGACTGGTGTTTACCGTGTAAAGGGGATGTTCACTGTCTCCCCACTTAGCCTCTGCATGTTCCCTTCTAAGTATTATAAAGTGCAGCTGTCATGTATACTTCGACTAGTGCTAATAACTACCATATCAGAGCCACGCTGGGATGCCAGAAAAATAAGGATACAGTGTTATCACAGCAAGTATGAGGGTATTTATCACTGACCAACTGTACACCACAGCGCAACAAGCCCTCGCGGGTTGACTCACGGGATATTTCTAAACTCAATGTCACTCCTTTTATCAACCTTGGAATCTTGTAAGGATGAGTTGGCCGCGCTGGGTGCGGACAAGCAGCCTTCATACATAACTGCTACCGTACAATATAGATTATAATATTACACATCTATCCGCTTTAAGCGGCGATTCTCAAGCCCTTTGAGGGCAGCGGCGCAGGTTGGTCATTAAGATGTGGGACTTGGGGAAGGGGCGGGAGGTGAGCTTCAGATTTCCCAACAATCAGGCTGGCATATAATGGTAAAACACACTATCTGAGACAGAGCAGGAGGGGGGCTTAAGGGGCAGTGGAAAGGGAGAGCAATGCGGATTATTAACAGGTCGTAAAACGAACTATTTTGTAAAATAACCAACATTTTTAAGAACGTCTAAATAGAGGAGCGCTTGCTCTCCGTTTGCATGTCAAAATTCTAGGTACAATCCGACAGACACCGCACTATGGCCGACGGAAAGCACCTGCACTCAACTATTTACTAGACAATACATTTATTAGGTGGGGGCAGGCCTCTTCTGGTTTCATTTGTCCATCCCCGAGTGGGAGGCAAGGCGCGAGGGGTCATCCTCCTGCAACTAGAGCGAAGGTCCGGGCTCCGTGCGGCTCTTAAGTGACAGACAGGCTCAGAGTCCTGATGTCAATGCTATCAAAATACCACCCGCCAAGCCTACAATTTTACAACTTTCTCGTTTTCCTTCTGGGCATCTGCACACACTTCCTTCATTCCAGACCAGGGGAGAAATCAAGAGGGCAGATTCGTCCCATGGATTCTGGGGCCAACGGGTTGTTCGGTTAATAATTTACGTGATGTAATCCCTGAATGAATCAATCAGTAGATACGCGCACGTGCACAATTATCAGGAGAGCCCCCCATCCACTGTTCTCTCACAGTCCACTGCCCAAATTGTATCTGCGGACTAAGGCGCCCCAATCAGGAAGCGCAATGCTTAACGCCCTGTTTTGACTCCGGGTCTACCAAGGTTATGAGACTGGGATTTGTAAAGTGCAGAGTCCCCCAATAACCGCTTAGCACTTTGTGCAGACACTGGCCTGCGATTGGGATTCACCCGACAAAGGATTCTCACTCGTAAGCACTCCCAGCCAATCTGTGTGAAAGGGACATCTGCCACAAGTATAAATGGCCCCAGATCATTTCGAGCAGGTGGGTACAATTCAGGGCGGGCCCTGCAGACTTCAGCAAGGGTACACTGATCTAGCAGGGTGAGGTGGGATATAGAGTGGGCTAACAACAAACCGGTCATGGAAAGGAACATGGCGACTGGGTTTCAACACAAGGGAGGTCAGGTTGGGGATAGGTTTGTGAAGGTGGCAGGCAGACGGTGAGCAGGGTGTGAAAGTGGTGAACATTTTGAGAGCAAGATGGATTCCCCATGACTCTTAGGACCTTAAGGGCACCACAAAATTAAAGGTAGAATCTTTCAAGGCAGATTGGATTCGTTGGTGCCTTGGCATCTAAGTGATACCAAGGTATTCTAAAGTGACCATTCTCAAGGGATAGTGTATGCATTGGGGTCGCACAGCATCGATCACAACGTTTGATCTTGCTCTTGTGTTGTAAGATTCACGAGATACGTGTGTGGCACAGGCAGATAAGACCCTAACATTAAACCCCCTCCCTCACAGAAGGCTTTCAAATACAGCCACGTGCTTTACGAAGACCCTTAGTAACCCAAAGTTTGCCATTCAACATCTGCTTCACCAATAGCTCCTTGGAGAGCCTTGTTGGAAACGATCACACTTATTACTGGTCCATGCTCAATTCGTTGAGATTATTTTGCCTCAACCTTTCCTTTTTAGGTTGAAGCGTACCAGACAGCGCAGCTGTCTGGTTTATTAAAGACATCGTGGGGACATTCAGGAATATTTCTTATGCATTCTGCCCATTGCTTACCGTTTGCTTTGTGGTTTTTAACTCATATTTTCTAGCTTTCTTTGTGCTGGCTTTATTTGTTTAAGCCTGTCCAGCATGAGTTCGCCCCTCCAAAGGAGGAAAGCATTTTCACTCTTCATCTTTTTGAATTCATCCACGAGTGATCCCATCTGAAAACAGGCTTGCAAATATTGTTCTTATTTTGACACATTTGCTGTAAATTCAAAGACACAGTTCCAATCTCAGACTCTGTCTTCCGAGGGAGCTTGGTGTTTACTTTTCTTTCTTTGAGTTCAAAGTGAGCAGATTTATGTGAGAATCGTGCTTGATACTGTGGGTAGGAAAGGTTTTCTTTCTAGCACACAACAACGTTTAAGTTAACTGTACAAGTATTTCAGAATATATCAGAATTACGAAATAAGAAATGAAGCAAATTTTTGTTAATTCTGAAGTGTGTTGGAAACTAATACTTTAATGTGATCAAACCAAATCAATACACTAGGTGATGCCATTTCTGTACATTATAATGTATCCGCTAAATACATGTATTAGTAAAACGGCATGTCTGTGCAAATATAATGTTCATTTAAATTGAAAATGTGTTGCATGTAATGGCAGTGTGCTACCACACAATGCATACTCCACAATGCATACTCCACTCAACACCACTCCACTCTTCTCTGCACCACTCCATGCTACTGTACTCTACTCTATTCCACTTTACATCACTCCCCTCCCCTCCACTCCACTCCACTCCACACCACTCCACGCCTCTCTACTCTGCTCTGTACCACTGTATGCCAATGCACATGACACCACGTCATGCTTTGCAACTGCACTCTACACCACTTCAGTCTAGGCCACTCCACTCCACTCTGCAAAACTCCACTCTATGCCACTCAGCAGCACTGCACCCTAAGCCAATCCACTGTACACCCCTTTAATCTATTCTATACCATGGCACTCTATGCCATTACACTCTAAGCCACATCACTCTACTCTGAAACAATCTACTCTACACCACTGCACTCTATGCCACTGCACCTTATGCTACGCTACTCTAAACCACTGCACTTTACACCAATCTACACTACTGCACTTTATGCTGCAACACTGCACTCTCTGACCACTGCACATTCTATTCCACTGCACATTCTGCCACTCTACACTGACCCACTGCACTCTACTATGCAACACTCTAATCTAAGCCACTGCATTCCAAGACTCTGCATTGTACGCCACTGAATTCTGTGCAGTTGCACTCTATGCCACTATACTCTGGAGCACTCTATTCCAATGTACTCTACACCAGTCCACTTTACACCACTTCACTGTATGCCACTAAATGATTCCACTCTACGCCAGTCTAATACACGGCACTCTATATCGCTCCGCTCTATGACACTCTACTCCTCTCTTCACCGTTCCAGTCTATAACACTCCACGCTCTCCTCTATGCCACTAACTTTTAGCCATGCTGACCACTACCCAGGCTGTGTATAACATGGCTAAAACTCCTTGACAAAGCCAATAGCTCCTGCATATGCAAGAGCTATTGGCTTTGCCAATACCTTTTGTAAGTCTGCAGTCCTCCTGCCTCACATGCACAAAAGAAAACTGATGTATGGATGCACAATCGAAGAGCGATGAAATTACAGGACGTGGTATTACTTCTTGCGAGTCAAGACTTTGTTCCAGTAAAACAAACAGTCTTGCTGGGAGGCAGGGTAACAGTGGTATTATTTTACTACCAAGAAGCACAAAGTATTTCAATAGCTTGTCTTGTACAGTGAGCAGAGTATTATTCAGTCATCAAGCAGAGTGTCCCAGATAGAGGGGATGAAGAGGGATGGCAGCCAAGGGGCGAGGCGCCAAATCACTGTCAGGCACAGAACAAAGCTCACTTCATGTAAATCCCATCTGTGCACGAACAAGTCACAAGTGTCGAGTTCTGTCTAAGATCCCTACTCAGCTACAATGTTTGCAGCACAGACTAACGCAAGCCAGCAAACCCACGGTAGGCCGCTCTCATGCTAGATGTTGTCTGTGAATTTTATTTGTGTTCTAGCCTTAACAAGGGGATGCTACTATTAATAAAAAGACTGATGGGCATAAGCAGTTTAGGGGAATGCTAATAATACTCACTTGCACCAGTGTGTGCTCCTGCCATCAATTCCAAGTACTGAAGGTTGGGCGAAATACTACAATGGACCAGCCAGGAATTGCAGGCTCGGAGGTTCAGAATTGCTACAGGTGAGTAACTCACCCTTACCCCTGACTTCCTTTCATTACCAACTTGCGGAAAGAGATGAACAGATGGGTGGACGGGACATCGTGGGACAATTCAGGCAGAAGGCAAATGGGTAATGGAAGACTGCATGCATCAAGATGACTTCCAGAGTGCAGTCTTGGCAGTAACATAAGGTGTCTGTCGCTCACGTGGCTCGCATGAATATCTTAAAACTATTGACATGTTTTGGAAAATCATGCATAGAATAAATTGGCCATTATACAGGACACAGAATATAATTCAATTTGGAACCGATTCCTTTAAATCTTTCATGAATTTCTGCTACAAATCTAGAACACAAAAAGGAGCACGTTAGAACCTTTTTGGGTCAAGCAACATCTCATATTCAGATTGTGCACCTTTACCTGAGGCATATAGACTTGGGTATAGGAAAGTAAAGGAGACAAGGGCAGAAACGCAACAAGTCAAATCTATATTTCATTATTAAGCAGTGGTGTTGATTGCCAAGTATTGCCTTTTGTTCAGTTCACAGCCCTGTAAAATGTCAGCCTGAGATGGAAATCTAAAATTGTATTTGTCATCAGTACAGAAGTTGTGGCAGGCCTTAGGCAGCGTGGTAAAGTTTGGACAAGCTACTCCTTATGTTAGTGTTACTTCACCACAATGTTTTGGTGTCTACACAAACACACACTCTGTCAGTGCCCAGTGCTCAAGCAGAGAGTGATTCTGATGATCATCGGAGTGCTGTTTGTAGGTACACAGTGGCGGGAGATTGTCTGGTTCCTCACTGGTGTTTGTGGTCAAAGAAGAGAGGGAGCGCAGGCCTCGGGGCCAACACTTTAGAGAGTGAAATACCAACACCGATGATGAATGAAGCACACGTATAAGAACTTACTGGCACTAGTGTTTAGACAACAGACCTCAAATGCATTTACCGATAGCATGCAGGCTGCGACAGACCTGTAATGTCTTTTATAGTGTAATAAGCTGAAGTGTTTAGCAGAAACGTACAACCTTCAAGAAGACACTGGTGCCATCGGAAGGGCTCCAGAGGAGACCAACGAGGTTCCTTATGGCCATTAGTAGGCAACGGCCATGGCAGACTACCAGTGACGCGCAGTCTTTACCTGTCCTACAGACTCTCGCCCGGGGAGGCCCTGTCCTATTCAGATAGAGCAGTACTGCAGCAGCGCGAGATGCTCAAAGGCACAGTAAAGTGGGAAGTTGAAGCACTTTCTGCAGTACACCAGGCAAAATGCCCCCAAGCGCTCAAACTGACAAAACATTGTGTGCAAGTGGAACTTGTGTGTGCAAGAAAAGCAACTACTGCTTGGAAGTCCTAGATCGTGAGTCACAAAATCAAGACTTGACGATATTTTCATGTGAGGACAACACTTGCGGCAGAAGAGCCCCAAGATGTGCAGACTCATCTGAAATCTGGGGTGGGTCCAAGTACCTGGAAATAGCCTCTCTCGTGGGAGGTGTGGCACACCCTCACAGTTGTAACTCTTGGGATATTGACAATAATTTGCAATGATCTTCCTAGACGTAATGTGTAGTAAATAAGTCCAGTGGCCAAGAAGATGTAGTTGATAGTATTATTTAATGAAGGATAAGAGGTAGAGCAAGAGCAGACCCTCCACTGCAGCAGCAGCAAGTAAACTGCCACAGTATAGAATCCACAGTACAAACACACCAAGAATACAGAATATGGAACATCAAGTAGATGAGTTCTACAAAGACTAGAAAGATAACTTACAATGTACTACATAATGCACTTCCAAGCTTGGACTAAGCAGGTGTAAGGGGTGCACTAAGAACTCGAACTCCAAGTTTTAAAGATTTGTAGGAAAAGGGATACTTCACTGGGGGAAATAGTGTCCCTGTAAAAAAACACAAGCTTTGGCAAAGCCAACAGGTCTCACATTTCTTAAACATGCAATGGTAAAGCTTACAAGCCTGGCTTTTTGTTAGGGACTTTGTTTTGTGGTAGCGTGGTAACTTTGTCTGTGCTGCCTTAGCTGTCTTAGAAAGAAAACACCATAATGAAAGAACTTCTTGTGCTACAGCAATATGGAAGCTGGGAGCAGGACCCCATTGATGAACAAAGTGCATTAGCAGAGTGCTATAAAAAGGAGTCAGACGTGCGCTTTGTAAGTAGAGTACGTAAAAGGCATGAACAGGAAAACATTGCAGGAAAGATACTTTTGAGTATGTGGTAGTGTTTTACATGCAGCGGTAAGAACGTTTATTTGTATGCATGTGTTTTATGATCACAAAACTTGCAAGGGTGATTAATGAAAAGCCTTTGCCTGCCAAAAATTCAAACAAGATGCACTTCGTAAACTAAAGAAGCCATTAACCAGCAATTAAAAATGTCTTCATACCAGTAAAGTAAATACATTAAAGAACGGACAATTATAAAGTGCACTTCGTGTTGCTTCTACAGTCTAATATAAGAACGGTTTGAGCACCAGCGACAAAACAAATGGCATAATGCAATAAAATCATCATCGCCTCAACAGAGGGCTCGTCTAAGTCATGACAAACGATGAAAGACCAGTGAAAGCCCATTGCTAAAAAGGCTGACCCAAAAACTATCTCTATTCTACTATTAAAATGTACTTCTTTCAAAATGGCAGGAGGTCGCCCAGGTATGTAAACAAGTTTGTAGTGACTTAAAAAGAGAAATAATTTGTGCAAAAGCACATTTCCTCTAAATTTACACTTACAGATTGCTTGCTTTATGGATAATCCGCTGGAGTAGATTCAAGGGAGTGGCCGTACCTAGTTGTATGTCTATGCATCAACCATTAATGAATTTCTAGGAAATGGCCCCTATGAACCGAAACAGAACATTCAGATCCTTTCTTACCCAAACACCATTTTAAGCATTCCACATGCAAGTTGCCATCTCTGAGAGCCCCGAGGCTGAAAGGGGACCCTAAAACAATTACTGGGTTTACCAGGACTGTAGGTTGGAGGCAACTAGGAAGAGAACAACAATGATATATCTGTGCAAGATTGGTCATTTATAAACAGGCAGGTATTTGGAGAATCTGATTCGTGATGGCTAGCTCATATTGCTTCTATACATCAATGTTCCAAAGATTACATCGATCCAGCTGGAATATGGTGACTGCGGGGTTTAGCTGTACTGTATGGTTTCTGTGGAAATAGAGTCCCTGGGTCAGACATATTAAGGAAAAAAAGGTACGGATTTGCAAGCAGGTAGAACCCTGTGGTGCTGGAACAATTTACAGAGTGGGGGGTGCTGCCGTTAATGTTATACCACTGAAGTAATATTGTGAAAATCCTAGCATCACGCTAATAACTCGTGCAGCAAGTGTGCCACACCGATTTAGTACGAAAGGTATTTTAAGAAGCCAGATGTGCATTTTGGAGCACTTGTGTGGAAGTGCAGTATCATTTACAGACAGCAAATTTTCTGCTGAAATGGCCACTAAATTTGCATGGACAATGTCATTTTACTGGTAAAACGATTTCGTGTACAAATGATAATTTGTGATAATCTGGTTTCAGCGAATATGTATCTTTTGCTCATCACAAGTGGTGTGTCTTGATTGGTTTTGATCCTACTAAAATCTTTGTTAGCATCACAATTTAGAATCAACGAAAAATGTGCTTCGTTTGATCTTTCCCAATTGCTGATATAGTTTGAAATATGTGCATAGTTCATTTACAGGTTTTTAAATGCTGATGTGTGTTAGAAAAGAACTAAACCAACATCCTACAGCATTTCTTTTGTCAGAAGGCACAGCCTGACATTTGACCTTTGTTGTTGTTGAACGTGCAACAAATAAAAGATAAAAAACAAATGTAAAAAGCATCTTTATTGCTCATTCACCTTCTGAACTCTAGCATGGTTATTTTTGGAGGTGCTACAGCACCCCCACACCCGTACTTCCAGCGACTATGGTAGAACCTTTAAAGGGACAATAAGGGACACTAGACTAAATACAAAGGTATTCAGAATGGACCAGTTCTCCAGTACTAATTGTGCAGGACTGGGAAAGCAATTTAGTAGTGTACCAATATTTCTCGTGTGGAAGAGGTGTGGCGCCGCGGCCAGGGCGACTGACGCTGGAATCTGGGGACCACGGTTCGATCCCCGGCTCCGGCGGCAGGTTAGCCCAGCACCATGTGACTCTGGGCAATAGCTTGCTTAATCTTCCCGACGGCCCCCAGCGCCTAGAGACCCTAACGGGTGATTGTGCGCTTTACAAATGTGGATTATTATTATTATTATTTTTTATGGCACTCAGTTTTGTGCAGTGTAACAGTGCTTCTTGGAAGATTCTAACCCAGAGATATGTATAGGTGCATGCCACACAATGAACAAACAGGGGCATTGTACCAGTTCTTTTAAGAAAATCCCAAGCCAGCATGGTCTGTGAGAACCTGTGTGACATGATGCAGCCAGTAGTTGAACAGCCTTCTTAGGCTCTCACCCACAGGTAATGAAGCATTCCCTGACAGTCCACAGATGAGGATAACGCATCAGTATTTCTTTATTCCTCTCAGAATACTCCACTTCTTTCTTAATACTCAACTTGAAACAGTATAAAATTAGATCTTCATGTGAGGAGAATGCACAGGTATGTCCAAGAGATAAGTCCACCCATGCCGGGTATTAGTACATCTCTCAGAGTACTCTGCCAAATGCAGTGTACAATACTTCTCTGTTAAAGTGCAGGTTCAAAGCCTCGGATTCCTCCCAGTTCTGAGAAGGTAGAATGACCGCCAAAGGTGAAAGTATATTTTTAGACTGCAGTGCTGATGGACTGGTTACCCGCGGAGGGACACTCACTCAGGAGCTAGCTATCAAACAGTGCCAGGAACCAAAGTTGAAGCTATATTTAGAAGAGTTGCTTCATCTATACAATCACACTCAGCCTTTCCACAGTCACCCGAGGGCGGGCCCACCTACTCTGCCTCTACTCTGGCCCACAGTTCTTTCTCATGGAGTTAAAATTCGTATACTTACTACATTTGTCCATTAAAGGTTTGAATCAAAGAATTAAATGTGTTTTTTCCTGCCTCTCATCTTCTATAACCTCTCCACTGGGTACTTTAAAAGAGAGGTCAGAGGAAGTTCCACGTCAACCTCTGGTACATTTACTAGGTAAAGCGTTCTACTGATCCATGCCGACGTTCTCATATGCCCCGATTGCACTGGTTGTACAGTGTTCCGGCAGCTTCCTAGGCTTGGTTCCTACTATAAAAAGTAAAAAAATAAAAAAAATCAGTTAACAAAGAGCCTCTTCTCGATTATTCCAAACAATGTCTTCATAGGTCGTTTAAAGGTATACGAAGGCCTAGTGACACAGCTGGATATAGGGACAGTGGCTATAGGGAGAGGAGGCCATTTGGTTTTATGTTATCAGCCCAGGACTATTCTTTCACAAGCTATTGCAATCTGGTGCTTGATCTGCGCTAAAACCATTGTAGAGAGTGGAGCTGCAGCTGCCAGCATGCATTATGTTAAAAGATAGCTCAGAACTGTAAATATTGTGCAACCAGAGACATGGAGCCTCTTATTAGCCACCACCAGCCATAGTGGCGACTCAAATGGGTGCACTCAAAAAATATATCTCAGCTCATTTTCTGTTGAAAAATGTATATTATGCAATTACATTTTCTCAGTTTTTTCCCCCTGGTGTGTGTAGCCACTTGTGGCCAAATGGAAGACAAAGTCCATAGTACAGCAGCCTTGCTAACAATCATATTTTTCTCCTATTAACCAAGAATATATCCTATCAATTGTGTTTTATAGGCCTTAGGGCCTTGTATAATTTGTGAAATGCTCTGGAACCCCAGTAGTTGTCCTGAGAATGTGTTAGAATGCCTGCTCAGGGTGTATGATCACTTGGGGTACACATTTAGATGGTGGAAAGTCATTCTCAAATGCACAGTTTCTCCAGATTTAATCTCAATCTTTTCCAAATTAGGAGCCAGACGAGTGTAGCATCCAGGGCAGTGTTCTCCCCAGAGTGTAGCGTCTTTTGGGTACTGCAAAGGACAACACCACACATGGAGCTTAATATTACACATCTTTATTCTTCTGCATGTAGCTGCAAACTCAATATGCTAAACCAGCCTTCAGTGCATTCCACTAAAACACTTACGTCACAGTTCTACGGAGTCCATTTGGAGTCAAAAGTGTTCCATCACTTCAAATTTGCAAGATATTACATCTCCCTCTAAGTTAAAAAAAAGTTACATTTGAACAAAATATTTCGATGGCTAGGCATATGCATTCAAATCTCTTTAATCTTCTTGGAGCTTTAATTGCTCAACTGATCTTGTTCTGGGAAACTGGAAGTGGTCATCTCCAATGTACAGGCGTAGAAGCAACAGCAGTTGCTGATGTTTGAGACCCATTCTCTCTCTCAACTGTCAGATCTGATAAATGATTGGTCAAGTGCCTGAAGTGAAAAGTCTCGGGTAACAGACTTCCCCGGGCGCTGAGCAGTTACTGTGTCCCGTAGCAGACACCACTTGGAAAGTTTCTGTATCAAAAGGAGTATCAGATTTTCTTTTCTGCATTTGTCGTATGCGCAAAGGATCTCCTCTCCTAAAGACAATGTTCTTTCCATGTCATATTTTGTCAACATACACCTCCATCTTTTATTTGTTAACTAAGACCTTCTCATGACTTGTCATGTCTTCTTTTTTTTCTCCATTTGGTCCATTGAGGTAACTTGGTATTCATTAGTCTCCCAAACATCAAAGTTGCTGGACTCTCACTTGTGGACGTGTGGTGTTGAATGATAGCTCTCAAGGAAGATTTCAATACAATTTTCAAATTGAGCTTCTCAAGAGTGGCAGGCTGCACTGCTTTCTTTAGCATACTGAAATAAAAATACTCAACAGTCAGTTAGCGTGTAGCCACAAAGGTGTGCGCTTTTGATGCATTATTTCCAAATGCTCGAAAAAATCTCTGAACTTTCGACTATTGAAACGTGGGCCATTGTCAGACTTCACAATGGCTGGTACATCCCATATCGCAAAGACGCAATCTAGTTTTTCAATGACTCATTCTTGAGATGTAGATGAAAGATCTTCAATTAGTGGAAATCGTGGTTATTTATCCATTATCGCCAATAAATGATATCCACTGTCAAGTGGACCAAAAAAAAGTCAATGGTTAATCTCTACCATGCATGCTCAAAGTGTTCTGACATGTTCAAAGTGTGGTGAATTGTTTTTGTAAAAAGGCAGTTACATAAATGACAGGCCTTTAATTCCTTTTCAACCCGGTCATGAAGGTAAGGAAACCAAACTCAGTCTCAGAGAGCTTTTTTAGCAATAATTTTCTGTTTCAGACTGTTCGGAATCAGGATTCTTGACCCTCAGAATGTAACGCCTTCCTGAGTTATGAACAGTTGATCCTTGACATTTTTGCACTTTTGATATTCACTATCACTGGTGAGCGGTCAAGTGTGTTGGTTCCATGATTGATATGTAATTATTTTCTTCAGCATGTCACTATCTTTGATGGTGGCAGGGATAATCTGGGCTAACGAAATGGCAGCTGGTGTGTTAGATTTTACAATCAAGTTGATATAGGCGTCTTGGATGACCTTGCATAGGCACTGTGGAAAAGTAACCATCAGGGTTCTGATCCTTCCCTGGACTATACACAATGGTATAATCATACTCTTGTAACCATAGTCCTCAAAGTTCAAAGGGAGGAGGCATTTTGGCCTTTGGATTTCCAAATATAGTCAGTAAAGCTTGATGATCAGTTACAATTGCAAAATGTTGTCCATACAGGAATACATGGAATGAACAGCAAGCCCATACCATAGCTAAGCTTTCTTTATCAGGTTGTGAGTTAGCCCATTCTGTTTGGGACAAACATCTACTTGCAAATGCCACAATATGCATTCGGGTGTCCACTGTGCTGTGCAAGGATAGCCCCTAACCAGACAGGCCTAGTGTCAACAACAACCTCTGCATGAATATTTAGATTGAAGTATGCCATTTCAGTAGCTTTCTCAATGGCTCGTTTAATTTTATTGAAACTTTTCTCACATTCATGTGACCAATGAAATGAAACACTTTTTTTTCGTCAAGTCTCTCAATGAAGTACTTACAATCGCAAAATCTTGTATGTATCTAGAACAATAATAGGCTATGCCAAGAAATGAATGCACCATAGACATCTCTTGTGAGGGATCAGCATTTCACAGCACTTGTACTTTAGCAGGATCTTGTGTCATGCCCCATCAGAAAATATATGGCAAAAGACTTTTAGCTTTGTTTTATGGATCTCACACTTGTCTGCCCTTAAAGGCAAACCTGCGTCAGCAAGTAAACTATATACTTGTGCAAGAGCTTCATTGAGTTATTTTTGTGTAGCTCCTAAAACCAATAGGTCATCACTGTAAATGAATGCATTCATGACCGGCTGTATGATACGTCAAATGATGTCTTGAAGCAGTTCTGCAGCTAACCACACACAAAAACGTAGTCTTTTGTATCGAAACAGACCAACATGTGTAGAAAAGGTTGTAAAGTGTCTGCAATCTTTTTCAAGGTGTAACGGCTGATAACCTTTATTTAAATCAAGGTTAGAGAAGACCTTTGCACCATTTAATTGCGTTATGTCAGCAATGTGTGAACCTGGATGTCGTTCTAGTTCAATTGCCTTGTTAGCTTGACGCTTGTCAATGCATATGCATACAGATCCTTCAATGTCCTTGTGAGCACGACTACTATGGGAGAAACCCATGGAATTGGACCAGTGGAATGCTCAATAATATCATGCTTAAGTAAGAAAGTTATTTCTCAAAAGCTTCTTACAAATGAAAAGAAATGTGTCTATGTCTGAGATACAGGATGGACGTCCTAATTAATATGCAACTTCACTTTCACAGTCTTAAGTTTACCCAAACCATGAAATAACAAAGGGAACGGACTTACTATTTCATGGTGAGCATTCATGCTGTAATTCACAGAAACCAGTCCCACATCAGTGGCAGTGCTGAAACTGAGTAGACAGGCACTGGAGGCTGTGCCTTGCAGCTCATGGATTGGTGCTTATACCTTTGTTTACTTGCGTTTCATTGTCCCTACAAATAAACCTTGACTTTTAAGGGCGTTGATGCAGCCCATGTATATACTTTGGTATTTGATGGCGTAAGTTGCAGTAATGGAGATAATTCACTACATTTCTACTCAGGCACCACTGTTGATAATAAAAGGTATTGAATAACAATTTATTTTCAGTGTAATCTTTGGACAATGTTTGATTGACTTTGGTAGGTCGATCTTTCTTTGACTGACATTTTTCTTCAGAAGTGGCCAAACCAACATAGGCATGCCTTTCTGAGGTAGAAATCGACATGACAACCATTTTCTTCACTCTCAATTGGCATTGACACAAAAGAACTGTTTGACAATGATTTAGATGACGATCAATGTCATCCTGTGTTGATTTGTATTAAATGATGTCACCACTTGGCCTTGAGTGTGCGTCGAACCTCACTTCTGGAACATATTCTGGCAGCCATTTTGTCTTTGCTCTGTGCACACTTATTTTTTCCTTCGCTTTGCAAACCATCACAAAATGGTACTTCTTCCCAGAGCCTTTACATATCTTTCCAAGAGTGGGACATTTCCCTTTGTGTGAAAATGAAAATCCACATCTAAAACACAACTTCTTTTTACTGGCAGACATCATTTTGGGTCCTTCAGTCTTTTGATTTGGCTTACTTCCATACTCCTGACTGATTCATTCTGGGCACCTTTGGCCTCCATGTCAGCATCTTGTCTATCGGCACACTCTCCAGATCTGGCAGTCATTAACACTCGCTCCAAACTAAGAATTTTTCTCAGCATTCATCGCCTGAATGAATCCAACAAGCATCCATTAATAACTTTCAGACGCATTGCTTCTTCATCATTAAATTAATTGAACTTACAATGTCTGATGAGTTTGTTGAGTCTCTCCACAAATTAATCAATGGTTTCACCAAATTTCCGGCATTCCTGGTTGAAGATGTATCATTTGTAATCAAAATTTGGCATTGGATTAAATTTGAGATTCAACACAATTTGACGATATGTGACTTTTTTCGACTGTTTGCGACATTCTCTTATAACTACTTTTACACCATCAGCAGCAAGATTTTTCAGATTCTTTATAATCTTTTTGTTAATAGTCTCTTCAAGTACATCAATGAAATCATCAAATGTCTCTATCCCAGTAGTCCATCTATTGTCACTACTTAACTTTTCAGCGGTACCAAATGGTGGTGGTGGTTTCAAGAAAGCTGCAGTGTTGTAGCCATTTCTGGGAGTGGCTGACATTGAGGGTGGAGCTCTGTCTGGCTCTCTAATCTGTTCCTCATGAATCTGTTTATGTGAGCCATCTTTAAGGCCTTGAGATGTGCTGGCCTCTAGATCATACTTGAGGACTTTTAGAACAATGGCCTCCTGCTTGGCCTCTAATCTTGCAACCTTTTCCAGTTCCGAAGATCTCTTCGGTCATTTTGGAGGGTCACCAGCTTATCAAACACAATCCCTGTGCTACCTGGGTTGTGGCATCTAGTCCTGAGGGGGTACCAGCTCACTTTACTCAGGTTCTGGTGAGTCAATACCTGTTTTATTCTTAGGTATCTCTTTGCATGCTCTTGGTCTACACCACTTTTTAATTGTAATGTTATCTTCCAATTTGTGATTATCAATAGCTCCTCTTTGAAAATATGGTTGTATCTGCCTTTAGCATTCACACTCCGGGTTACATATTTCTGTACATTGGTAGCAGCGCAGTATTTATTTATTTGAAAAGTTTTATAAAACACGAAAATAACCCAAAAGGGGGTATCAGAGTGATGTACATCAGAAAAAGGATACGTTTAGTCACTAGGCAAGTAAACATCCTAAACATTTGGAGTGAACAAACCCTAATACAATAAGGGCGAAACCAAACATGAGGAACATGTAACCAGAACATAAGTTGCATCGTGAAAATGTCTCAAGCAAATGAGATAGTCATGTTTCTCTAGGGTATATAAAGATTAGTTAAATTGTCTTCAAGACAGTTGTGGCAGCTGGTTATCCAGGAGAAGTCCTTTGACTTGAATTTTGAATGAGGAGGTTGAAGGGTTGGAATGGATAACGGGCGGAAGAGCATTCCAAATTCTTGGGGCCAGACCCGAGAAGGCTCGGTTGTATGTTCTTATCTTTTTGAATTTGTGCTGTTTCAACAGGAGAGTGCTGGAGCTTCTTAGTGACCAAGACATACCAGAGAGTTTGAGCTTATTTGCCAAGTAAGTGGGAGTATTATGGTGGAGTGCTTTGTGTGCCAGGCAGGCAATCTTGAACCTAATCCGATCTTCGACCAATAGCCAGTTGAGCCGAATTAAGTCAGGTGAGACGTGATCATGTTTTCGAGAGCCTGTGATCAGTGTGGCAGCAGGGTTCAGAGTGGTCTTTAAGGGGGGAGGTGGTCAGCCTAGCTTTGGGCAGCCCAGACAAGGTCACAATTCCATATTCCACTCAAGAGATCACTAGGGACTGGACTGCAAGTTGCAGGTCCACAGGAGGTAGGAACAGCTTGTTTTCCTAAGAGTGTTGAGATGGTAGTTGGCTCCCCGAGTTGTTGCGCTGATGTGGTCTTACTTATTGAGGTGTTTGCCTGGTGTGATGCCCAAGTGCCTATTGGATTCAACAACATGAGGATTGCAGTTAAAGGCCGTAAGATGTTTGAGCCAGTTTTGAATGGGAATGGGGGGGGGGATGTGCGATCAAAAGGAATACAGTCTTGAGAGTATTAAGCAAAAGGTGATTATGAGTTAGCCATTGTTGAGCTTTCAGAAGAACACAGTTCAGAGTTTTGATGTCTTCCATAGAGGCCATTTCCATATAGATTTGCGTATCATCAGCGTACCTGTGGTATTACATTTTGGAACGTTTCAGGCTATCTGTGAGGGTTTCCATGAACAAGTTGAAGAGTGTTGGAGTGTGTGGAACCTTGAGGCACTCTAATTGAAACTGGTGTACTCTTAGTGAGGGAATGAGTCACTTTTATTCTTTGTGTTCTGTTCTGTAGGAACGAATCAAACCAATTAAAGACTGGGTCCAAAACCCCATCCTTTTTTACAGAATATCAATCAGATTTTCTTGTTTGACACATGGAGGATAGATCAAGAAGGATAAGTAGACATGTCACATATTGGCCAAGTAGACTCAAGGAGTCATCAACAATGTGGGTTAGGGCATTTCAGTACAATGTCCCACAATTGGTATTGGTCAAGCAGCTGAACCTCTTCAAGGTGACTGCAGATTTGCAAGTGTACGCATTTCTCAAGAAGTTTAGATACAGTCATGATGTTGGAAATTGGACAGAAATTGTTGGGGTCAGATAAGTTTACAATAAGCTTTTAAGGAATGGGTGCGACTTGTCCTATCTTTAGCCAGTCAGGAATCCTACCCTGTATGAGTGACTCAGAGAGGGAGGATGGCAGATCTAAATTCTTTAAAGAATTTGGCTGGCAAGGGATCATGGAAATGATTAGAGGGTTTTAGTGACATTACGATTTTTTGAAACTCTGCATCGTCAGGAAGTCTGAAATTGTTCCACAATGCCTTATTTTTTGGAGTAAGTCCTATGCCACTGTTGGACAGAGCACTTTCTGAGGTTAGGCAGGTCAATGTAATGGGTTGAGCCAGCGGAAGCCTATTATGTGATGCATGTTGAAATTCTAGTTCAATCGTTCTGGACTTTGATAAAATGTGCAGAGAAGACCTCTTCACTGGGGAGAGATATCTTGGGAGCAGAATGTAGGTTGGTTGAACGGTTAGCTTGTTGTTTTATAATTTTGAATAGGTTTTTAGGTCTGTTTATAGCACTGTCTAGTTGAGAGAGCCTTAGTTTTCGACGTTCCTCATGGAGGGAACAGTTGAACCAGGGTTGGCGCCGCGGCCAGGGCGACTGACGCTGGAATCTGGGGACCACGGTTCGATCCCCGGCTCCGGCGGCAGGTCAGCCCAGCACCATGTGACTCTGGGCAATAGCTCGCTTAATCTTCCCGACGGCCCCCCAGCGCCTAGAGACCCTTACGGGTGATTGTGCGCTTTACAAATGTGGACTTTACTTTACTTTTTTTGGCTGGTATCCTCTTGAGTTGCTTCGGAGCAACCGTGTCGAGTATATTAGTCATGGTCTGTATATAGTGTTCAGTGAGGTCGTCTAAATTGGTCAGGTTAGGGGTTGTAGGGAGTAGGTTGTTAATAACAGAGGTTCGGTCCATTGCACGAATGTCACTTAGATTCCTAGACCATGGTTTCTTCTCATGCGGTTGACCTTGTCTAGACATTACCTTTTCTAGTATGCGAAAGGAGATTATGTAGTGATTCGACCAGTCACACGAAGAAATGCTTTTCAGTTGTCAAGTTATCCTGGACTATGATTAAAACGAGGGTGGAGCCCTTTTTGTGGGTGGGTTCATTGCGAACCGGAGTGAAGCTAAGGTCTGAGAGGAAAGTCTTGAAGGTACACAGTGGGGATCAGCGGAATTGTTCCAATGCAGGCTTAAATCCCCAAGGAAGATATGCTTGAAGGGTAGGTCAGAGTTTGAGGCTATGATTTCTATCATTTGTTCGATGAAGATAAGATTGTCTCCAAGAGCATGGTAGATCATGTGGAGCAAAACCAAAGGAGATGATGGACGGAGTGTTGAACATTGCAAGTACCCACCCCCAGTCAACTGATCTGGGTTTAATCCATCATCATTCTTTAGCTCACTCCGCCACCCCAGTTCAGACATGGCCATATGCAAATCAGTCTGAGCCTGTGCCTCATGGGAACAGTCTAGCCCGAACTGCCAAGTCATATCTTTCCTGGATTGGAAACAAGCATCCTGGGACAGGTTTCTGGCTAATCAGCCAGTCAAGCTTGAATCCAGTGGCAAAGTCAGCAGAGGACCCAAGTCTGGGTATACCCTGCCAACAGATCGTGTGGAGCAAACAAACAACCTAGTTGTTGTTCCAGATTTCGACACTCAGGAGTTCGTAAGAGGACATCGGTACTGTTTGTAAGAGTCTCAAGGTGAGATTGGAACGATAAATGTATGCAATACCGCCACCCATTTTAACAGGTCTATCCAGTCTGATGATGTTCTATTCCGGAGGTATTAATATGTCCAGAATTGGCAAGGAGGAGTCATTGAGCCATGTTTCCGTTAATACCATGCGGTGTAGGTCATGTGTAAGAATAAGGTCTGCAATATCAGCAGCGTGTTTGACCACTGACCTGCAATTAAGGAGCATCGATTTGATGTGAGATTTAGTTGCCACCATTTCTAGGTGTAATGTGGGTACATGGACTAGGTTATTCTTGTTCATGGATCTGTGCTTGACAGGGGTTTCACGAAAATGGGTTGGAAGGTATATGTTGAATATTGTGGGCCGAGGGTTGAGACACACTGCGAGTGCCATTATATGACAGAAGGAGGGATTGGATGACATTCTCGGACAAATGGGGTCTAGAGTGGTGATTAGGATAGGGTTGAGTTTTCCCAAGAAAAATGAGCAGGTTTTTCCTGGACGAAGGTATTCTCATGCAAAGCTTGCCTGTTGCAAGAGTGCTGGGAAGATTAGTCTCAGGGATTGAATTAATCATAAAAAATGTATTCATCTCCAATGAAAAGAGTAATAGGTTCTACAGGATATCTTTAACTAGTTGAATACCCTGCTTAAGGTCAGCCAACTTACATTCTACGGAGGTTAGACTAGGGGTAGATAGTAGAAGCAGCCCCTCTGTGACACTGGTAGTGGGCTGGGGGGGGGGTAGTTGGGAGTCCCTATGGGCGAGGAGGCACGCGGAATTGAGGTTGTGCAGTTGCAGGCTCAAGGAAGGTGAACAAGTGGAAGAGCGTGAGTGATGGGTAGGAAGAGTTAACCTGTTAGCTGTCACTGCCTGATAGTAAGGTTGAGAGGAAGAGGACCCAGGGGGTACTGCGGAGGGGTGAGAACTACGTGGGGGCGAGGAAAGAGTCGGTGTCAGTACCTTTACATATGATGTGACCAGCAGGTTCTCTGTCATCGATGCGAAGATTTATTTGAAAAGCTTTCAGAATTTTTCACAGCAGCTGGAGTTGTGCTTTGACTCTACATGCAATAAGCGTTGGTTCCTCATGTTGACTGCAACACATGTGGCACACATGAGCAGATTGATTGGACCACATTAAACTGTCTGGGAGAGCACTTTGGATCTCCAGGTTACTTATCCCGTAACTTGGCATCAATTGTGGCATCCTCTCAAGTCTGGACTCTGGAGCAAAAAGGGTTCCAATAATGCCTACTTCGCAAGACATTACTATGAGGTCTAAAGTTACGGTCTCAGCTGCAGAAGCAGACGACACTAGTTGCAATCATGGCTTCCTCACTACACAAGCTGTGTGAGCCTTAGAAAATCATGTAGTGTTTCTGTCCCTTACAGTTAATTTATCTAGCAGTACCGAATGAAACCTTGGAATCCTGCTCAAAAAGAGTATTAAAATGTAGAAAGAACTTGCCATTTATACTACATTAAAAAATAGGGCGAAATATGTTTGTGCTGTATGGACCTAAGGAGGGGTGGATACTCAATGTTACATATAAACCAAGCAAAATGTGGTCCACGACAGCGTTGAATAATAAACATTTTAAAATGTTAGCGTGATCAGAGATCGGTTGTTCCGGTCTCTATTTCTTTTAAATCGAAGATTTCATAACAGTCCGAGGCGCTCTCTGAAATTTCCATACGGTTTGCTTGTCCAACAGGCGTTTGGAACCCCATGTATCCTCTGTGGTACGAATTCAATAAACATCTATGTATGTATAGTATAAAAAGTACTTTTGTTTCACGTAAGAATTTCACATTGAATACGAATTTTATTCATGATCATACATATATTGCACCAAAAAAAGTGAACTAACCTCACCAGGGCATATTTACTAATAGTTTCATTAAAAGCATTGAGTTTACAATTTAATGTATCCGCTCACATTTGAATCATATTACCAGAGTGGGGCCAGTTCATTTTTTATGCAAAAGGTCAGCTTTCCCTGGCCAGTTACAATTCATAAGCAGCTCCTTAAGTTACCCCACGTCAGCTTCATTCATTTTTACAAGAGATTTGTTTTTTAGTTTCAAATGCTGACTGCTTCTGCTATTGTGCCTCGATGGGTCTTACTCTTTATCTGCAGAAGCCGCGCAACGCAAGGCCCAGGGGCGTAGCTTCCATTGGTGCAGCAGGTGCTGTGCACCGGAGACCAGATCTCCAAGGGGCCCGCTGAACCATGACTATTGATGTTTTGGGCAGTTTAAAACAGTGGACAGGAGGGGCATTTCCCTCATTGCACCAGGGACCATGACACACTGCCTGACGACACTGTTAAGGCCCAATGCTGCTGAGAGAGTTCTGCCTTCACTACCAGCAGCAAGGAGCTCAATTTGAACCTCCTAAGTCTCACTGTCAATTGGTTCCTACATGTTTGGTGGTTTTATCTCAGTCAAGGGGCCTCTCAAATTGAAATCTGTGCCAAAGTCTGCATTGCCAATCCACTGAGTGACGGCATTGTCAAACAATGCTCTCCACCCAGGAGACTTAGGAAAGGACAGGAATGAAATACACAGCACAGAGGCGGGGCTGCAGCAGGGCATTATTAGGCCGTGACATCACACGATTACTGCAACTCTTTACACGCCAGCCGAAGCAGGTCACCCGACATAATTTACTGTGCATTCCAAGGGAGCAATTACAACCTGGCATCTCTTGGCCGGCATCAGGGCTTCCGGTAAAGTCATAGCGGATGTGTCTTTTCATTGCACGTGCTCCTTCCGGTCTGCCTTGTAGGGCCTTGTAAGCTGAACTGCACTGCACACTAATTCTTCCAAGGAACCTAAAGGGATGTGTAGATGTCCACACAATGCTAGCATCGAGAGTTCTAAAGAACAAAGATGTTAAGCTCAATAAGGCAACAAGGACGTCTGGGTCTATGAACCCAGTGCACTTCTGTGTCCCCTACTCAAGTACTGCTGAACTTTTTTTGTGTTTAAAAGGTGTTATTAGATAGTATTTCATAATAAATACTGTAGAACAAAGATGATATATATATTATATATATACACATATACACACACACACACACACACACACACACACATCATGGAAAGGACCACAATCAGGATTAGAAACCTTTTAATTAATCTTATGGATGAGATTTCATATCTTATCATCCTTACTACCCTGAAAGAGGCAACTATGAATGTATTATCTTCTGGTTTGAATATGCATTGTTATTTAATTACATTTAACTTTTAGGTGTTATTTATTAGTTATAAATATTGTGAGATCATAATCGTTGCTTTTGGTGTTCGAGTTAGTTTGCATGCTTGTTGTGTGACTTATGGATTGTGGTCCTAACCGTAATGTGGGCCGTTAACCAATGGATGACTTAGGGCCACCTCAAATTGAATGCCTCTGAAACTGAAATACATGTGGTGACTGGAAAACCTATGACACTCTCTGTGCCTGACCTCGTGATATAGGACCACCGCCAAAAATATCTAAGGTAAGAAAACTCAGAAATACCATGGACAACAAGCTTTCAATGAATGCACAACTGGACAAGGAAGTCAAAGCAAGAACTTCCCGCACCTAGGATTCCCTCACAAGGTACACGTTACCATCTCTCTTGTCCTGGCAAAACTGGTTTATGCTAGTGGTCTGAATTAAGGCTCATCTTTACCATACTTTGAAGTTACAGAAACTTCAGAGCACTGCTGCTAGACTACTCCTACATGTAAAGCTACAAGTACACATCTCCCGTGTCTTGAGGGCCCTACACTGGTTACAGTTGCCAGAAGACCCACCTTTTAGCTGCTGTGTATCACACAAAACGCAATACATGGCAAAGGACCCCACTTCATCAGAAAGAAAATCAACAAATACATACAAGAAAGGAACCTACCCTTAAGACTGGCTTGCCATCTCAACATTCTTACATGCAAGAAAAAACCCACGGTTGGAAAATCTTACTCTATTCAAGCAGCCAGACTATGGAATACGCCACCCACACACATAAGATCCACTGACAACCATTTTAGCTTCAGAAGATTAGTCAAGAGCTGGCTCTTTCCTACATAACAACTAGATTCACAATTCAACAGTATACCACAACAGTATACTCAGATATGACAAACTATGCTTCTCACGGTATAGCGATGACGATGTTGCTATATATGTGTTTTTATGCACTGAACTATGCTTCCTGTAGATGCATTAAAAAAAGTAGAAACATTTATATTACTCCACAAGATGAGTACACCAGACAATGTCATAATTGCTGCTTCTCTGTACGTATATGTGCCTATAAAAAAAGTTAATGCCTGCTAATAAAAATTTAAGAATTACCATGTAAACATTTGCATACTTCACCACAAGATAAACGTGCACATCAGGGCATGTTAACACAAGTGCTCTATACACGTATTGAATTTCTATAGAGGGTTTTACTCCAGTCAGTACAACCTGATCATGTGTTATGTTTTATATAAAAAATGCCCCTTTCCACCTTTGTCCCATTCCCCCTTTGACTCATTCCAAACCTGTATGACTGCTATGAACCCCCAAGCAACCTTTTCAAACGTTCTCCTCCTTTTTTAGGGCTCGCCTGCTGATGCGCATGCGCATAGCTGGCGAGCTCTATTGTGGCTTAAACAGAGCTTAACCATCTCGGCGATTTGTTGCAGTGCCCGAGAAAAAGCTCGTGCACATCAAAGCCACCAGCACATCAAAGCCCCCCTCCCACAGGCATCTCTGCTTCCCCCAGCCGGCATTTCTCCTCCCCTAATTATTCACTGCACGGCCGGCGGCAACATCAAAGGCTGCTGCTGCCCTGACTCGCATTTCTCCTCCCTCCTCCCCTTTTACTGCCCAGGCCGGCCGTACTTTCACTTTACACGGCACCCAGGCCCGGTCTGCTGTTTATTTTAACATGGCAGCTTTTATGTTTGCGGCATAGGGTTGTGCTAAGACCTGGGTCCTTGCACAGGTTCACTTTTTTCAAACTTTTCCCAAGGCATAGGGTTGTGCTAAGACCTGGGTCCTTGCACAGGTTCACTTTTTTCAAACTTTTCCCAACATGGTGATTCTGAAAGCACAATTATTTTTATTTCATTAAATGCGGCATCATTACGTTTAAAGGGACACTATTTCAGACTTTATCTAGATTTGGTCACCAGGAGACGCTGTTTGACTGATGATGCACGTGAAAGATGCTGCAGGTATTCTTTGTGATCTGATGATGCTGCTCAACAGTGAGCTTTAAAGCCTGAGTCCGAGCTAGTTAACGCTGTAGAATTGTGCAGACTAGTGCTATTTGAATATTTATTTGTGTTGTCCTGTTTTACTCATCCTATTTATTGTAACATATGGCATTGATGCTGTACGCTTAGATACTCTTTCCCTATCTCGATTCCTACTTTGTGGTGTGTTTGCGTGATTAACATTCTTAATAAAAACAAATGCCTAAAACAGCTGATTTCATCTAATGAATAATAGCAGGTCTGCAAACATTATAATAGTTTAGTGAGCTTTTCTCTTCCGTTGTCTGCCTTCCCTTTTGCGTAATTGTTATTTGTTGATTCATGACTTCTTAGGCAGTTGACTGAGTGACTTTAAATAGTGTACTAGTTAAACACCTAATATGTTCAAAGCGCTTTCTGTCTCACGCGCGAAGGGTAAACAGGCTCCAGCGGTATCACTTCACATGTGCTCTGAGAAGAGCTCTACAGTTTTTTTGCCTTAACTCATTGCACGGAAAGTGGGACAGTTCACAGTTAGCGAATTTGCGCTCTTGAACCTGAACAGCCCTACCCCCCCCCCACCCCATTGCGGACCTTTTTATTAATCAATTTTGAAAAACGTCAACACCGAAATTCTTTTTTTTTTTTATGTATTGAAGTTTCTGTTTTTATTTCATATTTCCTTACCCTGCTCAGAGTTTTAATAATGGGATTGTAAAATGTTCTCTGGCTTTATGTATGTTTACATCTTAGTTGAAAATGTTCATATTTTGACCCTTTAAACCTATCATTCGACGTAGCATTTACCATTTCCTTGTCTTTTGGATGCAGCAAAAGTTCATTTAGGAAATCCTCCATTGCCTTCAATTTGCGCTTTCTGTTTTATCAAGCGTGATGTTGCTTCTTATCCTGTGAATTGATGTGGTGCTCCCACCCCCATATCGACTCCTGTCCAGTAAGGTCTACATTCCAGAGCGGTGTCAGTCTTGCCTTCCTTCACCCTCTGTCAATTCGGGTTCTCTGCCCACAGTTGGCATGGATCAGACACATTTTTATTTAAAGGATTGTTTGTGCCCCGTCTATCTTTTATCATTTTAACTGCTTTGTCTCCTTGCCTTGTTCTTTCTCCAATCCTCTCTGTCAGTGTTTCACACATTTCCACTCTCTTATCTTTCATTGTCTAGCTGAATCGCCCTCTCACTTTATCTCTGCACTATCTCCATTATTTCCACCTAGCCTTCCTTCCCCGGCTCGTGTCTTCCCCCTGCCCTCTCTTTCATATCTCCCGCTCTGTTTCACTCTCCTCCATTTACCTCACTGTCTCCCGCTCTCTACCTCTCCCTCTCTTGACAGCTCGTTCTGTTACGCTCTTTTTCTTTCTCTTCTTCACTGTCGCTGTCGGCCTTTCCTCCTGTTTACTTTTAATTCAATTGTGCATCTCGGGCCGTTTCATCCTTTCTTCTGTGTCCCGCCACATCCCTCCTCACTCACTTTCTCGTTTTTTTTTCTTTTTTCACCCACCCATTCTCACCTGCCCTCCGCAGCACACAGCATGTTTCCTTTCATCAACCGGGCGCCTGCTGTGTTTTATCTTTTCAAATGGCAGCCGCGCATTTTCTCACAGCTCTCGCCAGTGCAGGAGTGGATTTGTGCCCTTCACCCTCCTAGCTGTGTCTGTTTCGGGAACCCAACTGCCTCGCGGCGCACCGCAGCTCCCCTTCCCACTTGCTTTTTAAAGTTTCTTGTTTGTTGCACGGGCATTAAATATGTAGGCACAAAGAAAATTCAACGCTGCCTATGTGGAGCTTACACCGGGAAGGCTTTGGCAAGGGGCTGGGAAGATGGTAAAACTCACTTTCATGCCGGACAAACATGGGGGCTCCATAACAGGGAAGTTTCCAGCAACTGATAAAAGACGCAATAACATGGCTATCAAGTCAAGCACAAATACCTCATAAATCATATGCTTGTCTCTGGGAAGTGCATACCTTAGCTGCCCTCAAACCAAGAACTGGTTAAAAAGGTGCAAATAAAAAAAAGGTTGAGAGATTTTTTTTAAAGGCTTTTAAAAAGTGAAAAATAACTCTCCCCCCTCTTTTCTCACTCTCCTCAACCTCCCCTCCCCCCTCTCTTCTCACTCACCCCTCATTCTCTCCCCTTTCTCCCCTCGCCTCTCCCCTCTCCTCACTCACCCCTCTCCTCACCCACCCCTCTCCTCACCCACCCCTCTCCCCATCTCACCTCTCACCCCTCACCACTACACTCCCTCTCCAATCCCTCTCTGTCTCCTCACTCACCCCTCTCTCGCCTCTCTCCCCTCTCCTCACTCTCTCCAGGCCTGACTCTCTCCTCCACTCTCACCACTCTCCCCTCTCACCACCACTCTCCCCTCTCACCACCACTCTCCCCTCTCACCACTCTGCCCTCTCACCACTCTGCCCTATAACAACTATCTTCTCTCATCCCACCTCACCAGTATGCACTCTCACCACTCTCCCCTCTCACCATCACTCTCCCCTCCCTTCTCTTTTTCCCCTCACTCCTCACTCTCCCCTCCCCCTCTATCCCCACTCTACCCTCCCTCTCACCACTCTCCACCCTCTCACCACTCTCCCCTGTCTCCTCTCTCTCCCCTCCCCACACTCTTCCTTCTCTCTCCTCTACCCTCTCTGCTCTCTCCCAACACTCTCCTCCCTTTCTCCCCTCTTTCCTCACTCTCCCTTCCCCTCTCCCATCTCTACTCAAGGTACACACGATTGTCAATGAGCACTAACACAGCATCATTTATACCATTTCAGCATTAGTCAACACCACTAGTTTTTCCCTGTTGTTCTCATCTTCATCTCCCCCATGGTTACTCCTTTCCCAGGTCTATCTCCATTGCTCTGCCTTCCACCTCTCATGCCTCTCCCCCAAACTCATCTTCTCCCTTTCTATACTCAACTCTCTCCCTTTCTATACTCTCAGACTCCCTCTCCTGCTTCTCTCTCTTGGGCTCCCTGTCCGTACTTCTCGCCCCTGATACACTCTGTCTCCCTCTCCATGCTTCTGTCCTCTGCTGCACTCTCAGGCTCCCTGTCCGTGTATCTCACCCTTGCTTCACTCTTGGGCTCCCTCCCCGTGCTTCTCTTCCTTCCTGCACTCTCTGCTCCCTCTCTGTGCTTCTCTCCCCTGCTGCACTCTCGTGCTCTCTAGAGATGTGGCCTAACGACCAGAGCTGCCATCTAAGTCACAAAAATACAAAACATGTTGCATTCCAAATGCTATAGGTGTCACATTCGCGAAAGTTATAACTATTGGCATAGTAAATGACAAAGCTATCCATTTAGCTATTTTAAAAACCAACACATAAATAAAATATTAGTCATTTACAAGACCAATAGCTCCAACTTTTCTAATGCGAGACCTATTGCATTTCCAATGCTTGTCTTAGTTAGGTCACTCTGCAAACAGGCATACGCAACCACTGCTTACACAAAACTTACTATTCCCCTTTTCAAATTCATTCCCATCATTTTATCCACACTAAACTCTTCTAAACACAAAAATCAAGAGCACACACCTAACACAGCTTATGTGCAAAGAAAACAAAACCATTATTAACCTCTAATCTTAGGTTCCAAAGTAGCGTGCTGCTACTTGCCGAAAATCACTTCAATGCCTCGTCAGGGGTAGCAAGTGCTATCTAAATACAAGTTACAGTTACAACTACAATATCAGTGGCATTTCTTTCTTAAGTTGTACCAATACCTGGACATTACATGTTTTAAGTGAATTTGAGGTTTTTTAAACATACATTGAGGTGTCATACCCAAACCTAACCATAACTCAATGTTAACCTTTGTTTTTTTTCAGTGAATTTTCGAGGATTATAATCATATACCATATTCAACAGTTCCCTGTGGCCTCCCCCCAGGAAGATGATGATGCAAACGCTGCTGCACATGCCCAATTTGTTTGTGTAGAAGGGGTTGGCCACTGGGCCAGGCCTGTAGTAAAGCCCTTTGACCAACCCACTGCAGGCAACCAACATACAGCCGAAGGTCATGCATGGCAGGGGTTAGCCAATCACAACATCTTTTATCTCTCAGGATTTCCCAAAAAACAATGGATGATAAGAGCAAAAGCTTCATTGTTTTATTCTGATGGTGTCCCTTTATTTTTTTCATTCGTTTTGCAAATTCTTTGTGGATTCACGAACCCACTGAGGATCCACAGATTAAAAGTTATTTATGTTACGTATGTTTGTAAAGCACACTGTCACCTGTGAGGGTATGCTTACGCTGAACAGTTCAGATATCCCTATAATTTAACCACTTCAGGCTCACCCATAAACACATTTTAAACAATTTCTCAAAAACAACTGAATAGATTTACACCAATCCCAGCAAAGACACTTCCATGAGTATAGTTCTACTCTCATGACAAGTTTGGTGTAATTCCGTTCAGCAATTTTTTTTGCAGAGTACAGCAATGAATCTATTGGGAGTAGAATCTGAAATGCCACTTTTTTATGTTCCCTGTTCTTGACAGATATGCATGCAACTTGCCATACTGAACCATACCTAACCATTACTACACTCTGGATATTGCTAGGTTGTGAAATATATTTCACTTTTAAAACAAAAGTTACAATTAAAGTGCAATTATGGTTGGAAATATAAACGTAAAAAACACTAATATTTGCATGTTATGGTTAGAACCGCAGCACATAACTTGCACAACAGCCATGTAAAATATAGTTAGCTTGTACACCAAATGCAGTGCTTGTAAGCCTCAACCCTTGATATGACCTATGCAGCTAAAATTCTGTAAATAATCTTACAGATATTATTATATACCAGATTGCTTTAAATAATACGAAAGCATCAACTATGAATTTAGTATTTTTTATTGGCTTGAGTATTTATTAATTAAATAAGTTAGGCTGTTACGTGTTGTTACTTATTGGTATAAATATTATGCAGTGATAAACATTGCTTTCATTGTGCGAGCTACAGTTTGCATGGCTGTAGTGTGTTATGAATTGCAATCCTAACCTTAACCTGTGTAATTCAGTGCTTCTTCTCTTTGAATTGACAACCATAATTGGAATTTAGCTCTTTTTAAAGGGAATTTCGAAGGTTTAAAAAAAAAAAAAAAAATCTACGTAAATGACTACACTTTAACCTCCGTTTTCATCCCCCTATTTTTGGAGTTTTTTGATCGTGCCACATTCCCTGTGCTCAGCCTGCAGATAGGCTCTGCGGCCAAACCACAGTGAGCAGCCAACTCACTGCGAGTGGTGAAACCCTGCAGTAAAGTTAGCAATCTTTTTGGGTTTCGCCTGCCGAAGGCTGCGCTCTGCCCAGCTTTTCGGCGCAGGTGAAATCCTTTGTTGACAATAAGGACTTCGGGAACGTCCCCCGGCTCTCATTGGCTAGCTCCATTAATGGAGGCTAGCCATTGGGTGCCGGATCTGTCCGTCAAGGCCGGACCAGATTCGGGGGCGTTCGAGATTTTTTCCCTGGGCGGAGTTACGTTTTTTTCCCGTTCCCTCCCCTTTCCCGCCGTCCGTGTCCTCTCCCGCCCCCCTCCCGCCGTCCGTGTTCTCTCCCGCACCCCTCCCGCCGTCCGTGTCCTCTCCCGCCCCCCTCCCGTTCGTGCACCTCGAGTCAGCTGTGCCCATCAGCGAAAACAGGCAAGAGAGAGACTCTGAAGGGTACACGCCCTCACTGCTCTCCCCTCTGCTCAGGAGAAGGCGCCGCTTAATCTTTCCATCACCGGCAGACCCCTCAGTGAGGAAAATTTTACTGCGCAGATGCAGTGTTACTACCACCGCTCCCCGGCTCAGGCGCTGTGAAGAAAACAATTTCACCAGTGCGGAGCACACTTCACTACTCCCCTGGCACCAGCGCTGCTTAAACAATCGACTGCGCAGGTGCGATACTGTCTCCACGGCTCCGCGATCCAGGCTCTGTGAGGAAACGACAGCGCAGATGCCGAGCTCGAACACTGCTCTGAGGCTCAGGCGCACTTTGTGACAGAACCCGCGTTCCTTGAGGAGCCCACTCCGCACCGCACCAAGGGGAGATACGCCGCACCACTCCACGCAGACAGGCAACCTCACTTCCACAGCCCCTGCCGCACAACGGATCACCTCAACCACTGTTGCTTGTGGCGCTCGGTCACCACAGAGATCACCACGGTGACCACTCTTCCAGACGACCCCAGCAGATCGCAATGATTCTTAGGCGAAAGTCACCGCATCTGTTACGACCAGGACGTTCAAACACGAAAATCAGCTGACTGACAGGGCTAATGATCGCACCGCAAGGTTCCCCACTCCTCACCTCGGCTCGAAGACCACAGCAACGTAGCGAGAACCTTGGAGCAGATGCCTTCAACACCACTTTCTCCTTATTGCCCGCAGCCCCTGGCCTTGCTGGAGGAGGTCGAATCATGCCCAGATCTCTTGTAGATTCGGGGCTCTTACTATGCTGGGAGTTCGCTACACTTGACCATGGTATGTGCTATCTGTACTCTGCTTAATGCGTCTATTAACGTTAGACCTAGAGCGCAGGGTCACCCCGCTTTCTGGTGGTAAGGCGCTTTCCTGCGTTAACACAAGAGGACAGGCAAATAAACACCCGCTGCTAAGCTGCAGGCAACAGAAAGTTGTAAGTCAGAGCGCCCGGTTTGGCGCAGTTGCACTGGCGGCTACCTTACTGTGTCCGTGAATTTGTAGATTAACCGAACAGCGGCAACGCCGCGCACGCATGTTTCTTATCTTTTAGCGGCCTTTTGTGTTTCTTGTACCGTGTGGTAGAAGCAGTCAGTGGTTGCATGTTGCCTTACAGGCCAGGCCGGTCCTAGTTTCTCCGAGCCCTGTGTTGCAGTTTGCGTTGCAACCACGAACAAAAAAAAATGCGCCGAGATCACACGCTGCGCCCGGATCCCGGACAGCAGCGCCGAGATCAGTCGCCGCACCGGTGCGCAGAGGCGGGTTACCGGGAGTCTCGCAGAGGCCGCCGCTCCCAGTTGCACTGGCGGCTGCAGGTGTAGGTTAGGAAGCACCAGAGCTGTAGTTGCGGCTGGCAGGGTTCCGGTCCGAGGGATGCCCAGATGTAAAGGAGCATCAGAATGGTAGCTTGAGCCGGAGCCATAGCTTGAAGTGAAGTCTTGTACTTCGGGGGGACACCAGACCTCACAGGCCAGTTTTCGAATCCCACCAAGGCTGAAAAGGTAGCCACAGGCAAAATAGTTGGGAGGGCATATGTCTTGTGTGTATAAGAGATGTATAATGTGGCCTGTGTATTAACTAATTAAACATTTTACTTAAACACTTCTGCATTTAGACTGCGGTTACATAAAAAAGGTCAGCCTGTCATTTATTTTATGGGTTCTGATGTTTTCCTTACTTTGCAAATTTGGTTGCAGTGCTTCTTACTCTCCTGTTTGTGGATTGGGTCTTCCCTCCATGATCACGCCCATCGTTGCCAGATCTCTGATTTATTCTTATCAAGTAGAGCTGCTTCCCTGCCCCCTCGGTTTTGTGTGTGCCTCTGTTGCCTGCTTGCGACCCGGTTTTGTGTGTGCCTCTGTTGCCTTATTGCGACCCGGTTTTGTGTGTGCCTCTGTTGCCTGATTGCGACCCGGTTTTGTGTGTGCCTCTGTTGCCTGCTTGTGACCCGGTTTTGTGTGTGCCTCTGTTGCCTGCTTGTGACCCGGTTTTGTGTGTGCCTCTGTTGCCTGCTTGTGACCCGGTTTTGTGTGTGTGTGTGGGTGCAAATGCAATAGGTGTCGCATTTGCGAGAGATTAGGCTATTGGCTTTGTAAATGACAATGCCATTTATTTAGGTTTTCAAAGCCAACACATAAATAAAAATGTTGTCATTTACAATGCCAATAGCTTTAACTTTTCCAAAGGCGAAACCGTTGCATTGTAAATGCTTGTTAACACTAGGAGTCCACTACTTGATCCAAGGGGCTATATAATTCTCCCGATCCCCCTTAAGCTTCCTTTATTTATATTTTTTTCACGAGTGGACGCAGAGACCAAGTCCCTGCATCCTGTAATGGCAGCATTTTGGTTCAAGGTGCAGCCAGGCAATTGAAGAGCTTTGGGTTCACAGACCAGAAATGGCGACTGCAGAAAAAAAAACTCCCTCACACCAAAGAATTGGATTCTTTATTTAAATGTGGGCCACAGATGGTCAGTAAACCTTGATTTGTGGGCCATCTGCAGACTACCGGTCCCGATTTCTCTGTCTTTAAAAGTTTGGGTGATAAATTGGTTGAATTTGAGGCCTAAAAATCACTTTTTCTCATGCTGATTTCTGAAAAACTACTACACAGATTTATTTACACCAACCAGGCAAAGGCGTTGACGTGAGGAAAGTTCTACTTTCATGCTAAGTTTGATGCAATTGCATGCAGCCATTTCCTCTAGCGCTATGTTAGAACATCAAGAAGTTAAAACGGGACCTTATGATGGTCCTCTTTTTGGTGCCTGTGCTTGACAGATCTGCAAGAAACTTGCCATTCCAAACCAAGTAAGAGGCGCATTTTTGTGATGTTTTGTGCACATTTGTTGAACACCACCAAAGGAATCAAAGCACCATGACAGCTATTCAATGGAGAGTTCAACCTATGCTTTGTTCACCTCAAGGAAGCAACACCACAGAGTAAGCTAATGTAAAGATGGTGAAACGCAGGGTCTGTGTTCACAGACCAGGCACGAATCAGGCCTGGCCTTCTTACAATCTAGATTCCATGTTCCTATGCCAGGCTAATTTACTTCCAACACACAAGAAAATTCCAGGGGAGGCAATACGTCATTCCCCTATGAAATGGCAGCAGATGCCTTCAGACACAGAACACTGTGGTTAACTGTCTCATTGGCTCCTCATACAAAACTCACCTACATTTCTTATTGAGGGGCGCTGCTCTAAAAACAGACTTGTTACGCAGTGACTGCTACTCCCACACACCGGATTCTTCAGAGCAACATTTATCCGCATTTGAGGTGTTTTTTTCCCGTCGAACGTCAAAGCGTCAAACAGTGGTAACTCCCTTTATTGGCCCTGACAGAATTATCGTGCCCCTTGTAAAGAGGCCCTTAATTGAATGTTCACAGCTGACATGCCTTCTACAACAGGGCTGTGTTTAGCAATTGCTAAGTCTAGGCGAGCCCTAGTCGCTAAAAGACCAGTGGATTATACACCCACTAGGGGGGTCTCTGTATAACTCGCAGGCCCAAGATTCCTTATCAAGGCAGGTAAGCCACTGGTATTGACAACATCTGTATATATCTTTAAAGTTACACAGGGCCACCTCAGCCTTCGTCTTTCAGATGTCTATAAAATGAGTAACACTTGATTGGGACACATTCTAAAAGTGTCAAGAGATGAGTCAATGTGTAGTGTTTGATTTAGAAATTGTTATTGGTATTTAACACTGGTGGATGACAACATCAAACATGATCAAACATATTGATTGGCTTACAACTGCTGCCCAGTTACCCACAGACCTCTCTCACATTTCCAAGTTAGTACTCAGCTGTTTTTCAATGCTGTAACACTGGAGTGCATTCCAGGGGATTTCAGGACAGCGCAGACATTGCCAGCCCGTTCAGGGAAACCCTGCATATCTAGCGAAGCTTGGGAACGAGTTCATACAGAACTAAGCCTTCCTCCTACGGCTGCTTCCGTCTGATAGCTACACTGTTCTGCCCCGGATTTGTCATGTCACACTCCACAGTCACGGGTAAACAGATGCATTAACATAACAAAACACACACCTGCTCGCAAAGCATATTCAAGTAGCAATGTACTCAGGGCAGAAGTTAGAAAGACTCTCAGAGCCCAACTGTAGTCGAGGAGCATTGCAGAGATGCGTGTGTAATTTGCAAGACTCATGCCCGAATCTTGGCATGGCAGATTTAAACATTCATCCTTCCAAAGCTGATAAATGGAGAACGACTGAGCTAGGTAGATTTCCAGTTCAACTAGACAGTTCGTGGTGAAAAGTGCACTGTAAAATGGTTAGGTCTACTTTACTCGATATTGGTTACGGAACCCTTCAAGGCACCCAAACAGGAAATGAAGCCTGCTAGGCAAACTGCAGCTCAGAGCCTGATTGTATACAGTGGCTAGATAGAGCTTTACCGGTTTATAGGTGAGCAGGCACTAGACACAGCGACACCTTCAGATACCAAGGATGCATGCTTCCTCCTTTCAGTGTTGCCTGCACAAGGCTAGGACTGTCTCTTTACCTGGAAACCAGGGGAGGCAACAGCTCCCTTACAACCTTACATAGTTCATTCATTTAGTAAGCAGTAGGCCACAATTCAGACTAGGGCAAACAGAAAGCACACAGATGTAATAAGTCTGGTCCATCTACACAAAATACCAGACGGACGACAAGAATGAGGGCTACCCTAGGCCTTTAGACCACAGAGGGAGGCCCCAACCTTAGGGGATTGGAACAAGGCCTTTGTATGCCTCTGAGGTGACAAGCCCAAGAGCAATTTCAGTGGGTCCTCACAAAATTCTTAAGGCACCCCCAAATCATCTGACATTCTGCCACTGGAGGAAAGAGTATCCCTGCCATTACCTGCTGTAGACGAGGCAGCCCATCTTATTGATCTCCTTGTCCGACTTGTACCTCCTCAGGTCCTCCCAGGCATCCTTGACGGCGGTGATGGCCAGGATGATGCAGATGGGGATGATGGCCACGGCCGGCTGGAAGGCATTCACCACTGGCACAAAGTTCAGAGCTGCCACGGCCACGAAGTAAAGGTTGGCAAAGCGGTGGAACTGCTCAAAGAGGTTCTTGGGCACGAAGGAGAGCACGGTGTATTTGGTGGTCTTGATCCGGTTGGTGGCGTAGTGGCGGTTGGGCTGGTCCTTCCAGTTGAACGTCTCGTAGGGTAGGTTGGAGGACACCTTACGCTCCTTGTCTTGAGGTTTCCGTCGCCCTGGGATGGCCCATTTCCAAAATTTGCCCATTTTGCACTGACACCAATGTACTCCAGTCCCCCAAGTTTTTTCTCCACGTTCAGTTGGGCCGGATCCCCAGGTGCATGCTGCTCCCTCTGAAGCAGGACGAGGCGGCTCTCCTCGAAACAATGGAAAACTGGGAGAAACCAAACTTGACTGGGTCGGACTCAAAGCACTGCTCCCGCTAAAAGTGCCCTCGCTCGCAGCCAGCTCAGCCAGTGCCCGCGTGCTCCAGCTGTCTGCGGTCGAGTCTCAAGGTGGAGTCCGTCCTCGGAGCAGCTTCCTTCGGCCGGGCCCTGCAGCTGGAGTCCTGCCCTCGGAGGCGGCTTCCTTCCTCCCCTCACTGGCCTCTGAGCCGGACTGCCTCGGCTCACTATCCGCGCAGCTCACCTGTTGCACTCACACGTCACGGCAGCACCTGTAGCATTCCTCAAACCAGTTAGACACGCGCCAGGAATGGGGCCGCCGGGTCCTAGAGCCGGCCCTGTTCGTCGTCTGATGATTGGACTAATGAGGGACAGCACATGTCTTTTTCGTGATCCACAGGTACAGTATCGGATGTGACCGTGACCAGGCACACGATTGTTAAATGACGTACAAACAGATTTAGAGCACTTTATGCTTCCTGTACAAGTACTAGAATGCACAGACAAGGGCCCAAATGCAAAGATACCTGGTTAGAATGTACTGATACATGGTGGGAATGCACACGTAAGGCTTCACAATGGAGAGGCTGCACTGCAATGCATAGAAACCGGGCCTCTGCAGAGACACTTGATCAGAATGCAAACAATTACAAGGTTCGAAGAGGCAGGATTAGAAAGCAGCAGCGAGTTAGAATGAACACAGGGTCAGAATCAAAAGATACACTGTTAGCATGCACAAATTGATCTAAAACGAAAAGATTTCTATGATTAAAAAAAAGTAACAAACAAAAATACTTTTTATCCCAGTGGCTGTCCGTGCCTGAGGACAGTTGTATTCGGATGGGCTTAAATACTGCTTTAAAAGGGTTAGAATGGAAGGATGCAGGGTTATGGGGAAGATGCAGGGTTATGGGGAAGATGCAGGCTGAGAACACTGACACAGGGGTTGAATGCTCTGACTCAGGGTTAGAATACAGGGTTCGAGGATAGAATGAACAGATACACTGTTAGCATGCACTGATTGATGGTCACCATGTAAGTATAAAAGGTAAGTAGGACGCTGAAGCTGATCTAGAGTGCAGGGATGCAAGGTTAGTGTGCACACGCAGGATCAGAACGCACGGACACAAGGGTAGAATACACACGAGTATAAAGAGTTGAAATAGACAAATAAAGTATAGAGCACAGACGCAATGGGGTCTTTTACAATGTCGGTCGGACACCGTAGCAGTATGCACTCCACCCGACTATTAGCCTGAGGTTCCACCCGCCGAATTAGGATGTTACCGCCCTATGGGTGGTTGGAAATATCAATTTTTCCATTGCAGTTTGTGCGGCGGCCGGAAAAGGGCTGCAGCTTAAGCTGCAATAGAAAAATGGATGTTTTCAAACAACCATGCACCTTGTGCCAGGCACCATGTGGTGCCTGCCATACGGTGCATGGATGTTTGGGGGGCATCACAGCTGCCCCCCCAGGCCCCATTGCGGAGGCCCAGGGAGTACAGGAGCCCTGCTAGGGGCCCCCAAAGTCACTTTCCACCTTCCTGTTCATGGTCGGCGTACTGCCATGAAAGGGCAGGCGGAAAGCGAAATTGTAATCCTAACGGCGAAGCTGAGGCTGGCTCCTCTTCCATTTGAGGATTACATTTCCGATCGCTGCCCCGATTGGCTCAGTGAGCCCATTGGAAGCTGAACCGTATTCCCCCATGGGTTTCCCTCCGCCGCCAGTATCGTAATATGGTGGAAACCTCTGATGTCGGGCGGAAAGCGCAGACAAGCTGTCAGATGGTTTTCCGCCCAACATTATAATGAGGCCCAATGTTGGAATGTATAGGCATATGACTAGCATATCTGTACATCTACAAGCTTAGTATGCGCCCATACAGGTTTATAATTCAGTGATATTCAAACAAACACATAGATAAATGTTTAGAATCCAGTGATAAAAGATAACTGAACAATAATAGGGCTGAAGCATATGCCTGGCTTATTGAGTGCAGGCATATGCACTAGAATATACAGATTATGGTTTGTGAGCACGTTCGGAATAAATGGACACATACAAGGTTAATTTGCACAGATTTAATACAATAACAAATGGTTAGCACGAATACACACAGATTTACAATACACAGATAGTGGCACCAAAACATGTCAATGGGCAGGATCACATATATGCAAGGCTAGCATGGACAGATATAATATGAGAACACAGAGGATTATCAATAATGCATACTTAAGGGGTAAATATGCACAGAATGCTACTCGAGAACACATATATGGGGTAAGACAAAACAACATCACAGGGTTATATGGGTGCATGTGGCGTCAAAATGCACAGATGCTGTCTTCAGAACACATACACAAAGTAAAATGATATACAGCCTTAGTCTGTGTTAGAAATGGGGTAGCCAATTCTACGGGGGGTAGCATGGTGCAGAGCGGACAGGCCAAACTCCTGAGGACATGTGTGAAGCATCCACGCAGTACGCACAGAAGACACATCAGGCACAGCACAAAAAGAGACACAACACCAGTTTTGATGAAAAAGAATAACTCTTGTATTGTCTCCAATAAGAAATCACAGTAATCACAATGTTGTGCCAACTGGCGCCAGGGCAATATATACACAGGGCTTATTTACACGGGTAATGGGAAAAAAGAAGAAGAAGGTAAGTCCATTGGTTCCAGGTCTGAAATAAAACAAAGCGTTATCAATTGACATGGAACATCAGGCACAAACATCTGCCATAAAACCTCTTAGCAGGACGTCCAGCATTAGGCATGAAAGCACATCATGCATGGCATCAGCATTCCCTGCAAAAGAAAAGAACAATGGCATACAAGGCAGATGAACATGGAGACATATACCATTAGCATAACCATAGCCCTCAGGGTATGTATCAGGCCCGGGACCAGCATGGGCATGAACACAGTGGCACAGACCCGGGATGAAAGCATCGCTGTAGGACATTAGGCATAACAGCATATCCTATACAGAACGACCATGGTACGCATTAGAAGAGGCATACAGTACATACCCGTAGGCCTAAGGGTGAAGCAACATGACACAAGTATTAAGCCGAATTGCATGGGGCTCACCAAGAGGCCAACAGAGCACATTAAGCACTAAAACTGGCATCTAATGGAAACCTCATGGCGTAACCATACGGGCATGAAGGTGTAGTGTAGCTCCTATTTTCCCAATAGGCTCTGCGCATTGGAATAGTACCTACAGCAGTAAAGGCCTAGGACAGACGTTAACTAGGTCTACTACTGTCGATACTAGACTTAATTTTTGGGTTTGCCAGCTAAGCTCAGAGTTCGCTAGAAACTTTCTCGAATGTTCAAGGAAGGATTAACTTCCCTGATTAGACAAGAAGGGATTTAGTTTCTGACAACCATAGAACATGACAACTTTGCTCTCCCCTAATCAAGAGTCAATCTCGAGAGTCGTGTGAGCACAAGGCAATTATTTTACTCAGTCAGTACGTGCATTCTTAGTCTCATCAGAATGTAGAGAAAAGGAAGAGACGGGCGTGTTCAATAAAAGATGTTATTTATTGATCAGTCTCTTTTCTCGTACAAGAGAAATGGATCGATATTATTGCAATACTTATAGTTAAGTAAAGTGCATACATTAAAAGCAATAGTATAAAATAATACTGTAAAAACATTGATATGGTTTCTGAGCCATATGATGTTTAAAATGATTAAAATATATTTACATACACATATACATTTGACTAAACGTACTCAACTGGTGTTTCTAAATACGCCTACCCCGTGTACCTGACCTAAGTCTAATGCGTGGGCGGGAATAGAAAGTTACAGTTTAAGTTAAGTTTGTTTTTGCCAAGTGAATAACTAAAGAATTCTCTGTGAGGGGTTATTCAGTTCTGTACCTGGAATTTAGGATGGATGAGGAATGGTATCTCTTTCTCTGCTCTCGATATTCCAGGCTGCCTGCGAGGGCTGCCCAGAAACGCCGGTGCTGGGTCTCTCGGCTTGAGATAGCAGCGCGTCTCTCAGCGCGTCAGGAAGGCGGGGCTGCTGCCAGCGGGGTCTGCTTCTGCTCTCGGCTTCGGCAAGTATGGCTGCTCCGTCTTGTCACCACGCGTGTGTTTGCATAGGGCAAGGTCGGCAATATTTATACCTTAAAGGTGCCGAGATTGACGTAAGGATGGACATAGGTACGTCAATAAAGATGTCATACGACTTGCTCGTTAGCACATTCTTTTGCAAAAGTTCTCTGTGAAATCAAAACAATGGCCGCACGGATTTTCCAGGTTGTCATAGGTTTGATTTGTTATGAGAACGTCGTATGCCTTATCAGGGGCTGGAGGAATGTCGCTTGTCTAATTAGATCTCAAGCGTTATGACCTAATCAGATAACACGTTCCTGTGCCGTAGTGTGACTGCGTCAGATAACGGTATCTGCATCATGGGGGATTTCTTGCCTCATGGGCTAACTATTAGTTAACTTGATAGTTAGTTTAACCAGAATAGGGTCAGGAATAGGGGGACTGATTCAGAACCTATAGAAATACACGACACCCACTCCACGCTAACTATGGTCATATCTACTAATCTATGCATAGTATAACATAGTACAACATACTACAGAGTATAGTGTATACCTTACCACCCCAAAATACATAAAAGCATTTCGAAATTTTCAAATATACTGAAAAATTGCAGTCATATATATTGTATGCACTTAAGCTATGAATTAAAAGCAAAAGTAAACACGCATTGTAATGCATTATTGCTTTTTGGTATATGAGAAATACACATGAAATGGCTCTTAATATGGCTATACAGAAAGGAAGTCCGAGACCATTTCATCACATAATAAAATATTTGTGAACCTACCAGTGGGCAGCTAAAGTCTATATAAAGTATCTAAAAATAGAAATCTTATTTCTCTAGGAATAGTTTCTTACTTTAAGCAGAAGATCAGTGTCCCGGGAAAAAATATGTAGAAAAATATTTTAGGGGCTTGCTGAAAAAATCGCTGTCCGTGAACTGGATTGTAATTGTTCATGTGACTTTATTTTTAAAGTTGAAGGCCGAATTCAGGGAACGCCGTGTGCGAGTTTACTCAAAAGTCTCTATTTCTGTTCCGGAGAGAACATCATATCATTCAGGCTTTCGAAAAAACTGTCAACAGCTTCATGGGAAAGTTCCACTAAGTCGGAAACAGGGGTAACCATGCATTCATGCGCATGATTGTCTCCATTGACATTCTGATTCGCATTGCTGACAGAAGGTCGTACCTGTTCGATGCTGCTTTCATCTTGAACTTCACTACTCTTCAATCGCAGTGGTGAAGATTCCAGGAATGCCGTCATCAGGATTGGCAGCCTTTGAGGGCAGCACAAAGCGTGAACCTTGGTAGGAACCAACAGTGTATCTGCATCCACTGGCGCATCCGATTGTAGCGTCAGACAGGTGTCTAACACGCATTCTTCTCCGCATAGCAGACACCTTAGTACAGGTAAAACACACCTTTGCCACATTGGTCGAAATGATAGAAACCAAGTCATGTTCAGGTCTGTAAGCCGGGAGAGTCCCAGGATTTTTGATATCCGGTCCCGGTATCCAATGGCTAGGATCGTATCTTCCATTGTCGCGAGAGTTTGATCTGTGACATGGGTTGCCATAACGAAAAATAGGGACTAGGAATAGGATTCCTGCAATTAGTCCCAGGATCAGGGGAAGTCCGCCAAAAATCGAATGGACGAAATCTGGAAAAATACCCAGTATGGCTTTGAATGGTGTTAATGCCATCGAAAATACTGTCTTAAATACCTTTGAGACCCCAGTGGTATCAGAAATATTTAAGATTTCGCTCAGGATTTCCGCGAAATGTACGGGGGAATTAGTTGATAATAATGTATGTATCTCTGCAGTCGTCCTTGCGACTTGTAGATCATACGTTTCTTTTGATGACGTGAGCCTTGTAGGCGTCTGAAGAAGCACTGTTTTCATTCTGCTTAAAGTATCTATTCGAATAGAAGTAATTTTCAAACTGGGCCATGCCCTTGCCTCCCTGTCTGGAAAGGAGCTGGGGAACAAAGAACGTCCACAGCACTTGACCTTCGCTGTTGTAGTTACTAGATAAGGAGTCCCGGGCATAAGACTGCAACATCTGCGGTCTACAATAAGAATGTAACTCCCATTATAGAGTCTTTGAAAGAATGGTTCTATTTCTGTTGCAGGTGCGCCTTGCTGGTGACATGAAAGGTTGTATGAATTCCCTTCACAGGCTCCATGCAAACTAATTCCGTTACACAGAAGCGTGCCGCTTAGTGACATAGCACAATTGTTGCCACTAAGAAACACTTTCTGTCCTTTATTACTGACACATGCATGTGAATAGGGCAGGTTCCAGGTTGTTTTAAGGTACCCCTTTCCCAATTTCTCGTACATGCCAGCCTGTATATATTTTTGGCAGTATTGAAACCTGAAGGTTGAGATTGGAATATTTATGATTCCGTGGATTATCCATTCACTGACAGGTCGTTCTGACATTGTCATTGGTAATCTTTCTAGTTTTTCAATGCTCAAGATTGTATAATCAGCACCCTTCTGCGCCATACCGATTTGTCTATCAGTAAGGTTAAAGATTTGGAATAGTGACGTTGTGTTGATTAAACGCCAAGGCACATAGCCTGAACGCAGATTTTGTAACGTCCAGCCAAGCTGTACAATGGAACGCAATTGTGACTGACCATGTTGTAATAACAGTAAGTCTTGCGATAATTTATCGATTGCTGAAGACACAATGCTGTCCAATGAAAAAATTCTGGAGGACAGAGTCATTAACCCATTGTCCACTACAGAAAGTGATTTTTCCAAATTGATACGGTCAATTTCCCGTATTCTTTCTGCTGTCTCAATTTGAGTAACCTTCCAGGCCTCATTGTATGCTGCATATACAGAGGCTGCTATGAAACGCTTTTGACGCTGTTTGCGTGGTCCCAGTATGAAATCACGCAAGTCAGCACCATCAGTAAGTAAAGTTAGGTGTTGCTTAATTTCAGGCAGTGTGGAAGTCTGTAGCCATTGAAGGCATAATTTGCCCACACTGTAGGTTGTTATTATCCCTGGGTGATGTCTTTGGGGATATCTAGGGTCTGGCCTGGTCATTTTGAAACCCTGTGTTTTATTCAGGAATCTATCTTGACAGTTATTTGTATCTGTGGGCCAGATCAACCATTGTTTCCAATCAGGATGTGTTCTGTTTTGGTTAAGTATATGGTTTATGTCTATTCCTTCATCTGTATCAGAGTTATTGCTAAACATTGTTGGCTTTGGAATAGACGGGTTATTTAAATCTTTGATTTTGGCTAAGCCAAGACAGGTGGTTTGTTGAACAGTGTCATTTAAAAATATCATTTGTTCTGGGATCATGCAGGCTCTAAACAAAGCTTCTAAACACTGTACTTGCCATTCTTTTGTACCCCAAACACTTTTCAAATCAACATTTTTGTCCCAATAATCAAATCCAAAAGTATTCATTTTTTCAAAGAATGAATCTGAATATATCAATTTTGTGTTGGTTATCATGGTTTTCATCCCTGTCTTGTTTGACAATTTGTAATAAAATGTTTCAGCATTAGTTATGTTAAAACCTGAAAAATATGAATATTTGTCATAAACGGTTCTAGAGCTCCCTTTTGGAGGTGTAGCACAATGTTCCCATTGATTATAATTTAAAACATTTCTAGGTTGTGCAGATTTATGCAAGAAATGGTTACCATAATGGTTATAGCAATACATACTATCATAATTTGTAGAACCTTGCAAATAATCATGTTTTGTAAATTTAGCAGACATTACTAAGTCAGACATCATATGGTTAATACTTTCAAAGTCCCAATCATCAGCAAATGAGTTTGGTTTTGCAAAGTCACTCAAGGAGATCTTGATTTGGTGTGGATATTTCAGGATCTCGACCGGACCATAAATTTCATAGTCAGTGTTGTCCCAGGCTACCCCACCAGGTATCGGATTGGCTGTGAAGTTGGCTGAAGAAAGTTCTGGAGAAAGTTCTCTTTTCCTGATGTTCTGACTTGCTGTGTCCATTTTAGCATATTTTCCCTCAATGAAGCGTCCCAAAGTAAATACCATGATGAGCCAAAGTATGAGGATAAATGCACCAAAACCCACCCAAAATTCAATCCATGGAGAAACCAGATATGTTTCTTTCAGTTGTTTCAAAAGTTCCTTAGCTTTGTCTTTAAAGGATTTTGATGATGGCTGTGTCTTTGGTTCACTGAAGCCTTCAGAGGAATCATCGAAGTTGATGAAGTAACCAGATGCAGTTCTGTCAATCGTTCCAATTGGTTCAGGATTTTTGTTTTTTGCATTGTCACTTGGTACTTCAGTATAGATTGGTGTGTCTCTGCTAAATGTTTTTATTTGGGTTTTCAGAGGTCTTAGTTCTATTGCATTGTTGCATAGTCCTTGTTGTTCTTCTGTAGGCGTTTCGAATGTGATGAGCCTCTTTGATAGGACCTCTGTACTGGTAGCAAACCTTGGTGTTCTGCTACTTATTGGGAGTACACTTGGCCTACTGTTTGTTATCGGCCACATGTTGTGGTTTTACCAGGTCGATGGATACAACTCGGTTCTCCTTTTTTCCAGCAAGTGGCGGTAGTACAACTGATCTTGTCCCGTTGACAGACAAGACAGGAACTGCTTTTCTGTAAGAAGGCCCAAATTCCTTCTTTACCGCGATCTTCTCCCTGACTAGATCCCCGACTTTTGGAATCCAGACAGGTCTTGCTGGGACAGGTGGTGATTCTTCAGTGGTTGTTGGCTGTTGTTTCAACTGTATGTTGCTCAGGTCTTTTCTTGTTTTGTTTAAGTCCTGCAAAATAGCCAAACGGTCTTTGACATCAAAGGTTTTTTCTATTACCACTGAAGTCTGACTATCAAGGTCAGAGATCAACATCCTAGTTCCGAATAATAATTCGTACGGACTGAATCCCTTCAGAGAATTTCTTGGCAAGTTATTTAGACTACGTTGGACACTTATTAGATGTTTGACCCACCCAGCTCCCGAACCTAATATCCTTTCTATTATAGATTGCTTTCTGCCTTGGTTTTTTCTTTACACCATCCCATACCCTCAGGAAGGAAGTGAGAAGATTCCCGCTGGGCTGTGCTCATTTGGCCATGTTTCCCCCCCAGGCTGGTTTGCCTGAGTGAAAGAAATGGTCGAATGTAGCATGCTCCTAGCGTATATGCCATTTAGACTCGCAAATCTTGTATAATAGTCCGGACGTCAGCCGAGTGCTGGTGATCTACATTATAAGTGGAAACTAGCCTGTATATGTTAATCGCAAGCCATTCTTTTTGCTGGTAATATTATCTGCCTTGATTCGACGAGGTATTAAACTGCTTCTCTCCCCTCTGCGATCTCTGTTGCAGTTTGGGCAGTTTTTTACAAACATGGTGTAGTGCAGGCTCATGCCTGGCCACCAGTACCGTGATTGTAATTCTTCCAGAGAATCTTTTAATTTAAGGTGTCTGTGACCCTCGCCCATGTGTGCGTCTGCGATTAACAAGTTTCTCCTGTCCATGTTTGGAATCACTCTATCCCCCACTCCAGGGATTCGAGCAAAAGGGACGGAGTTTGCATCGATTATGTATGTATAATTGAGTGGATAGTTGATCGGTAACGCTGAGCAGTCGCCTTTTGATGACGTTTTCACCGCCAGCATTGTTTCACCGTCAATGTATTTTAATGTACGCTTTTTTCGATCTACGGGAGCCGATTTAGTGGCTGCCGCTGCGGCTGTTTCAGCCAATGAATTCCCTACAACGTGAACGCCATCACGCTGATGACTCAGTGAGTGAGTCACGTGAGTCTTTGGTAGTTCTTTTTTCAAAAGAGCTATTTGTTCCCAGAGCAGTTTCTGCTTTATTGGTGCATCTGTGTCATCTTTGTAACCGTTCTGAATCCATGTCTGCAAATCCTTGTTATATGCTTTGACGCAGTAATATGAATCTGACACTATAAGTGTCGGGAATTCGCGATCCGCATTATCTAGCGCCATTTTCAAAGCTATTATTTCAGTTTGTAGTTCTGAATTAGTTTCTACTGAGTGTGATTTTGTTAATAGAGGTTTTAGTTTACCTCCGCGCCACACTTCTTTTGTAATCTCACATGTGGGATTGTATGCATGTTCTCCCCAAACGGAGGGTTGAGCATGTCCGTCTGTATAGATTACACAGGCGTAATGTCGTAGAGGCAGAATGTCGATTGGCAGAGGATACGTCTTTTCATATTTTAGATTTTTCAATTCTTCTAGTTCTGGATCAAAGTAGTAGTATACTTTGTCCGTTGTGATTGAATTCACCCATTGTATCCATTCCGGATTCAATGTTGTTGTTGGTAAATTACACGGTGTTGTTAGTGCCTCAAAGGCTGATTCTGCTGTTCTGACTGTGATATGTCTACCGTCAGCTATGTCTTTTTCTCTAGCTATTGCGGTTTGAACTGCACGAATGATTTTTTCTGTATTACTGAATTTATGTTCAGCTTCTGTGTACATGTGTGATTTGAATGCAATTGGTACCTTATCTCCCTCATTAGAGGTTAGGTATGTGAATCCGCATCTCCCTGGGATGACTCGGATCACAAGGTTGCGTGTATTATCACGGGTTTCTAATTTTGTTTTAATTAGCATGTCTGTTTGTAAGGATCTAAAAATTTCTGTGTGTGTTTGAGTCCAACTGGATCTTTTAAAGTCTGGTTTAATTAGATCATAAAGGGGTTTGACCCTTTCTGCGTAATTTGCAATGTAAGTTCTTCCGAAATTTAGGAAGCCTAGAATTGACTGTAGGTTTTTTAGTGTTTTAGGAGCTTGGATTACGGCACATTTCTCTAGGAAATTGTCTGCCAGGCTTTTGCCTTCACTTGATAACTCATATCCTAAGAATAGGACTGTCAGATGGGCAATTCTGGATTTTTTGAAGTTGAATTTGTAACCCTCTGCAGCGAACCCAAGTATTATGGTGTTCACCCTTTTCAAGTGAGTATCCAAGTCATCATCTGTTAAGTAAATGTCATCGACATAAGATAATGCTTCATCATCATATAGTTGTAGTAATTCTGTTACTCTCGCTGAGAATACCCCCGGGCTGTTCTTGTACCCCTGGGCTAACCGACAGAATTGTTTTTGAGTGCCATTTACTGAGAATGCAGTTAAATATCTGCTCTCTGGTGCTATGTTTTGACAAAAGAATCCATTGGAGATGTCCAAGGTTGTTTTGTATTTTTTGCGCACTATGTTATTCATTAGTGCAGCACTGTGTGAGTTTTGCACTGCAAAAGTTTTGCAACATGTGTTAAGGTGTCGGTAATCCAAAACTAGACGATATGAATTGTCTGGTTTGGAGACCGGAAACAAAGGATTGTTCATTTGTGAGGTGCAAGTTTCAATCACCCCCTGGTATTCTAGCTGATCTAGTATTTCATTTACCTGTTTTTTAGCTTCTTGCTTAATTGGGTACTGCCTTTGTGCAGTTGGTTGTGATTTTAACTGGATTTTGTGAGGAGGAGAATCCTCATCCCATCCTACGTGATTTTTATATAAAGCAGGTGCTAAGGCCACTGCCCACTTTCTAGCAAGTGTATATTTTTTATGAATCGGGATTTGATTCGAGAAGGCAGGCATAATTACTTCTTCGCCATGAGGGCACTCCCTGACAAACTCTGGTGGCCAGTCTTTTTCAGCTAGGAGGATGTCATAGCCCTTGGAGAGGTTATCCCAAAATAGTCCCCTTATTTTCCTAGTCTTATCTCCCTCTATACGTAATGTTATCTCGTATATCTTGTGGGGCTTGCTAACTCTGGTATCTGCAGTTTCCACTTGAAGATATTCATTCGTGTCCACTGTCTCCAGATGATTCATAAGGACTTTGCGAGCTATGCTCACCTCTGCTGCGCTGTCTAGCATTGTCTGAGCCCACTCTCCGTTTTTCAGTTGTGTCCTCAGTATTCTCGGCATTATTAACTACCTTGATACTGGCTACCTTCTTTTTTGAAAATTGTAATTTCTTTTTTAGCTGAGCAGGTTCCTTGTCTTTGGACTTGGCGTGCTCTTCTCTTTGTTCTGATCGTCCTCTTCTTTCCGATTTCTGCGAGGAATTCTGAAAAGATTGAGAGGGACGTGTATCAATGTCTTGATATCTATCAGGTTTTTTAATATTATCCCTAATTCTAAGGTTATATCTATTCCCAGAGGGGTCACTCTGCGGTGACCTCTGTCTTTGGTTTGGAGATTTCTCTCTTCGCCTCGGAGACCTTCCTCTGGACTGGAATTTCTTTTCTTTAGGATTGGATTGTTTATTTCCATCCCAGTTCTTTTTTGGTGAATTATTATTATTAAAAAATATTTTTTCTGGACTTGTAGTCAGTTGCGGTTTTACTGGTATTCCACCTAGACTATCTCTGCCTAGTTCTTCATAGGATTTTTCTATGATTCTGGCAATTTCAGCTGGTTGGTCTGCTATATCTGTCTCTTTTAACCTCTGGCGGATCGCCACGTTTGCTGCTTCACCTTTTATGTTGGCTAGTAATATAGCCGAAACCTGTTTGAAGTCTTTTAGTAATTTCATACCAAGAGTTAAAGCAGGTTCTGGACCGTATTCATCTTGAATTTGTTTTAGCACATCTGGTATTACCGAAATGGATGGAACACCGTGCGTTTTTGTGTAGATGGAAGCAAAGACTGTACCCCAAGTGTCGCAGTCCTCAATGTGTGGTGCGATTCCCATTGGGAGACATATAGTCAGAATCCTGTGTTTTTCCAGCGGGGTGGTGTCAGGAAACACCGCCTCTATTTGGGTGATTTTCTGTGCCAACCAGAATGGTATTTGTTCCCGTTTAGCTGGAACTTTACCTAGGCAGGATTGGATGTTCTGTGGTGTAATTTTATTTGTGTTCCCTTGGTGAGGGGTCAGCTGTGGAAGTTTAATCGCTGGCTGAATTGTTGAAGTCCGCATTACATACTGAACTAATTGTCTATGAATTTTTAGTAGTTGTTTTAGCTGTATTAATAGCTCTGCTGCAGGCATTCTTTCGATGTCTGGATGTGGTGTGTATCCGGCTAAGACCGGCCACGTTGCTCCTGGTCTTCCTAAAAGACCGAGCCTTGTAATGTGATTGTTATGTATTAGGGCGCCATCAAATAAGAGCAAATGCTCTTGGAATTTGAGTGGTACTTCCACCTCCTCGAAAGGAGTGTAAATGTCGGGTGGAACCTCTATTTTGTAATAGTGGAAGTACTTTGTTACAGCATTTGCTGCTGGAAAATGTATCCATGTATAGTATACCTCTGTCTGCCGATATTCGTGTGCCTCAATTACGAATATAACTGTGCCACCTCTAGGTGTCAGTCCATTTTCTATAAGTTTTAAGGTTATAGATCTTCTTTTGCTGACCGGAATGAGTATTATATCCGCGTCTGCATCCTTTAGTGCAGTATCTGCTGCTGCTATTTCAGCTGCTAATCTAACTGCCTCTCTTTCTTCATCACTGTCTCCCATTTTACAGACAGGATGATATTATGTCTATTTGCAGATCAGGTTTCTTTATGGAACAAAGATTAGATGTACAATATTTTGGAACTGTTTATCCTTCAACGTTGACTTGACCAAGAACCATACATAGGAGTTCCCTCCTGCGAGGTTTTGGAGGATATAACCTTTCACCCACTCCAGACGTCTTTGGAGTATTCGGGAAAAGGGGTCTGAGTGAGAGAGCACGACTGAGTTACTCTAAATGTCTTACGTTAGTTTTATCGCCCTTTCCAAACGCGTTGGGCGCCATGTAGTGTAGCTCCTATTTTCCCAATAGGCTCTGCGCATTGGAATAGTACCTACAGCAGTAAAGGCCTAGGCCAGACGTTAACTAGGTCTACTACTGTCGATACTAGACTTAATTTTTGGGTTTGCCAGCTAAGCTCAGAGTTCGCTAGAAACTTTCTCGAATGTTCAAGGAAGGATTAACTTCCCTGATTAGACAAGAAGGGATTTAGTTTCTGACAACCATAGAACATGACAACTTTGCTCTCCCCTAATCAAGAGTCAATCTCGAGAGTCGTGTGTGCACAAGGCAATTATTTTACTCAGTCATGACGTGCATTCTTAGTCTCATCAGAATGTAGAGAAAAGGAAGAGACGGGCGTGTTCAATAAAAGATGTTATTTATTGATCAGTCTCTTTTCTCGTACAAGAGAAATGGATCGATATTATTGCAATACTTATAGTTAAGTAAAGTGCATACATTAAAAGCAATAGTATAAAATAATACTGTAAAAACATTGATATGGTTTCTGAGCCATATGATGTTTAAAATGATTAAAATGTATTTACATACACATATACATTTGACTAAACGTACTCAACTGGTGTTTCTAAATACGCCTACCCCGTGTACCTGACCTAAGTCTAATGCGTGGGCGGGAATAGAAAGTTACAGTTTAAGTTAAGTTTGTTTTTGCCAAGTGAATAACTAAAGAATTCTCTGTGAGGGGTTATTCAGTTCTGTACCTGGAATTTAGGATGGATGAGGAATGGTATCTCTTTCTCTGCTCTCGATATTCCAGGCTGCCTGCGAGGGCTGCCCAGAAACGCCGGTGCTGGGTCTCTCGGCTTGAGATAGCAGCGCGTCTCTCAGCGCGTCAGGAAGGCGGGGCTGCTGCCAGCGGGGTCTGCTTCTGCTCTCGGCTTCGGCAAGTATGGCTGCTCCGTCTTGTCACCACGCGTGTGTTTGCATAGGGCAAGGTCGGCAATATTTATACCTTAAAGGTGCCGAGATTGACGTAAGGATGGACATAGGTACGTCAATAAAGATGTCATACGACTTGCTCGTTAGCACATTCTTTTGCAAAAGTTCTCTGTGAAATCAAAACAATGGCCGCACGGATTTTCCAGGTTGTCATAGGTTTGATTTGTTATGAGAACGTCGTATGCCTTATCAGGGGCTGGAGGAATGTCGCTTGTCTAATTAGATCTCAAGCGTTATGACCTAATCAGATAACACGTTCCTGTGCCGTAGTGTGACTGCGTCAGATAACGGTATCTGCATCATGGGGGATTTCTTGCCTCATGGGCTGACTGTTAGTTAACTTGATAGTTAGTTTAACCAGAATAGGGTCAGGAATAGGGGGACTGATTCAGAACCTATAGAAATACACGACAAAGGGCAAGACATACAGTGCATAACATGCGCCCCTAAGTGCCTCAACGTCGTAGGTCCGCCTTTGGAGCCCCTGTGTCCTGGGAGCCCCGGTCCTGGGGCCCTACAATCAAAAATTAAGGGGCCCACTGAGTTCTGGTCAGTTGGGGGGGGTCCCCTTGAAATAGTCTGGCCCTACGTTGCAGGTGCCCGCTGCCAGCCGGGGCACCTGAAAGAGCAACACTGTTCCTGGGGGCGGGCACTGACCCTGTGCCCCGACAGCCCCCCAACCCACTACACAGTTGAGCCCCAGTCACCGGGCTCCTCGAGATGACTCCTCTTCTCCTGCGGGCTGGGGCAGACGGGGGGCTTCCCTGTCTCCACCTGGGAGGCCCCGCTGGTAGTAACACCTTCCGGGCAGCTGGGACTTCACCGCGGAGGGGCAGGCACTGACAATGTGCCTTGAGGCTCCCCTCCGCCCTCACCAGACAGCCGCGGACATTGCTTCGCGAGCGGAGGTGGGGTAGCCTCCTGCTTTCCGCGCAGCTGTCTCCCGCTACTTCCCCGGGGCTGCGGGCGTCTTCGGGGGCTCTAGGCCAGCGCGGGGTAGGCTCCCGCCTGGCTCCTTGGTCCACACGGGCTCCCTCGTCCCCACGGGAGCCCCGCACCACTGCTGCTGGCTTCTGGTTGCTTCCTTTCGGACTGCGGCCACTCCCCCAGCCCGGCACGCCTCGGCCTGGCTTGCAGGTCACTTCCTCTACTCTTCTTCCGGGTCGCCGCAGGCAGAGCGGCGGCCCACAGCGGATCCCTGGGTCACGGCGGTGATTCGGGCCCGTATTAGAGTTTGGCCATATGCGGGGTAGGCACCCGCTTAGTTTCAAGGCGCACACGTCACGGCGCACACGCAGGGTAGGCACCCGCTTAGCTTTTGATTATGCAGAAGTGCGGCCCTCTCCTCCTCCTTGCTCCCGGGCTGCAGCGGTGATTCCGGGTAGTTCCGGAGGCAGCGCTCATGCGGGATGGGCACCCGTTTATAAATTACTCCTGAAGCGGGGTAGGCACCCGCGATAAGGCTACCACAGCATAGCATCCTCACGCATGGTAGGCACCCGCTTCTTCTAGGCAGAGCGTTATGGGGCACACAGAGCTTGGAAGGTATAGCACTTCCTAGTTTCAGGGCAGGCAGTCCAGGGGCCAGATAGCGGAGGCAGGACAGCGTCACTGGGATCAGTACAGCGCTTTAGGATTATAGAGCTTAGGGTACAGACAGTCCCAACAGCAAGCCTCAGGGGCCCCAGGGTAATGCTCCTCACCTCCTGAAGGGTCAGTCTAGCCCCAATATAGCGCTCTCCGCTTCAAGCGCTTTTAGATGTAGCACTCGCGTGACGCCAGGTCCCACCAGTCTCAGGGAACTAGGGGGGCACTCCTTCCTCAGGGGCCACGGGGCAGAGCAGCAAGCACTACTGGGCCAGGTCAGCAGTTAGTGGGAACTCATCAAGACAGGGAGGTAGGCCTTAACCATCCTTCACTGTAGCATGGCCCTTCTCCTATACAGCAGCCTGAACTCCTGCGGTGGGGCTTCCACTAGCCCTGGGGACAGCAGAGGGGTTTTAGTAAGGTGCAGGGTCCAGCGCACAGGCCCAAGTGGCGGAATCCCCTGGCAGCAGGTCCCCTCATGTTCACGTCCCTGCTCTGTCTCAGCACATGGTGGCACAGCCCCCTTATTTATATGCCCCTCACCCCACCTACCAGACAATGCCATAGCCTTCTAGAATTCTCTGGGGGAACTAGTTCAATCTGGCTCAGGGGGAGGAGTAGAGCACCCTGGGTGCCAGGTTTTCCCTCCAAAAGCTGGGATGGCTGGGTACCAAACAACTAGACCGCTAACCTACTGCAGTCAGGTGGCACAACACACATCCATGGCATCCATTTTAAATGCAACATTTCAGTAAGGTGCATTTCTACAATGGGGGTTAATAAGTGCACACACATCGCGTGACATTTTCACATTAAACAGGGCATCTCATATCACACATGGCCTATACAACTATCTACCATGGGAGAGACATCCTAAAATAGGGGGGTGAAAGGTGAATTTTTTTTGGGGAAAATGGGCAAATTCCAACACAACTCCCCCCCCCCCCGCCAAAAGCCAGGGTAGACCAATCATTGCCTTGATGGGCTTCCCTGCTTGGGGTGAGAAAAGGTGGACGCAGGCCCGCAAGTACAGGAGCACCTGCAGTCTCTTCTCCACTCTGGAACCCGATGGTTCCCTCTCTCAACCCTCCCTTCACCAACCAAGCCACCCCACTGAAGCTCTCTAGTGGGATGTGGCCAGGACCGGCCATTAGGTCATCTAGATGTCTCTGGCCCTTGCTCTCTCACAGAGTGGAAGGCTTTAGCCCCAGGCCCGTAGTACCCTTTTACCACTCTCCTCCTACCAAACTGCCACTGGTCCTCCCACCTGGGATCCACACCCTCAGGCCGACCAGCACTCAGGGGCGATGCTCTCCTCCCCCTACCTCTCCTTCTGGGGTTCCGTCCTCTCCTTCTATGCGGGGCACCCTCAGAACACCACTCTCTCCCCAGTCCAGGGCCTTGAGCATGCAACAGACTCCCCAACCTAGAGCCTAACCCTTAGGTTGAACTGGTGACAGGGGCGAGTCCTGCCTCCCCCAACCTAGAGCCTAACCCTTAGGTTGAACTGGTGACAGGGGCGAGTCCTGCCTCCCCCTGCACCCCCTCCCAGAGCTCCACACCCTCCTACCTGGAATAGTACCCCTGGAAGTCAAACCCGGGGGGACACTGTTTACCAGTCAGGCAACTCCTGAACCTGGCATCCCAGCCCATGATCTAAACCCTGCGACTGAGCCGGTGCCAGATGCGAGACCTCCCTCCCTCTGCACCCCCTTCCCAAGTTCTGCATCCTCCCACCTGGAGAAGTACCCCCTGGAAGTCACACCACTAAGGACCTTGAGTACAAGTGCCCCTCCCTCCAGGTCAGGCAACCCCTGAACCTGGCACCCCAGCCCAGGATCTAAATCCTGCGACTGAGCAGACCCCCAAACCACTAGAGCTCCGATTACAGATGCTCCTGGGTTCTCCTGACATGAGGGGCGTACCTTTCACTGGACGGCACATCAGGACAGCCTAGGCTCCCAACCTGGGGTTCCCTTCTGAAACTCTCCAGGCCCTGAGACTGCGGTTGGGGCACCTCGGGACACCCCCCCGTCTCACTCCTTCCTGTAGATAGGATGTGAGGCCCTACAACCCTCTCACTTCCCTGGGACCTAACTGGGCTATACAGCACCTCTACCGCCTCGCTGGGTCGGAAGATCCCTGCACCACTCCCTTCAGGATCACTCCCCAATGCCCTCTCAGACTCTCTGGCACTTACCCAAAGGTCTGCTTCCCGTGCAAGTTCCCTGGGGTCTGAGAACCCACACTGCAACATGTGGTGACACAACCTTGGGAAACAATTCTTTATCAGGTGCTCCCTGATAACTACATGGCACAGCCCTTTCCAATCATCCACTGCGCTATCCACCACCCAATCCTCCAATGCAGTCCAACACACCTCCGCAAACTCCCCCCAGGACTGGTGGGACAGTTTTCCCCTGCCCCTGAACTCCAACCCGTCCCCCTCTTCCTGGGAATCAGGCACCAACTCCCAGGCTCTGGGAGTGGGACTCCCAGCACTGGAACCACTCTCCCTGCCACCACTGGATCCCACCCTCACTGGTGAATCCAGACCACAAAAACAACTCTCAGGGGACAACCTACCCACCAGAGCTAGTCTCTCCCTGGCAAAGGACCTCTCTGCCTCCACCATCCTCTCCTGTGCTAGGACCTTCTCAGTCTCTAGTCTCTTCTCTTCCACCCTCAGCTGCGATAATTCCTTGGCATGCTCCAACCTGAGCTTCTCCAGTGCCAGCTGATGTTCCCTTTCTTCCCTCCTATCTACCCACTCTTCTGGGGACAGGGAAAGGGATGGGGCAGTGCCCCCGGGACTGGACCCAGTGCGGGACTCCCCATCTATGGTGTCCTCCTTCGCTACTGGCGTTTCCGCCCTATCACGTTCTTCCTCCTCCTCCTCCTCAGAGTCACCACCCCCCAGGGCTATGGACTGGGAGCCCTCCCTCTGGTCTCTACCGTATCCACCCTTTAAATACGCGGAGTGGTAATCAGAAAGGTCCCCACAGGGTTTTAAGGGTTCCCCCCTCTTGAGGGCCTCATAGAGAAATAACTTCCTGCGAGTGTTGCCTACTGGGGGTATCCCTCTCTCTCGGCAGAAATACAATACTTCATGCTCGGTGTACTCCATGAGGTAATCCTCATCGTAGACCAACCCCATCCTGACAAGGTACACCCGGGACACACCATCCACAGTGCAACAGGGGGACACAATTCAAAATTCAGGTGCACCGGCTGGCAGCGGGCACCTGGCACCTGCAACGTAGAGCCAGACTATTTGGAGGGGACCCCCCAACTGGCCAGAAGTCAGCGGGCCCCTTAATTTTTGATTGTAGAGCCCCAGGACAGGGGCTCCCAGGACACAGGGGCTCCAAAGGCGGACCTACGACGTTGGGGCACTTAGGGGCGCATGTTATGCACTGTATGTCTTGCCCTTCATGCCCGTATGGTTACGCCATGAGGTTTCCATTAGATGCCCGTTTTAGCACCTAATGTGCTCTGTTGCCTCTTGGTGAGCCCCATGCAATTCGGCTTAATTCTTGTGTCATGTTGCTTCACCCATAGGCCTGAGGGTATGTACAGTATGCCTATTCTAATGCATGCCATGGTGGTTCTGTATAGGATATGCCGTTACGCTTAATGTCCTACAGCGATGCTTTTATCCCAGGTTTGCGCCATTGTGTTCATGCCCATGCAGGTCCTGGGCCTAGTGTTTTCATGTTACCTGTTTAGGCATAATGTAATTTTGAGCCCCTGGTAGTGGTTCCCCCCCCCCCTGATGCATACCCTTAGGGCTATGGTTATGCTAATGGTATATGCCTCCATGTTCATCTGCCTTGTATGCCATTGTTCTTTTCTTTTGCAGGGGATGCTGATGCCATGCATGATGTGCTTTCATGCCTAATGTTTTATTTTATGCTGATATGCCAAAGGCTGATGCCTAGTGTCTCTTCCCCTTACGCTTATTTATTTATTTATTTTATTTTGAAAGTTTTATATAGCGCGAACAAGATCTTTGCAGATATCACAGCGCTTTACAAAAACAAGGGGTAAGAAAACAAGAGTGTTTAACAGACTTTTTGAGCACAGAATAGCTGTAGATAATAAATGGGTAGCAAAATAGGGTAGGTACATGAAGGAGCATAGTCGATCAGACAAAACAAATAGTACAAGTAGCTGCAGAGTCTCAAATAGATCCAAAGTAAAAGTACAGGTGAATTTAGCCATGAGGATAGCTTTTACTTCTTTCTTGAAAAATGCAGTGGAGGAGATAAGTCTGGTTTCTGGAGGGAGTGCATTCCAGATCCTGGGTGCCATTGCTGAAAAGGAGCGTTTGTAAGTTTTTTCCTTCCGGAATCTTCGAGGTTTCAGAAGAAGATTTTTTGTGCTTCTAGTGGCTCTTGAGCCACCTGATATTTTCAGCTTCTGAGTGAGGTAGTTGGGCGAGTTGTGGTGTACAGCCATGTGTGTCATGCAGGCGATTTTCAGATGGATTCTGGCTTCAAAAGGCAGCCAGTTCAGGGATTTTAACACCTTCAGCTCGGCGCAAATTTTCGCGCTGTGCTGAAGGTTCTAATGAGCCAACGGGCTCATGACGGAACGGTTCCGTCATGAGCACAGGCCAATCGACGCTCATGACGGAACCGTTCCGTCATAAGCATCGAAGGGATTAAGTCAGGGGAAATATGCGAGCGTTTTTTTTGATAAGTCTCGCTGCAGCGTTCAAAGAGGCTCTTAGGGGTGCGGTTGTTGATAGGGGGAGTCCGCAAAGGGCGACGCTTCCGTAGTCTATGCGGGGAATGACTAGGGCTTGTACTGCAGTTTGGAAGTCCTTAGCTGGGAGGAAGGGTTTAAGTTTCCTCAAAGTATTGATTTGGAAATAAGCTCCCTTAGTTGCCTTGCTGATATGCTGTTGCATATTGAGATTGGTGTCAGGGGTTATGCCTAAGGATTTCGCGGAGTCCACGATGGTAGGTTGGACATTGAGTGCAGTTAGGTGCTTAAGCCATGTTTGAGTGGAGGAGATTTTCACGGGAGGTGAGATCAGGTGGAACTCAGTTTTCAGAGCATTGAGTTTGAGGTGATTTTCGGCCAGCCATGATTGGGTGTTTCTGAGCGTTGAGTTAGAAGTTTGATGTCTTCGGGGGATTGTAATTTGAGATAGAGTTGGGTGTCGTCAGGGTACATGTGAAAGTGTACATTAGATGCTTGTAACAAAGTGGTGAGTGGCTCCGTGACTAGGTTGAACAATGTTGGGGATAGGGAAGATCCTTGTGGGACGCCTAATGTTACAGGCACAGGTGGGGACTTCAAGTTGTTGCTCTTGAATTTCTGAGACCGGTTATGCAGAAAAGAAGTGAACCACTTGAGTACAGTCCCAGATAGACCCATTCTGATATTTAACAGCTTGAGTAAGTTCTCGTGTTTGACGGTGTCAAATGCTGAGGAGAGATCAAGTAGGATGAGGAGGCAGGTATCATTTTGATCTAGGATTTGGAGGGCGTCATCAATTATGTGTGTCATAGCTGTTTCCGTACTGTGTCCTGCTCGGAAGCCTGATTGATGAGGAGGTCAAACTTGATCAATGTGTTTAGTCAATTGGAGTTGTACACATTTTTCCAACAGTTTGGCCAGGGTGGGGATATTGGTAATAGGACGGTAATTGTTTAGGTGAGTAGGGTCAGCTGTTGGTTTCTTGAGTATTGGCGTGACTTGTCCCACTTTGAGGGAGTCGGGGATGAGTCCTTGTTGAAGTGAACTGTTAATAATTTTGGCCCAAAGTGGGAGGAGCAATGGGATGAAGTCCTTTACAGCGTTAGCAGGAAGGGGGTCTGTGAGGTGATTAGACGGTTTCAATGTGCCAAGCAGTTTGCCGATTGTTTCTTCTGAGTAGGTGTCAAAGGACGACCATGCAGCATTGTTTTTTGGTTCAGTGGGTGTTTTGCTGTGGTGGCTGGAGTAAAGGCTTATGTCAATGAGGAGATCGCTCCTTATGTTATCAGTCTTTAGATTAAAGAAAGCAGAGAAGTCTTCACAGGATGGTATATTGCCCATTATGCTATGTGATTGTTGGGGTTGTTCCTGGGATTGTGTTTTGATTAGTTCAAACAGTTTTCTTGGTCGTTTTTTTGCTTGGTCGAGCTGGAGGCTGAAGAAATCTCATTTTGAGTGCTTGATTTTCCTAAAGTAGGCGTTTCTCTTTTTCTTAAGAGCTTTAAGGTGCAATGCCGAAGGGGCTGATCTCCAGGTACGCTCTGCCATTCGCATGGCGTGTCTATCTTTGTTGAGTCAACCATCGTGCCATGGGTTAGAGTTCTTAGTGGAGACTCTCTTCAGTTGCAAGGGGGTGGCCTCTTTGATTATTGAGGTCATGGAGTTGAGGTAGTGGTCGTTCAGAGCTTGAACGTCTGAGGCGCCGGTAGGGGGAAGGAGGAGATTGCAGCTGTGGGGAGGTAAAGAGTTGGGGTTGAGTTTCTTCAGGTCCCTTTTCCAGACCTTGGATATGGAGGATTGAACCGGGTTAAATTAAACTTTTTCGTTGATGAAGAATGTGATAATGTGGTGGTCTGACCAGTTACAGGGTTGGATTGACCCAAGTTGGATAGAGTCCTCTTTGGAGACGATAAGGTCGAGGATAGAGCCTTTGTCATGGGTGGGGCGGTTGCAGATTTGGGTGAGGTCAAGAGCGATGAGGAAGTTTTTGAAACTATTTACCACCACGTCATTGTGATCATTCCAATGGAGATTGAAATCACCAAGGAAAATTTGAGTGTTTTGCCGTCCGGAATTGGTTGTGATCGTGTCCATGAGTTGTTGGGTGAAGATGAGGTTGTCCCCAGGTGGGTGGTAGATGATGTGTAGATAGCATACAGGTTTGCCCTCGCTGATGACATCAAGGCAGATGTATTCACAGGAGGTAAGAGAGGGGGCAGTGACTCTAGTAACTGAGAGGTTCCTCCTATAAATGCAAGCGATTCCACCGCCTGTCTTGCCGGTCCTGTCAAGTCTATTGATGTGGTAGTTGGCGGGAACTAGAATGTCAATGATTGGTGTAGAAGATTCAGTTAACCAGGTTTCAGTGAGAATCGTTAGGTCAAGGTCCAGTGTTTTGATGAGATCAGCGATGTTGGACGAGTGCCTAGGGGCCGATCTGCAGTTGAGTAGTGTGCACTTGAGCCGAGGGGTGAAAAGGGTGGTAGAGGGTACTAGAGTGAGGGGGACTTCTTTGAGGTTGTTAGGGACGGAGCCTCTATTGTTTTGTGTGGAGGGCCTAAGGGGGTTTGAGTGAATCGTGGGGATGGAAAGGTGTGTGGTGGCTATATGTTTTTGGGGAACTGGGTCATATGAGCGGAGGAGGGTGCGTATGTCGTGGTCCGAAAGTGGATTGATGGTACGTCGGGGCGGTTGGTGGGATTGCGAGCGGGGATTGAGGTCCAGTGTGGGGAGTTTTGTGTGAGAGGGTGAGTAGGATGGGTGGGGGACTTGTTAGGGGGGAAAGTAGTGGTGGGTAGGGGGTGTCTGGGGTGTATGAAGAGTAACTCTTTGGAGGTGTGAAGATCCTCTTTGATTGCTGATGTTCTATGCCATTTCTTTTTTATGCGCACTGTGTCTCCTGCCCCAGGATTTAGGTCTATGCCTGATGTTAATGCTGGACGTCCTGCTAAGAGGTTTTAAGGCAGATGTTTGTGCCTGATGTTCTATGTCAATTGATAACGCTTTGTTTTATTTCAGCCCTGGAACCAATGGACTTACCTTCTTCTTCTTTTTTCCCCATTACCCATGTAAATAATCAGTGTGCATATATTGCCCTGGTTAGTAGAGAGTACATGCATAGAGTTAGAATGCATATATTTTGGTCACATGTACATACATGAGGTAAAATTACACAAAGATATAGGGCTAAGAAGAACGCATGTACATTGTTAGAATCAAAATCTTATTGCCACATTCATGCTTTGTTCTGTGTAAAGTTAGCATTCGTAGCACCATATTATGTTCAGTCGCCATTTTAAGTCATGATTGAAACTTATTTCTGCTTTCGTAGCTAAAAGCTGTGTCGATGCATTTGTGTCTCCAAGGTTAGGACTCCCTGAATACATAAGAAAGTTGCTCATTAGGACATATCTTTCCCTGTAGATAGAGGTTCGCTCACACTATTCCAGCTGCAGGCACAGACAGAATGAATGACCTTGCCAGAGATAGTGTGTGCCCGGTCTCAGACTCTTAGCTTAAACAAAGGGGCTCACAAAGATAAGCTGTGTCCCTGTGGAAAGCTACCAGGTGGGCGTGTTCCTGCCCATTTACAAAATGTATAACCATTGCCCTTATGGTTGTAAACCTCAGTCCCTTGGCAGCTATCTAAGGAGGAGGCTGGTCAGACCGGACTCCGTGCGAGCGCATACTAATAAAATAACTCTGATGTGTATTCTGTACTGTCTGGCCAACTCTTCATTTGTGTGGAAGTCTGAGAGGTGGTCGCGAGTGGCCTTAATCAGGTCACTTCCTTCAACTTTGATTAGAATACAAAGGTACTGTTTGGAGATCACATGTATAGAGTATGATAACACATATCCAGAGTTAGAATACACACATATAGCATTATAAGTAACATGTGGCAAGTCACAAAGTCTTCTGTGAGTAGGTTTGACTTAATCTGGGCTCTTTCAGGAGTACGTCACTACTGTTCATGCAAATACACTTTGTGGTATTCACAAATAAGGATTTTAAATGTACACTTGATGCTGGCTTAAAAGGCACAAAATGGAGAACATAAGGAACACATATGGGTTTAAGTGCAAATATATGCAAAAGAGCATACAGAGGGGAAACAGAAATAATGTGTTAGAGAACAGTTAAAGTTTTCAGAACGCAAAGTTGTAGTGTGTTCCCTAGAGAATGCACAAATATATTTATAATAGTAAAACATACAGGTACAATATTAATACCCACGACATAGAAACACAACTTGTTAGGGACGTATCAGAGTTAATTTGCACCGATGTGCTACATGTAGAATGTAGCATATTTGTGGGGGCGGGCTATGTTGCTGTGGTCTTTTATTGCTATTTGATTGTGAGTCAGTGTTGCTTGGCAGCAACATAAATCAATATTCTCATTTTGTCTGTACAGAGATTGATGTTTGCTGTAGGAAACAGCACTGACCGCCGCAAAAAAGAATCCGAGTAAAACAATACACCATTATGACAAATAATAATGTGGTGTTCCATAAATAACACCTGAGCTCAAGTGAGACCAAAAACAAACCACCATTCGACACATAATGCACTGTCTGCTGCATACCACAACATTCACACAGCAACAGAATGTGTTTGCAATACAACTCTCGAAACCAGGGTGAGACGGTACCAACCAAGACTGTCTCTGCAGAGAATACGAATTCCAGAGAGCGCACAATGTGTCGAATTTACCGCAACATAATGGCGAAAAGCAAAGATACAGGGTTTCAAAAAGAGCATGAAGTGGAAAGATTTAAGTGCAGGTACCTCATCCCAGAATACCTGTTTGCTCCTGAGAACTGCCGCTACTCTTCAATTAAAAATATTAAAATATTGCTGAGAGCAGCGGTACGCTTCCTCATTAAGTGTTCGTATCCAATAACGGCCCATTTTAAAGCACTGGCTGCAAAACACATAACAGAATTAAAACACTTAGCCATGCAGGAATACACAAGTCTAGGGTTATAAGGCACAGACACAAAAATAAATCACACTGAAGCGTGACTATAAAGCAAACGCTTATTTCACCAGAAGCAAAGTACTGAGAAAAATGGAAAGATGAGCGACTTTTTAAAAACACATTTTGTTGGAGCTGGGGAGTGGCAGCTATGACGGGGGCAAAGTGAGAAAAAAACACGCAAAGGCAGCAGTGCAACTGTGGAGCTGCCAGAGTGCTCATGAGAAACGAAGGCACTCCCCAAAAGTGGTTTAATACTCTGGATGGAGCAGTACCAGGACTTTCAATAGTTACAGTTACTCTGGCATTGTGCGTACCTGCACTTTTATATTTCCATTTAAATCCCTGTCAGTCCTGAGATCCCATCCTTGAAATCCCCACTCAGCCCCACTTTAAGTCCTCTTCAGTCTCTTCCTTAAAAGAAATGGCCAATGTTTCCCTTCAACGCCACCCAGCAACCCATGAAAAACGCCCCACATTAACCCCTTCGAGGCGGATGACGCGCTCAGCTCGTCATGAGTTACGCCTCTCGTACGCTCATGACGAGCTGAGCTCGTCATGAACCGCAGGTTTTTAAAAAACCCAGCGCACAGCGGGAAAACCGCTAGCGCGCATGCGGTTAAAGCCTCTTCTACTTCCAGCCCCATCCAAGCTGCAGCTCTTCTAGGGCGGCCACCTGACCTTTTTTTTACCACCCTGTCCAGTTTCTTCTAGTTAGACGGATAAAAATACTAGGAAAAGCAGTGAAATCAGGTTTGTTTCCCCTATGCAACATAAATATAAAACAAGCACATAAAGAAAGGTTCTAATAAGCATGCAAGAGCTGTCTAAATCGTTTTATTAGGTTTATTAAAGCAAACAAGGAGTAACTGCTCTGTAAGGAAAGAATCCTGACCATTTTGCAGGAATGGTTTTTCTTCTACCAGCTCGTGTGGTCCAGGATAGCAAAACCTGAACAAATTGCCACCTTAATACATTGACATGATCCCACTAATTCCATTTCGTGCTTTGTGTTTATTGCAAATCAGAAGTTATAAAATGTCGGTGGACACCTCTAAAAAGTAATGCAAAGTGCTTTCTGCGCGTAACACATCAGCATTCTTAACCACCTCGCATTTTCACCCCGCTTCAAATGCTTTTCCAGAGGGCACTGTCTACACATCCAGAAGGAGCTATATACAATACAAGTCCAGCAGCCTTTTTTAAAAGAAGGCCAGAATACATAACAACAACAATAGACTACAAATTCACAAAAGTAAAACAGTGGCTGAGTTTTGTTGTGTGGGATTCGGCCGACCTTTGGGGTGTGTGGACTTGTGCCCCCTTCTGATGCCTCCAACCTCCTACCCCAGGGGGGGGGGGGCACACCCCATAGTTCGAAACCCACTGCATCACAGGAATGTGAGCCTGCATCGTCCCAGACCCACCTGGTAACATCCTTGGCTTTTTGGGGGCATGGTGGTGCCCCTCCAGTCTAAAGGGTGTCAAAGGTGTGTGTGTCCTCATGATGCCCCATGACACACTGCATTGTTTTATTGGCTGCCATCCATTCCCCTGATCCCAAAACCATTTGAATGAAACAACACTTGTAAAGTGCATGGCTACCCGAAGGCATCTCAGCGATAAGCGGTACACTGAAGCTTCACAGAGATCACTTGGGGAAGAGACATGTTTTCAACAGCTTACAAAAGACCATATGATTGGGCTTCTTTTGTAACTGAAGAGGGAGAGAGTTCCAAAGTGTTTAGGCATTATACGAGAAAAGACAGACACCACTTCTGGCCCTCTTAATTCTAGGGACTAGGGCCAAATGTTGTTCATTAGAGCGCAACTGCCTGTTCGCTTGATAGGGCTGGACCAAAGAGGAAATAATAGCTGGTCCCTTCCCACCAATCATCTTATGAGTAATGCATTAGGTCTTATAATGAACTCTCTCCCGAACCGGAAGCCAGTGAAGGAATTTGACAGCGGGTTTTGCCAATTGCCTACTTGGGGTCCCTAAAAGAATCCTTGCAGCACAATTCTGCACAGTTTGAAGTTTGGTAAGGACCAAACTCAGAGCCCCAGGGTAAAGGGCATTTCCATAGTCCAGGCGCAATAGAATGAGCGCCTGGACCATGAGCTTTCTAGCTTGGAAGGGGAGCAAAGAAAGCACTTTGCGAAGCATTCTTATAATGGCAAAGGAAGACGCCACAACCTTCCTGGCTTGGGTTTTAGAGCTAAGATCTGAATCAAGCCAAAAACCAAGGCTCTTTATCTTTTGCTTGGGAGCAGGGCCCATGCACACTGGCCACATTTAAATTTCTAACGACCGCTTACGGTTCAGGAGATACCGGTGTTTGAAATTAAGGTTGGACTCTTGTATGTTCCAGATCTCCAATCCTATATGGTGACTTTAAGGGTCTGGCGAGTGCTCCTGGTCCTGTAAGTGCTTCTGCCAATCATATACCTCGGCTCTGACCAGTCAGTTTCAATATATACTTAATAAAACTCTGTTACCTCTAGTGGGTGTAGTTTGCGTGCAAACCTAAGCCCAACACCAGTGGTGCCGTTACCTAAACTGTGCGGGTAAGACAAGCTTGGCCCTCAATTGGACTCCCCATGAACTCTATCTCATTGCAAATGTCAACTTCCAGACCTTCAGGATCACTAAATGGACAGACTTTGCGAACTGTCCTGCTGGGACAATACCATGTCACTATACACATCAGTTGGTATTCCTGATAATTTTGGGTGGCGGCATTTTGGGATTAATCATACTCATTGGCATTTGCAAAATTATCAGTAGAAATGGACCAATAAGGTATTAAAATCAGATGTCTTGTTGATGATCATTCTCCAACAATGCTGTTACAGCTTTCCTAAATTTTATAAAGCGAGCAGAGTCTTCGTTCGAACATACTTCTACAGCTCTTTGGCAAGTCCGGATGCTTAAAATACTCCAGATCAGTCAAAGTCGATAGTTGCTCAACAGATTTAATACTCTGCAGATCCGGATCATGTGGGTCAACCAGGCGCGGTGCGTCCATTGGGGCGTGGGGCATAGCCCCCCTGCCCACAGCTCCCTCGGCGTCTTTGAACTTAAGTAAACTGAATCAGTTTACTTAAGTTCAAAGAGGCTGAGGGAGAACTGACAATCATGTCAGTCAGCATGACGTCGGACCGCCCATCCCCATCTGAAGGGGGTGGGCGGTCTGGCATCATGTTGAGTGACATGATTGTCACCAGGGGCAGGCAGCAGCAACACAAGTGCGCATGAGTGGGGATGGAGGGCGAATTTTCGCACTGTGCCCACTCATGCGCACTTGTGTTATCTCTTGTTTGCGCATGCCCATTAGGAGCCCCTCGGCCTCCTAATGGGCGTGCTGCGGGCGAAGATAAGCCAGTGCCCCTAGCGCCAGGATTGGCTGAGAGGGGCTGCCAGGGCCGTTTGTGAACAAGGCGCCAAGGAGAGCAGTAGAAGTGGCTTGGACCGGCAGAGGTAAGTTTTTCATTTATATTAAATTTTATTGATTCCCTGCCAGGCTGCCACCCTCCCCGCGAGAACACCTCAGACTCCCCCCCCGCCCCCGCGACTGGCGCCGAGGGTACTAGGGCTCTTTACACGAGCACCAAATACATTACGTCAGGTCAGATGCATATTTCTGTGTGTTTTTAGACACAGGCAGATCGCAAGATTTGTCCAGAATCACAGGATGTGGGAGCACAGCTATGCCAGAACTCGAACATGGTTCCCTGGGCCCTGTTCCAAAAGTTAGTAGGTCGGCCGCATGTTAAGTAAGCTACATACATCTTAGAATAGTCAAGTACAAATAAAAATGCTAGTGAGGAAATAAGATTGTGGAGAAACAGCAGTTCGTGAAAAACAAACATGCATTTAATTTTTCTTTTGCCATTCCAGCCAGTTTGTCTTCCATTGCACATCCTTTTAAATGCTTAAGCAGAGCGCGCGCCAGTGTTCACCAGTGAAATCCTCATCATTCACCAGCGAGGCCCGGCAGCGCACTATCAGAGCGGTAGAAAACCCTGCATCATGTCACACTGAGCACTAGTGACAGCCGGGGGAGCGGCCCTATCAGAAGGGCCCTTAATGGAGTCACGCTCTAATGCACCGGGGCAGATGATCAGAATAAGAAGCGCAGGAAGGAGCGGGGATGTGGGCTCGATTAGATTACTCTCTGTTTATTTTATTGAGACCGACAAAGAGCAAATCTGGGCTGGAGTTTGAGGGAGGGAGTGGGGCACCCAAAAACAACACGCGCTAATAACAGGCCCATCGGTAACAGCCATTGGAAAGAAGTGGGTTCCACTCAGGGGTCAATATTTTAGGCTCACACGGTTTTACATTGCGGGGGTTGGGATTGGGGGGGCAACCCAGCATAAAGTGCATTTGATTTGGGACGTGACTATCTGTTTGCACCTGTTTAGCAGCCATGGTCTAAAAAAATGGGCAACATCATGTGAAAATTGGAATTGCACCCGTTTTGTTAAAATCTAGAAGTCTTTGCCTCTGCCAGGGTAGAAGTGGGCACGATTTGCTCTCTGCTACGAAACAGCACAAGAACTAAAAAAGACAAATTGTGTTTGTACCTGTTTTACCATACATTAGTACTTCCCCCTCACACACTGCCCACTAAGTCTACCCCAGGTCAAGTTTGATGCACACAGAATGAAGTTTGCTCCTACAGACCGCTTTGCAACTCCTCCGATTTAAATACTCCCAAAACTTTTCTTTGAAAAGCAATGCATGGCAGTACTAGTTTTTTGTTGCTGCTTGTAGCAGCTGGTCGTTGTGCTGGTCATCATTCACTGCTTATAAGCATTCTGTAGGGTGAAGTTTTAGTAAATACTCATTGGGTTCACAATCCTACCTGATGAATTCTCACGTCCTGAAACGATTGGGAATACTTGGCGTGCGCGTATGGGCCGTTGTCTGTCTTTGGGCTATGAAACACTTTAATGCCAGAGGCTGGGAGCGAGGCAGGCATTTTAGACACGCCTCTTTGTATAATGTGTTTTCATGTTTTTCATATTTCCATATTGCCTCTTGGAGTCTTGGTACAGCACTGTGGCTAATAAAAAAATGCTCCCTTTGATATTACTCAGCAATGCATTGAATCTCGAACTCTGTTATGAAGCTCTGTGGTTATACTGAATAAGTAGCTACCTATGTTATATGACATCTCTTAATGTAATAACTGTACTTTCACATTTGCTATATTAACCTTCTTGCTTTCTCAAATTTGCTAGAAAATGCACCATTTGTCCACTCTTTTTTCAAAATTTTCTCGGGGAAAGCCCCCCCCAAACCCCTCTTAGGTTGTTCAAGCTCGCTTGCTACCCCCGCTCGCTGCGGTGCAGTATGCCAATAATGTTACGCCTCACCACTTTCAAATGTCACCAGCCGCCCCTGGGGTCAACGTTTCCTCCTCGTTGGGGCAGAGGCGACATTGCTTGTCCTTCGCCTTGCTGTTTTACTCCGTTCTTCGCGGCCAAGTTGACTCCTACAAGGTTGCCCAATTTTTGCATCCATGGCCACTGAGAAGGCAGATGCATCATAGCCAACTTGATACAATATATCAGTTTGCCTGGCACCTCTGTCCCACTAACTGGCTGAAGTAAGCAGAGGCGCTAGTAAACGTGAGAGTTCAGAAAGTTTGGAGATGGCACCTAAACATTTCCCAATAGCATAATATCGACTAGAGGGCTGATTATGTTACTATGTTTGGTGTCCCATCTCCTCCCCAAATGCTGCTACGACCTTCTGTGCTTTTCATAATGTTAAAAGTCTCACGTTCCTGAATACAAATGAAACATTTCCAAAGACACCTCTTTGTCTAGATATTGAGTTTATGACACGTAGTGACTTGTAAAATTCATTATCTGAGTTCCAGGCCATCTGCCACCTTCAGGAGCACACCTTGACTGCTCATAGTCACTAGCCTTGCACGATCGTACATATTGATCCAATCGGGAATCACCAGCACTTGAGCCCGTGCGGCACTTGTAGAACCACAATGGATGCTGTCCAGCTACCACTCACTACTTCAAGCTGTTGAGTGCTACAGGCTGGAAAGTGCCGGCTCTTATTAAAAGTGTGTCATCAATTGGAAGTAGTTGTCAATGAAATTATAGCAGCCTCTGCTGTGAAGTGCTAGCATTGTACATTAAAGGTCAAACAACGCCTAATGTGAAGTGATACTAGTGTGCTACTAAAGATAGCAGACACTGCTGAGAAATGTTGGCACATGCCATTACACACAGGGTAGTGCCTCCTCAGGCTGGTCAATCCCACCATAGCATAGCAGCCCTGCTAAGGGTAATAGTGCTACCCATTTTAAACTAAGTACTGCTTCTGCTATCTAACTGGTAGCCATCAGCTCTGCTAAGAAGTGCTGGTACAAGACTAAAAGGGTGTGGATACTCCACTCGGGGCACTATTGGAGCCAATTAAAAACCAAGCAATGATACGACAAATGAAATGACGTATATCAGATCTACGGAGATAGGCCACCATTGACCCGTTAAAGTATTGGTCCCTCGCCCCTGATCACCAGAGCTGCTAATATAAAAGATAGCAATGCTGATATTTAGCAGCTGCTTATGCCAACTGCTGATCAAAATCTGTTTCAGTGCCCGTATTAAACCAAGCATTGGCAAAGCCAAATGGTCTGGGTTTAGTATGCCAACACATGCAGTGCAAACACATTTGAGCAAGACACACCGGGAGTGGGGACAGGCAGAAGTGAAAAGATAGGGAATTGATTTTAAATTAGTCCCTAATGCAGTTCAATGCAAGCATTTGAGTGAAGGAGGCAGGTCACACACAAACTCCCAATAATGTTACATAACAGATTAAAACTTGACTGGAGTGTGATAAGGTGTGATTGATGGAAGTCCCAAGGCGATACCTGAAAAAGGCTGGTGAAAGAAAGCCAATGGCTACAAGGGACAGACACACTATATAAAACCCAGACCTAAAGAACGTTTAGTCTCTTTATCCTCTATCTCCACGTTTGCAAATATCCATTTGAGTTCCCTTCCCTCTGCACATGACAAGAGGCCATCATTACCACTGTCCATTTGATGTACAATACTTACAATGTTGTGAACATCTGCTCCCCCCTCCACCCTCCTCCTCCCCTTTAGTCCTGCTGGTGACCTTCGGATTATAGAGACATCCTTCACTCTGTGAGTCATTCAGCAGCATTACAGGTGATAACAGCTGCATATTTTTAACTTCCTTATTACGAAGGACTGTGGAACTCGGATGCAGTGACTCCACATCAGGATTGGTGCTGTAATATTTTATTGCTCCCATGTCAAAGAAACGTGCCCAAAGATTCCACACCCATGTTAACTGTTTAATTGTCAGTGCCCTTCCTGGAAAAAACTTTACTTTGTTTCACAGACAAAACTTTCTCGAAGAAGAACATACACCCCACAGTGAGATAAGCATTGCTATATAAACAGACAGTTTGAATGAAGGATTTCATTAGGTGATGATGAAGTTCAAGGTGGCACTACACAAGGGTGGCCACTGCCTTTTCCACAGTACAGTTTTCTTAGCTAACGTGGCTATCCATGAGTGTTCTCAAAGCTAACATGGGTCCAAACCAACCAAACAACTAAAGCTTCCTTCTATGCCAACAACCATATAAATTACAAATTAGCACATGTGCCCTAATACACAAACACCGGAAGACAAAGAAAGTTGGTAATGATAGATGGTTTGAAGACAACTAGAATAAACTAAGAATCGTCTCAATGTGCAAATACAAGTTAGTAAAATTCGAAAAAACAAGTAAAATTACCTTAAAATGGCCTCGTATATATTCTAATATCTGGGAATATGTATCTAATCTGGCACTAAAATGTGTGCGGCCAGAATACAGATGGAGGCATCGCAGTAGAACCCCTGAATAATCACCCATCGTAGCTACAGTAGCTTTGAGCAAGACTGTACTGCTTGTTTGCCTGCTACCTTTACTTCAAAGGACATCAGGCATCACATATGTGGAAGAGGTGTGGAGCAGCAGCCACAGTGGCTGACTCCGGAGCGCGGGGCTTGCGGCTCAATCCCCGGTGCCGGCAGCAGTTCGGCTCAGCATCATGTGACTCTGGGCATTAGCTCCCTTACTCTCGCCAATGGCACGCAGCGCCTTGAGACCCTTGGGGTGATTAGTTTGTGCTTTACAAATACCAGATTTATTTAATGTCCTTGTTAAGCTCAGTGTAAGTTAATAACAGAACTACAGTAGTGGGGTTTCAACATTTCAAGCTTGAGCTGCAATTCTAGGTGGTACAGTGGAGAACTGATACTTCCATATAAGAGACCCAGACTCTTTTTACAGTGGTTGCTCCAAGCGTTTTGGAATTTTTGTTCAGAGACTGTTGAAAGACTTTTTACACTAACTTCCCTTTCCAGAGTGTACAATGGGTTCATAAGATTAAAAAGGCTATCCAGGGCTGAGAAACACAGAGAGCTCCTCCCTCATCGTATATCTCTAACAATCACCAACAATAAGCATCAAAGAATGTTGCTTTGTTTGATTATTTCTACTTGGGTTTAAGCCCTCCTATGACATCATCCCTGGATTGCCTCTTTAAAAGGACAGTCTCACCTCATTATCAGGCTCGCTATGTATGGCACTTTCACCATCCATGGCCAACATATTGTAATCGATTCTTACTGTAAGGATCTGAAGGTCAGCTTTCTTCAGCCAATGGCGGTGTTTGCTCCAGCATTGGCTTGAGACATTATTAGTCACGCCTTGGCTTGGCCTATAGGAGAATTTCAGTCTCTTTGTTTCTGTACTGGCTCGTTTTGATGTGCTCTTCCTCCTCAATTACAATGTACGAGGAACAAACTTAGACCTGAGTTCAGTCAGCGAGTGCTCCGGTAGCACTGGGGAGCGAGTGTTGACAAAAGCATCCTCAAAAAATGCAATTGAAAGAAGGTTGCTTTATTTCCGGTAGCAGCCATTTTCAGATGTTTTTGTAAGAGGTCACTCCTCATTGACAAAACTAATAGTATGCCACACAAACATAAACCTATAGACTTCGCCAATGCTTGTTTAACTGGCACCCATTACAATGAGCTGGATGGTGTTAAAGTATCTCCACAAAAAAGCGTTCACATGGAATTCATGTATGAATTACAAGAGGCAGCAAAAAAACTGTCATGATTTAATATACAAATGAATCTAAAGAAAACCAGCATGTGAGCATTATCAATTAGTTGGAGTAGAATTTATTTTATTTATTTATTTTTTATTGTAAACAAGAAATTGCAATTCAATGAGCAGAGTTGCAAAATCAGTGACAAGTGCACAATAACCCAGGTGAAAAACCATAACCAGGCAAATGTTGTGGGAAAAGTGCATGTAGTACATGTACAATGGCAATAACAGACAGCCGTATACAGAAATGGCTTCTGGAAAATACAGTAACACTAAGAAAGGCTCAATTAGTGTTATTTCAAAGAATGGTCTGTCTGTGGAGATACCAATGGCGTTTCGGCCCTGTGGAAGTAAATCAGAGTCTCATCAGGACTGGCCATGACCTGGGAATCTGAGGATGAAATAGCAGAGTTCGTGCTATATGGGAAATCTAAGGAGGCTCGAGAGGTAATGGAGGGAATAACAATGAAATGGACATACTAGTTTACTTGCTAAATACAAGATTATCAGGTAAATTGGCCCAAGTGTCTAAATGATGGAGGAATGAGGAAAAAAAAGTTCATAAAAAGCCTGCGATGCCTTTGCAAAACGCATGCAAGCTCCTTGGGAGTACTGGCTTATTGTTCTGTGATTACAACAGCAAGAAGTGATGGAAGGAATGGTTGAGTTAATCACAGCAAGTGGGGATTAGTTTTGGGTTGCCTTCTAGTCCATTATTATTATTCTTTGTGTACTGCTTCACGATAGACAGGGACCGACCATATGATAGCGGCCTTGTCTCATGTCCTGTCCTCCCAAAAGCAAGATTACAACCCTTGAAAGACCCTTACAGTGTCCTATCACATCACTCTGCTTCAAAGACTAAGGGTGCTTTGAAACGTGGGCACCTTCTTTCCTGCACAATAGAGAGCAGAAGAGGGGGCGGTACTTCCTCCTCACTCCTACACTGTTGAATGCACATGAAGCGTGAAAAGGGCCAGAGTTGCCACAGGCAGGTAAACAATGGCGGAGCACACAACACTTCCGTGTGTGTCAGAAACTTCAAGGATAATTACATTGTCTTCAGTAGAGCAGACATCTGCACAATGGTTCCAGGGAGACTGCGTGGGGTTTCAATGAGGTGAGACATCCCACAGTAGGCCACGCAGGAGAGTTTTGAATACTTTGCTGAGTTCCACAAATCTTTGTTGTTGCCACAACAAACAAGCATAATAATTATTCTTTTTGTAGTCCACAACCCAGGTCCAAATTATGGCTGTAAAGACATATTTTCTCACGCCCTTGAAGAATGACATGGGTTGCATGCAGGACCATATATTAATGCATTTTTTTTTTGCACACTATAGATTTTCCTGCTTCGAATTTAGTCTTGAAAGTTAATTAAAACAATCTATAATCTTATAGTAACTCGATTATACACTAGGAGTATGATGCCATTAGAGAACACCAAGGTAAAATGTCTGAAAATGTCATATTTGTGACATCCATAATCCACTCTTCATTTTTTGCACTAATTAATTAAGAAATAACATTCAAGATTTTATTTTTACTTTTCAAAAAGTCCATCTTCTGACAAACAATATAAATTGAAAAATGTCGTTTCATTTTGAAATTGATTTCTACACATCTACACTATATGAGACAAGCACTTTGATTTAAATCTTGTAGTCAGATGTAAATAACAATTATTTAAAGAAAAATAAAGTTATAGCCTTAGAATGAATTTTAATTTTTAAGACTGCACCTTAAAACAGTTTGGAGCGAAAAAGAGTATATGAGCTGAATTCATCTTGTCTGGACTGCTGCTGATGCGCTGTCAGTTTGAACGTGTGGGTGGGGCCACTTGGAAGTATAATGAAGTAGAACTTGTAATTGCAAAAGAAGGGGTGCACAAAGTTTTTTTTCTATGCTGACAAAGTTTAGGAGAGTTCATCCTTCAATTTTTTCACTATGTACTTTAAGTGATTCAAGTTTTCTTGCACAAATGCAAAGTTTCTCTGTCGCTTGCAAATTAATGTTCACAAATCTGCAAGATCATTTTTCCTCTATACTAACTCAGCCATGACATTGTATGCCGAACTTTATTCTGAAAGTTTCTCTTTTGAAGAGTCTTCTATGAACATTGACAAATGCATGCAGACTTTTTCACATTATGATATGAAATACATTGTCACAAACTTCTATATTTTTCACAGAATTGTGGGAAAAAGTAAAGCTCTACAAGTTTGTGAAGATTGAGAAATTATAAGTAGACTTTTCTGAAGGGTACAAGAAAAACTTACTTTGTAACTACCTGTGAAGAATGAAAGACTATAAATCTCATTAAAGTAGTTTGTGGTAGGCTGTTTGTCTCATACGCCCACAACTGGGGGATGGCAAGCATTGTGGTTCTTTGCAATAGAAAACCTGTAATAAAAGGTAGATGGGGAGAGGAGTTGGCCTAATGGCTAGGGCGGTCGACCTAAAATCTGGGGAACTGGGTTAGCTGACCATCCTGTGATTCTGGAAAAATCACTTAATCTCCCCGTGCCTAACAAAATAATGAAGGTGTCCTCATGTAATGCAACTGGTGCTATGTAAAGCGTTCTGCTACCTGCTTCAAGTCAAGTTCGCGCTATATGAAACTGTAAAAAAAAAAAAATGACATGTGCATTTGTGACCATCACTAATGGATCTTCAGTGTGATAAAGTTTGTGCACTGAGTTTCCAGAAGTAGGAAGGGAGTTATCGATAGACTTATAGAGAGTTGTTCCAGTAATAAAAATGAAATACCACACAAATGGGACTCTATTATTTACTTTGCCCCTATCTATCTGAACTGATGCTCAGTCCAGAGTTGAACCACAGTCATCCATCGAAGATAAAATATGTGGAACTTCAAAACAGATCACTACCCAAACAATCTCATCAATATTACACAGCACACGCATAACACATTTAGTGTTCTTGACAGAGAAGAAGCATTCAAGGGACCCCAAACCATCCCTCAAAGAATACCCATCAATCATCAATGCCCACTCTGAGATTCACATGCATGGTCTCATATCTGATAAAGAAAGTCACATAGTATATCATGTCTCAATTATAGATCATCCATCAATTCTAACCATCAAAAGTCCACAAGATTCAAAATGACCCATGAAATCAAAGACCCAAAAAAGGAGGTGTGACCATCTTTAGTCTTCCAAACTCGCCTGCATAGAAGACATTCACCTCAATTTACTCTGTGTTTAAATGCATGGATGTGAGATACACAATTGACACAAATAGCACCTTCTGCTTTGCAGCAACATACCAACTTAGAGGAGACAACCCTAGATTCACACACAAAATTCCCAATGGTCCGATGGGACCCAACAACAGATCTGCTGCAGAGCTAATCAAAAATATGAGTGTACTTCGGTTCACATGAGTTGTCAAAGGGCCAAACAAGTGATAGAGTATTCATTCATAATGTTTAACATTTCAGGAATCAGATACAGTTGCAACTTTTTTCAAATCTGTCATTCATCTCCCTCCATCTACTTAACCAGTATTATTATCCCGATTCACATAACAAACAAGCAAACATGCATGCCTACTTGACTTCTCATGGTGCTCAATGAAACAGAATTGAACAATTTTCACAAAGTTGCTGGACCTACATCAGCATGCACAACAGCCCAGAATCTCGAACAGGGCAAATCTACTACAACAACATTTGCATTGGACAAGTTGGCACCACAAAAATGATAAAAGCCAAATTGCACCTCAAATTGGCCAACAAATTATTCCTATGCTAATTCTTAGTACTAAAAGGCCTGCCCAAAATCGTAACGCCTACGATGTGACTATTAACCATAAACAAACAAAGCATATTGCAAGGTTGGGTTACCAAAACATTTGGAATGCAAAAAAGCTTTTTTTCAGTATCTACCAAGAAGTGACCAATCAAGAAGCCTTTAAGCATATCCCATGGTGACTCCTCAAACACCTCTAAGACTTGTTACAGTTTTTTAAATATCAAAGAACTGAGACTCACTTTCAGACAAGCTTCAGTTCTTTCCTTATTGAATGTTCCACCATGACCCACTGCAGAGATGATTTGCCTTGTTCAAATCACTTCTTAAAAAGAAGATAACCAAGTTAGCCTCAAAGATCAAAGCATCTTATCTTCTGAGTCTTGCATGGAACATCTTTTGTTTTGTTGGCAACTCACACGGCCAGTATGATGCACTACTCTTTATTGCCAGGCATAGTCCCAAGGAATCAGAAGGAGTGAGAAGAATACTGTAAAGTAGACACACACGTCCAAAACCAAGTCAATGAAAAATCGAGAAAAAAGCTTCAGAATCAACAAGATGTGTACCTAGTTTGCCGATACTAAACTAAGAGTAAGTAATAAAATCATCCCGCCTTTTTGTGACTCCAATGAGGAGGCAACCACCTTTCTCTTCAACTGGTGTACTTCCCATTTAAGATATGATACAACTGTATCTCAGCCAAAGTAACAGCATCAGTACCAAGAGGGGAAAACAAAATGGTCCTCACTTCCTCTAGTTTGTGGATTTTAAGGAGGTCGCCATACCTCCCCCCAGCGGTTCACATGGGAGCTGCCTTTAATACTAGTGGAGCACCAAGATTTCGTAACAGAGACAAACCTATTTTTAAATCTAACACCTAACCACCTTACTGAGGAAAGAGGTGAGTTGGTCATGTGCTGCATGTGTGGCTGATAAAGTGATTTGCCCAACTCACCACAAAATGTTGCTGCTGCTTCATAGAAATCAAGTACTTTCCCTCATAATCCATCACATATTTGAAAAATAAATGTGTTTGGTCAAACTATGCTTATTTGTGCACTTGCATTATACCTCGTGATTAATATTATGTCTGCTTACATTTCAACATAATTAGTTATGCTTATAACTTACTCATCAGGCATGGTGAACAAACAATTTTTTTTTTTTTTTGCCATTTATAGAGCGCACTGTAACCCTGCGGGCAGCCTGGCGCTGAATTGAAACCACTATTTTGGCCAATTATTAACCAAGGAGTAACCACACCAATCCCAGCAAAATAAGCAGTTTCACAACCTCCAGAGTTGTAACCCACAAGAGGGACATATTCCTTTGGGACAATATTAAAGAGGAACTCTACATCCAACTGGATAAAGACTAGCAAGATGCTCTGATGTTTCATGATTTCACTGTAGCAACAACAAAGAGAAACAACAGCAGGACTAGAGCGGGGCCCTCCTTCATAAAAAGAAAATGAGGAAGTGGCCAGCGGCGGTTTCTTCATTTGGACTGGGGGAGCGTTGTCCCCCTCCCTCTGTGAGCCTCACAGGAAAATAAAATGGCAATACAAATATTTCATTGGCATTTTATTTTTCTGACATGCACACTCACTGCTCTGCAGCAGCTCGAGGCGTATGGCTGGATGCTCCAAAGTGCGCATGTCACTTTGGTCGGCTTTCCTGCGGTGGTCAAAGTAGCATGCGCATCTGAAGCTCTCCACCAAGTTGTCTTAGACAGCTAGGTGGAGACCAAGCACAGGCCTACAGGGCCTGAAGGAGTGTCTAGTCAGCTTGCGCCATCCAATCCTGGAGCTGCTGTCACAGCATGAGAGCAGCGCCTAGATTGGTTTAGGCAGTTGGCTGGGCCATTGCTGGAGTGGAGAAAAAGTTCAGGAAGAGTGAGGACGTAAAAGCCATGTAGATGATTTTTTTTCTTTTTTATTTTCTTCGTGCTCTCTACTTCTCTCCCTCCCCCTCTCCACTTGACGGTTTGCCAGCCCCCCTCCCAGTCCCCATAGCTTGCAGCACCAATGGAAGTGGCCCCAGAAGCATAAATTCACATCTGGGTTGAGGTGTGCACATACCAACGAGGCCAGGTCTCTTTTCCAAAACAACACAGAAAAGCAGCAGACCAAAAAAGTTACACAGGTAAATGGACAGGAAGTCAAATGATGACGAAGATATCATTGCGGGACAAACACCAGCGCAATGAGTGCACTGGTGTATACCTCACTGCGAAAGGCTAATCATAGCCTCTACGGAATCCTCTTCCCGTAACTCGTTGTGTAGTGTCTGTTCCACCATGTCTCAGCTATTGTTAGACTGGCATATGCCATGCCTCTCCTGTTTAATCTTTTAGATTAGCATATGATTCACTTTCAAGCGTGCACTGTTCAGACACAAAAGTAATATGTTGAATTGCCTAGGTTTCATACAACACAGAAAGTTTCCTTTTCATAAATGGATCAAAAACTGAAAATGGATCAAAAACTGAAATCCTACACCTCGGAAGCCAATCTACTGCATTTCTTCCCTTTACTGACTCTCTGTTCTAGGGCCTGCTCACTCTACTGTCCAGAACTGATAGCTCGTTATGGAAGCTCTAATTCACCACTCACATTAATGCTACAGTTCAGGATGTCAACATGGTACATTCTCCTTCCTGAACACCTTGCTAAAACTATGCCTTTTCAATGGGTGTCCAGACTGCTCTGGTGTAACTTGTAGAGTCCTCTGTAGACTCCCAAGTGAGGCTGCAGTGATGTGCCTGAACTCAAACGATGAGGAGGCTGCTCGAAAAACACGGCACTGGATCCCAGTGGATTCTATTAGCAAATTCAACAGTCTAATATTTGTAAGGCCTACATGAGCAAATCCTAGGCATCTTTTTTAAAGATATGCACTGCATTTCAGTCCTACTAAGAAACACCCTTCAGCATCTCGGCATCTCAGCATCTCAATCCCACTATGCACCTTCAACCGGCAGATAAATAGCAGTTGTTTTCTGGAAAGGAGGTGTCTTAAACTGAGGAACAACCTGGATCCCCACATCAGAGTGGGGCCAAACTACCTCAGCTGCAGGGAAACCATTAAAACGAAGATTTTGATTCACATAAGTGAATCCAGGACCCACGAACGAGACACGTTGGATGGCGGTGAACGCCCCATTCTATTGGTGGCCCATGGACTGTTGCTTATGTTGCTCTAAGTTTACTTTGCTTTCATGTTCTGTATTTCTCAGCGTTGTGAAGGTACTGTAAGATGACAACAAGTACTTTAAAAAACACCTAAATGAATACATATATTGTGGTGGAAAATTGAGTAGCAATAATACCAGGTTGTTGCCATTAGAAATGATTCCGACACATTACAGGTTTCAAAGAGGACGTCAGCATTTATTGGGAGATGAACTAATGCTGCACGTGGCTAGTGTGCTGTTGACTAGGTGTATGTGGAAGGGAGGCAGTCCATTTATTAGTGACTGACAGATGGACTCTTCTCCCTGCTCTACATTCAGATGGACTGTGCTGCATTTGTAGTGTCACAGACTGAGCATTCACTATCTTGTGACTGTTTAGTGGTTGACAACACAGCAGGGCTGGACCAACCAGGGCATGTGCACCTGCTTTGTGCTCCTCAGGGTACTTTGGTATTACAGAAAGGGCTCCTTCCCTAATACTAATGGGACTGGCGTGAATAAAGTGTTATTGTTGGATGACATTCCCTCATTTGCATGAGGGCATGGTACTACAGACGCGGGCTCAGTGGCAAACATGCCAGAGGAGGTGCACTGACAGTGTACCATGAAAAGGTGGCACACCTCTGCGGGCAGCCCTCTGGAGGGGATACAGAGGGTCCCATGAACCCACCCCCAGGCATCCTCCTGCACATGTGAGCAGCCATTCACTGCAGCTGCCTGCATGGGGATTACTCACCCCTCCTAAAGGAGAAGGCATGTTGCCACCTGCACTGTGAAACACAGAGAGGCTTGGAAGCAGCCACTCCATGTTTCATTGAATGTGCTCGCCCCAGGACAGCGCAAGTTATTGGCTGCCCCGAGGGCATCGCATGCATCAAAACATCAAAAAGGGTGCACTATCCTGGTATCACCAGGCGCACCTTTTAACCCCTTCCATGCGTCATGAGTTGCGCCGCTCGCATGCTTATGACGAGCTCAGCTCGTCATGTAACGCGGTTTAAAAAAAAAAGCCGCACAGCGCAAAAATGACCGCAGCACGCATGCGGTTAAAAGCTGTACCATGGCACAAACGGAATATGCACCCCATGTATAATACGGGCCCTGTTGTCTATACTTACAGTTCACATGGATTTTCAAGAATGTTGGAATTAAACACGGTCTGCAACCAAGCAATAGTAATGGTGATGGGTTTGTCATGCCAATGTAATATCCTGAACCAGACATGGCTTTTCATAGAAGAGTGTGACTGGTCTGACATATATTAGGAAAGCCAAATCAGAAGCCAAAGCATCAGAACTGTCTCAAGATTTGAAATATGAAAGAAGGTCAATTGGCATAAGATTTAAAGAAAAACAAAATGTACCACTGGCCTGATGCAATGAATAGTGAAGTAATCCCTAGAAAGAGGGCAGTAGCTGTGACAGGACAAAGGGTCAGATTCATGCAAGTTATGGTGTACCTATTGAGAAGTTATACAGATGATTCTGTTTTTTAACGAGGATTGCACAATACTAATACCACATACATTCATACATACATGTCAGAGTGGAAGTTATCCCTCTAACCTTGTGACAAACAAATCTGTATCAGTACCCCTCAGCTAATTGTTAATAGGGGTGGATGTAACTCGCGAATTTTCATATACTGCAATCATGCGGAATTTCCTAAAACTTCAGCAAGATTACAATTGAATTACGGGAAAAGAGTACTTCTGCATCTTACATTATTTCTTAGGGCAAATATGCCCCCTCACATCAAAAATTGAGGCAAAGAGGCATTTTGTGCTAAGAAATAGCACTAAATGCAACAGAACACAAATAGCAACTGCAAACAGCGGCTCAAGTTCTATAGATGTGCTCTTGATTTAGGATTTTCCCTCATCTATAATTGCCATTTAGAGCTATATTCTTAGCACAAAATGTACCCTTGCATTCAAAATGGACGTTAGGATGCATTTTGCACTAAGAAACAGCTCTAGATGCAGCCGAACACGAATAGCAAACATGAGAAGCCGCTTGCGCTTGCTAAATATGGTCTCACAAGAGGATTTCTTTCCCCTAAATTGCTCTGACCAATGCGAGCAGGAGCATTTGCATATTTGTTTGTAATTCCGCATCAAAGTGTAAAGCAGAATTACCACAATTACTCTAATTACTTCAGTGTAATAAAAATGATGCGTAGGCCTAATCATAAACAATTAACTTCCTAGTAAACTTAAAACTGAAACATTGTTCACAGAAAAATATATTACAATAACTCGAGTAACTGTAAAACAGCCATACCACTAGGTTGATTTTAACATCAATGTGGCATAAATAAAAGCAAATTATTTGCCAAATATGAACTAGAAAAACCCCTATGATAGTGCTGGACATGCTAAAACTAGGGGTGAGTGGAACTGGCGTAATTCTCTTCAGCATAATTACTTGTAAATGTGCATAGTTGTGTGGGAGGCATAATCCAGCATTTGGTGTCATTTTCTTCCTTGAGTCCAAAATGGGAGAGATTATACATTTAAAGTAGCACTAAATGTTAGAGGACATAGCCAGTAGTTGCTCTCTCTCTCTTACTTCATTGTTCCTGTGCTACCACAGTAGGATTTTTACCCCAAATTACTCTTTACTATTCAAGCTAGCATACTCGCGTAATTTTGGTAATTTTGCATTACAAGAGTAATGCGTACGTAATTACTGACATTTCTCTGACTACACTGACATAGGCCTAGGTAAAACAAAGTTTAAAACTCACAAAGTTGCAATCTCTGATCTGAGGAAATAATTTAGCAAACTATGAAATTGGCATATACTGTCAGGGTAACCGGATAATTGGTAAGCATTCTCTTATTGCACATATTCCTGTGTCAGAAGCCCGTTGCTTGCCTCAACCTTAGGTCAATTTTAGAGAATGTTCTAGAACACACTGATCCGAAATGTCCCTGGAAGTTCCCAGAAAGAATCGGAAACTGAGGCAGAAGAAATCAACATGATTTGTCAAGTTGGTAAGCTAGGATTCAAACGCAGAAGAGCATCTATGCAACTACTGCTTGGGCTGCTTCCCTTTCTTCTCCCAAAATCATGGTCCACCTCAGAGCCGGCAGGCTGGGGGTAGGCAACGTCAAATGGACAACAGCGGTCATGTAGCAAAAGGCACGAAACTCTAAGGAACAGCAGACACACACGCACAGTGTTAGGCAAAACACATGTGCCTACAGGTGAGCGAGCAACTGAAAGCTTGAGCCATGCTCAGCTCGAGGTCCTGTTGGAGATTTGGGCCGATCATGAGACAAATTTTCATGTGGCTTCTGCCTGCCACCCTTCCTCTGCCCAGCATGTAGCTTTATGGCCAGAGCTCTGACTTTGGTACTGGGGAGCCAGGTTTGAGTCTCTGGGTCTGGGCAAATCACCAGGTGTGGCTCCTCCTTTAGGGTGGAGGAGTGTCGCCCCACTGCTTTCTCGTGGTGCGAGAAGCAGAAACATAAAATGGTAAAACTACCATTTTATGTTTCTGCTTCTCGCACTCTGAGAAAGCAGAACTGTTTAGTTGGGGGCGGGTGAGTCTGCTCTAGGGCAGGGGAGGAGTGGCCTGCCCACTGCTGAGGGCGTTGACTGTTTAGTCGGCCCTCTGGGGCCGACCAAACCAGTCACGCACACTCAGATTTTTCTCCATGTAGTCTGCATGGCCGCCCCGTAAGCGCCTCGCTGGTTGGCATCCTGACCAATCACAACTCTGCCATTGCAGCGTTGTGGTTGGTTTGGGGGAGGGTAGGGAGGCTGCCTGCTTCCTGTTCCTGATGGAGGCAGGAGAGGAGGAAAATGCGGGACACGCGGTCTGGTACGTTTTTAAAATGTATTAACCCCCCACGTGCAACCCTCTCGCACGAATTCCCCCAACCGCGATTAATGCTGGCCACCACTGCAAATCACTTACTCTGTCCGTGCCTATAAACAATGAATGTGACCTTGTGTAATGTAAGTGGTGCTCATGTAGAGTGCTCAAAAAAATTCAGGTCAAGTTTGCTCTATATGAAAAATAAACAAAGAGGTGAAAATAAAGACTTAGCTGAAGAAAAGTCAAATAAATACCCATTCAATGGCTGATTTGTACAAAGTGAAACCAGAATACCTTAATAAATTGTGTCTCCCCGCTTAAATTGTGTGATCTTAGGAAAATAACTTATTTCCCTAGAACTCCTTTTTTTCATTACCGCGTATGAAAACACTTTCAGATATGTGAGTTCCGAATACCTGTTGTACAAAAACCTATTGTGTTTGATTAATAGACTATAATGTTGCTCTACAGTAATCTGGGCTATGTAGAAGGTTTACCTGACAACTTTTGTGCCTCTTAGCTCACTGATGGTTCTTGCATTAAAACTTTTATTAAGTACTTCTTAGTGCAGTGCAATAGTGTAACGTATCGAAGAGGCTTTATCATATTTTATGTGAAGTTTGCTGTATGATTTACTTACTAAACATTTCATGGCTCGGCTTGTGGACGGGCTCTAGGAGCTGAACCAGATCTTTGGATAGGCTCTGGCTCGACTCTCCCTATAATTTGTTGGCTCGTCCACAGCTACATGTGCCAGATCTTACTCGGTGGAGCTGCAATACAGCACAAATAAAATGGTCCTTGGCTGTACGAACAGAGCACATCCATTGGGGATCAACTTACTTCAAAGGCAGCGAGGTAGGGCAAATGAAACGAGCACTGGCAAAGCCAATAGGTCTGGGAATGGCTGTCTACCTTTTGGCTTTCTCAATACCTGTATTGTTATGTTTATTGAAACACTTTCTTTTGGGGAGCTGCTGGTCCCTCGCTGATATAATTGGTTATAAAATTCGCCAACACTGGATTGCTCTGTGTTACCTCATGCTTACCTCTTTGAAGACTGAAATCATTTCGTTCCAGTCTTCCTCTGCCATCATTCTCCTCCCTGCCCTAATGTTCTCCCTCTTTGCATCTTCCCCTCCACTTTGCTAAGGTTCTTTTCAACAACTACCGGCTAAGACTAAGTTAACTTACAACAATAAGCCACAGAAAAGGAGCAAAGCCACTCAGGAGTCACACATCCACTCTGGGTGGTTTAGAAGGCCCTCACACACCGACCTGGTTGGTGTCATGCTTCATCATCGGGCCCCACCAAAGAGGCCGAGTGCCTCTTCGGTGTGCTACGACGCCAGGAGACTGCGGAGCTGGTTGTGTGTGTAGGGCGTGCGGTGAGGTATATATTAAAAGTGCCAAAAGGGTATCTAAAAAATTATTTTAATATGTGATCCCTAAGACACGAACAAAGGTGAAAAAAGAACTATGTGTCTGAATGTTATGCCAAGGTAATGGTATGGTTAATTCAGAGTTCTTTAAATTAGTCAGTCAACATGTTTCTGCCTTACAGTGGTTTAGATTTACCTAGGCATTCGTCAGGACTCAATAAACCCCGGCGGTATGGACTCTCTAATCGTCCACCCTAACCTGGGGACGTGAAAGTGAAAAATCAAAAAGGGGGTGAAAAGTGCATAAAAAAGTGGAAGAGCAATTAGCTCATTCCAAAAATTCTCCAAAGTCAGGAGAGTATCTGCACCTGTAAATGAAACGATACAGACAAACACGTAGACATACACACATTTAATTAATCAAATGTATTGGTCATAGCATTTATCCAAAGGGCTCCATAATGGTGGCTTAGATAGTGTTGAAAAATTAGACACTAAAATTAACACCGTCCAAATAAACCAGCTGGGATATTACTACTAGTTCTGGGTAGGTGAAGTGAAGAATCTCGTGCCTATAGCAATTGGTGAGGCTAGAAAGGGTTAAAAACATATTAAAACACTCCAAATGGAGGGATCAATGGACCAAAGGTCTGTGACCCCACCGTAATCCTTGAGGGTATGTTGAATATCTCACTTTATAGAATGGCGCTATTTGCACCATGGGTCTCAGGAGGGGGGTTGGAGCGTACCTGGCACATCCTAGAAACAAAAGCGAAGGTTGTCACTATTTGCGATCAGGTTTTACTTAGCTCACTCTTGTAGATGTTGGTACTGCAAGAGAGGTCAGTACTCACGCCCTCAATGCTCTCAGCCCACGTCTGCCACCTAGCATATCCTCAAAACCGGACCCCGACGATAGGGAGCGGGGCCGGTAACTGAAAGATAAATGATTTTGCCGGGCGACGCTCTTCCTGGATGGGCGTGTCCGGTTTCAGATCGAGGCTTGGTGCGCGTCGGCCCATGTAGGTTGGGCGGGTTAAGCCTCAGGACGAGGCTTGGTTGTTGTGATGACGCGCCTCCATTGGAACTGCCTGTAACCAAGGGAGCGCGTCGGTCCATAGAGACAAGCACAGACGAGCCCCAAGGAGAGGCTTAGTTTAGAAGTTGCTCGCGCTGCCTTCGTTGGTTTTTAGACCACCACTGAAAAGGGCGTCCCTGATAGACAAAAAAGCGTGGGCATATCCAGAGTGAAACCACCAATGTTAAGGCTCATATGTGATTAGGCACGACTGAAATTAATGATGTGCGCATCAGTCATTAAGGTTATCAGGCAATCCAAGAACCCGTGTGGTTATGACTATGAAGCACTCACCACACGACGAACACTCAGAGGTGAGGCAAAACACTGTGGGTCAATGATATTGTTCACATGTGAGGTCGATTTAGAAGGGTAGTACAGAAGGCTCTTACTACGGGAGGAAGACTTAGAGGTGAAGCAAATTACTGTGGGTAAATAATATTATTCACATGTGCTTACAATGTTTAAAACCCCCCCCAATATAGTATAATACTGGTCAGTATCTATGCGTGATGGGCATATTATCCCAGGACAGTATTCCATGGGATGTCATCGTTCAGGCCCGTTACGTTCGTGCCAAGGCGGTACACCCAGCACTGCTCCTTCTCAAACAGTCTTCTGGTGATGTTAGTTGTACCTGTGACTGACTCAATGACTGTCCACCTCATGTCATTAGTAGTGTGGTTGCAGTCCAGAAAATGGCGACTCAGTTTCGTTGTCAATTTCTTGCACCTGATGTTGCTTCGGTGCTCACAGATACGTTGTTTCACCTTGCGTGTGGTCATGCCAACATATCGCAAGGTGCAAGGGCATGTGATTAAGTAGACAACGTTCTTTGAATTGCAATTTGTGTGCGTCATCTGGGTCCAGATTTTTCCTTGCTCCAACGTGAGGGATTTTGAAGCCTCCGTCAAGTGACACACACTGCAGTCTGAACATGGGTAATGACCAGTTACTTTAGGTAAGCCCCAGGCAGCCAATACAGTTGGATTTTCCAGTGGTGGCTTTTCTTTGGGCCGGGTATGGACTAGGGCATCCTTCAAACTGCGGCCCTTTTTGAATGAAAAAAGGGGCTTTTCCCAATCTTCCTTGGATGATCTTATTATATTCCAATGTTTGTTTATTGTCTTTTTCATATAGTTTGAAAGGCTATTAAAGGTAGTGACGCAAGTGAGAGGAACAGTTGTCTGGGTCTTGATTCTTTCATCCAGTAATGCTTCTCTCGGTTGGTTTCTAGCTCTCTTAAAACCTTTGTTAAGGATTGGTGTTGGATAGCCTCTCTCTTTAAGTTTTTTGGTCAGATCGGAGGATTGTTCTTTGAAATCTGTGATGGTACTACAATTCCTTCTCAATCTGAGAAACTGCCCATAAGGCAGATTTTCCTTGAAAGTACATACAGCATGCCACCTACACTTTGAAACATGGCGTGGCTTTGAAGTAGTGCTCCATATTTCACTTGAATGAGCTGCCTACTGTGCACAAATGTTTGAGCCCCTGGACGCCCCATAGTATCTGGGATAGGCTCCCTTTTAGAGCCTCTATCACGATTCTGTGACCAATTTCTGAAACCATTGGTACAGGCAACACGAACTTACCTACAGGATACCAAGAGTCTACTACGACTCTTAGCAGACATCACCTTTATTGAAAACTCAGTCACCCTAGTGACTCTGGATGTCGAGAGTCTATACACGAGCATCCCCCAGGACGATACCATCAAGGTCCTGGCAGAGTCACTAGACACGATTGACTGGGAATATCAGACACCGAAATCATTTATCATCGACTGTGCAACAATAGCATTAAAAGAAAATTTCTCTTCCTTCAAAAATAAGTTGTTCCTGCAATGCTCTGGGACCTCTATGGGCAGTGTTTTTGCCCCGAGCGTGGCTGGGCTCTATGTGGCTGATTTTGAAGCCAAATATATCTTGCCATCATCCACCGCCTTTTCCCGTTCAATTTTGTTATGGAAGCGTTACATTGACGACGTTCTACTCCTGTGGTCTGGGACTGATAGTGACCTCGAATTGTTCCTTGCGTGGATCAACACTCTTTACAATAACCTCAGGTTCACGCATACCACCAGTAAATCAGACATCATCTTTTTAGATGTGGTAATCACGATTTCTGGTACCTGTCTGAGTACAAAGACTCACCAAAAACCAACAGCCAAGAACAATCTTTTGGAGTTCAGTAGCTTTCACCCGCGCCCCCTCAAGGAAAATCTGCCTTATGGGCAGTATCTCAGATTGAGAAGGAATTGTAGTACCATCACAGATTTCAAAGAACAATCCTCCGATCTGACCAAAAAACTGAAAGAGAGAGGCTATCCAACACCAATCCTTAACAAAGGTTTTAAGAGAGCTAGAAACCAACCGAGAGAAGCATTACTGGATGAAAGAATCAAGACCCAGACAACTGTTCCTCTCACTTGCGTCACTACCTTTAATAGCCTTTCAAACTATATGAAAAAGACAATAAACAAACATTGGAATATAATAAGATCATCCAAGGAAGATTGGGAAAAGCCCCTTTTTTCATTCAAAAAGGGCCGCAGTTTGAAGGATGCCCTAGTCCATACCCGGCCCAAAGAAAAGCCACCACTGGAAAATCCAACTGTATTGGCTGCCTGGGGCTTACCTAAAGTAACTGGTCATTACCCATGTTCAGACTGCAGTGTGTGTCACTTGACGGAGGCTTCAAAATCCCTCACGTTGGAGCAAGGAAAAATCTGGACCCAGATGACGCACACAAATTGCAATTCAAAGAACGTTGTCTACTTAATCACATGCCCTTGCACCTTGCGATATGTTGGCATGACCACACGCAAGGTGAAACAACGTATCTGTGAGCACCGAAGCAACATCAGGTGCAAGAAATTGACAACGAAACTGAGTCGCCATTTTCTGGACTGCAACCACACTACTAATGACATGAGGTGGACAGTCATTGAGTCAGTCACAGGTACAACTAACATCACCAGAAGACTGTTTGAGAAGGAGCAGCGCTGGGTGTACCGCCTTGGCACGAACGTAACGGGCCTGAACGATGACATCCCATGGAATACTGTCCTGGGATAATATGCCCATCACGCATAGATACTGACCAGTATTATACTATATTGGGGGGGTTTTTAAACATTGTAAGCACATGTGAATAATATTATTTACCCACAGTAATTTGCTTCACCTCTAAGTCTTCCTCCCGTAGTAAGAGCCTTCTGTACTACCCTTCTAAATCGACCTCACATGTGAACAATATCATTGACCCACAGTGTTTTGCCTCACCTCTGAGTGTTCGTCGTGTGGTGAGTGCTTCATAGTCATAACCACACGGGTTCTTGGATTGCCTGATAACCTTAATGACTGATGCGCACATCATTAATTTCAGTCGTGCCTAATCACATATGAGCCTTAACATTGGTGGTTTCACTCTGGATATGCCCACGCTTTTTTGTCTATCAGGGACGCCCTTTTCAGTGGTGGTCTAAAAACCAACGAAGGCAGCGCGAGCAACTTCTAAACTAAGCCTCTCCTTGGGGCTCGTCTGTGCTTGTCTCTAAGGACCGACGCGCTCCCTTGGTTACAGGCAGTTCCAATGGAGGCGCGTCATCACAACAACCAAGCCTCGTCCTGAGGCTTAACCCGCCCAACCTACATGGGCCGACGCGCACCAAGCCTCGATCTGAAACCGGACACGCCCATCCAGGAAGAGCGTCGCCCGGCAAAATCATTTATCTTTCAGTTACCGGCCCCGCTCCCTATCGTCGGGGTCCGGTTTTGAGGATATGCTAGGTGGCAGACGTGGGCTGAGAGCGTTGAGGGCGTGAGTACTGACCTCTCTTGCAGTACCAACATCTACAAGAGTGAGCTAAGTAAAACCTGATCGCAAATAGTGACAACCTTCGCTTTTGTTTCTAGGATGTGCCAGGTACGCTCCAACCCCCCTCCCGAGACCCTTGGTGCAAATAGCGCCATTCTATAAAGTGAGATATTCAACATACCCTCAAGGATTACGGTGGGGTCACAGACCTTTGGTCCATTGATCCCTCCATTTGGAGTGTTTTAATATGTTTTTAACCCTTTCTAGCCTCACCAATTGCTATAGGCACGAGATTCTTCACTTCACCTACCCAGAACTAGTAGTAATATCCCAGCTGGTTTATTTGGACGGTGTTAATTTTAGTGTCTAATTTTTCAACACTATCTAAGCCACCATTATGGAGCACTTTGGATAAATGCTATGACCAATACATTTGATTAATTAAATGTGTGTATGTCTACGTGTTTGTCTGTATCGTTTCATTTACAGGTGCAGATACTCTCCTGACTTTGGAGAATTTTTGGAATGAGCTAATTGCTCTTCCACTTTTTTATGCACTTTTCACCCCCTTTTTGATTTTTCACTTTCACGTCCCCAGGTTAGGGTGGACGATTAGAGAGTCCATACCGCCGGGGTTTATTGAGTCCTGACGAATGCCTAGGTAAATCTAAACCACTGTAAGGCAGAAACATGTTGACTGACTAATTTAAAGAACTCTGAATTAACCATACCATTACCTTGGCATAACATTCAGACACATAGTTCTTTTTTCACCTTTGTTCGTGTCTTAGGGATCACATATTAAAATAATTTTTTAGATACCCTTTTGGCACTTTTAATATATACCTCACCGCACGCCCTACACACACAACCAGCTCCGCAGTCTCCTGGCGTCGTAGCACACCGAAGAGGCACTCGGCCTCTTTGGTGGGGCCCGATGATGAAGCATGACACCAACCAGGTCGGTGTGTGAGGGCCTTCTAAACCACCCAGAGTGGATGTGTGACTCCTGAGTGGCTTTGCTCCTTTTCTGTGGCTTATGAAGCTCACATAACCTCTCTTCATTTGTTGATTTATACTGAACCGGGGACTAAGAGAGAGTTCCTTTAATCTCCCTGCCTCTCCTATTGTTGACTTGTAACTTACAACAATAACCATGTCTTTGCCGCCAGGCAGTACCACTTCTTGCTGATTGCAAAATTGTTAATTCTAGCACAAATACATACTTCAATTGCCATAGATGCACCATCACTTCCAGCTGTTGCTGTCAAACATAGCACACTCCACAAACTCCTCAGCCTAGTCTTCAAATAAGTCCTTGGCAGCTCACCTCCTGCCTCTTCCAAACATTCCTGTTAGGTCACCACAGGATTGGCTGCCCACTAACCTTCAAGCTCCTATCTGCCCTTCAAGCATCTAGTGTCCACTAAAACTTGAGGTCATTCTAACCCAGGGAACCGCTCAACTGTGTGAGCTCTCTGTTGAACTCAAAGCCATATTCTTCCTTCCTGCTTTCAAGTCAGCCCTCAAAAGCTCACCATTTCAGCACCAAGGCGCTGTCCCAACCACAATAACCCCTCACCCAACCCAGCTTTCCGAGACCGACATAGGTCACTGGAAAATATCCTGTATATTTAATTCCCATATAATCATAAGCAATATTTTCTAGCAGCATGCAGCATATTGCCAATGTAAACACCTCATCAATCACTATCCCCGCCATATTATGTCTCTATTTCGTCATCTAGCATATCACAGATAGTTCGCAGAGCATTTTTGTTAATTTGATTTTCATTCAGCTTCAACACCAACGACATACAAATATCAATAAAAAAATTTTGCACGAGGAAAAGAAAATGTTGCTGGGCTTCAGGTTACTAATCAGAAAAAAGCAGTATATTTGTGCAGCATCAACTAGCAAGAGGAACGTTAACCTCTCGAAACAAGTCTTACAACATAGCAGGAAGCAATTGAAAACCTTGAGCAGGGAATACGTGACCTCCACACCCAGTGTTCGGTCACTGACACGGTGCACCTACAACCAGGAAATGAGTTCACCCTTCACTCACTTAAGTGAGTGGCTGTTTGTGTTTTAAGGGACGCAGTATAAATATATCATTGCACTGTTACCAGTAAATGGGTTACAGCCACACTTACGCGGAAAAAGTTTGAAAGTAATTTACTTTTTACTGCTATGAGTGGAATTTCACCCACCACAAAGCATTCCGACACCCACTTTGTTTACCACACAATTGAAAACAGATGAAAATAAAACAAATCACTGTTCAATCTTTGAGTTGGAAGAATTCAGCCATATATGAGTAAAGTTTTAAGCTTAATTTAAGTGGGCTTGACAGGCAGATCTATTTCTAAGGCTAGTTACGGAATCGGCTGACCTGATGCCCACACAAGCATTACACAGAGAATCTAATCCTTAAGAAGTACCTACTTACGGAGACACGACAACACGAAAACTATCCTGGGAATTCTATGCAAAGTCCTGTTGTTGGAATCTCAGACGTACTATGACACGATCAGTTCTAAATAAATCACATTTCAGATATTCAAGGCATATAAAGTTCCATTCAAGTTTATAATTCAGATCATGACTGGATGGGTGATAACTGGATAAGCTCAAATGAAAGAGCATTATCTGTTTATCTAAAGCACAAAGACACAAGATGAAGAACAATACCCACAAACTGAAGCAGTCAGACATTCAATTTGAACCCAGACCACCATCTTCAGGGACCAGCAAAATTATTGAATGAAATCTGCCTTCTCTAAAGAAGGTGCCTTTGCAACAGTACCCTCGGCCATAAGATTGGTATCACTTTGCTGCATTTTGGAAGTCCACATAAACGTGTTACTGCCTCTAGGTATTACAGGATGCTGCTACGATAACACGTCTCAAGACTCTGATGTGAGAATTCATTTCTCTCAATAATCATGAATCGCAGATATTGCTGACTGGGGACAGCTAATATTTAATTAGGTTTTAGGTCTTTTTTTAGCTTAACCTAAAAAACATAGTCACAGCCCACTAAAATTATTTTTCCCCATCAGTCTGATTCGGAAGACACAGTTTTCCCTTTTCCTGAGCCTCAAGCAGACTTGACAACAATTCGAATGAATTCTTGCCTGACACCAAGATGGCCCCCACATGTTTAGTGTGCCATGAGCGTCTCTCGGCGCTATAGAGATGAGTTGTGTGATTCAGAAAACAGGCTAAGAGGATTCGGACCACTCATTGGCAGAAAATATGTGGAGAAAATGGACTGCCCATGCAGAAGTCCAATGATTTATAAGGGCTTCTGGCATGAATAAATTTACAAAAAATGTTGGACTCACAACTGTTGTCATTTTAGAAATGTGGTGTATCCCTTTATAATAAAATAGCCTCTACAGAAAAGGCTGTGAAGCACCAATATTTTCTTTTTGGTTTATGCATTTATTTAAGAAAATAGACAAATGCTTGAATCCAATCAAATTAATCCTGCATCAATCAATCAATCAGGAGTTTGTATAGTTTGGCTACTCGCCGGTGAATAAAATACTACAATGACATTAAACTCACTTGCTACAAACAGAGATGCTTCTGGAGTGTCCTTCCTTGGAATATTAACATGTCACCTGCAGACAGACCCAGTTTGGCTCTCTGCCCATTATATATGTAAATAATGAATGATTTTGATTTTAACGTGTTAAATATTAGGTATTGTTGTATAGCTCTTCTGTGAGTAGATATTTTATTAACGTTCATTTCATAGAATTTTGTGGATCTGTTGCCTTGTGGCATGAGCCCAGATTACAGTCATCATCCACAGTTGCCTTTCAGGGGCATGTGGAATCCTGGTAGAGTCCTTTTCCCCCGATCGATTCATCAGCCACTATTCACTCAGTGTGCAGTTTTCAAACGTTTTGATAAAAGGCTGGAAAACAATGTTCTCTTGCAGTTTTGCTCACATGAAAATAATAAATGCTGTAAAACACGGTTTTCAAAATGTTGGGAAAACACAGGAAAAACGTGCAAGGAGGACAAAATGAATGAGAAAACCGTAAACCTATTTATGAATTGTTTTCAGCACCCATAAAGTCATCTACATAACATATTAATAAATCAGTTGCAATGCTATAGGTCTCCATTTGGGAGAGTTTCACCATTTCGATGCGTCGGATGGCTCCCGACTGTCTGACACTACGGGTCGCGTGTGTGTCGGACGGCCGGGAGCCACCCGAATTGCGCATGCGCACAATTTTCCCGCACTGTGGGAAAATTTCGAGCGCTTCCAAAGGGTTAAACTAATGGCATTGTAAATGTTATATTAAACAGCATTTGTATCACGCACAGCTACTCCAAGGAGTGTCCCGGCGCGTGCCCCGCAGTGGATTAGACAAAAAGCAGAAAGCTATATAAAAAGAAGGGTCTTCAGTCTCTTGCTGAAAGCCTTAGGGTCACTCAGAGCCCGCAACTCCACCCATCCGTGAAAGGGGGATGCCACCGATCCTCTGCTTGCGAAAGCTGGGGATTCATGCCATAAGCTTGGTGGATGAATGGAACTGCCTAGCCGGAGTATAGAACCTGAATCTTGCTCTCAGATAGGTAGGGCCATGCCCATAGAGAGCAGAGTGACCAATTACCAGAGATTTAAACTTCACCCTTTCTCTTTCACCGGCAACCAATGGAGGCCACAAAGGCGTTGCCTAACGCTTACCCTCTAAGGGAGGTTCAAAAGTAGTCTGGCTGCAGCCTTCTGAACAACCTGAATTTTATTCGAAAGGTAGCCAGGCAGACCAATTTACAATGCGTTGGCATAATCAATGTGGGATGTGACGAAGGCTTGGGTGACCGTTTTCTTGCAGTAATGGGGAGCAGCGGCAAGAATCTTTTCAGTGCCTTCAGAATACCAATGTGTGTTCCCGATAAATTTTTGATCTGAGAGCCAGAGCACAATTTTTCATCAAACAAGATACCCAAGTTCGTAGTAGGTCCCCCGTGAGGAGACGGCAGGAGAGACTCGTCAGGCCCAAAGGAGCACCAAAACTGCAGAGGGAAGTTACCAAAAAAGAGGATCTCTGTCCTATCCTCCTTACACTTCAACTGGGCTGGTGTTAGCCACTGAAAGATTGCAGTCAGGCAGGTTTCAGCATAGGAAGAGCTGGACTCACTTTTGTTCCAGGAGAAAAGGAGCTGAGTATCATCAGCATAAGAGATGACTTTGGCTCCATGTTTATCTGTTAGCTGAATGAGGGGAGACACATAGATATTAAAAAACAGGGGGAAGAGACTTGAGGAACCCCCATAGTCAGATTCTGGGAGGCATCCGCAAAAGGCGGAATCCAGATTTGCTGAGTACTAGCCTCCAGATAGAATTAAAGCTAGTTGAAGGCTGACCCTATAAAATCAATTTCCCAAAGGCGGGCCAGGAGCAGGGCAGTGGAATGGTATTGAACGCCACTGATAGGTCCAAAGGGATGAGAGCAACCCTTCCCCCTGAATCTAAGGTTTCACGTATGGTCTTCGATATTTTAACCAGCAATGATTCCGTGCGGGTTGAAGATCTGAAACCAGATTGGACAAGATGAAGAAGTTCATTCCACAAAGCCTCGCACCATTCATGCGACGGTGCATGGACGGTACACAGTCAAAATATCGAGTTTTAAATTTCGACCTACCAAAATATCGTGTTTGAAATTTCGAAGGTACAGAATATCGATGTCAAGAATATCGTAGGACAGAATATCGACCCTAAGGTAAGTAATATCGAATTTATTTATATCGATGTAAGTAATATCGAAGTTAGTAATATCGATAGCATATATATCGATGTAACTAATTTCGATGTCACTAATATCGATATTTGTATTATTTTTATGTTTTTTATTATGTATGTGTTATATGTTTCTGTTAAATATATAAAAATTAATTTATATTATATGTGTATTATTTTTATATATTAATAAATTTATTTTTAAGTAAATTATATGTTTTAGTACCGGAGCGGGTTGTGGGTTTATAGGGGAATAGGGTGGGAAGTAATTTAATTGTAAATAATTAATGATTTTTTTATGTATAATTAATTTTTTATTTAATTATTAATTGGCAATTAATTATTTTAATTGATAAATTAATTATTGAATTGGTAATTAATGTTAATTTGTATTACATTTTATGTTTTAGTACCGGAGCGGGTTGTGGGTTTATAGGGGAATAGGGTGGGAAGTAATTTAGTTGTAATTAATTAATTTTTCTATGTATAATTTATTTTGTAATTACTTATTAATTGGCAATTATTTTAATTGATAAATTAATTATTTAATTGGTAATTAATGTTAATTTACATTAAATGTTATGTTTTAGTACCGGAGCGTGTTGTGGGTTTATAGGGGTATTGGGTGGGAAGTAATTTAATAGTAAATATTTAATTATTTATACATTTTTTGTTATGGATAATTAATGTATTAATTAATTATTAATTGGCAATTAATTATTTTAATAAATAATTAATTTCTTTAATTGGCAATTAATATTTGTAATTTGTAATTATTTTTATTCAGTAGAAAAATGCATAAATTAATTGGTAAACATTTTTTAAAACTTTTTTTATATTGTATATTGTTTCTTTATTGTTTTTTAATTGTGATTTAAATTTTAAAAATATATATGATTTTTATGATAAATAGTTTATTTTTTTATATTTATTATTTGGTGAGTAATATTTAATAATTATTATTTATTGGTGTTTGTTGTTAATTTATTGTCAATTAATTATTCAAATGTTATTGGTTTTATTAATTATTAATAGTTTTTTATTGATGTTGATGTATTAAAAAAATAATTATACATTATTTCAAATATAAACATTATTTATAAGTATGTTAAAATAAAATTCTACGCTATTAAACGCTTTCCCTACTGTTGCACCCTTTGGAGTTGGAATAGTAATTTTTCCCCCTACGCTATCCAAAGCTTTCCCTACTGTTGCACCCTCTGGAGTTGGAATAGTTATTTTCCCCCTACGCTATCCAACACTTTCCCTACTGTTGCACTCTTTGGAGTTGGAATAGTAATTTTACCCCTATGCTATCCAACGATTTCCCTACTGTTGCACCCTCTGGAGTGGGAATAGTAATTTTTACCCATACGCTATCCAATGCTTTCCCTACTGTTGTACCCTCTGGAGTTGGAATATTAATTTTTACCCGTACGCTATCCAACGCTTTCCCTACTGTTGCACTCACTTGAGTGGGAATAGTAATTCCCCCCCCTACGCTATCCAACGTTTTCCCTACTGTTGCATCCTCTGGAGTTGGAATAGTCATTTTTCCACCTACGCTATCCAACGCTTTCCCTACTGTTGCACCCTTTGGAGTTTGAATAGTAAATTTTCCCCCTACGCTATCCAACGCTTTCCTTACTGTTGCACCCTCTGGAGTTGGAATATTAATTTTTACACGTACGCTATCCAACGCTTTCCCTACTGTTGCACTCACTGGAGTGGGAATAGTATTTTTTACCCACCCGCTATCCAACGCTTTCCCTACTTTTGCACTCTCTGGAGTGGGAATAGTAATTTTTCCCCCTACGCTATCCAACTCTTTCCCTACTGTTGCACTCTTTGGAGTTGGAATAGTAATTTTACCCCTACGCTATCCAATGATTTCCCTACTGTTGCACCCTCTGAAGTTGGAATAGTAATTTTTACCCGTATGCTATCCAATGATTTCTCTACTGTTGCACTCACTGGTGTGGGAATAGTAATTTTTACCCACCCGCTATCCAACGCTTTCCCTACTGTTGCACTCTCTGGTATGGGAATAGTAATTTTTCCCCCTACGCTATCCAACTCTTTCCCTACTGTTGCACCCTTTGGAGTTGGAATAGTAATTTTTACCCTTACGCTATCCAAACTTTTCCCTAAAGTTGCACTCATCGGAGTGGGAATAGTAATTTTTCTCCCTACGCTATCCAATGCTTTCCCTACTGTTGCAGTCTCTGGAGTGGGAATAGTAATTTTCCCCCCTACGCTATCCAACGTTTTCCCTACCGTTGCACCCTCTGGAGTTTGAATAGTAATTTTACCACCTACGCTATCCAACGCTTTCCCTACTGTTGCACCTTTTGGAGTTGGAATAGTAATTTTTCTTTTTACGCTATCCAAAGCTTTTCTTACTGTTGCACCCTCCGGAGTTGGAATAGTAATTTTTACCCATACGCTATCCAACGCTTTCCCTACTGTTGCACTCACTGGAGTGGGAATAGTAATTTTTACCCACCCGCTATCCAACGCTTTCCCTACAGTTGCACTCTCTGGAGAGGGACTAGTAATTTTTCCCCCTACACTATCCAACGCTTTCCCTACTGTTGAATCCTATGGAGTTGGAATAGTAATTTTTACTCTTACGCTATCCAACGCTTTCCCTAATGTTGCACCCTCTGGAGTTTGAATAGTAATTTTTACCCTTACGCTATCCAATATTATTTATATTTATTTATGTATTTAATATGTTACATAATGTTGTCTTTCATTAATTTATAAAATATTGAAAGTATATTTAATTGTTTTTATTTATTAAATATAATTATGTATGTTATTATTTTATGAGTGTTGATGTATTTGTAATTTATAGTATTTGTTAATATTTTTTAATTAAAAAATGTATATATTATTATTAATTAAGTATATATTATATATTGTATGTTTAATTTTAATTAAATGTTTAATATTAAATATGTATTATTTATTCATTTTAAACATTATAACATAATTTTAAACACGTTTAAATTATATAAGTATTATTTACTTAATTTAACTTTTTTTATTTTACAAAAAAAACGATATTTTGAATTACGATATTTTTAACATCGATATTTTAGTTTCGATATTTTTGTACTTACCATGTTGTAGATAGGGTGTCGATATACTTGCCTTCGATATTCCAGCGTCGATATTTTGTCTGTCGATATTCTGACCCTCGATATTCTGTCATAGATTCGCATGGACACTGATCTCAGCTTTGGGGGAGAGATAACCGTGCCAGAATGGGCAATATGCTCAGCATAGTAAAGGCTTTTAGCTTTAAAAATGGAAGCATAGTATTTCTTTTGAGCCCTTTTAAAAATCACTCTATCCTCTGGACTACACTTTTGTCTCCATTTGTGATCAAGCTTTTTGCACTGTTGTTTCTCTGTTTAAAGGGGGCCAGAAAACCAAGGCTTCGTGGTGGAGTTCCTATTATGCCTAGGCTGCACAGAAGAGGTGAGATGATCAACCACTTTGCTGATCCAGCTATTTATTATACCTCCCAAGTGCTTCCTCAATTTCTCCTGACAGTACGGGAATTGACTCAGCTAAAGCTAAACTATATTCACTAGAGTCGATCTTATTAACAGCTTGCCCCTGTTGGCTATTGGCATACTAGCCTGCTTTGGCCTATTCGGAACTTGCCAGGTGAATTTGATCAGGAATTGATCCAACTAAGTCACCAGCAAGGGGTCCTCCATTAATAGTTATATTAGAGCAAACAAGATCCAAAATGTGGCCGCCCGATGGGTGGGTAGAGTGACACATTGTTGCAAATGGGCTTGATTCATGGAGTGAAGAAACTCCAGCATATCCCCAGCTTCTTGATTATCCACATGGATGTTGAGATCACTGAGTAAGATAAAATGATGATAGCGAAGTGCCCGCAGGATGATTACATTGTCCAGGGCTTTGAGAAAGGTACCAGCTGGACCATGGAGCCTGTACACCAGGGTTCCCCCTAAGGTATATTGTGGGGGGACGCTGATACAAAAATCCAATGCTTCAGATTCAGCCAGTTCCCCAAACTCATTCCATTGGCAGTTCCAATGTTCCCTTAACACCACTGTGACTCCACCACCATGCAATATTCTCTGATCAGCCCTGATTATTTTAAAACCGTCTGGGATGGCCATCTCAATCATCGGACCAGCGCTCTCAGATAACCAAGATTCGGTGAGGAAAAGCACATCAAGAAGCCCATCACTGAGTAAATCAAAGATGTCCTGTGCATGCTTAGACACAGAGTGGGCATTAATCAAGGCCGCCTTCAGTAAGTGCTCATATTGTCAAGGTAAATTGTAAATGACAATGCTTTTTATTTTTCTGTTTTGATATAAACACATAAACAAAAGGCATTGTCATTTACAATGCCAGTGGCTCAAACTCTTGTAAATTGCGAGACCGGTTTTATTTAAAAGAAGCTGCCTCCATTGTCCCGGGCTGCTTAGAAAGTGAAAGTGCTCATGGCGTGCTGACTGTTGCAGGAACGCATTTCGTGCCTGCAGTAGGAGAAACTCATGAAATAAAATAGTACTTACAGACTAAATAAGACATACCGTGTAACAACAGAAGTAAAAGGGCCAGTTCTCATGGGATGTTACAAATGAAGACAAGTCAATACGAAGGAGGGACTAGCAAGCCTATTAATGAATCAGAAGCCAGCATTTACAAAGGACAATGATACAAGCCTATGAAAAATATGGGCGGAGAGTGGGCGAAGCCCATACTCTAATACAGAGTGCCTTGCAGTGTAGCGCTTCTGCTGCCCAGGCTCGACCTAAAAAACTGACTTTCAATGACATTAAACTGTGCCCTGGAATAATATTGGAGTTTCTGGAATTATGTGGGCTAAAATTGGAGATTCAGGAATAATTAAAGTCAGAAGAGATGACAGGGCCTTTTGAGAGTGTGATATTTTTGTCAGACCACATTTGGGAAAACACAGGGCAAGCAAGTGCTACTGGGCCACAACTTTAGTGGTCTGGATCCATTTGGCTATGGAGTCCTGTTGTCCATCCTACTATAGCTCAGTTTATTGGACGATATACACCCTTTCCACACTTGAATTTCACAGCATAAGTGTGTGCAGTCAAACGCTTTTCAGTGAGGTAGTCTGGGGGTAGAGAGTCTGAACTCAAACAATAAACATAGAAGTTCTTTCATCACATCAAAATTAGATAATAAACACAAGTTATGCTAATCACCACAAGGTTGCATACTATTGTTTCTACAGTTATGATCTACACATAAATCAGTAGACTTGAGGAAAGCACAGGTGCGGGTTCATTATGGGTGCAGATGAGCAGCTTCCCTGGTTTCTGTTACCCATAGTATAGCACAGTCAGGCGGGTCCCCAGACCAAAAGCACACACAGCTCTTCCAGCAAGATGCACACACTTCTGGTGCTGTCCCCTCATATCTGAGAAACTAGCTGTCTAACAGACACCCTCCCCGGATCTCAACAGTTTAGTACTCAGCGTAGCACACCCCTCTCTGTTTAGGTCTCGTGACCTATCAATGCGCATGCGCATTGAGCGCAGCGAGACTATAGGGCTTTAAACAGAGTTTAACTAACTGTGGCGATTTGGTGCTGTGCCCGTGCGCTTTTAGGTCAATGCGCAAGCGCATTGACCTAAAATGCGCGTGCACAGCATCAAATCGCCAGCCATCTGCCATCTGTTCCCCAGCAGCTCCGCCCCACAAGCTTCCCTCAGCGTGCGCTCTGGCTCAGCCGAGCCGCACTCCTCCCACACCTCTCACACACAAGTGAAGCTTCACTTCAAAGGCCCCCGCATTTCTCCTCCCCCCTCCCCACAGCAATGCCGGCCGTACTTTCACTTTGACGGCCGCAGGCCGTCTCTCGTGTTTTTCCTCCTCCCTCCCAGTTTTTTTTTTTTTTTTAAACTTGTTTGTGTTGTTGCTTATGCCGGCCGTACTTTCACATTGACGGCCGCAGGCCGTCTCTCGTGTTTCTCCTCCCCCCTCCCTGTTTTTTTTTTTTTTTAAACTTGTTTGTGTTGTTGCTTAGCGCCTTTACACTTTTTGAGCAGCAACGGCACTGTACAACTCCTCAAGTAATCATATTAATTACTTTAGTGAAACCCACATGCGTGGCCGGTGTTTCTTCTTTTTTTTCCCTGTTCTGTCAGCAGTCTTCCACCCACCACCCCACCGCTATTGGCTGCACCGGCTGTGCCTGGAAACCTCATAGGTATGTGGGACTTTATTTATTTCTGAAGGTGCTCTTTTCGCTATTGGAATTTCCCTTCCAATGGTTCCTGTCAAACCTTTGAAAAATAGATAATTGGGAAATTAAATCGAAGCAATGTTTTCCCGTTTCCCCTTGACTATTACATTTGTGTTACAATCCAGTTCTGTGGTTGTCAAAACGTGTAATTTCGCATGAAAATCTCACTGCAGCTTCAAAAGTTAATACATATTCCAAAGAAAGCATCTTTAATTGCAGTATTTTGCACACATTTGCAGGAGAGTCGCCTTTTGAATCGACCATTAAGACCAGATAAAGTTCCTGCTTCTCGACCGCACTTTTAGTGTAACCCTGAAACACAATGCGATCTGAAATCTACCATGTAATTCGTAATGAAGGGCTGTCTGTTTAGTGACCAACGGAGCATAAGTCATGACGTGACACCTCCTCCCTGCCTGTTACAATCCAGGGCAGCCACACTGCCGGACGAGCGATTAGTGCCGCAGAGCATCAGAGCATCATACATTGTGTAAAACAATACCCGACAATGTTCCATTTAACACATGACATGCGCGTGTCACAATGGACATCCTCAAAGAAGACAAAGTTCTTGGATAATTTATGTTGCAGAAGATTCTCCTCTGTCCTCCTGTCCGTTTATTTGATTCAGAATGCAGAGCTGTTCAGTGTGTCCCCCATCGCCAGAGGACAGCGATGCAGTGAACCTGGGGGCTGCCGAGGTCGGAGTCTTCACTCAGGCTAGACCCCTGGGTACATTGAAGTGACCACCCACAAAGCACCCTGTGGCAGTATTCTGGTAGTGTGAAGGCTCCGATTCAACGCCTGGCTTCAAGTTTAGAGCTTCAAGACCTTCTGGAAAACCAGAAATGTAGCTTTGTTACTTTGGAAGGGCACGCGTTTCCTTCCTTCATTCAGCCTCCAGTAGTTATATGGCCTTTCACCTTGTCAACAAATGAAAAGTGTAAAATGCGGGTTTTCTTATCTTAATTTATTCTGCCCCATAGCTTAAAGCGCTATGATGAATCAGTGAGCTTGAAGGACACACAGACAGCATAAAGGAAGTCTCCAAATTACCGAGTGCTGCCAGTGCATATAGGCTTGATAACTGCTCAGCCCTATAGTGCTCATCTTCCGAAAGTCTCAGATTGCACTTGGCTCACTCACAGTGAAGTATTATTTTTATGGTTCCTACTAATTTCACAAGAATCTGGAAGATGATCAACTTTGACCTAAACGGTCAGTGTTTTTTGTTCGGTTGGAGTGCAGATTGGGAATTTTAAGAGCACTCAACAGTCCTCAGTCCTGGTGCGCAGAAATGACCGAATCTTGAACAGCTTCCTGGCATTCCCCAACTTGTAAGAGCCTTCTTGCAGACATGTCTAGGTTACTAATTTAAGGTGAAGTATGTTTCAGTGGACAGAAGGCTTCAGGGATACTTCAAGATGAGTTGTATTAGTCACAGATGGAGACAACGCCAGAAGAGAGAACTTGGTAAGAAACATATCTTGCAGTTTTCTAATCATAACACTTAGTAACAGAATTAAGTATGGCATGTTAATCCTACAACTGAAAGCGAGCTGCAAATCGATGGTTACAAACATCGTTAGGTAACATTTTCCTTTTTGCATATGTATGGTTTCAGCGTTTCAACCATTATGTTCGAACTTTAGTAGTTTTTCAGCACAACATATTCCATGTTATTCATATTGTTTGAGACTTTTGGCAGTATGAATTCCATTTTAGGGATATGCTAAAGCTAGTTAGTAACAGAGGTACGTATTTGTAGTTCTGGAATTTAACACCAAATGTCGACTTATGCTTTTTATGTTGTGAACATTTGGAGTGCCATTGATGGCAGTAGAATACTAATGCATTTTATTCAATCCTCTTAACTATAAAGTAACTTTACTCATTTACGTTGTAAAGCAATTATGAAAGGAATTTCAGGTTCCTTTTTAAGAGCTGGCCATATAGCATAGCGCTTTATCTTCTAACTAAAAAAAAAAGATTAATCTTTAGGATTTACCAAGTTTTTTGCGCAATCTGTTACTCTTGCCTCGTCCGGTGTTATTTACCCAGCCTCCGCGGGAAAAACATTTATAAAGCCAAATGACTCTTGCTCATGCACTAGCTGTTTGACTTGGTAAATGTTTTTTAGCCATGTTGTACAGAAGCATGGCTGCTGTGCAGGATGGAAAAGTAAAAAAATAAAAAAGCACTCTGATACAGCCAGCGTTGACTGGGTGAGCTTTTTTTCTTCTTTTTTTTTTAAACTTTGTTATGCTATGCTGCACAGCATCTGTGTGAGATGCTTTACAACATGTCTAAAAAAACAAAAAAATTATATTGATTTGAGCTGATTCAGTCCTAGTTCCCAGCTACTGAAATACAAAAAAATCCTTCTTTTGCGGGGAAATTCTAAAGATGGGAATACATGAAGATTATTATCTCACCAACTTTTGATGAACTCTCCCACCCCCACTCTTATGTTGGTCTCCTTCCGGACCCAGCTATTTGACGATCTGCCTCCACCCCACCATTGCGATGATCTGCTTCTACCGTTAGGAGCATGCTCTCCCATCTGTTAAGTGTTATTCCCTCTATCTGCATTTTATGTGCACTGTCCGCCTAAGCGGGTTGTGTGCTGCCACTCCAATTTTTTGATGTACACAATTTCCTTGTTAATCAGTTTGTCCCCTTTTTAGGTCTCGCCGGTCAATGCGCTTGTGCATTGAGCTTGCGAGAGATATTGGGGCTTAACCAGAGATTAACCATCGGGCGATTTCATGCAGTTCACGTGAACACAAGGATGCGCATTCTCGCCACATTCACTTTTTTTAAGTTCTTTCATTGGCTCTTCACTTTGAGTCCTCCCACCCTCTCCCTGTCCAGCGCACGCCTCCCCCAGCGTGCGCTCGGCCTCAGGAAGGCCTTTCTCCTCCCCTAATTATTCACTTCTCGTTTCTCCTCCCCCCTCCCAACTTTCACAGCCGCCAGGCCGTGTCTCGCGTTTCTCCTTTTATTTTTTTTAACTTGTTCCTATTAACCTGGCTGTTGACATGGGGGTGATCCGGTTTGCTTGTCGATTCGCTTGTGTGCTCATAGTGAAGCCCATCCACGAAACATGCAATTTGGAAGCAGACAAGGATCACAATTCTGTCCATTCCCTTAACCTTTCAAGACAAACATACTTCACTTGGGCTTGCTTTCTTACTTCTATTCCTCCCATTCTCCCATCCTCCCTACTCCGCACCACCACAGCACCACTTGTTCAAATATGTTCCCAATGTTTCAAGCTTTATTACAAGTGTCACAAAAAGATGTTAAATAATGCTATAGGTGTCACATTTGCAAATTCTATAGATATTGGAATTTACAATAACAAAATTAATACATTTGCTATTATAAAAACATAAACATAACTTAAAAAATGATTACATTTACAAGACCAATAGCTCCAACTTTTCTAATGCGAGACCTATTGCATTTCCAATGCTTGTTTTGAAGAACTAGGAACTAGAAGCAGGAAGCTTAATTGGTCACATGTTTATACACACATCGCGGACGGGGATGTTGATTACATTGCCAAAGCCCAGATACTGGTTTGGGGTGGTTCCTTTCCGTATTTCAGGATATTACGGTAGCAAAGACAGCATTTGAAAAAAGTGTTACCTCTCAAAGCAGCCAATGGCAATGTAGGCTCCATGAAGGAGGACCCAAAACATGTGCACAACGTCATGTGAAACCTCTGCACCTGGCTGTCATTAGCCTACCTGCAACAGCGCTCAGCGAGAGACTAAAGTGGCAAGTCCTACCTAGAAGCTTCCATACCTCTAACAATTGAGTCTGCTGTCTCGCCCCATTGCCCTAACGTTAACCCAAATGGCAGTGCTCATGAAGGACTAATCAGCAATCCCATGATCAAAAGGTCTTTACAGAATTTCTAAAGGCAGCCCTGTTCCCATCCTCTCACACTTCTGTGTCTATGCTAACACCCTCCAGCTAAGGAATGCAGGCAATATACTTTCACTATCTGGGGAGGCTGTACTACATCCTCCATCTTGGGGCAATCCAAAATGGATCCTGCTGGTGGTCTCAGCAATCTAACACTTACGTCCAAACGGAGTGCTGCTGTCATACACATGTTACACAGCATACAATTGAAAGCACAAATAATGAGGTGCTCTGGGTGACTCATACATGCACAACTTTACACAAGTCGGGCTATTAGGCGCCAAACGCCTCCTGAAATAGAGAAAAAAGATCTCTTCATTGCTAGAATTAAAAAAATGGTAAGTTGTCACCAATACTTAATGCCATTGACCTAGGCAGCAGTCCCTTGTCATGTAGAGGGCATGCTTGGTGTACCCCTACAGGTCTCAAAACCAGGACTTGAACCTAACAGTCAATGGACAGGGCTAGATCTCAGTGTGCATGCAGGATTACCATATGTGCTGGGCAAATCTGCTTTTTAAATACCACATATCATATGCAGAAGGGTGACTCAGGGCACCTGTTTACCATGTATGCGACATTCCTATCCCAATAATCTTGTTTAGGTAATTTCATGCCACCACATGCACACTAACATACAGAACTGATGTACACATATCTGATTAGAGCAGTCTTGTTCCCCTAAGCTGCTTTGTGGCTTAGTTGCCCAGAACATGGTTTTGGACTGTTGTAAATCTGCATTTGGGTCTGGCTGAATGAAAGTGAGCTCTCCATTGTTGGAAGTTGAGTTTCTGGTTGACTCAGGTATGCACTTAAGCCAGACAGAACCCACCACTCTAGTCAGGGCAAGTAAGTAAAAACACCAAACATAACCTGTGCTCACCCCCGGTAGCTTAGTGCAGAGCAGTCAGGCTATCCCCAGAGGCAATGTGTAAAATGTTTGGGCAACACACTCCCATCAGTAACACAATATTTACACCACAAAAGAGACTCCACACAGGATTATATGAAATATATTGTACATAAATCATAGATCATGACTCAAAGGCTGTGCAAATCATGAAATGCCTGACATCCTACTCATTATCCTGACAGGGCAACACTCTAAACAATATGCAATATACATCAGGGCATGAACTATAAAAGGTTATAACATATAGATATATGAATCATAACTTCGGTGTATACTGTTCAAATCCTGGCAAGGTAAGGCAAGACTACATATGTGATAGCATCAGGGCATAAAAATGCTGCAGTTTGTAAAATGCATGAATACCACATTAGCCTAAGTAAGGTAAAGTAGGTTATGGTAAAACATGTGAATCACAATATAAGCTTCTGACAATGGAGGTCACAGTGCTCCTGCGCTTCTATTAGTCTTCATATAGTAAACCACACTCTTCCTTGAAAGTGACACTTTATTTGCCTGAAATTGGGATTGGGACGTTACAGTAATATCACTAAATCCCAACAACCTCCAAGAGGCCTCCGTTGAGGACCTCTCAGTGAGGCCGCAGGCATGGGCCTATAACGAGTGAGAGGGCCTTTAACCACAGGCCCGATGCAGAAGGGCTATAAGTGTATTAGAAGATTCCACCCACTGAGCATAGAATATTCTAAATTAAAAAGGAAGAAACATGAAGACAAACATTGGAATGTTCATGGTCTGGGCTTATACCAGCCATTATGAGCCCGGAGCTACTCCATTGTCTTAAATTGAGCTCTCAACATTCCAGTGTTCTAAGATCTGTTTGATTTTAAAATGTTACAAATAAAGTACTTCACATTTTAAGTATTTCCTTTCCAGCATTTTTTCTCTCACTATTTTCTCACTTTGATGTATAGAATTGTCTTAATTCAAGAATGATCAGCACCCTGAAAAAATTATATTTGGTGTCTATTTTTCTTATTGTATGATGCTCTAATGCACTCATGTGCACTTTATACAATACATAAAAATATATTCTGTGCCGCTGACTAGCTTTGCAAGGCATTGATTTCCACGCTTAAACTTTATGAATGTCACCCATCCATCCTATTCATCAATGTTTTAAGTAAGAACGTGTGAAGGAATAATTTCATGACAGCGTTAAATAAACTATGCACCTCTTCATTTTGCTCTTCTTGAAAGTAATGTGTGTTTATTTTAACAGCTACATCATCCTCTATCAACACAAAGGCATATTTCTTACATAAATCATATCACTGAAAAATGTTAGGCTTGGGACGGGCAAAGTTAACTTACTTGTGGTACACTGTTGTTTTCAAACGATTGATCCTCCTGTCTACCAGGTACCTCTTGAGATCTTCCAAACCATCCTTGACAGCAACAACCCCAAGCACTATGGCCAGGGGGATCATGGTGATTTCCTTATGGAACACCTGCACCGCGGGCATCCAGTTCAAGATGGCGAGGAAAAGGAAGTACACGTTGGCAAATCTAGAGAATGAAAAGACGAGAGTCATTGACAGCTTTCTTGTGGAGCACAGCTATATCAAAAGTTGCAGAGTAATTATGGTAATTCTTTTGAAATCGCATTGTGAGCAGTTTTGTTTATACTTCCCTTGGCTATAAGGGCCACAGTGTGACCACTAGCCCTATCTGCTCCATTTAAGAGGAGTCCCCCAAAGACTCACATCATGAATACCATGTTAGGAGAGACTCTCAATTTGACACTTACCTTACAAAGAATACCAGTTAATGAAAACCTGCCCTGGGCCTGAAAATCTTTGGAAGAACTGAAGTTTGGGGCGGAATAGTGCGCTTCTGAGAATGCCTTCGATATGGCTCATTTCTTATGAAATGTAAGGTCTACGGGTGATAGAAGTGCATTGGTATGTTTTTGGAGGTATGGGTACCCTATGACTTGGTGGATCAGTTGTATAACCCTAAAATGCATTAAAACACTACACATGCCTTCACCACGCATTTTTTACTCCGCATTTTTTCACCATGCATATACTTTTACAATGCATGCCTTCGTCATGAAACCGTATTTAAGGTGATATATATATATATATATATATATATTCAGTGAAAAAAAACAAAGGTTACAGAGACATTTTAGTTAGGCTCACATTTCACTCATACAAAACCAGAGAAATTGAGCAGTTATAATTACATGAACTAAATATAACTTACGCCCCTCGCAGAGTGCCTGTTATGACCTTACATATTGCATCACTCATGACATGGTCAGTTTGGGCTGTAGTCATGTTAAAAATTCTTATTAGACTTAACATGGGAAAAACGTGTTTGGGACCCACCCCCCCTTTTTCTCGGGCCCCGCTGGACGGGCCACTCTCAAACTTTCCAGACACACCCTTACCCAGCCCTAAACCCTAAAAATACTCTTACCACCGTATATCCCTAAACCCTAAAATACCTTTACCATCCTATACCCCTACCAATCCCTAAACCCCTACCCAATTCTACACCTAAAGCTATTTCACAACCCTAAACCATATATATACATATATATATATGAACAAAAGCTCGCCAAACGCCCACGGCGCCACCAATTGTTAGTTCAAACTGGAGAAATGACGAAGAGTGGAGCCCGATTCTGATGCCAAAACAAAGGTGTCTTTATCCGTGCAGATTAAAGCTCAGCATGCCGCCATATATATATATATATATATACACATACACACAGATATACCCCCTATTTACACACACACACACTAAAACAAATACTACATTAACGTTATAGTTAGGTTAAAATGTTACAAGCACAAAATCATAGAAATTCAGCTTTTACACCCCATGGCAACTATACCTCGCTCCCTGAACATGCGCAGATCTATCATCAATAATTTTACTGCAAGTGTTACAGTGATATTATCAATGATGTCATAGACGATATCTTGAGTGATGTAATATCTGGGGTTATTAGCAGTAAATGGCGAGGCTGAATTTCTACGGTGTTGTGCACATATAATCTGAACCTAACTATAACGTCACTGTAACCTTTGGCTTTTTAGTTAATTTTTATGTTTTTTTTATAAATCTATTTCCTAACTTCAATGTCCCTGTACCCTTAGGATTTTACAGTGAATTTCTAGGGTTCTATTACCATTAAGATGCCCATCGCAATGCACAGTGGGGAGGTTTTAGACGCAGGGCCTGACATGGTACTATGCTGCCCCTGCCCCCCCCCCCTTTTCATCTATTGTCAAAGGGCATGCCCTTGGTCCCGCATTGCAGCCCTATGTGGCTGCTGTTCTGCCACTGTTCTTCCTGGCTGCCCTAAACAGTTAGCTTGCTGCCCCATCCACCTCCTCTATACTCTCTGTTTTTCAAGTCCATGCACGATCCCCCTCCCTCCTGCCCTGCATGGTCCGATGAGCTGCCACTGCCCTCCAGCCAGCTTGATGTCCCTACCCACTCCTCCTGCCCTATGTTGCCCAATTCTATGCCCCATCATTGCCCTCTAGCTTATCCTCTGTGCTTAGTTTACTGTTCCTACCCTCCTTCCCCTGCCCTCCAATGTCTGTGTATATGCCCCTGCTCTCTCCCTTTTGCCCACCATGTTCCATGGACCTGCCACTACCCATCCTGGCTACTCTGAGTGTTCTCTTAGTCTAGGACTGCCCATTCCTGCCTGCCTAGAATGGTCAGATGGCTGCTGCCCGTCTCTGACACCTCCACCCTGCCTTTTCAGGTTCCAGGCCCCTATCCTCTCCCTTCTGTCCTCCATGCTGTGTTGTGCTGCAACTGCTCCTATTACCTGCCATGCATGGTCTATTGCGAAGCCCCTTCCCTTACCCTCTCTTGTCTGTATCTATGACCCCTCTGTTCTGAACTCCATTGTCCTTTGTGCATGGCCCTGCCCCCTCCCTCTTTCCCACCATGGCTGTTGTGCTGCCACTAACCATCCTGCTTGCCATGTATGGTCTTCTGTGCTGTCACAGCCCCTCACACTTATTCTCTATGGTCAGCTTGCTGCCCCTGACTCCCATCTTCCCTTTGTTGTCTTGGTGTATGCCATTATAGTCTCACTTGGGGCCTTTATAGTATGTTGTGCTTCCAGTGCCCATCCTGCTTGCCCTTCATGGTCCGCTTGCTTCTCCTGAACTGCCCCCTTGCCCCCTGCCCTCAGTTTTCCATGTGCATGCCTTTATCCCCTCCCTCCTTGAGGGTCCGTGACGATTTTACTCGTGTTTATAAACATTGTCGTAAATACATAATTTCGGTATCAGTGAACCGCAAATGATCCATTTAGTATATCCTGATGTTTTCGCTATGCTACGAGCAAGAGCACTCCAGTTACAAACACATTTCTGTTCTACCCATGGCATCCATCTTAGATTACGGCAGACATTTTGTATTCCTTGCCCTCACATAGTCAAATGGACACGCAATGCCTTTTTTTTTTTTGATTTAAGGACACGTAGGCTTTAGCCGGCGATTCACCTTGCGAGTGACACGTGCACCTTAGGCCAGCAACGCTGTAGCAGCATGACTCGGCAAGAACTGCCTCCCCAGCCTGAGGCCAGTCCTGCTATACTGGTTCTTGTGTTCGTTGGCCTGATCATGATTAGGCGGCCGAAGCTGGTAACCGTGCCCATTTACGACCCACAAACATCTCTTATCCTGTCTTTCTATCTTCCACACCTGGCTCTGCTCCTTTCCTTCTGGGCCTTTATTAGGGGGAGGTAACGAAATTTACGATGAGGCGGTCCGGGTCTTGAATGAAGAATTGACATGGGATTATGATGGACTAGTGGGAACCCCTCATTCGTAATGTTTTGACATCAGATACTGTTGACGATTCCTGTGCAAACGCCAAATATTTATTGTTTAAGACACGAATGTTTAGAACTGTGGTAACATGAAAAGAATTTGCCCCGAGCAGAATATTTGGTATATAAGGAACAACCCTCTTTGTACAAATTGAACAGGCTCCTAGACACTGCCCGTGTGCAGTTTCTGTGACTTCTGTGTCCCTGCAGTAATAAACCTTTGGTCTTTGACGCCACCATCGAGAAGCCCGTGTTTCTGTTTGTTTGTGCACCGAGACAGGTTGAACTCCGGGGTCTTCGGGTGTTGTCCCTGACACCTCTGGACGGAACCAAAAAGTCCAGAACTCCAATTGGCGCCCAACGTGGGGCGACGTCATTCGGTACCGGTCCAAAAGCCTGAAGAGTTCGAGGAGCTTCGTGTGAAGATTTCAGAGGGAGGCGCCCCACTTCATCGATCCCGGCATATCGCAAAAGTGGCCCCGACGTTCTCTTCCGCGAGGGTTCCCGTTCAGACGGCTGCAGTGGTCCGTTGCCTTGACCGTCGCCCTGTCTTGGACCCGAGGTGCAGTCCTTAGTACGGCGAGACGTGACGGGTTTCTCCTTGGTGACGTCTTCAGTACCTCAGTTAAGTATTTTGTGAGGGTTGCTCCTGTTTGAATAATCCTTTTAGTTCTCAGTTCAGTTCAGTTCTGTAAGATTATCACTGGTTATTCTGGTTACGATAATCATTCTGTTCAGTTCAGGTATCGATACATTTGTCAGTTCTGGTAGGCCTAAGTTCTTGGTTCGAGTGCGCATCTTTTCTGTTTGTGTCTTGTTTGTTTTGTGTTCCGGATTATAAAATGGTAAGTCGGAAAAATTGTATGTTGTCTTGTTTTAGTTGCAACAGTGATTCCCAGTTGGAAGACTCGTGTTTGGTTCCTCCGATTGGAACTCCCCTTTATGATCTATATTGCAAATTTGGTGTGGGCCCTATCTCTTATAATGAGGTATGGATCCGCTTCACGGAGAAAGATGGTGTCCTTAGTTGGCCACTACATGGTAGTTTTGAACCTGAAGTTCTCGATAATCTAGAAAGAAGGTTGTTTAAGAAGAAAGCCCGGCCGGCAATGTTTGATTCTTTCCGTTATTGGCGAAAAGAATCTAAACAGAGAGAAATTAAAAAGTTGAAGAAAGAACAGAAAGAGCAAGAGTTGACTTTAGAACAGTCTGCTAGGCAGCTGCAACTCAACGAGTCTGAGAAAGCGATGGAGGTGGCCGATAGAGAGCGTAATTTAGCGATAGACAAGTGCTATCCTGCTTTACCATCGAGTACGGCTAAGATAGTAGAGGACCCTGAAAAGGATCCCCTGTTGTCTTACTTGTTACGATCACCCCCACCGTATGCACAGGGTGCTACGGCTCCACCTATACCGAATGTTCAATTACCGGTTGCTGGACAACCTGGTGTCCCTGTTCCCGCTCCCCTGAATCAAGTTCCTGTACCTCCTGTGGTCAATATTAATGTTCCTTCGACAACCCCTCTTCTAGGGTTGCCGGCTTCTTTACCTATGCCTGTGTCGCTCACACCTGCTACTTCACAAGCTATTTTTCCTGCTACTCCTACTGTTCCTAATCTATCTGTTCCAACTGCTACTCTATTTACTGCTTCTGCTAATATTATGACTCCGCTTTCTGTTCGTCGGAGAATCACTGATTCTGTCTCCAATATTCTATCTCCCTTCTATAAAACTCTGATTAAGACTCCTACCTCTGACTCTGTACAGAGGCGTAGTCAGCTTCCTAGTACTGAAGAGCGAGAAATATTAGATTCCACTGCTCTTAGGTGGGTTTCAAAAGTTGGAAGATATAATGTACGAGATGTATTAGATACATTTATGCAATGGAATGAACCGACACAACGATATGTGTTCGATGAAATGTGTTTCCTTCTACGTGAGGAATTGGAAGAGGATGACCCTGAATCAAATCTAGAAGAATTAATTAATGTTCAGAAAGAGTTTGCTGCAGGTATGATAGTTGGACAAAATATAAAAGAAGCGATGGAACTGGTTCTAAGTTATAGGACCGACTCATCCCTTCGTTCACCGAGAGAGTTAGAGAAACGCAGTAGGAAACAAAATCGTCAATACCCAATGAGAGAGGTTCCACCAATTTGGCGTGAAGCTGTGCAAGCTAATGTAAACCTTGGTATTGCAGCCGCTCCGGCCCAATTCCAGAGAGTATGGATACATATTCCATGGAAGCGAGCTGAAGTATTAGCAGTGAAACAGGCCTTGCCAGATCCACGTAAAAATCCTGCAGGGTACTACAAAGAGTTGGCTCAAACGGTTGACGCTTGTGTATTGAATCTTGCTGACATAGATCTGCTATTTGGTAATGTAGTACCGCAACCAATTTGGGCTAAAATTCGTAAAGAGAATCATCCAGTTGCCCTAGGTGGTGACTGGGCAGCTATAATTGCAGCGGATGGTCAACAAATAGGTGGTTCCAAACCAGAACCCCTAATTGCTAATTTGCCTGGTAGAATAATCGATTTAATTAAAACCTTGATGCCAGCATTGCGCGTTAACTGGGACAAATTGTCCGCGTGCAAACAGAAGAAAGACGAAAGCGTCTCAGACTTTTTCACAAGATTCGAGGAGACTTTCGTGGATCATAGTGGTCAGGATATGAGCACAGAAGGAGGCCAGAGATTATTTGTTGATAAATTTGTGCACAATCTGTTGCCAGAACTTAGTGGTAAATTAAAGAATTCTGAAAGTGCGTGGGCTGTCTCTACGACTGCGCAAATACTTGCGACTGCCCAGTACTATGAAAATAGGGATAAAGAAGAGAAGGAAAAATCAGATAAAAAGACGAAAGATTTAAAAACTAAAGTACTTTTACAGCAAGCTTATCCGCCTCGCACGAATCAGACTAATATGCAGCAAGGGTCATATCAAAGAACGGAATATAATTTTCAAAGACCACAATACCAATGGAATCAATGTGCTTATTGCAAAGTGGAAGGTCATTACAAAAATGAGTGTCCAGTTCGGGCACAAAATAATGCTGCGGCAGCTCAGAGAGGTCGTGGTAGTTCTATGCAAAACTCTAGAGGTCGAGGACGAGGTGCTATGCCTCCGCAGACGAGTGATCGCCCTTCTAATTATTTCGACCAGCGAAATGGACAATCTGCCCAACAGAATAGGTCTCCACAATATCATGTTGAAGACTATTATGAAGCTAGTGAGGAAGGTCAGCAAAGTGAGTACTAGGACAGCCATGGACAAAGAGAGGGAGTAGTATCAGTTCCAGTAGATCAAAGTGGGCCTTATGTCGCAGTAGCAACATCAGGTATAGTCGAACCGTTTCTGTTGGATACTGGTGCAGCAAAAAGTTCTATCATACATGCGAAACTCCCTGGCGCACCTTTGTCTGGCTCAACAAACGTTTCAGTAGGTTTTTCGGGCGCCCCTGTTCATAACCCTGTTTCTGGTCCTTTGTCTATTTCAGTTGGACCCTGTCAATTGAAAGCACCCCTGATTTTGACGACAGGTTGTAATGAAAATCTGCTTGGTTTAGACTTGTTAAAACGCCTGTACGCGACATTGTACTGTTCTCCAGAAGGAGTACAGCTTACGTTGGGTAAAAGAATAATCTCTCCGATGTACTTGTCGATGGATGCGCTCCCACCAGAGCTGCGTTCACTCCCTGATACTCTTTGGGCGACTGGTCCTAATGATGTAGGTCTATTGGAAATTCCACCCTATGTAGTAACTTTGAAAGCAAATGTCAAACTTCCACGAATTCCACAATACAGAATCTCTAGTGAAGGTGAGCGTGCGCTCCTACTGATAGTGCATGATCTGATTGAGAAAGACGTTATAGAAGAAACTAGAGGTAATGTCTGTAATAGTCCTGTACTGCCTATTTTGAAACGAACTGACCCTACAAAACCTCCAGTATATAGGTTTGTAATTGATCTCAGAGAGGTTAATAAAATTGTGATCCCACAGTTTCCTGTGGTTCCAGACATTACTGCATTGTTAACGTTGATTCCTGCTACAGCAGCATGGTTTTCGGTTGTCGACTTGAAAAATGCCTTTTTCAGCATTCCGATAGCCGAAGAAAGCAGAGATATCTTCGGTTTCTCTCTAGGAGGACGAAGCTTCAGGTTTAAACGCGCTCCACAAGGCTATTGTGAAAGCCCATCCATTTACAGTCAAGCATTAAAAAGCCAGTTAGATTCCTTCGTACTTCCTCTTGGTTCTGCTTTAATACAATATGTCGATGATCTTCTAGTGGCTGCTGATGACAAGGAAACTTGCAAAACAGCTACGATTTCTTTATTGCATCACTTGTCAGATTTGAATCACAAGGTGTCACCTTCAAAAATGCAATACTGCTGCCAAGAAGTGACCTACCTAGGTCATCTCTTGTCAAAGGAGGGAAGGAAGTTGACCCCAGAGAGAATAAAAGCAATTACACAGATGAATGTTCCTAGCACGCAGAGAGAAGTACGTGCCTTTTTAGGTATTACCTCATATTGTAGGCAATGGATCCCAAATTTTTCTCGTTTAGCAAAACCATTGGTAGCCTTGACTGGGAAAGGTGTTCCGAGTCCGGTACCATGGTCTGCAGAATGTCAGCAGAGTTTTTCTGAATTACGAAATGCACTGTGTTCAGCACCTGTATTGGGTACACCCGACTACAGTAAGCCATTCACGCTCTATGTCCACGAGAGAGAAGGTTGTGCATTGAGTGTTTTGACGCAGAAATTTGGTGATAAACAACGCCCTTGTGCGTATTTTTCATCAACATTAGATCCAGTAGCTAGAGCGTTGCCTAGTTGCTTGAGAGCTACAGCCGCAGCTGCAGCTTCCATTCGACAATCTGCTGGTTTAGTAATGAACAATATGCTAGTGGTTATGGTTCCTCATGCGGTGGATACACTCATGAACCGAACCAAGACGCAACACCTTACCAGTGCTAGATTATCAGGTTATGAACTGACACTGTTAGCTAGTCATATTCAGATCAAAAGATGCAATGTATTGAATCCAGCAACATTGTTGCCGACTAGCCAAGAGTCGAGTGATTCCGAACCACACGACTGTTGTTTCAAAACTGAAGAAGAAACCAAAGGACGTATTGATCTAAAAAACACTCCGTTATCAGATCCAGATGGCACGCTGTATGTTGATGGGTCTTGCTTCAAATTGGAGAATGGTGATGTGACTGCTGCTTATGCAGTAACGACTTTGAGTACGATTGTGGAGACTGCGAGAGTGAGTCAGAATTCTGCCCAGGCTGCAGAATTGATCGCGCTAACAAGAGCGTGCGTTTTAGCTAAGGGAAAGAGAGTGAATGTGTTCACAGATAGTCAGTACGCGTTCGGCGTGGCCCATAGTTTTGGCCGTTTGTGGAAAGAGAGAGGTTTCATTACGTCCCATGGGACTAAGATTCAACATGGTCAGCTAGTTAATGACTTGTTGGAATCTCTAACCTTGCCGACTGAAGTTGCGATTGTGAAATGCAGTGCTCATAAGGCAATCACAGATGATGTTGGTCGTGGGAATGCTTTTGCCGATGAGACTGCAAAACAGACAGCTAGAAATATGATGAGTAGAATGTATGTTGCAACGTCTGCAAGATGGATTTCTGAGTCTGGAATGTGTGAAGACACAGTGGAAAGCGTGAAGGAAATTCAGAAAGAGGCGACTGAGGAGGAAAAACTTGCATGGAGAGAGAGCACGGGTAAATTGGACTCGAGTGGGTGTTGGATTGACTTGTCGGAACAACAGTGTTGGATGTTGCCTGATGCGTATGTGCTTGCAGTAGTGACGATGGCACATGGAACAGCGCACATCAGTTCAAAAGGGATTTGTAAGATGTTGGCTCCGGTCTGGAAGAATGATGGGATTAGTAAGTGTGCAGAGAGAGTGGTGAGAAATTGTATGGTATGCTTGATGCATAATCCTGGCAAGGGAATCCCCACACCTGCAGGTCACTTCGCTCCTCCTTCCTGCCCCTTTGAAGTGATCCAGCTAGACTTCATTCACATGGATCGTTGTAATAACCTGAAATACGTCCTAGTGGTAGTTTGTGCTTTCTCCAGATGGATCGAAGCATACCCGCTAAAGGACAATACTGCCTTATCCACTGCCAAAATTCTTCTTAAAGAATATTTCCCCAGATACGGAATGCCACGGATTGTATGGTCAGATAACGGAAGTGAGTTCGTAGGGAAAGTTATGCAGAGTGTGTGTGCCGGCCTAGGGATTAGACAGAAGTTTCATAGTGCGAATCATCCCCAGTCCGCGGGTTTAGTCGAGGGTTACAATGGCACCCTTAAACTGAAACTTGCTAAGATACAAGCATCCACGGGTTTGTCCTGGCCAGACGCATTGCCGTTGGCTTTGCTATCAACAAGAGCAACCGTACATTCTAGAGTAGGGCTTAGTCCTTATGAAATAGTTTTTGGTCGTCCTGCAAATGTTTGGGGGGTACCTAGACCAAAAGAATTCAAGCAGCTGGAATACCCAATGTTAATTGATTACCTTTTCGACTTGACTGCTAAATTGAGTCTTATTCACCAACAGGTTTTCGATGCATTGCCAAAGCCACCGGAGAGTCCAGGCCATCAGCTGAAACCGGGTGATCAGGTGGTCATCAAAAATTTTGCAAGAACGAAAAATCTTCAGCCCAGATTCATTGGCCCTTTCCAAGTCCTACTAGCAACGAGAACTGCTATTCGTGTGGCCGGAAGGAAAAACTGGATCCATACGACACATGTCAAACGTGTGCCTCTGCCACTTCCTTACGACAACTGGGTAAAGAAAGGAATCGGTGCCTCTGAAACGGAACAAGTCCCCAGGTTCATACCTTTCAGCGATGCAGAACTGATCACGGATTCACCAAATTCTGACTCTCCTCCTGAAACTGCTCTTTTGAACGCTGAACATTTGCCATCTGCGAACGTGAACATTGCAACGTCAGTTGAAAATACATTGTTTCCAGATCAGACAGCTCCTGCAAAACTGAGATACAACTTGCGACCTCGCAATATGGACAAATAAAGCAGGAAACTGCCTATTTTCAGATTTGAATTTTCTATACATTGCCTCCAGCCAGGAAGTTTGCTAAATACTTTGTATTGTTTCTTTTTGTTTTAAAATTGCCTTGCCGTCTGGGTAGCCGTAGGGTCGTGGCTGTGTGCCTAGTTGAATCTGCGGGGGTCAGACACAAGGTCGATCTTTCTGTTAGTTCTGGGAGCTCCCAGGGCTGATAGAGGCATTTTCATCTACGTACACATCATCAGTGGTCGCGAACGGTCGTAGAAGATGGAGCTTCCTGAGCTGCAACGAGAAAATGTAATTTATGTTCGTAGAAATAGACTGTACAGAATACTTCACAGCAAATGCTTTCTAATGCAATGTGCAGTTACATTTTTAATTGTTTTGATAACGTTGGTGGGTGGAATCGTCTTTGGTGTACATTTGATTTTTATGCCAGTAACTACAGTACCTCCCCTTGATCCTACTACTTCTACGGTTTCTTCTATGCATTCTTTTCACTCATTTCCTGAACACGAACAAGCTCGACGCTCAGAATTTATTAACAATACATTTGTACAGCTCTTGCATCAACACCAACTGGTAGTTAATACTACAGACTGCTGGGTGTGTGGCTTGATACCTCACACTATGGATAAAGGCATTCCCTATCTAGTCTTGCCTTTTAGCTACAATGGATCATTTCAGGCCTTTCAGACCATTTTTTCATATGCCCTTGAGACCTATCCTCCGCGTCCACCACGGTCCACTAAATACAACTCAGCCAACAAAGCTTTAGTCCAGGGAATTATTGACATGATTAAAGACGTCAATAATACTCCATCTTACCCTAGAGATGAATTACGGGTGTATTTGAGTTGGAACTCTACAGAGTATCGCCTTAGTTTGGGAGAAAGCAAGCGTAAAAGCTCCACTTCAGTTTGGGTCGTGCCTCACCGAGGTCAGGTCTGTTTGCAAGGAAATGGGAGAAATCTGAGAGCTCAACTAGGGAGGAGTGAGTGCGTTGAGACTTACGTATTTCCGTCTAACTCCTCCCCTGCCTTCCTGACTGCTAGGGGTACCTACTTCATCTGTCAGGACAGAGCATATACATGGCTGCCTGCTGACTTTTCAGGTTCATGTTATATTGCTCGATTGTTACCCCCGACATACACTGCTTCTTCAGATTATCACAAGACCAGAGTAGCAAGAGGTGTCTTCAGCAAGGAAGATACCGCTGGTCAAGAAGCTGGAGACTTTTTCAAAGGTTTCCTTCCGTTTTGGGGGCCTATGGCCAATAGTAGAAATCTACGTCAACTAACACGGGTAGTTGAATCTACTATTACAGAAACTGCTGGTGCCCTTAGTAACTTAACAGCTGAGCTTCAGGCGGATCGTCTCATGATGTTGCAGAACCGTATGGTTCTAGACGTAATACTTGCAGATCGAGGTGGGGTATGCAGAATGATCCAATCGAGCTGCTGTGTCTTTATTCCAAATAATGCTCCAACAGTCTATGAAGCAATCTCTAAGCTACACAAGATTTCCGACTCTATACACGTAGATAAGGGAAACTGGTCCTTCATGGAGTGGTTTTGGACTCTGGTATCAGCGTGGGGATGGAAGGTTCTGATGGTCATTGGTGTCATCCTAGTATTTCTGTTCTCGTGCTGTCTTATTATCCAATGTGGTCCCGCTCTGTGTAGTCTCTGTGCTGCAACCTGATTCAGAAAACCACCTGCATTAGGAGAAAAGGCACGAGACAGGATGATGATACAACAACATGTCACTGACCTAATGAGCATAGAATTAGACTCTGACTCTGACATAGACTGAGTAATTGCCTATGTAAGGGCAAAAGGAGGGTCTGAGGTTCCGTGACGATTTTACTCGTGTTTATAAACATTGTCGTAAATACATAATTTCGGTATCAGTGAACCGCAAATGATCCATTTAGTATATCCTGATGTTTTCGCTATGCTACGAGCAAGAGCACTCCAGTTACAAACACATTTCTGTTCTACCCATGGCATCCATCTTAGATTACGGCAGACATTTTGTATTCCTTGCCCTCACATAGTCAAATGGACACGCAATGCCTTTTTTTTTTTTTGATTTAAGGACACGTAGGCTTTAGCCGGCGATTCACCTTGCGAGTGACACGTGCACCTTAGGCCAGCAACGCTGTAGCAGCATGACTCGGCAAGAACTGCCTCCCCAGCCTGAGGCCAGTCCTGCTATACTGGTTCTTGTGTTCGTTGGCCTGATCATGATTAGGCGGCCGAAGCTGGTAACCGTGCCCATTTACGACCCACAAACATCTCTTATCCTGTCTTTCTATCTTCCACACCTGGCTCTGCTCCTTTCCTTCTGGGCCTTTATTAGGGGGAGGTAACGAAATTTACGATGAGGCGGTCCGGGTCTTGAATGAAGAATTGACATGGGATTATGATGGACTAGTGGGAACCCCTCATTCGTAATGTTTTGACATCAGATACTGTTGACGATTCCTGTGCAAACGCCAAATATTTATTGTTTAAGACACGAATGTTTAGAACTGTGGTAACATGAAAAGAATTTGCCCCGAGCAGAATATTTGGTATATAAGGAACAACCCTCTTTGTACAAATTGAACAGGCTCCTAGACACTGCCCGTGTGCAGTTTCTGTGACTTCTGTGTCCCTGCAGTAATAAACCTTTGGTCTTTGACGCCACCATCGAGAAGCCCGTGTTTCTGTTTGTTTGTGCACCGAGACAGGTTGAACTCCGGGGTCTTCGGGTGTTGTCCCTGACACCTCTGGACGGAACCAAAAAGTCCAGAACTCCATCCTGCCTTGTCTGGTCCATTGTTGTGCCCCTGCCCCCTTCCCTCCTGCCTTTCATGGTCTTTATGCTGCAACTGTCCACCCTGCCTTCCTGCTATGGTCAACTTGCTGCCCTTGCCTCGTTCCCTCTGTGGTCCATGTGCATTGCCCTGTCCCCTGCCTATTGTTTTCCATGGCTCATTGTGCTGCACTGCCTTAGCGTTTTCCCTGTGTGGTGTATTGTGCTGCTGCAACCCATGACGCCTGCCCTGTAAGGTCAGTTTGGTGCCCTTGCCCAATTCCTCCTGACCTCCGTGATCCAATGTACCATACTTGCCAACATTTTGAACTTGGTAAGAGAGATTTTGGAAACAGAACTTGGGGAATTGATTTGAACCACTGACTTACACTAAATAAAAGAGGAGATTTCAGTCAGAAGACAGATGAAATAAAGCCCTTTTGGGCACAAAGACATTGGGAATCTCCTGCCTGAATTGGGTCTGTTGGCATGTATGGTTATACTGCCACTGCCTCTTCCCTCAATGATCTGTTATATTGCCATGCCATTTCTCTTGCCTCTCCTGCATGGTTGATTGGTAGCACCTGTCCTCCTTTCCCCTGTGCTGCAAACCACCCCACTACCTGCCCAGCAGGTCAACTTGTTGCCTCTGCACCCTCTTCCCCGCCCTCAATTATACGAGTCTTTGCCCCTGACCTCTGCCTCCTCAAGGTATTTTAATGAACAACTAGATTGCTAACATTCTATATTTATTACAAAAGTGTGGCACACCTGAAGTCATTTAGTGTAATCAAAACTGTAATGCCTAAAGCATTTCCGTTAGAAATTATAAAAATGAGAGGGTCTCATTCCCATGGAAATTATGGTTAGTGCTCTAAAAACTAAAATGTGGAGATTTTTTTTGAGTTCTCATAGTGACCAAGCATCTACAAATTATTTGCTATCTTGATGTTTTTCCATCTAGTTGATCACTTGTTTATGAGTTACATTTAAGGGAGAGAAGGTGGCATTACGGTTAGAGCTGCAGATTTTGCAACTGGGGAACTGGGTTCGAGTTTTGGCGTCAACTCAACATCCTGTGATTCTGGGTAAATCACTTAATCTAGCCATGCCTAAAACCAAAATAAATGTGTCCTTGTGTAATGTAACTGATGCTCATGTAGAGAACTGCAATACCTTTGGGTCAAGTCTGTGTTATAGAAGACTACAAAAAATAAAACAATTAAGGGGCAGAGTACGATCGTGCTAGGAAAGCCCTCCGTACGACTCAGATATGGATGGCTCTCCTAGCGAATTTCACACTGCAAGTCCGAGATACCGATTACAATGCACCCTTATAATGACGGACTCGGTTCGCTCAAACTCTCATTGAACTCAATGGGTGCCTGCATACCGAACACGTACACAAGCTCCCATAGTAAAAAGGTGTGGGTGGAGAAAAGCGTACACCCTGTGGTGGGCACCCATGGTACCCGCCACACTGTACAAGTATGGAAAGGGGGAAACCGTGTGTACCCCCCATGAGACCTATTCGGAGGGGTCCGGTTGAAGAGGGGCCTGCTACAGCCACCTGAAGTCTGATTCCCACAGCCGTTTTGTTGAGACCGAGTCGATACGGCTGTCCGAATCGTGCATCGTACTCGCTCGTTCGGAAGTCGGCTCCATTGCATGGCACAATTTGGCTGCGTATGAGTCGGACTAACTGGATCGGGTTCGGGAACGATTGGGTCAACGCGGACGAGATCTTCGCATTGTACTTGGTCAATCAGAACGGAGGAAGATTCAGTTGGACATATAGGCTCCGAATCGGATTTGCGTGTTCCCCAGCCCGTCTGGAGACCTTCCTAATGAGATCCAAATCGGCCCCTAAGTGTTTTGCACACTTCTGTCTTTGGTTGATATTTGTGTTACATTTGGGCTCTTTTTTCTTTCAGCCATTTTAGGAGACTTAGGGCTAGATGTAGGTAAATCTTTTTTACCGATTCTAAAATACCGAATTTTACCGATTCGGTATTTTAGAATCGGTAAATTAGATGTAGGTAATAATTCGGTACTTTTTACCGAATCGGTAAGATTCGGTCATTACCGAATTGGTCATTACAGATTCGGTATTTGCCATTCATTCCTATGAGCCTGAAGGCCCATAGGAATGAATGTCAATTACTGAATCGGTAATTACCGATACGGTAAATACCGAAAAAGTCAAGGGTGGCAGGGTGTCACTTTGACACCCTGTTGCACCCTTGATTAGTGCTTGTGTGCCCTAAGGGCATGTATGTGTGCCACATGGCACAGGTGTAAATGCACATATTTGAATTTACATTGGAATTCGTAATTTACCACCAACTAATAGTTGGTGGTAAATAACGAATCCTTAAAGCCCTGTAGCACTGTTTACAGTGCTACCTACATCTCAAAATACAGATTCGGTAATTTTACCGAATCAGTAAATTTACGATTCGGTAAAATTACCGATTCTGTAAAATTACCGAATCTGTATTTTGAGATGCCCTACATCTCAGTATCCAAATACCGGTCGTTAACGGCCTAAATTCTGTATTTTCGGCCGTTACCGACCGGTATTTGGATACCTACATCTAGCCCTTATTGGTTATGAAGCTCCTTAATTTCCACATGTACTGTAGTATCCTCAGTACAACATGCTTTCAGTTTTCCACTTCGATTCCATCAAGATGACTTCTTACTTGCAATCGCCATGAAAAAGTCTATGATTAGACGAAACATGTGTTGGCAAAAATCCTTGCTGGGAGTACCAAAAGAATAAACCAACAAGTTGAACACTAAATCTATGGACTCTTGTGACTATTTATATTTTGAGAAAGGATATCATTGGCCTCCTTTGAAATATTGCTTAATATATATAAAAAATAATTGTGTTTAAATATAAAATTTATGATGGTAAAATGTATCCATTACATCTTGGACTATTGTACTCATTTATGAGAGTGCTCTATTTTTGCATATATGTATATTCACTAGTTTTCTAATGTGTAATTAGCACCTATTGGTAGTAGGTGAACTGAGCCCTAATAGCACCTCAACCTAATTGTAAGTTGTTTCTTTACTGATTCACACAAGACTCGACTATATCCAACCTTGTAACCTTGATGGTGCGGTAATTTCCCAATTGGGGACCACTACTACCTCACTCAAATTCACTATCCATCAAGATGGCATTTAGATGTGCCACACTTTTGGGATACGATCTGAATATTAGCACTCTAGATGCTCATTAGAACACTGTAGCAAAGTTGCTGCTGATCACCATGAATTAAGTGGCAGTCAGCTGCTGGGCGTTGAAAGTGCATGTTTCAGTCTGTATGTTGAAATGTTTTAATGAAATAGAAGAGAAAGATATTTGAGAACTCACTTAAAATGTGTCATAATTTTTCTTCCTACAGCACTATGACAAAATGAACCCACTTGTGTTGTTTCTTTCTAAATGATATATTTTAACTTTTACCAGTTGGATTCATTCAAGGTGGCTTTAGGTGTGCTATACTTTTGTCATAAGTAAGACATTCTGTGCTTTAGTTATTGTTTGGAACACTCTGGGAGGCTGACGTGGCATACAAGGAAATCAACTAACAGGCTGTCCCTATTGTAAGTACATTTTACTTAGAATGTCAGACCTCATATGGCTGAGAAAGAGTGTGTGAATTTACAGAAAATATGCTCTCATTTTAGCTTTGGGAGCACCTTCTATGGGAAAATCATGAGAAAATCATGAGTAAAACTAGCCACAACTCCCAGCGGGTATTACGGCGGGCTGGGGAGCTCCTCCGAGTCATGGGAGGGAGGGAGGCAGAGAGACGGCGGGGGAAGGGCGGGGGAAGGGCTGAGGGGGGGAGAGGGCGCTGTGCATTCCAATGCCGAGGGAGAAGAGGCAGAATGCATTGTAGGTGCACTAACATGACATTGTCTCAGGCTGCATATGCAGGAAGCACACCGTGCACTCTTTGGGCCTAGTGTGTGGTCTAGGAGCCTCTATATCCCTGACCATATGAACTCGAGGTGGGCCCGAAGCGTCCCCCCTCCTTCCCGGATCCCCGCGGAGGCAGCAGTCCCAGGGGCGGTGCAGTGACATGCCGTCCCCGTGGGCCTGCCGCTGTGACTCAGCCGGCAGCGCCTGGAAGGTGCAGCCCACGCACCCTCTCGGGGTTACGTGAAGGTGAAGCAGGAATTGAGATGGACCCGCCGCTGGGAGGGGTGTTTGTTATCTGGGAGTCTGAACCCTGCTGGACCCTGGTGCCTGTGTCTGGAGGACCGGCACCAGGGCTTCAGCAGCAGTACCGAGCGTGCAGTCAAGGTGCCCACCTCACGACGTACACAATGTGGAGTACAAGGTACCCCGCAGGGGCGCCTCCCCTATACCCTCTTAATCCCCACACAGCCAGGTAGAACGGTGCGTCACGTCAGCCTGCAGTCTCGGGTCTGTCACGAGATAAGACTCCATGCCAGCTGAGCGGGCTCGGGAGGGGGGCGGTGTGGGAGGCCGCAGCCGAGGCTTGTCTGTGCTGGAGAGGAGGGGGAAGTGCTCGGAACAGCTCGTCTGCATCACGGCTGTACTGAAGAATTTTCTTATCTGCTTGTTAAAATAAACAAGCAGATAAGAAAAATCTTTACCACAGCCGTAAAGCAGGCCATGTTGTCAGGAGGGGCTGTCCGAAAAACGGACAGGGTGGCACCCAAAAACACTCATTTCCATTGGGAAGCCAGCGTTTACCATAAACGCTGACACTACCCAATGAAAAGGAGGGGCGGGGCTTCCAGTACCCTTTTTCTTACAATATCTCTCGCAGAGGCGGGCAGCTTCGTTGCCACACCCACACGCGAGACCTAAAAAGAAGAGAGAGTGAGTTAGATTAACAAGTGCGTTGGGCAAAATTGGATAATGTGAGACAACTGGAAGTGCGTGTGGGCTAAAAATAAGCAGGTATAACAAAGAGGAGAGAGGGAGTGGAGTGAAAAAAAGGCACTTGTGTGGGGAAGGAGGGAGGCAGTGTGGTGAAAAGGTTTTTGAGTTTGGAGGAGAAAGGATCAAATGTAAAACAGAGAGAACTGAGAGTGGGGTAAGAAGACGGAAATAAGTGTGCAGAAGTGTTTTATGGTTGGGTAAGGGGTTAAATGATGCCAGACTAGGACAACCCACAGCTACACCTCCTGCATGTTCCAGCTGCGCAGGATTAGGAAGGTGGCCTATCTCCTCACTCCTGAAGCTCTCCTGCAAGTAATCATGGCCCTTGTCCTCTCCCGCTTAGATTTTTCGAATGCTATCTATCACGGTCTGCCTAAAACATCTCTTTCCAGACTACAATCTGTTCCAAATCAAGCGGCGAGATTGGCCTTTGGGATTCCGAAATGGCAATCCGCCAAACCCCTTCTTTTAAAACTGCACTGGCTCCCCGTCATCTCGAGGGCAGCCTTTAAGATCGGCTGCCTCACCTTTAAATCTTTATCCGTTTTTTGTCCCGTCTTTCTGAAATCCCTCATTAGGACCTACAGTCCCTCACGGAACCTGAGATCCTCTCATCTTCACCTCTTACTCATTCCCCCTGTCAAACTCTGCAGATCCGGAGGCCGGAGATTCGCATTTCTGGCCCCCAAACTTTGGAATTCCTTCCCCCTTTCTCTCAAAACCTCTAACTCCCTCACCCTTTTCCGTAAATCCCTAAAAACTTGGCTCTTCCCTCAATCCGGTTAAACCCTTCCAGTCCCTCAGTATTCTGCCAGCGCCAGGAAACCCACGGTGTCAGCGCACTTTACAAGTTCCCCTTACAATACAATACAATACACCCTCCCTAGGCAATCCCATTACTTCAGATAAATACTTCTGCGTCTAACAGGAACACGTAGTTGATTGTCATGTGCTATATATAAACTGTCAGGCAATATTAGTCCTGCTGAGACCCTTTTATTCTTTCAAAGGTCGAAACGCCATCGACACATGTACATAGACATTCTGGTTTTTATAATTGTGATACAATGATTTATTCCCTGTGTCATAAAGTTTACTGTATATAAAACTGTTGTCTTCTGATATACAGCAACCAATATACTGTGTATGTTCACATTGTACTTCACTCTCCAGTATTTGATTTTAATTTTGGTTTGTCCTTTCACCTGGGGTGTACTCACTCTTACTTTCTCCTTGAGAAAACACAAATTGCTCTTCTTCATAATTCTCGTTTATTAAAACTCGGTTCGGCTGAACCGCAGTTGTTCATAACTACTGGCTGTGCTGTAATCTTTCTCAAAATTCCTTATTCAAGATTACTGTTAATTGAATCAAACATATTGTTCTAAAGATTTAATCTACACAGAAAGGTCTATATACAAAAACCTTTTTAAGAACGAGTTCCATGTGAACGTTTGTTCCAAGGATAAATATATAAACTGCAGCACATGCAAAAAGGGTGCCGTGTTGGGATGAAGAGAGCTGTGCGCTACACAGGACAGTCAGAATTTAACACAATCTTTAAATTGCAGGCCGCCTCCGAGGTACCATCAGACGATACTTGTCTGCAGAAGCCCAATCAATCGGCAATAACATATCAAAGCCCACCCCGCGTGTCTGCGGCTCTTTAATGCAATAAAAGTTTTACATCTGGAAGATGAAAATGCACACCAGCCTGAGGCGTGAATGAAATCCAACTTATGAAACAGAAGCAACAGAAAGATTTATGGTTCAAAGCAAAAATGCGAGAGGGAGGAACATTACTTTTTCACAGCAAAACAAATCTGTAATTAGATATATGAAAATGTGATAGAAAAGTGTGCGTGGTAAATATTTTCACTGCACGTGGTGGGTGCGCGTTCAGAAACAACGGCAAAGGCATAAAGCTTTCGTAAAGTTTAGAAAATGTTTACCCACGTACCAGTATTATTCCAAAGCGCCAAGAGGGAGGTGGAAGAGAAAGGTCAGAAATAACGTTTTCAAAATAAAATAACTGCATAGATCTTTGATGTCTTGATTTAGCTACAAACATTTAACAACTGTACGCAAAGGTGGCGCTGAAGGTCTTATGGCATCATGCACTGCCAGGCATCACTGTCCAGAGCCTGTCTCAACCAAACCAACTATATGCATCCTCTTTGCCAATAGCCCAGACAGGCCCTTATTCAATCCCACCACCCATCCCTTTCCAACCCCCAAGCCTCGTCATTAGAATAATGTAATATAATGCTTAAACACTAAGGTGCCCAAGCACGTGCAAACATTGTCCAACAGGCATCAGAACAGAACATGCGTTATGCCCATTCCGAAGGGTGTATCAATGTCCATAAATAACAGTGACTGAAAAGATTCTAGATGAATTTGATTGCATACGCCTTTCTGTTGTGTGGAATCACACACATACATTTTTATGCAGCAACACTTTTACTCTTTATAATTCTTGTTGTTTCTGGTTACTGCATACAACATCTAAATTTGTCCACCACAGTCGTTATAAAGTGTGAACCTTCAACACCTTGTGTCTCCTAATGTGCACCAGCCCCCCACTTGCTTTCCCCACCTTTTCAGAGCAGTGGATAGGTAGAAGCGGGTCTGCCCCCGGCATGGGGGCACTACTGGTCATTCTGGGACTGCCTGCTGTTCCCTATTATGGGGGATGATACTAGTCATTCTGGGACTGCATGCTGTTCCCTATTATGGGGGATGATACTAGTCATTCTGGGACTGCATGCTGTTCCCTATTATGGGGGACGATACTGGTCATACTGGGACTGCATGCCATTCCCCCTTATGGGGGGCAATACTGGTAATTCTGGAACTGCATGCTGTCCCCCATTATGGGGGGCAATACTGGTCGTTCTGGGACTGCATGCTGTTACCCACTATGGAGGACAATAGTGGTAATTCAGGGACTGCATGATGTTGTCTATTATGGGGACAATACTGGTAAATCTGGGACTGCATGATGTTCCCTATTATGGGGGACAATACTGGTAATTCTGGGACTGCATGCTATTCCCTATTATGGAGGACACTGCTGGTAATTCTGGGACTGCATGTTGTCCCCCATTATGGGAGCACTACTTGTCATTGTGGGACCGCATGCTGTCCCCCATTATGGGGGCCAATACTGGTAATTCTGGGAAAGCATGCTGTCCCCCATTATGGGGGGCAATACTGTTTTTTCTGGGACTGCATGCTGCCCCCTATTATGGGGGGCAATACTGGTCGTTCTAAGACTGCATGCTGTTCCCCACTATAGAGGACAATACTGGTAATTTTGGGACTGCATGATGTTGTCTATTATGGGGACAATACTTCTAATTCTGGGACTGCAAGATGTCCCCCATTATGGGGGCACTACTGGTCATTCTGGGACTGCATGCTGTCCCCCATTATGGGGGACAATACTGGTCGGTCGTGGACTGCATGATGCCCCCTATTATGGAGGACAATAATGGTAATTCTGGGACTGCATGCTGTTCCCCATTATGAGGGACAATACTGGTAATTCTGGGACTGCATGCTGTTTCCCATTATGGGGGACAATGCTGGTAATTCAAGGATTGAATGCTGTTCCCCATTATGAGGGACAATACTGGTAATTCTGGGATTGAATGCTATCCCCCCATTATGAGGGACGATATTGGTAATTCTGGGACTGCATACTGTTCGCCATCATGGGGGACAATATTGGTAATTCTGGGACTGCATGCTGATCCCCATTATGAGGGAAAATACTGGTAATTCTGGGACTGTATGCTGTTGGCCATCATGGGGGACAATACTGGTAATTTTGGGGCTGCATGCTGTTCCCCATTATGAGGTACAATACTGGTAATTCTGGGACTGCATGTTGTTCCCCATTCTGGGGGACAATACTGGTAATTCTGGAATTGAAAGCTATTCCCCATTTGAAGGGACAATACTGGAAATTCTGGGATTGCATGCTGTTCCCCATTATGAGGGACAATACTTGTAATTCTGGGATTGCATGTTGTTCCCCATTATGAGGGACAATACTGGTAATTCTGGGATTGCATGCTGGTCACCATTATGGGGGACAATACTGGTAATTCTGGGACTGCATGCTGTTCGCCATCATGGGGGACAATACTGGTAATTCTGGGACTGCAGGCTGTTCACCATCATTGGGGACAATACTGGTAATTATGGTACTGCATGCTGTTTGCCATCATGGGGGACAATACTGGTAATTCTGGGATTGCATGCTGGTCACCATTATGGGGGACAATACCGGTAATTCTGTGACTGCATGCTGTTCACCATCATTGGGGACAATACTGGTAATTCTGGGACGCATGCTGTTCGCCATCATGGGGGACAATACTGGTAAATCTGGGATTGCATGCTGGTCACCATTATGGGGGACAATACCGGTAATTCTGGGAGTGCATAGTGGTCACCGTTATGGGGGACAATACTCGTAATAGCTGGGTTTATGTGCAAGGATTCTAGGTGGAGCCATGATTTCTAGCCACGTGGTACCCCGCACGAAGACCCGGCCACCCCTTGACATCATGGTGACTGTTTTATCAACTTTATTTAGAGGCACCGGTCTTGCACGGTGTCATCTTCCCATATCCACAAGAGCCCGTCCGCCTCTGATCACCATTAGTCCTCCTGACAAGATACATTCCATAGGAGCCGTGGACTCGCCCATGGCGCGCCTACCTGTAAAACTGCTCCAGGAGATTCTTGGGCAGGAAGCTGAGCAGAGAGTATCTGGTGGTGTGGATGGAATTGTCACTGTAGTATCTGGAGAAGACCTTCCAGTCCTTCTGGCGCACGTGGTTGTTTGGGTGCACCACACGCTGCTTCTCCAGGGTGTGCAGCAGGCCCTTCTTTGTGTTTCCCAACAAGGGTGTAGATTCCGATACATCTTCAGAGCGCGCTTCTCCACCCAGGCGCCTACAGCGGTACAGTGCGGAGTCCACTGAAAAGGCCATGTCCTGTGTGGAATGAAAGAAGTCACACATGAGCTGAAAGGAACGTGCCTGCATCGCGCGCCAGGCGCTTCACTAAGAAAATCAGAATTTAGACACAGCTGTTAACGTCTCTATACACAGTTAGACAGTATTTTTTCAGTGGAGCCCAACTAATGGCCATTAAAATGGGCCATTAATACCAGACCCCTATTATCAGCCAATAAACATATTGTTATCTTTTCATCAAAGAGGGCGGAACCTCCATCTCCCAACACTTCCTGCCCCCATCTCCGCTTACTTATGTTTGTCTGCCTCAGTATTTCGCTCTACCAGTCTCTCTCTCACTCCGATACCGTATTTTTTCTTGTGCCCCTTTGTGTGTTTGTCAGTCTGCTTACCATTGTCTCTCTACATTTCTAGGTCTGTACATCTGCGGCCGCCTGTCGATAAGTGATCACCCTTTTGTCAATTTGCCTTTGAGCAACTATTCTGGTCTGTTGCTTTGTCGATTTGGCATCTACGCACATATGTTGTTCCATAGGAGATTTTCTCCACCCCGCGTGTCAGTCTCTCCAGTATGCATTTCTGCAGCTTGTCCATTTGTGTGTCGGGTTTGTCTGTCTGTTAGTTTGATTAATATGTCTGCTTTCTCCGATTTGTCTATTTAGTGTGTTTGGTCTACCTCTCTTGTTACAAGGTACCTGTCCAATCTGTCTCTCTGTTCACTTGTCAGCTTGGTTCATGTCCGTGTCAGTTTACCTATTGAGTGAACATACTCTGTAGTACATTAACTGGAGACACATAGGAGATGTGCTCGGGGGAATAATGGTGGGCCCAGTAGTCACACACAGATTGAGAATCTAGCACCAAAGAAGGTAATATTGGATCCAGATATGGAGTCTTTTTGCTCCCATCGACAAAGAGATATATTATGATGCATTGGCTACAACAAAAAAGCCTCATCCCTGTGCAGGGTTCCCACAGTCAGTCCTGGGCTGCCGGATCCATGCCAGAATTTTAGCATTTCCCCGTTCAGATACATGTAGTTATCTTAAAAATCTGGCGTGGATCCGGCCCTCCAGGGCCGACTTTGGAGAACCCTGTTGACCTTGGGCAATGGAGTTAAAAAGCACCAGGAAATGGAAGGTTCCAGAAGAGCTTCGTTGAAACGTATGAGAACTGATAATAAGCTGAAGGGTGACTTGCGAGGCTCAAGGGGAATATTGACTGAATTTGTCCGAGATGAGGAAACCTGCACTTTGACTCCGCAGACTGTTACCGGATGATACAACGTATTCAAGGCGGGGAACAGGAAACAATTGATGTTTTTTGCATATTGCATGTCTGAAGCCAGACGGCTGGAATCATTAATTCGTAAATTCCAATGTGAGAGTACACTGAAGACTGTGCATCATTGATCCGGTGTCTGGCGCACCGATGTAACCATGGTCTTGAATGAGAGATTGTTTCCTTGTTTCACAAAATGCCAACAGAAATAGCTTAAACAACTATCAGTCACAACTGGAGTAACTGCTCTAGTTCTGGAAGCCACATCTCGAGTATTGTGTCCTCTTTAGTGGCAGCCACTGAAGCACTGCTTCCAGTTGTGTTGCCAACATCTAGACAATAGTGTTGCGATGCTCATGGCTCAACAGCAGGAGTGTTCCACACCTCCCAGAGGATAGACAGACATGGTTCATGGCTCGAACACGTGTCCAGTGAAGGAGGTAAATACTCGAACGAGCCACATAAGGAGTAACATGTGGATACAGGACATAGAGAGGTGGTAAAACATCTAATGGGAATAATGAACATTTATCGCTGATCATGGCCTACAAGCGACTCTTGGTTCACTATATGATCATATTTTTCACAGAATGAAGACAGAACAGTTCAACTGTACAGGAGGTGAGAAGACTGGAAGCAAACACCGTCAAAGTCAAAAGGTCTGGCCTTGGCAAGCTGGTACAATGATTGTTTTTTTTTCTAATTCAAAGCATATGCCACAATAATAATGATAAAATTAAGAAACACGCCGTCACCTAAAAGTAGTGGCGCTATGCTTGAAATAAAAATATTTTTAAATGTAACCATGTAACATCAGTTTAATTTAACAGTACAGGTTCTTTCTAGCAGGCAGTGTCTGTAGAACAGATATAGAAACTCTTCTTAAATTTAATGCACACCATGGAAAAATTTGACTCTTTTTAGCACAAAGAAAAAGTTCTATTTATTTTTAAGTACGGTACACTGAAGACATATTTTAAATCCGGAAGAATTACTATTCCCAAAAAAAAGTCCACAGTATGGAAACAAAGAAAAATCAATCGCAAAATAAAGCAGAGGCTCACCAGCCGCGAAAATAAAGAGCACTTATTTTTAAGTGGATGTGCAAATCCAATCAGACAAAATGGCATTAGTCACAGTGCAAGAAAGCCAGTGAATTGAATGGGGTAACTATTGCCCATGTTATATGCTTCGGTGGGTAGAGGCCAAATGTGAATGACAGCTGAACAGGCCAGTGGCCGATGAGCACTAACAGAACCAATATGCATGGAAATATGAATGTATTTTTTAATTATGATTTTTTTTATTACATGAGGCAGGTGAGGCATCTATAGTCAGACCTAAACACAAAACAGTGGCCCTCAAATCATACTTTAAAACTAGTCAGTACTACTGACTACCTAATACTCCAGCGCACGAAACAAACAAAAACAGTCATATACAATGTATAGTGCTCCCTATTGCTTTCATAAACAAACAAGTCTAAGAAACCGCCAAACACCCTGCTGTTTGGGAATGGCCACTCGTGTTTAAACAAGACGCCCATCACATATAACAGATATTTGGACTTGCGTTCAAATATGTGGACATAGCAATCGAAATGATAAACCAAACCTACAAATAAGGGCAGTTTGTTCTCAAGAAACAAGAGAGGATTAATTCATTTCTAAAAGTTACCAGGTGCATAAAACCGAGAGCTATGCTATAGGGAAAAATGGGATTTGCCTAGGATCATGCATTGCGTCAAAGTGAGAAAGCGTTGATTAGCAATTAGTTTACCAGTTGCACCGTCAATAAATTAAAAAATAAATTATAATTGGGTACCGCAATTTATTGAGCCACAAAAAGAAAAAAAACCTTGTTCACTTTGGCCTTAGGCATCAATGTATTTGAGTGGGATTTGTGTACAAAGGGGAAGTGACACAATATTCTCAGACTGTTGTAATCAATTGGCAGCGTTCCTGAGAATGTTGCTTCAAGTTTTGCCTTTAGAGAACGAGAGATTCATTTGCCATATGTACCCCCAAGTGCAGTCCAACCAGAGTCAGTGAATCTTCCTCTCCCCATTGCAACAATCATTTGCAACACCAATATGTCTGGCATTGGCTGATAGACTGTAGGCGTTTTCAATGCTTGTTTTGTCATGTTTTTGTAAACTGTTATTATTGAGGGGCAGTGAGGACCTCGCCAAAATAAAAAAACATAAATATTAACTAGAGGCGAAAATATTGCATTGGCCTCACAAGGCACACTTTGCCTCAGCAGTCTTTAGTATTGAAGATAACGTCTTTGTGTGAATGTGAAAGAGCAGAATACGGTCACTCACAGTGAAGTCTTTGCTAATGCCCGACCTAATTAAGGAGCCTGAATGTGGTGCATTTTTTTTTTAAACATTTATGGTTCTTGCCTGCAAGGGACAAGTATATGTCCGTAAACGCCAGGAATCTATTGCAAAAGACCATGGTGCTGGTCCAGCATCTACACCTCCTCTAGGAGCCTCCTCCTTGCCATAATAGATGCATGCCAAGGCTCAAAAAGGTAAGACCACATTTGAACAAGCGACTACGACATAAAAAAGTCTTAACAGCAAAAGTCTTCAAATTTCCTAGAGTAAGTTTCCCAGAGTCTTAACCTGAAGATATTCTGCTACCAACTGTTCACCTGGTTTGATGTAAAACAGTTCGATCCCCAATTCACTTCTAAGGAGGACCACTTGTTCTGGATCGAACTCCCGCTCATGGTCCAGCCTGTTACGCATGCACAAGCACTTTCCATACCAGGGCAAATGAATAACAAATCAATATTTTCATCATGAAAATTATAATTTTCTGAACCATGGTTGCCAGGAGACACTCCTTGCCTTGGATCTTAACATCATGTCCTACTGAAGCCACGTGCTTCCCTACATTAACTTCTATTCATGATCTTGGCTGCACCCAACAGTCACAATCCCTTTCCATCAGGCAGCACCCCTTTATCAAGCATGCATTTCCCATAACTTACAGAATGACCAATGCAGACATTTTTAGGTCTCCTGTGCAAATGCAGCGCATGCGCTGAATCGCTTGCAAGACTCTATTGCTGCTGCTTTCTGTCCCGAAGGGAGAGAGGAGGTGGCACGCACTCGGACAGGCGATGTGCACGCGCGGTGCGTGCGTGTGTACATATCCTAATCCGATGTAGCTTTCACGCGTGTTTTGGTTTAAGAATAGCAGGCACCATTAATGCTCCTCAAAGAGTGCACGGTGTACTTCCTGCATATGCCGCCTGAGACAATATCATGTAGTGCACCTACAATTCACGCTGCATTCTGCCTCTTCTCCCTTGGCATTGGAATGCACAGCGCCCTCTCCCCCCCAGCCCTTCCCCCGCCACCTCTCTGCCT